>NC_079333.1:84201597-84852597 GCF_029582105.1 Oenanthe melanoleuca | reverse complement strand
TTACAGTGAGGTTCTGGGTTGTTAGTGTTTCCTCAAATTTGGTTCATTAGGAGTCTCATGCATTTGAAAGCTGGGTTTATGTGTAGTGCCTGATTCATGACCTTGCTGGTGTGGAGGATTTTTTTAACCATCCATGTTTGCAGCTTTTGGGGCCTGATCTTGATGGGCCTGTCAGGTGGTTTTGTGATGCCTGTAAGGATTTTCATGTTGAATCTAGGCTTGTCATTTTCATCTTTCTGCTTGTGGATTTGGACCTACTTACCTCTGTGTTTCCATCATTCTTGCCTGAGTGTCAAACCAGCCTTGGACTTGACCTTTAGGGCAAGGAAATCCTCTGTGAGCCAGAGTCTTGCTTCTGGCTCTGTTACTGGGTAAGCCTGTTATATAAACAGCTGTGTATTTAGAAGAAAAACAGCCAAACCTTATTTCTACTACAGAAATCTTAGCTCTGATCCCTTCAACCTTGGTGTAAGCTCCGTGTGAGCACCAGTAGCCAAAGAGATCCTTTTTAGCATTGTGCATTCAGAATCTTTTATGAGGGCAGTCAGTATGTTGAAGTGAGTTTTTGCAACATCTCTCTACACATGAGAGACTTCAGGGTTCTTCAGACCCCTCTGTGAGAAAGTTCCTGTGTGGTTAGTTTTGCAATTTTTTTTTTATTACAGTGGTACCCAATACGCTTCATAAAAGTTTAATGCAGGGTCATGTACTCCTACAGAACTGGGATATCAAAAACAGTGTTTCTGGAAGGATGTGAATGCCTTTTTGAGCTTCCCTTCCCTGCAGTGGACACTGAGCACACATAGGTCACATGTTTTCTTTAGGAAACCAGTTCTTTGTATACAATGTGGCTTCACTGTCTTTACTACAAAACTGGGAGGATGGTATTTGTGTTGCAGCTGGCAACTCTTTTTTTTTTTTCTTCAGTCAATTCCTACTTCACCAGATGCTTCCTGCCACTGCATAACCATTTACATTATTTGTATAGATTTCTGTAGCCCAGAAAAATAATTCTTTGTAAGTGTAGCTCAGTTGGGTCTAACTGGAGAATTCTGTAACTACCAGATCGTCATCATTCATTGAAAGAAAACAAAATGTTTTTCCATTAGCGTTATCATACATAATTCTAAAATGTAGCCAGAGGGTAAATAACTTGAATTTAGCTGTGCTCAATACTGTATCCCATTTTCACCACATTGTTTACTTTATCTAGTTAACACAAAATCCAGGTTATTTTAAAATTCAATTGGGTTTTATGCATAATTTGTTCTAATATAGTAAAGTTTCCTCGTCTTTTCCCCAGAAGATGGCAGGAGGTTTTATGGTATCACCACAGATAACACAGGGCCCTTCTACAGCTTATTTTGTAGTCTGTTGTGGATTCTTTTGAGTTGGTTGTGAATTACTCAGCAGCACTCAGCACTTAAAAACAGTCAGTAGCTTTGCTAATCCTTGAAGGCTAAAAAAACTGCATCACTGAATCCTCATTTGTGTCCTCCCCACTCCTCCTTCCTGAGAATGTTTCATTTCTCCTGCCTGGAAGGTGCCTGTGACCGTAGCAGTGTTTTTGTTTGGTTTCTGTAACACCTCAGTCTTCTTGAGCTCATTGAGTAATAGTGATAGCAATGTAAGCACAAAGCCTAAATATAGACAAAATACTTTGCTAGCTGCTACTCAAGACCTGCAATATATCTTAGAAAATCTGTGGATACTTTAGAAGTTTTCTGTATGTATGGTCAATTTGGGTCCTTAGCTTGAGCCTTGTCTCTTAAAGAACAACTGCAGAATGATTTTTGGAGGTGTTTGGAGTACATTTCCTGAGTTCCTTGTTTTGCAGAGTCCATTATATAATTATTCCACGTTAACCTTGTTCATCTTGATGATGCAAAGTTGTTAAAGTCTTCCTTGGCTGTGTAGCCTGGTTCATGGCTTCTCATTTTTTCACTTTAAACTGCATTCTGTTTCCTAGTTGAAAGTTAAAAGCAAAGTCAGTGTTCTGATAGTCTTCCTGTAATCACCTAAACCCTGATCAGTTTCAGAAGATTTTATTTTTTCTAGTAGAAAGTAATTCAGGCAGCTGAATCTTTTTGTGAGCTAAAAACATCTGTTGCATCCTTGGTATTTGATTTTATATTGTGATTTATCTTTCTACAAAACTCTTTCCACACAAAAAGTAATAAATTAGTTTCATTTCCTTAGGTACCTTTTGTGTCTGCATCACAATATATATGTATTTAGGCACAGTTATATGGGCACAAAAGCTTTTGCTACCTTTAATGCAGGACTCTTGAGGCACATTTTTGGACAGGTTCAGCTCTAACCTGTAGTGCCAGTCTTTTGTCACTCTGCAGTTTCCAATTTATGTAGTTCAGGTCTACAGGGCTCCCTTCTTGCCTTTGTAATTTTTTCCAGTACCCCTGATAAACAAGTCGAGTGTTCTGGTTTATTTAATCTGTTTGCAGTGACAAATTACAGTTTAGATAATTCCTACGTATTTTTTTATAGTCTCATGTAATCTCATCAGAATTCCACCCATACTCTGAAACCGTACGTGTATAGGCAGTGTATATGTAGTTTACTTAAATAATTTGTGATTAACACACTTAATATTGTCTTAATTTCCTTCTGATGATAATAGGAAAAAATTCCTCAGGTACTGCTATATGACATTGTAATGTTTTCTCTCTTCTTGTTTTCCAGCTGTGTGGGGAAACTTTGTCAATATGAGGTAATGTATATAATTTTTAATTGAATATTCTTGTGTTTAATAAAATTAACTTGCCTTTCCCATCAATATATATAAAGTAGGGAGAAAAACAGCAGCTCACTCTGTTGTTTGAGTGGTTGCTAAGCAGCTGATACCATTTTTTTTAAATACAAAATGTTCAGTCTCAAAAATAGTTGTATGTTTGTTATAGATCTCACCTGGGATTTTACTCATGCTTCATCTGCTTTTCTTTGCACAAATTCATCTTCTAATTTTTGCCAGTTTGTTGGCATACCTGGCTGCATAGACTTGGATTCTGCTTTTCCTCAGCACAGATGTGACTATATCTCAGTAGTAATGTTGGCTTAAATATTGAAGAGCAACACATTCTCCACTGATTGCCATTATTATGTTTCTGTACCTAGAATTAGAAATGTGCTTTGGAGAGTTTTTTTCTCCTCCGCAGTTAATTGGTAGAGAATCTGATGGTTTAAATGCTGAAAAGCAGAAAATCCTGCATTATCCCCTCAAATTTTTTCCTTTGGAAACAGAAAGACAAACAATATGTATGCAAAACATGAAGATTTTCACATTTCTGCTTGCATGTGAGTTTGTCCTGCAGGAAAATTCACCGGGAAGACACAGCTGCAAAAAATTGAAGAGAATATGGGGACATCTTGTTCCCTACAGCAAAGTCATTGTGTATAGAGGACAAAATGTTTTACCATGTTGTTTTGCTAGTAAAGGGTTTTGGTATTCTGTTGCCACTCTTAGCAGCACATAGTAAGAAAAGTTTGAGACAAAATAAGAATAATAGTGAATTTTCTCTAGGCTCTAATTCACCCAGCTTACTGTGGGGTCTGTTTCTATCCCAAGTACTGCAAGTACTTGGAGTACAAGTACTGTACTCCTCTTGGAGTTTCCCACCCTTGATGCAGAGTGCTCAGCTGTCATGCAGACAGCTGCTGGGCTGCTGTGGCCTGCAGATGGAGATATCAGTTAGATTACCATGTTGTCGTGACCAGTGAACTACGGCAGCTTAGCAGCTGTTACATGAGCAGCTGAGCGTTCCTTAACAAAGGACAAGAGCCTCAGAGGGGCTTGAGGAGGACAGGAGGGTGTGGGATCCAGGCTGTTTATATCCTGATAAGCTGTCCTTACAAATTCTGCCACTATCTGCCTCTGAATTCTTACTTGAGATGTCTTATATAGAGTTATTTAAGGGAAAAATTATTTTTGAAGGGCTGATGTTGATCCTCAGCCAGTAAGATTCTTTGTTAGGAGGAAATGCTCATTTAAAAATAGACTGCAGAGTTGCCAGTCCTTGGGTTACAGGATTTGTGAGTAAAAAAAACAGTAGGAACTATTTTTGAGGGGACCTTTTTGAATTGTGGGGGGTTTTCCAAATTTTCCTTGCTCACTTATGACAGAGGAAAGGTTGTCTGTTCTACAGTTGTTTGAATAGTTTTTTGTAAATTTCTGTTACTTGGGAAAGCATTTATTCAAAATCCACCAGGATAGGTTAATAACTCTTCCTTATAGTAAAATCATTCTACATTCTCTGCAGGGGTTTTATTTGCTACTAGTGCAATAAATGACAACGTGGTTTGAACAGATGGTTCAGAGAATGTGTGTCTTCGTGTAGGATACTGTATTCTTTAGAGATACAAATGAATCGGGTCAGTAAGGTCTTTGCCTCAGTAATAGACGGAGTTGGCTTTTTTTAAAAGTGAGAGTTTTACAGAGGGTTATGAAGGCAATCATTGCTTTAACTTCTAACAGTGTGTGTGTGTGTGTATATATGTGTGTATGCGTATCTGCTTAACAAAGGATCTTCTGTTTCTCTAGGTGTAATGAGTTCAGGTCCCAAGTAAAGGAGCTCTGTTTTTCGCTTGAAAGAACTGCATTTTATGTTGGATACCCATGAATCCTCTAGTATGCAAAAATTTAACTACCGTGAGATAAATAATTCCCCTTTCAGAAGGTTTAATTGAAAAAAAATGTAATTACACAAATGTAAGGAAAATTGCATAACCTTGATACAGAAGGTAGAGTTTAAAAATACATATTTTACACTCATAAAACTTCACTCAAAAGTGAACATAGCTGAGACACTTTACACAATCAGATGCTAAATAAGACCACACAGATTTGTGCAAGACACCAGCCTTTTAGACATTATTCTGTTTTCACAAGTTACCACGACATACTTCATCCTTGGCCTCATTTCAGATGAGTAATATTTGTGTGAGAAGTCAGTATTGCCCATCAGGCAGTCACTGAAGGCACGTTTTAGTGCAGTTGAGGTTTTTTCCCATGTGTTTGGGAAAGTTCAGAGTCAAAGTGAGGTACATTTGCCTAGGGGAAAATGTTTGTCAGCATACAGTAAGCAGAAACCCTCAAAGAGACACATTTTGGCCTTTGCACACTAAAGTTACACTCGAAACCAGTAATTAGATACTTTTCTAAAATGAAGCTAATTGAATGAACGACATTTTTATTGATACTGTTCTTTCCTGTGGGCTTGATTCAATTCCTTCCAAACTGATGTATTTCAATAGAAAATAGATCATCCTCTTTAATTCATTCTAATTATGGTTTTGAAATAATACTAACTCAGGATGCTTTGAGGATGCTGTTTTAATGTGATTCAGGTGCAGGTGTGGATTATTTTTTTTTCTTCTCTTGCCAACAGGTCTCTTCAAGAAAATGGGGATCAGAAAGTGGAAAGTAGAATAGAGGAGGTTAGTTTGCTAATAGTTGTCATCTGTTTTATTTTGAAGACTCCATTTCACTAATTTCATATTGAAGTGGTATATTTAGTTTTATTTCTTTACTCTTGATTCTACTAAAACCAAAGCATTGGATTTGTGTCTTTGCATTAATTAAGTGTTCTTCGCTCTAATGGAGTTTCTAACCTTGATCTATGACTTTATTTTCATTAAAACTTTTCTTGGAAGTGATTTGCTGCAGAGATAATGGTAGAATCCTCCCAAGAACTGTTATATTTTTTACTGAAAGGATGTACACAAATTCTTTCCTCTGACTGCCTTAAAAATGTGGAGTATATACAAAGTGCATTGCAAATTTGAAGATGCCTAAAATTCCTTTGCTTTGTTCTTAACTAATGAACAAATACAGCAATACTTGTGGCTGGGGAGGGTGTGCAGTGCCAAGTCTTTAAGCACAAGTCCTGGTAATTTCTGGAGTAGACATGGGGGCTGAACATATTTGTGGTTCTGAACTGCTGTACAATACCTCTGAATTTCCATTTTAGCCTCAGTTTGTTGTAAAATATTGAGAATGCGTGCAACAGAGCCTTTTCCAAATTTTCAGCCTTCCAGTCTAATAACAATAAAACAAAATATTTAATAGAAGAAAAGTCCATGAGGTTGATGCCCCTTCCTCTTATGTGGGTGTGTGTTCTTAGTGTGGTCTGGTCTGCCTTGTGTCTTATATTTTAGCAGGTTTATGTAGCAGTTGCTCCTCTGGACACAGTGGGCAGCCCACTGAAATTGCTTAAAATCAATGGAGAGCTTGTATTCTTAGTTTGTCTTTTGCATTCCTGTCTTTCTCTGTTTTTTTGGTTGGTTTGTTTGAGTTTTTTTAAAAAAATCTGGTAAGTGTTGCAACAAGCATTGTGAAAATTCCAGTTGTTTAAGAATGGTGAAATACTTGAAATTCAATGTGTAGATCAGACTTATTGTAAGGTCTGAGAAGTTGGCCATTTCTGAATCTTATTTTTAAAGTTGTATAGCATCTTACAACATCAGGATAACTGTTTCAAGAACTGTTTGTTGTTCTACAGAGATAAATATTCAATGAATATAAATGACAATGCCATGTTATTTCCTCTTAATATGAATATGAAGCTTTTTTCACTTTATGAAGTTCCTGAATTGTCTAGCTCTCACTAGAAGTATTTGCATAAACCAAATTAATGGTGGTTGCTGATGTGCTGCCACTTAGTACCAGTTAGAACCTTTGACAGCTTTCAACTTATATATAGCCCAAGAGGATAAATTTTGTGACGAGGCTTTAGTAAACTTAAAAACAAGAGTTCAGGGACTCCTGTTGAAATTCAGCAGGACTGTTAGAAATTTGGGTCTTATGATAAAGAAACTGAAACTGATGCTAGTTTAAGTGATTATTTCTTCTATGGCCATGAAAATGCAAACAGAAGTCTTGGTAGATGAGCTACATTTTCTAACAAATTTCCTTTAATATTTTCTTATGCATAAATATACACTCAAACCATGATGTAGAACATATTTAGATATTTAAACATGATGTATTTTTAAATTTGTATAGCATATTCTGAGAGAATTATGGTCATTTCAGTGGAGCAAATGTCCCTCTCTCTGTATCCTCTGTATGCTTATCTGTTGTCTATTTCAATAGTTGATGTTTAAATTACTGTCCCATTGTCCTGTTACTGGATATAGATTACCTTTGACAACCTCAGACGAGTCACTTATGACTTCACTTTGCCAAATAAAAATCATAATATTGGATGTCCTTGTCAAGACTGTGGTACTTGTAGCTTTGAGATGTTTTGTTTACAGTGGTATGTAAGGGATTTTATTTCACACTTTCCTTGGTGATTTGATTTTTGGTGGAAAGGTTCAAGGTTCTTTTTTACATAAAGGAGGCTTTAAAATGGAAGTTTCTTGGAGTGTCTTCAGTAAAGATCTGCATAGGAGAGCATTTGCCATGATTTTTGCTCTAAGGCAACTTCCTGTGTGCATGTTTTGTGATGTGAATCCTATTTTATTCTTCAAAGATTAAATGTTTTTCCTTTATTTTAGGCTGTTGCACCTCTAAGGGAGAAAATCAAAGATCTAGAAAAAAGGTATGTCATCTGCTGAATTTGGGTAGCAGCTCAAAGGCACAGTTTCTTTTCTGTTGCAGCCAGTTCTGTAGTTGTGGGCTTGAAATAAATTCTTGTATATACCTTCAGCACCTTTGATTTGTTATTATATATAAGT
Source organism: Oenanthe melanoleuca (assembly GCF_029582105.1). NCBI lineage: Eukaryota > Metazoa > Chordata > Aves > Passeriformes > Muscicapidae > Oenanthe > Oenanthe melanoleuca. The sequence goes on along the minus strand of NC_079333.1, from coordinate 84,844,902 downwards.
GAGTACAGAGCATTGAATGCTAAGGCAGTAATGGTTAAGGTATTCAGGCTGATTGATCCTACTACATCAAGCTGGGAGTGCTGGGCTCTCATCAAGTCCAAATCCCATAGAGGAATTTGCTATTTGGAGCCCAGCTGATGAATGGAGTACTGTGGTTTATGTCTGCTAAGACATACTGGTTTCATCTTCAAGAGACTTAAAATAGGTTTTATGACACTTTTCCCATATTTATGATTGGTTACTCTGGTTCAGCTATTGTACAGTGATTTTCTTGTGCATCTTAGCCCGTGGATGTTCTTTGGATGAGCCTGACTGACCTCCTTCTCTCAGGCTTTGTAAGGGAATATGTTATCCCTCACTCTGCCTGTTACCTTTGTGTCACATCAGTTCTCTGATCAGGGTGTCCTCATGGACAGATGATTTCATCACAAAAAGTCTGGTATGGCAGTGGGGACTGTCAGCTCTGACAAGGACATTCTGCTTTTGCCAGTGGTACTGTTTTCAGGTGTCACTGTTGGTGTCCCAGGCAAAGCAGAGAGTGCTGCATTGCAAAGGGCCAAGTCTGGATTGTCCAAGCAGTGCCAGTAAACCCTCATGTGGTATTGCATACTGGTGGTTGTGTGCCCTTCCTCTGGAGGGAGGACAGAATACCATTGCTGCTGGCCAGAAGTGTGCTTGACTCCTGCAGTGTTTTGGTGTTCAGAGTTTTGTCTTGTCAGTGAGCAGCTGCCCCTCCTCCTCCCACCCCTCCTGGGCTGTAAGGAAAAAAATAAAAGAGAGAAAAAAATTCAGTTCTGTTTTTTACAATCGATTTGAAAGGTTCAGTGACCTGCCACATGCAATGTATTTCAGTGAGAATACTGAGCTGGTTGCTCATCTCTTAATGTGCTCATAAACTTCATAGGTTGAACTAGGTGTATATTGGCAATGTGAAACAAATTGCAGATTGTGTCGCCACCTTGCCAATTGCAATATTAAATTGATTTATTTAATATTTGTTGGCAATCCAGTAAACCTTCAGCTTCGGTTGTGGGTAATTCAGGTATTTTCTTCTGCCATCCACAGAAGACCTTTGTGGGAAGATATCCTGATTGGCTCTTTTTTATTTAATAATTGCTGTATTTTTCAGATGAGTAATGAGTTGAGTAGAACCATTAAGTTAAAACTTTGCCCACAAGCCATATAAATACTCTTGCCTGTTAATGTGTATTGATAAGTCTTGTTTTAGACATTTGGGAAAAAGGAGAAAGAATAAAATATTTTTTTTACCTCTGTATGAACCAATCCAAAAAGGATGCTCTTATTATTTTCTTATTATTATTTTTAAAATTATGTAGTCATCTACCCCTGGTGGTTCAGCTGAATGGGGCTTGTTGCAATTAATGTTTTTTGAATTTTATGTCTGTGTGAAGTGGCAGTAAATAACTATTCACTGTCAGATGCCTGAAAGCTGATCCTGCTTGCAAAGCTTATTCTGGTGTCAATGTTTTCTTACTTAATAAGCTTAATAAGCTGATAAAAGCAAGCCATCTTCATGCTTTTGAGAAGCAGGAAAGACAAGAATTCCTTTATGCTAGTCTCATGACAAGAGATTGTTTAGCTGAAGCTGGAACTATAAAGTTTTTATTAAGAATTTGCACAGCAAAAGCATTGGCATGTAGTCATCAAAGCAAGCATTAAGTCAAGATAAACTATTGTGTTTCCAAAAGATCATTGTTTGGCAGCCAGACTCTATCTCACTGCCTATAAACTGCTACTGGTGTAATAGAAGGAATAAAAATGGTTGTGAAGTCCTTTTGGCAGCAATATGACTCCAGGCTGGATTACTACCACCTTAAAATAGTGGCCTTCAGAAGGGAGGAGAGAGACTTGCCTTGCATCTAGTTATTTGGCACTTAAACTTACTTTGAACTCCATAAATCTCGTTATGAGTGAATTTTCCTCTCTGTCTCAGGATGTGTTTTACATATCTGTGTTGTGCTTGTGCACTGCTGTCTTTCATTGCTTTAGCATAAATCAGAGAAATTGTTAGTGACCTGTATAGTGATGTAAGGCAAGTGTAGATGGCTTTTTTAGTCTCCCTGTGTGGCTAACATTGGAAGGTTCCATTGCTGTATTACTCCTATCCAAGAAACTGGAAGCAGCTTTCATGCTGTGATGAAAATTGGATAAAGTACAGGAGCATCTGTGCTCTGGTGCTGAAGACTTCCTGTTGAGCCAGTACTGCAGGTTAGAAGCAGAGGAGGAGGTACTTCAAGATCACTCTTGTGGGTCAGTTCAATCAGAAAAAAATGTAACTCTTTGCCATTTTTGGCTCCTGCATGGTACACCAGGCTATCTCTGGGCTGTGGACTTATTGGATGAGAAGAGTAACCATAGTTTAGTTTTTGTGCAGTGTCATATTGATATTTAATTAAGGAAAACCTGAGCTATTAAATTGCCAAGAGCCTAACTACTGAAATAAATAAATAAAGTTTACACCTTCTGTCAGAGGACTTTGTTGCTTTATGCAGAATGCATGCCGGGGGGAAGAGAAGTTCTTCTAAGGTTTGAAGCATCAAGAGCTTGAGAAAGCACTTAAGATTCATATATCACATAATTTTATTTTATGACATTTATAGTTTGATTAAGTTCTTGTAAAGAAACTGCAAAAATTTAATTACTAGCTTGAAGACCATCAAATAAATTGCAGTCTAGTATGTCTAATAAAATTAAAATTGGTTTTCATACAAAATAAGCTCTCTTATAGAAATTGTTGAAATATCTTAAAATGTGTTTTTTCAACATTCTGATTGTAAACTTTATTTTGTTTTTTGTAAAACTTTAAGGAGAATTAAAATTTTATGTTGTAAGTTTCAATGTGAAACAAGTGTGAGAAGTGTTTGAAGTAAATGTGGTAAGTCAACAAAACTTGCTTTGTTTTCCAGAACTTTTAGGAGGGTTGTTTGCCTTTTCAAACTTTAAAAAAAAGGAGTCCAATCACTGCTCATGTTATATTGTTTTATTCTGTTGTGATGTCATGCCTGGCACTAGTTCTGCTCTCAAAAGATAAAAGTCAAGTGATTTATTGTAAAAAATCAGGCAGAAATTTGAAAAGCACTCTTTGCAGATGAATTTTGATATTTCACCATACATGGGCATTGTTTTGTGTTGACCCAGATTCTTTTTTAGATAAAAGAACTAAATATACTCTTAGCTGAACTTTTAAGAATGGAAGGTTTTCAGAGTAGTTTCTCATGGATCAAAGAAAGGTATGTGAAAGAAACTAGGCTGAAACTTACTTAGTTTTTCTTCTTTGTTTTGAAATGTTCTGTAGTTTCACCCAGAAATACCCACCCGTGAAATTTTTATCAGAAAAGGATCGTAAAAGAATCTTGGTAAGTTTGTGTTTACTCAGAGGTTGTTTTGGGGGAATACAGAAAATTCCATGGAATGTAAACTGTTTTGTAGGATTAAAGAGAAGGGATGAAGGGAGTTACCTTGGATGTTGTATGTGTTGCACAGGTTTTAGGGTGCTGCTTCACTTATTTGTGTTGATGTTCTCAAACTCAGCATATGAACAATACACCTGAACTCTGGTTTTGATGTTTGGCTTGCCAACTGAACTGCTTTTCCCTGTGATTTCCCAGGATCACATTGCCAAAGAGTCTTTGTGTGTGCTTCCAGATGGCTTAGAGTTACAGAGACTGAGAAACTTTTTAAGCACATCTTGACAGGAGCATTGTGTGACCAAACTGGGCAAAATCTGGTCATAAGGCTAGAAAAGAAGCTGCTCTGCAGGGAGTGTTCATCTCTTTGTATCTTCTCTGTGGTTTCTGCTATTTTGAAGCATCATAAGCAGTTGAGGATGGAAGAGGATGGCAGGTTAAGTCAGGACAAGTAGTTGTCCAGGGCATTCCAAACTTAGTGAATTGTGCTGGAAATCAGCTTTCCAATTTTGTCTACAAATGCTTCTGAAGTTATCTGTGACTTAGATTTTTCCTTGTTTCTGTTCGTCTGGGTGGGAGAAATTGTCCCTGTGTTTTGAAGGCAGAGAAAGTATAGCTACTTGAGATGTATGAACTTCTGCTTCTGTAGTAGAAAGCAGTCTACAACAAAACCCTGCTGGTGCTTTTGTTTGCTTTGACTTCAAAGTCTTGAAGAAGAAAATGAAAAGATGCAGATAAAATTATTTTACTGCATTGTTAGATAATAATCTCCATTGCTATTGCAAAATTTCACGAAGTGTTACCAAATTAGTTTCGTTCTGCAGTGATGTTCTGTCTTTTTTAGGACAGTCTTAAGGAGGGAGACCTATAGGCTCCCAGTGCCTCTGCTGAATATAGAAAATAAACTGAGGAAAATAGAGGTTTAATTGTAAAAATTCCTAAATTGTGTACCTCATGTGATTGCAAGGATATAAAGTAACCTTAATGTCATGTTTTCTGTGTGAGAATGTACTTCCAACAAAAGTGCCAGTGAAGCTGTGGAGCTATTAATGTTCACTTCCAGACTTTGTCACTGAAATCTGTTGAAATCTGTTGCTTCAACAGAGATGGCAAGTAGTTGGAATAGGAGTGTTTTCAGCTGACCTGGAGGTGAATAGCTTTTTGGTTCCCCATGTATTTTGTAGAGTTTAAATGACTACAGAGAAAGCTGGCCAAAAAGAGTGGCAGGTTGTTCTGAGTGGTTTTGTGCCAACTCAGATGGGCATTCATAGGGCTCCTACCCATGTAGGCAGTTCCCTTCTGTTGCAGTGTTGTGCCATAATCCTAGGGGAAATAATCCATATTCTTTGGAGTAGCTGAAGTTCTCATAAAAACATTGCATGATACTTGAAAATTCTCAAGAATTGGCCAGCCAAGTGAATTTTCCTAGATCGTGTATTTTTACTTTGTATTCTCTTAATACTACATCTTTTTCTAGAATTCATTCTTAATTTAACTTTTTTTTTTTTTTTCTGACCACAATCTCCAGCTCCAGCCTGGAGATCCCCACAGCACTGTTCTCATGAGACAACAGTTCTGGCAGTTACTTTTTATTAGACAGCATCTCTTTGGAGATGATTTCTAGTAGTGGTGGTATCTCAGCTGAGACCAGATATCCTGTCATTTTCATTAAAAAGATATCTTCACCTTTTTGTGCACGATTTATCTGTTTCCTGAGTTCTCTGAAGTGACTAGGCCACAGGCTTTCATATTCAGGAGGAGGAATGCTGTTATTGTGGAAGATAGTGTTGCCGTGGGTTCAGTCTGTTGGGTGGGTTTTTCCTGAATTGAATAGAGTAAACTGATAAAAGCAGAAAGCAAAAAAATAAATATCATTTGCTTATGGGGCATAAGATGTTTTGAATCTGATTGCAGACAGCAGAAATGTGTAATAAATAGACAAATTTGTAAGTGCCTCTAGTAAAGATAATTATCTGTAGTATTTGTGCCTTTTAATAGGCGCTGAAGTTACCAAGCATACGTGCACTACTAAGTAATTAAATATTTTCATTAATGTTTTCTTAATAAAGAATTTCTAAGACACACACAAGTGCTGGTGCTCCAGTTCTTATACGGATATGATTAATGTACAACTAAGATTATGTAGATTAATATGTCATTGTGATTTGCAGGAAGTAATATTTAGAAGTGGTGCTTTTATGAGTAATTACAGGAAGGTTGTACAAAGAACTTTAGTGATAAATCATCTTTTCTTTTTTGTAATGTTGCCTCAAGTAATGATAAACATAATTTACATAGTTGTTTTTTTTTTTTTTTTTTTACTTTTCCAGGGGAAATTCAACTCCTTTTTCAATAATTTCTTAAGTTCTTTGTCTAATACCCATGGAAGTGATATGTTAATAAAGCCAACTTAGGTTCATCATAAAAACTACTTACAGGTTTAAGGTAATTGGAAACTTCTTTCCAGACAGAATTGGTTTGTGCTTTTTTTCTTCATGTTATATTGCAGCATAATGTGAACCTTTTACTTTCCTTTTTTTCTTATTAAAAAAAGTCTGCTAATCTTGCTTTTTAAAACAATGGATGACATGTTAGTGGACAGAATAAAAGTTTAGCCTTTGACTAACCCAAAGTAAAAGAACTTCAACCATCTTACCCTTTTCCACACAGCATTTGGTCATTGCAGTACACCATCCATTCATTCAATTCCTGCTTGATTTGACCTTGTCCTTTCATTGTTTAGTGAGTTGTCACTACAGCTGAAGAATGGACATCAACAGCTGAATCACTTTCAAACTGTGAATTTGATTATGCAGATATATTATATAGCTGATACCACTCAGGTCTTTTACAAGTTTACTTTTTGAATATTGTGGTCTGTCGAGTCTTGGTTCTTGAAAATAGTTTATGAAATGCAGAGAAAATAATTACTTCTGTAGATAGGTCTGGATGTGTCTGGAACTTGAAGTTCTGCTTATTGTGCTGACTCCTTCAGTACTGAATGAGTGATTTTTGTTTGCTTGTTTACTGTTAAAGTCTGTGGTGCAAAAAGGGAAAAAATAATGAACTTTCTTGTTTCTTCAATGAAACAGGAGTACAGAGTTTTGAATATTTTATTTCTGCTTGTTTCTTTGCAGCAGAACATTGGAGTTTCAAGACAGGCAAATATGCTGCATGTCAGAGCTGATGGTATAGAATAGAGTTTTTTCAGTTGTAAGGAAACCTGCAAAGATCATCTAATCCAACTGACTGACCTCCTCAGGCCAGAATGATGTAAGCTATGGATGCATTAAAACACAGAATTGTTTTGGTTTTAGCAGATATTTCAAATGGAAGGTCTTCAGAGAATTCCCTTCCTCCTTCCTGGGTGAAAACTTACAGTACTTAGAACATCCAGCATGCCTTCCAAGTAAACCAGATAGAAACTGGATTTGACATGCCTGATAAATCTAGCATGAAAATAAACTGGCATTCTGTCATACTTTTTTTTTTTTTTCTGAGAAATGGGATTTTCAGAAATTTCTCCTATTACCTTTCCAAATCTTTTTAGATTTGGCTGTCACAAAAAAGCACAATCCAATTTGAAGGAAAAAAGGAAAATAATGTAATCTGAAAAAGAGATTTTGTTGATGTGAATAGGTAGCTGACCTTCTAGCCTGACAGTGATGAAACATGTCATGTATGTCTCTCAAAATTTTAAAAGCTGTAAATCTTGGAAAAAAGTATACATGGAAATGGAGTTGTTTCCCCTGGAGTAAACAAAGATCCAAAACCTGCTGTTCTGTCTTCGTGTTTGTAGATTTTGTCTAGTGTTTCTGTAAAAAGAAAAAGACATTTATACCAACTGTCCTAACGCAGATAACTGGAGGAGCAGGGTTTGTGGGTTCTCATCTTACTGACAAACTAATGATGGATGGCCATGAGGTTACAGTTGTGGACAACTTCTTTACGGGCAGGAAAAGAAATGTGGAGCACTGGATTGGTCATGAGAACTTCGAACTGATAAATCATGATGTCGTTGAGCCCCTGTACATTGAAGGTAGGTAGTCTCTGATTTGGTATTTGCATTTTTTTTGCCTTTCCCTTCTAAGCGTGTGTGTCTGTAAAGAAATTAAATTTACATGCTGAGTTCTGGGTTGATGTATATAATATCTGTATATTTTTTTTTATTATTAGCCTGTTTTCTGTGACCAATATGGAGTAAGAGGTTCAGAGCACTTTTGTCCTTGTAATCAGTTCTTTTCTGAGTGGGCAGGAGGAAGGAGACCTTGAAAACATGCTGATACATCTGGTTTTGTAAGAAAGCAGGATGGCAGTGGGTTGGTCTGTCTGTCCCATCCACTTTCCTATGTGCCTGCACAGGCTTATGCACACTGAGTTTGTGGTCCAGATATTTCATGAACTGAAGTTTAATTGAGGGCTGCAGTTACACTAGACATGCATCCTGCAACTGTGTATGGTCAGTTGAGAGGAAATTAGCTGTGCTTAGTTGCCTTCAGTGTCTTGTGTAGAAAACATTGCTCCTGCTTTAGGTACAGGCATTCTACAACCTGAAGAGTTGGAAAACAGCAGCACTGAATTTCCCTAGTTTTCAACAGAAAAAGAAAAAAATACAGCAATCCTAAAGAAAGAAGCATACAAACAAAAGTATGTTCTGCTTTAAAGCAGAAGCTCAACATCAGAACTGTCATAAGCCTCAAACTATTAAATAGTCAGATTTTAAGGCACCATTACCATGGTTTGAGAGAGACATGCATTTATAGACTTCTTTGGGAGTATCTGGCCCTATAATGAGTCAGTGAAAGCATTGCTGAAATTACGCTGCAGTTCTGGTGGGTGTGCTCCATCCTTTTAAAACTGTGTAGCAATGTACTTGTTCATTCTGAGAAAAAAAACCAAGTAATTTGTATTTTTTAGTTCCTGCTGAATGTTAGTGGATGGAAATTCACAGGAAATAGCTCTAGTAATTGCGTCTCTTATATTATCGCTTGTGATGAGTTCCTGGCAACACTACTGAAACAGTCCTGCAAAAACACGTGCTCCTGCACTGTTCTGACAATCCACTGGTTCAGTTACTGCCTGTTGTTTTACTTCAAATTTCTGCTTCCACTGACAGGATAATGGAACAAGGATCTTATTAGCTGACTCCAGGTGCTGGTAGCTCATACCTCAGCCAGATCTATTTGTCAGCTTTTCTAGTCTTTTCCATGCATTACTTTCTTCCTGACTGACTACACTTGAGACTCTGAGGGAATTAACATCGTTAATACTGTTGCCCAGCTAGCTAGGCACTAATGAATGGAAATTCTGAGATCTTTCAGCTACCTTTCCTATGGCCTGTGTAATTAAGACACCAATTCCCTATTTAGTACTGACAGCTAATTATTACATGTTATTCAGTAGATAGTTTATTGAATGTCTTTTCATCTACCAGCAGTATAAATTGAGGTTGGCATGGCTAAGTGTTAAAATAAAATAGGTTTCATACACTAAGAAACATGATAAAATTTTATTTCATTACAGCGTTTATAGTCCAGTGAGGCAATGAGGGGTTAGTTTTTGTTACAGATCAACAAGTTGGCATATAGATCAGATACTTCTTTTCTTAGTCCCAGTTTCTCCTTTTTACTTGTAAATAGGAGTTGGAATGACTGTGCAGTCATGGTAAAAAGTAGGTTTGTGTCTAAAGAATTTCTCTGTATTTGCTGTCCTGTTTAAACCAGGTTATATAAGGTTGTTTGACAGTTCAGTTCCAGAGAGGATAATCAGTGCTTTATTTCTGAAAGAGACCTCATTTTTGGTCTGGAAAGAACAGTGCTTTCACTTTGGCTACGGAAAAGTGAATTTAGTCTCAAGATGCGTAGCTTTCAGCTTCACAGTGATGCCTACGCACAATCTGCCTTGGCTGCGTCATTATCTTTGATCCATGACGAGAAGTGGGACTCAGCATTCTTGGATCTTGATCTAGGTTGGCCAGAGACAATAATAAATCACCTAAACACACATTTTAATTTTGAGCCCTGTGACAACTGCAGTTATCTCTAGCGCTAAATGTCTTTCTCCTCTACTAGGATTTTATTTGTTTTAGCATTTGTTAACTTCAATGGAAATGCACACGTTTTCACTGTTTTTTCCAATCAGAAGAAAAAGGGGTTTGAATTCTTTAGTGGAATGAAAGTAGTTGAGGAATCTTGAAACATGAAACTAGTAAAAAAAAAAAAAGTCTGAAATAGCTGTACTAACGCTTTTTTTTCCTATTATAGTTCAGTTCTGTGTTTTTAAAGATACTTTCATTTCAGCCTCACCCTCACGTAGAGCTTTAATGCACTATTAAATGAGCACTTTCTTGGTTCAGGAAGGCAGGGTTTTTTTCTGAAGCCTAGTCTGGAAAGAGAAGAATCTATTAACAATTTTTTGTATTATCAGGAAAAAGAAATATAGAAATACACCTTTACTTCTTTGCTGCCTCATTCTCTACATTCATTAAGATTACAAGCACCCCAAGATAGTCACTTGAGAGCACTGTGGCTTGTGTTCCTACAAACCATATTGTAAAGACACATAGATGTTAATTGGAAGACAAATGAGAATTAATGCTTCATCTGGTGTCACTGTGATGTACCCCACTTTAGGGTAATAGATAAAATTGCATTTAAAAATGCCAAAGGAAATTCTGTATTAAATAAATGGATGTTGTTAGTAATGTGCTTGGCTTACATAGTGACATAAGCATGAGTGCTGTCTTGTTTATACTCAGCTTTGCATTAGAGTTGATTCTGTGTTCGTAGTAAAAAGTAAGGATTTGTTTTTATATCACTTCAAGCCACCAAGGTCTGTATTTCTACTGTGAAATGATGTTATACTTAAATAGATGTGTAAAAAAACCAAAGAACAAAACCACAACAAAACAACCAAACAAAAAAGAACCCCAACCTAAAAACATAGATACATGGAAACAATAAAAAAAAAACAACAAAAATGCACAGCCCATGTACCCAACATCTCCAAAAACACACACATGAAAAACCAAGCCACTTCCAAGGTGATATCATAAGATGGCACATGATCATTCCACAAATGGGACCCCTAAACAGGAAAAAAGGCCTCTCAGTCTTGAGATCCGGTTTTCAACTACCCTTAGCCACACAGAGCAGTTGGATAAATCTGGAAGAAAATAGCAGCCACTTATCCTTCTCCCACTGGTGTTTCTTCTTCCTGCTTCCTCAGCACCTTTTGGAAGCCTTAAAAGAATCTTCTGTAAAGTGTAAGGTGCACATTTCCATTAAACTCAGCTATCTCCTGTATCTGAAAGATGTCCTCAGCTGAACTGTTTCTCAGTTCACAGGAACACACTTTGGCCTTGCATTATTCTTTGGTTGTTTGGTAGTGTTTTGTTTTGTTTTGCTTTTACCACACCTTTCAGAGATTTGAAACAAAAACAAGCCTGAAAATGCCACAGATTTACAGTCAACAGTGGAAACAGTTGAGTCAGTTGAACTGATTTCATTTCCCTAATCAATGATACACAGTATGTTTTGAAAAATACTGTATGATACTTCTAAAATTGCAGTCTGTGGCAGCTGAAACTGCTGCCCAAACTCTTTTTGGGCAGAGCAGTGTAGAGTAGTTTCACTCTGATGCTCAAAAACCTTTATTTAAAACAAGTGCATGTGCACTACCTAAGTAATGTAATATGAAATGAGAGAGAAGGGTAAGTGGTAGGTAATGATAAACTGTTTGATGGTTTATGTTCTGAGATTAGCTGATCTTCAGTTAACTAAAACTGTTTGGTTTTGGTTTTGGTTTGTTGTTCTGTTTTAATTCTTCATGCCAGCAGTCCAGTTTCTGGGAGAGCATTTCTTAAATGTTGGCTCTAATTTCAGTGACTGTCATGAACACAAAGGTAATGTTGGCTCTTTTGACTCTCACTGAAAAAGCTTTTAAAATTATATAATAAAAAACATATTTTGCAAGTTTAGTGACAGGATGTAAGCATGTGATACACATAGTGACAAGGATATTGGCTTTCAGAGTTTGCAGGAGATGTTCTAGTTGCTAGTTACACACACATAGGTAAGTAACTATTTATAGAATTTGAATAAATCATTTGCTTGATTGGGACTAAAAAACCTTTTCTTTTTAAGGCCTTGCTGGCATGTAGGTCTGAGTTGGTTTTAAAGGCTAAGACCAACAGTCTAACAAAATTGGTCAAAAGAATAGTCTGCAGCCTTCTTGTGAACATCAGACTTCCAGATGTTGGGATGGTAACATTTTACTAAACAGTGTTCTACAGTAACCCAGAATTGTTCTGTTCCCAGAATCTTCAAGTCCTCTCATAGGTAATTTAAAACACATACAAGTGCAAACACAAAAAGTGTGTTTAATATGCTTTTAATATGCTTTTTTTTTTTTTAAACCTTCTTCCTTACATCCATACCAGGTTTTTTCCTTCCTAGTCTTTGTTCTCTATGCTTAATACGTTCAACTTGCTGGTCAGGAAAGTCTATGGCAAGGCAGAGGGTAACAAATGCTACTTTATTTGTCCAGAGCAAGTGCAGTGGTGCCTTGATCTTGGTCTGTCATGTAAGTCTCTCCAAAACTGCTCCAGTATGAGCAATATGGTGAATCTTTATGAAGTTATTCCAGTTTGCCTGACATTACAGGCAGCATGTTTAGCATCAGGTAAATGAACTTGTATTTGTAGTCCCTTTTAGTTCAGGGCAATAGAAATGTCTCACTTCATTGTGTCAGTTTCTCTGGTCTGACCTCCAGTAATGAAATTGGCACAGCTGGTTTTTTTCACAAGAAAAGTCCATACATTCAAGCTGTAGAAACTTACTTTTTCGCTTCTGATCAAAGCTTTTCTGCTCAGTGCTTCCTGACTAGCAAATAAAGTGATGGATGCAGGTGCTTAGAGGACCTAGTGACCTGTTTAGTCCTTTCTTGGACTGTGACACGTTGAAGGCAGAAATTGAAGATAAAGGTCATTTCCTGTCATAGGACCAGTGTTAGATTTCTCCCTTGCCATTCACTTAGGAAGCATGGAGAACATATGCAGTATTAGGGCTAGAAAGTAAAGATTATGTGAAGGAAAGTAGTTTTATGGAGTATTTTGTCTTAGTCACCTTAGGACAAGTGGTCTTACTGATCATTCTTGTTTAGCATTAAGGAAAACACAAGACTGTTTGTGTCCAAATTTAGGTATTGCAGATTCTATGTATGCTTAATTTTAGGGATTTTTTTTCTTTTTTAGCTTTTCACATAGAGAAGGGCATAATTTGCAAACGTTTGTTGCTGTTTATCTTGCAATATGTTACTTAAATTTTATGTTTAGCACAGACTTCTGTATTTGCCACAGTGTGCCCTGTGTACCTTGAATGTTGAATGTACCTTGGCTTGAATGTTTATGCCAGCTTCTGTGTCTGTGCTATTTTGAAATGAATTTTTTTTGGCCTTTTTTTCAATGAAATTGTAACATAACAAATTTTTTAATTGTTTCTTTATCAATAGTCTACAATCCTGTGGTTGTTAAACTACTTGCTCCCGTCTTCACAGTTTACAAAGTTCTAGTCTCCTATGTGAGTTACACACAAAACTTGCAGAACTTTATTGTTATCATTTGTTCTTCTGTTGTGGTCCTTAATGTAGCACTTTGCACAACTGTTCACACAATTATTATTATATAATTATTATTATTATAATTGCACTATGACTTTATTGCAAAGCTAGCTCAAGGCTTCATAGTAAACGTTGTAAAACTTCTTTTCTTTGCTTCATGTAACACTAAAGAGTTGTGGAGGTCAATAACTAGATGTACTTCTTTCTGTCCTTCAGAAGATACTGTCCCAGGCACCCAAACACTTAATCTTTTGAAAAGTTCTAGCTTGGATAGCTTTCCACAGCTCTGGCTAGAACAGAGTTGTCTGCTCTCTTAAAAAACTGTTAACTTTATGCTACAATGCACAAGGTTGTCAGCCAAGCTGAGTAGGTGGCTTTGTCTAGCTGGCCTGCTGAAATTCTGAGGAAAAAAAATAAAGTAGGTATTTTTCAGACCTGACAGTTAATAGAGGGAAGGGGGAATGAGAAACATTATTCTTATTTCAGCATTGTCAGCTTGATGAATCAAATATGAAAAGTTTGTGGTAGAAACTTTTCACCCAACTGAAATGTCCATCATTCTCCAAATGTTTTGGAAAAAGGGTGATGTTTTTCATTGGTCTGAGGCTTGATATACAAAAAATTCCTTCTTAGGCAAGAGGCAGAGGTCCTGTAGCTGCCTGGTTGCCTGTCCTGATCCTGAAGATGGCCATCTGACACTTGGCAAATTCCCCATCTTCCATCTCTCTGCCAGTTCTGTTCTTACTGAAGCTTTTCCATATAGAAGTCAATTTTTGCCTTTATGCAAAGTACTTTGAGGCAAATGACACAGGCAAGACTGCACATCTGGTGAGGAAAACAGTGTTTCTCCCCCAGCTCCTCTTTATTTTATTTAAAACAAATGCTAGATGGGAAACAAAGGAAGAATGAAGGACTAAAAGGAGAGTTCTTTCCTGCTTGCTTTCTACCTTTTTTTTTTTTTTTTTTTTTTTTTTTACTGTTTTTCATACTTAGTTTCATGTTTAAAAATAAGTAAATAAACTTGAATATTATAAGGAGTTTGGGGGGTTTTGTATTTTATATGCATTTCTTTCTGGCTAACTGTTATATGACCACTACAGGCCTAGCTGTATCCTTGTGGAGCAAAAGGAATTGGAGTTTTTGACCTTCTGTATCTGAATTGCTATATGCCATTGAAGGAACTGTTCCTATAGGAGCTGCTGTGTGTCAAAAATGAGCAGTATTTAAAAAAAAAAACAAAACAAAATTAAGTTGATGGAGAGGTACGCAAGAAAGAGTTCATTTCTTCTTTTACAGAATAGGATTGGGCAGTAAATTACTAACAGACCAAAGTGCTTTTGAAGTGACATTTTCTGTTTCCAAAAATTCCACCACAGCTTGTCAAAAACATGATTTAGAAAGGGTTATGAAGGAATAGGTGGAAAGAAACAGCATAAAACTCAGGTCAGAGTTCAGCTTTGAGCTGGCTGTAGGTGACTTCAGCAATTGCTTTGTTAATTTTTCTGCTCCACTGTGCTTGAGTTACCTGCAGCTTGCAAGCATCAGTCAGCATCTTTACAGAGCATTCCTTTTGCCAGTTTCCAGTCTACCCCTTGTCTTTGGTTTTATGGCTGTAGCATGCTGTGGGAAGGAGATATTTAAGGCAAAACTTGAGGCAGTCATGTATTTTATTCATGTTCAGAACCCATCTGTAGAAAGTGTGTTGATATTCAACAAACCAATTTAAATTTACTCCATGCTACATCATTTTTGCATTATTTCCCCAGCACAAGACCAAGGTATAGAGTAGCTATTCCCTGTAACACTTCATGCAGAACAATTAACTAGCTTTGTATTGCAGACAGACTCCACAAAGTTTCAGTTGCATTAGCAATGCAGGTAGGGCTTGGAATTAGCCTGTGCTGGGAACTTTCTTCTGTCAGCTTTTGCTGCATCAGGTTGTCTTTGGATGCTATTTGTGCTCTTACAGGTGCCTTGTGTGACAAGCTGTCTCTTGATGCTGCACCAGAGTTGACAGTGGTTGGATGTACTATTTCCTGGTTGTTCAAGAACAAATAGCAGAGAACCTGCTACATGAAATTTTACTTCTCTGCACCTTTTTATGTGAAAATAAATATTCAACAACATCACACATCTGGCAGAACTGTCTCTCTTTAGCTTTCTGGGCTGTTTTGACATCATCTAGGCAGCAATTCATCCCTACTGTAGAGATAAACAGCTGTAGACCAGAGAGAGCATGGCAGTGTATAAGTAGATATATTTTGTGGCATCTGCATGAGCATACTATCAAATATCATTACTCTGTCAAGACAGTAAAACTTGCAGTAACAGTCATTAAGTTTGCCTTAGGAGCTCATCTTATGTTTATGTTGATAGTTAATTGTTCTCTGGGGTGAGGTATAGCTTGAAATAATTTCTCCTTATTTTAGTCACTTGACATTGTGAGTTTAATCAGTGAATAAAATTATTTTGCAGGATTTCTTGTGTTGCTGTGATAATACAGGACTGCAGTATGGGGTAAACTTTGAAATGCTTCCTTCAGATGATCCAGTGTGTTGTTATCCAGCCTGTGTTACACAGAAGTCAGGAGCTGAGCTTGCCCTGACAATAGACACAACAGTTAATCTAATAAAACTTGGCTTGTATGCAAGCACACTTCATTAGGGATTCAGAAAGAAAGTAGAATATTTTACCATGCCAATATTTCTGGTATTTTTAAAGCATTATAACCAGAACACATGCTTATCTTAAAAGGAGTGTAATGTAATGCTTGTGCTTCGAAGATTTACCTACTTTTCATTTTTTTCATTGTTCAATAGACTGTTGAAAAGTAAGGGATGACTTTCACTTGGATAATTCAAGCCATTTATGTAGGCTTTTGACTTACTAGTCTGCTTTTTTATTATATATATATATATATACATAGGAGGTCAGAAAGCAAGGGTATGCATACTTGCTTTGTCAAATGAAATTTCAGAATGGGAAGGAGCCCTTCAACAGGAGCCACATTCCTCTAATATTTCAGTGTTCTCAGCTAGTTATAAGCAGGTGATAATTTAATAGTTGATATTTTATTTTTTCATATAGTGATAGGACAAGGGCAAATGGCTTTAAACTGTAAGAATGTAGGTTTAAATTAGAGATAGGAAACAGAATTCTACTGTGAGGGTGGTGAGGCACTGGAACAGGTTACCAGAGAAGCTGTGGATGTCTGATCCCTGAAAGTGTTCAATCCAGGCTGGATGGGGCTTTGATCAGCCTGGTCTAGTGGAACGTGGGGTGAGATCTAGGTGATGTTTAAGGTCTCTTCCAACTCAAACCATTTCTGAAAATTATTTTTTTTTCCTACTAGATGTAACTCATACACGACTTGGCTGTTTAAGCAAGTATAGTTGTATTTAAATAGAGAAAAAGAATTTTGTTTTGGGTTTGTTGGTTTTCTGTTTTTTTCCAATTTGAAAGTCAAGGGTGCTTCTACCCTGTTTTAAATAGGAAAAGTAATTTAATTGGAGGGTGAAGTTCATTATGCCACAGATACTGTGAAAGTTAAAGCCCCCAACAGAAGGCTAAGAGAAATCAATATGTGGTCAAACTACAGGTTTTTATTTTTTTTAATGCTGTGATTTGCTATTGCTTTTAGTGACAAAGCACCTAAGGAAATAGAAAAAAACATTTGTTTGGCCAGTAGTGTTCTGTTCTAGGGCAAGACATGTCTTGTGCCATGCAGGATTTTTTTCTGTCAGAATAGTAGCTTTTCCAGCTTCTTTCTGGTTTCAATGTCAAGCCTTCTTAAAAAAAAAAAAAAACAACAAACCCAACTTTTCTCTTGAAACACAAAGCAGTTTCTTTTCCCTTTCTTTTATCAGGCCATTATAATTATTACCTCACCTTTTGATTGCTTCTCTTGAATTACTTTGATGTAGGGGATTTGTTCTTCCTTAAACATCTTATTTGAGCTTATGTTTAATTTTTGCATTTGCAGTTGCTTGGTGGTTTTTTTACATAATTCTGGCTTGCTGTGATTAAAGTTATATAGAAGACAGAAAGACATTTACATGTTTACAACAGTCATGTTATGAAAGGGCTTGCAGGTTGAGCTTTTGAATATCTGATACTGCCTATGAAAATGAATCCAGTTTTCATTGCTTTGTTTTTATTATAATTTAACAAATTTGTTTCCAACAGTCTTTTGTTTCTAATACTTCCAACCTTCAACCATTTCAGACAATAAATTTTGAGTAGTTATTTGGTTAATTGTATTTCATAACAGGGAGTGGAGGAGTGTGTTGAAATCTCTGTATTGGGTTTTGATTTGTGTGTTTGTTTTTTTAATTAAAGCTAAAATACTGTATTATCCAAAGCATCGCATATATATAACAAAAGTAAAAAAAAGACAAACGTTGCATGCTTGTATCTTGCCATTTATATTTAATATGAAAATTATACAAAGCTGATTAATTGTTAATTGACAGATGGTCTAGAAATAAAAATACAGTATTTAATTTTCCCAGAAAGTTTCTCTCCATATTGAAAAAATGTTTCTACCATTTTTGCTTTATAGTCTAGTTTAGAAAAATACTCAGAAGCTTGTAGCCATTTAAAAACTTGAGGGTAGCAGAATGTTGCAAATACTTTTACAGCTTCTAAACATTTCTGAAGTCCTCAGCTAAATTTTTTATAAGTGGAAAAGTGTGAGCACCAACACAGACATCTATATCCATGTCAACAGTGTTGATACATTACATTATGCTCTAGGTTTTGTTTTACTAAAAATTAAGATTTTTTTTTTTAGAGCTGCAGCAGGTTTGTGTGCGTATCACATGTAGGTAGCAATACAGGAAGTGCTGGGCTCCCGTGCTAGGAAGTGCACAAAAGAATACTTGTTTCTTGACTTCAGTGCTTTCTCATTTAATATCTTATGTGGGAAAATAATCATGCTATCCCCTTCATTTTCCTGTAGTGGATCAGATCTATCATTTGGCATCTCCTGCTTCTCCTCCAAATTACATGTATAATCCTATAAAAACATTGAAGACCAACACTATTGGGACATTAAACATGCTGGGTAAGTGGAATGTTTTTTATTACTTAACTTGGTTAGACATCATATAATCCTGATAGAGTTGCTGGGGAGGGGGGAGGATGAAGCAAATGAGTTGTACATGTAAAAAAGTTGTTTCTTTAAGCAAAATAAGGTTGGGGGTATTTTTACCCTGTTTGAAGGTTTTTGTCCTTTTCCTTTAAATATATGTGCAAATGAACACTGACAACATGGCTTTCAAAGCACAAGAACTTTGTGCCTGTAAGTTGGCTATGGAGTGTGCAGTAATTACAGAAGTAATAGGAACAATCCCAAGAGCATGGTATTTTTATAGCTCACTTGTGTTCATGCCTGCAGTTTTCTCTTTGATGACTGTGGAATATTCCCACAATTATTATGAGTGTTCCTTTCCACCTCAGCAAACATTGGACTAGGTGGAATTGCACTGATTTAAACTCCAGACATCAGGAGTACTGCACCCTCTGGTGTATGTCTTGGCTAGCAAATTCTGAAAGAGTGTTTAATGTCTAGCTTCATGCTGGATAATTACAAGGCAATGTTTTCAGTTTTGTCTGTTAGTTTTGATGCTGGGAATGGGTCTGTGAGAAGAAGACCTCAAGCCATCACTACTTTTTCCTCCCATCTTTGTGCCATTTGGTATGATGCAGAATGATGTGAGTGTCAGTGATCCTAAGAATTGTTATGAGTTAGAAAAACTTCTGGACATTAGCATAGCTGTGAGTGATACTCCAGAGAGTACAGTTCAGAGAATCAAGTGATTCAGAAGCTATTGAGGTGCCAGAATGGCACAGGTGAGAGATTCGTTTCATTTGCCGTGCCAACTTGAAGACCAGAAAGCCATTGAAATGGAATGCAGGATAATCTGAAGTAATGGGTAGGATCATCCAAGCAGTTTAAAAGAGTATAATAAAAGAAAAAATATTGATTTTTGTCCTATAAGTTGTCTGTATAAGTTTCTTTACATAACTTGTCTTTATGTAAAGAAAAATTTGGTAATCATAATATACTATGTTGTTTCAAGATCTTGATTGCCTAAGTGGAATGTTTCCTTGGACTTTATTTAGATTGTAATAGATTAAGTTCTTGGATCTTGATTCAGTGCAACTGCTTGTCCCAGAAGCAAACACATCGCATGCAGGTGTTGCTCTGCTGTTTAAGTTTTCTAGTTTGGAAGTGGGAACTATTGATGTGATTTACAGCTAAATTTGCCTAGTGAGAGAAATGGAATTCTCTTTAAAAGCATGTAAAACAGGACACACTAAAACAGCTAGCATGAGTGAAAGATTTTTGCGCTTGCTATAATTATATTCTTCTTTCCCCATTGCCCAAAATCTAGGTTTAGCTAAACGTGTTGGAGCACGGCTGCTGCTGGCCTCTACGTCAGAGGTTTATGGAGGTAAGAAGAATAAAACAGTATTTAGAGCTCTTCAGATATAACTGTGTAAAAGGATATTTACACATTTGTCAGATACTAGAATGATAGATTTTCATCACTGTCTTAGCTTGCTTTTTTAGATGTTCTTCTTACAGTTTAAAATATGAGAAGGGCATTTACAATGCTTGCTTTGTGTCTAGTCAAGTGTGGTGGCAGGAGTTACAGACAACACTGCACATGCATCTTTCCTGTGTCCTGGTTTACATCTCTTTTTCCAAAGGGCTTGTGGGGAAATTCAGTATTGTACTCTAAAGTCCAGATGCCATAGTGAAAACCTGAGAAGAAAGATCATTTCAATAGTAAATATGTATATTTTTTTCCCCATCACGTAGGAATTGTATTGTTAAAATTTAGCAATTGCCCTCCTGTGTAAGAGACAAAGGACATAACCTCCAAGCTAAGAAGATACTGGTTGTGCATGCAGGTTCTTCTGGTGTCTCTTAAAATGTAATATTTGGCAGTGCTTTCCATCTTCCTCTTACTGTTAGAAGTGAAGGAGTAAAAGAATGATGGATAGAATGGTGACTGGATGCAGCAAGAATCTTTAGCACTTCCTTGTGTGTGTAACAGACCCTGTGCCTGCTGGAGAAACTTCTTTCTGTTCTGAACTATTGCACAGTTGATAATAGCAATGTTGCAAGATTAGTGGAGATACACAGGCACAGTACCCTGCTCAGTGGGAGTAGATTTGAGATAGTAGATTTGAGTCTCAGCTGAAAAGCACAAACAGAAATGGTCTCCTGTGGTACAAGAGAAAGCTTTGTGAGCAAAAAGTGAGGAAGGACAAAGAACACACCTCCAGGTCTACACTGTTGATGGAGCAGCTTCAGAAGATTCAAAGCAAATGCCCAAGCAAGAGATCACTAAGATGATTGGCCAGCCAGAGTGGCCTCAGCATGTGCAGCGTTCCTGCTGCCTCCCAAGCCTTAGATTATTTGTGGTCAGGCTCTACAGAGAAAAATGGTAGCCCCAAGGACTCCTCTGTAACTGAACAAACTCCCTTCTTGGAGTATCTCCTTTCCCACAGCATCTGTTCAGGGTTTTTTAAGATTGCTGGGGGCTTTTATAATAATGTAAAACTTCTATGCATTTATCATTGCTCTGTGGCTTTCATATGGCACAAATTCATCCATATTCATGCCTAAGTAGCATAAAATCTGGAAGATTTAATCAGAACTGAATGTCAAGTTGTTTCAAAAATTCACTTTCAGCTTTAGGAAATTCTGTAGTAATGTATGCAACCTTCAAACCCATTAGAAATTATACCACTCTAAAGACAACAGAGGGGGAGATTTAACCAAGTGTTTGTGTTTTTTCAAGCATGTAAAGCACACACCATAAAGGTTCCTAGGTGATTGTTGTTTAGTTGTTTGTTTTTTATAATCAAGAACTTCTCTGCTGGATCAAACCAAAAGATTGTCTAACCTAATTGTCCCTAGTGATAGCTAGTAAAAATGCTTAGGATAGGAGAAGAAATGTAAGTACTTTGTAGTACATCACCCTTACATCTTTAAGAAATGCAGTACATCTCTATTTTCTCCATTTTTCTTTCCTTATTTCCTATTTTATTTGAAATTTGAATACTTTACTTTCCTACGTAAACTGTAATGCCTCTTACATAACTCCTGCCTACATAACCTTTAACGTTTCCTCTGAAACACATTGGGTAAAAATTGTATTTATGCCCTTGAGCTGGTCTTGTCTTTGCAGAGAAGAGTGGAATTTAACCCTCTGTTCACACACTTTTAGGGAAAGCGGTGGCTGGCTGTTGTTAGCTTGTATTCAGTTATTTTGCTGGCCTTTCATCTTCTGCCTCTTCCATTTTCATGGTTCCGGTGATTGCACTTTAAAAACATTGTGTTGAAATGTAAGATTTTCTAAAATGCAGAATTCAGAGAGAAGCTGTGCTGACTTGTATAACACAAATGCTCTACTGAAAGTTTTATCATATATAGTCATTTTCTGATACAATCTAAAGTGTTTTTTTTCCCATAGATCCTGAAGTTCACCCTCAAAATGAGGATTATTGGGGCCATGTGAATCCCATAGGTCCAAGAGCCTGCTATGATGAAGGAAAACGGGTTGCAGAGACCATGTGTTATGCATACATGAAGCAGGTATTAAACTTGCATCAAATTTGGTGGTTTTTCTGTAATTATTGAAGGCCAGTGTGTGGCAAGACTGGAATATGTATATTTTGAGGTAGGAGGGCAAAAGAGAATGTCGTGAGTAGGAACACTTATCCTGTTGTTGTAAAATCTGTTTTCTTTAATGGGAAGGTTTTATTGCTCCCATCTGTTGTGTTTTCAGATGAGCAGTCTTTGTAGAAGATGTGCTTTAGTCTTCTTAATAGGTATAATATGTCTTTCAGTATAGTAAATAGTTTTTAGACAGATTAAACTGAGGTGACCTTAGTGTGCTGAGAAGTTAGTGGGATTGGATAGGGCCATTACTGATAAATGTGAAATGCTGAAGGAGAATAATCAAAATCAGAATATACAGATAAGAATGGGGAAGGTCTTTAATGAGTACTTACATAGAAACAATGTATTTTAAGCACTTTTGAAATATCTTAAAATTATGTGGTTATAAATATAGACCTTAATGAATACCTAGCTATGTAATGTCTGTTTTCAGACAAAGACAGTAACATGAGGATAAAAATGCAATTTAAAATATGTTTAAGAAATTATACATACCAGTTTCCTTGTGTTTCCTAACCAGCAAGTAGAAATTAGCATAGCATTGGCTCTTTAGCTCTGTGTAAATCTTGCTTAATTGTGGTTCAGCTAGGCTCTAGGAGACTATTCAATTAGCAAATGTGGCACACTAAAGAAAATGGTATCAGTATTTCTTATTATTTGCAGCCTTTAACATACAAAAGTGTAAATCAAACATAGTATATTATATAGAATTTTAAACCTTTAAATTATAAAGTTCTAAGTGCTTTTATAAACCTAGAAAACAGAATCAAGCTTAAGTGGTAAGACTTAAAGAGATAATATTTTAGTATAGAATAGTAATTTTGTCTTAACTTTTCTACCAGACAGAGAAGGCAGAGGTTCTGTCTCCTTTGTTCTCTTTTAAATCATTTAAGGTCCAGCATGATGATACTGATGTCTCCAGTACTTCACTGTAGCAAAATATTCCTTATCAGTCTGGAAACCCATTTGCAGTTGAAAATTGCAGTTTTTATGAGAAACTCTTGAGCTGTAGGTTGTTGCATTTTTTTCAGATTTGTGGTACACTCTGCAGTATTCTGAAGGTCATGAGTAGGTAATTTTTAAAATAATGGGCTGTATCTTAAAACCACAGAATGAGCCATGAGCATCTCGTAAGTTTTATGCAGGATTTA
The DNA here is from genome assembly GCF_029582105.1 of Oenanthe melanoleuca. Classification (NCBI taxonomy): domain Eukaryota; kingdom Metazoa; phylum Chordata; class Aves; order Passeriformes; family Muscicapidae; genus Oenanthe; species Oenanthe melanoleuca. The sequence continues at coordinate 84,822,004 of NC_079333.1, read as the reverse complement.
CTGTGAATAGGAAAGGTTTTTAAGGTGGAACTGCAGTGCACACATAGATAACTAAAAAGTCATGATGCAAATGAGCTGTCTGTCCTAGGAACAGCTCTGTGACATATTTCTTTCATTTCTTATGGGTTAGTGAAGTCTGCCCAAGCTTGTCCTATGTTCAGCTATATTCTGAAACACTGTTGAGCAGGTTGGGGGAAAAAAAGGGGTGGGTAGTGTTTAGGCAATATGCTGTTACTAGTGGAGGAAACCCTATATTTTGAAAAGGTCTGATTTCCTCCATGCAAATAAGCATTGTACTTTTAAGACGATTTTCAGTAGGTGTGACCTTGCCCCAAAGAGTAGGATTTGCAGTATTTCAGGCTAAAATATTTCCACAATCTCTCAGCTTCAATAAAAAGAAGAAATGGGTAAAGTTGTTTTGCAATTTTTGGTCATTTCTTACAAAGATTTCCATCGTAATGCACGTTGCTAGGTACCATAAATGTCTAACAGTGTTTCCAAAAAATGTGAAGTAAAACTAAACTTTTGCATTACACTTACAAACAGCCTGTTTGAATCAGAATGGTTTTTTAATCTGGTCAAAGTTGACTATTTGCTGTTGTCTGAGTTCCTCAGTAGTCCTGACCAAGGCATTTTTAGTGCATTATTTTCTGCTGGCAGTGTTGTTTTGTTTTATTTATTTTGACCCTGTGAATGAAACATTTCTTGACTTTATCACCTGAAAAAGTGGTGGGAGGGGAGTTTTCATATACAGTACTCCAGTGTGAATTTTGTGCTTTGTTCAGGACTTGCCATTCAGTTTTCTGTTCAACCTTAAAAAAATTGCATTTGGCATTGTGGAGCTACCTGGAAATCTAGGTATTAATGTTTGCTTCAATACTCTGGATTAATTTAAATACTGACTAGAATCTGATACTGCCTTCATGGCAGGGATTTGCATCATCTGCATAGGTGTGTTGTGAGTAAAAATACACAGCAATTTAAATGCTGTGCATATTAAGGGTGTTGTGTGAACTAGACTTCTTTTTTTTCTTATATTACTGACCTGTAAGGAAATTCTGCAGAGCTGAAGCAACACTTCAGATCACTAGGGAATGTTACAGGAAAACTTTTCTTCTTCCACTTTCTTAATCAATTTTTTTATAGCAGCTATGTGACTCTGAAAGCCTTGGTGGTAAAAAATGGGCTTTGTTGTGATGCAACTATCACATTAAGTGATAGTTTTGGAATTGCCTTAGAATAGCTGAAGTGTTGAACTATAAGAATAGTAACTGTAAAATTTCAACTGTGAAATTGTAGGTTGTGTTCAGGGACCTACGTTATATCCAAGGTATAGAGTCAGATGATTAAGGCTGTCCTTCCTAACTTGTTTAGGAGCTTTAGTGTTTATGAAATTCAGATCTCAGCATCACTGTCTTTGCAAAATAATGCTAAAAAGCTACTAATAGCAGAGTATTAATAGCACTTTTTTTATACAGTTGATGGCACATATAAATAAAATTCCTCAGGCCCAGCTTCATTATAGAGTATTGTAGCTTAAACACATCATAGATGAATCCAGTGTACACAGTGCTAGTAATTCTTCTGTGATTGCAATTCAGAGGTTTGGGAACAATTTTGAGAGTTAATGATCTGTGAAATACTTGAGAAATGATATAAATCAGTAAGAAAGTAACTAGGAATGCAGGCAACAATTTAAGTAATTTTAACTGAGACGTTGGTAAAGATTTGTATCAGGTCACAGTGATACCGCTGCTACTGTCTGAACTTCCCCAGCAGATTTTATAGTTCCAGTTGTCTGCTGGAGAGCAGAGATTTGTAGCTTTTCCTTTCCTGATCTTTTCTACAGGGAGGTCTAACTCATGCTTGCTGTTCAGGTAGAACCACAGACTTTGCAAAGAAGTAAGCACTGGTAATTAATAGGAGAAGCTTGCCTGATATCCTTGTGAATTACAGCCACAACATACCATGTTCAAATTGTTTTGGTTAAAATAAGCTTGGCATTTGAATTGTATTGATCTATTTCCTAAGACAGTCAACACAAGGAGATACCGGTTCTTAAAATCTGTTCTTAACTCCTTTAAATTAATCCTTGATACCCTTGATAGTTTCTGAACCTGGGATCTCTAAAACTAAATCACTGTCAGATGCTCACATGGACAGCTTTGTTTTGCAGACTGGATAATGCTACATTTTGACTGACAGCTATAGAATAATCTTGAGTAATTATTCAGAGAAGTATCTCAGTAAGCCATAACAATCTTTCCTGCTTCTTTACTTTCTTTTTATCTGTACAGGTACAGACTCTGTGAAGAAATTCATACTGATAAATAATTAAGTGAACTGAAGTGTTTTGCTAGTCCACAATCCTATGATCTTGCTCTCAGGCTGTTTCTTTGGAGTGCTCAAGGAATTTTCTTTCTGATCAATCTGCTGTGCGAAGGCATTGTCTTAAACTGTGAGGACAGAAGGCAGTTGATTGCATTTTATCCCATCATTAGGGACAAATCTTGAGCTCTCTTACATTTAGCCATATACTTGTTATTAATGGCAGTATGTGGAAAGCCCCCGTGAAATACAACCCCTTCCTGATGGAGTCAGTGGCCTTCTTAAGATAAAGTGCTGTTCAGAACAAAGAAAGGAGCAGCTCTGTAAGAGTATGTCTTTGCAAATGCAGTTAATGCATTTTGGAAATAGTTCTGTCATGTGCTGCTGTAATGTGTAACATTTGAAATATTATACTGATGTACTTTTTTTATCTAACAAGAAATAGAGTACGTTCCCAGCTGATGCATTTTGCATGGAAAGGGACTTCTCTTTCCAGAGTCTCTTTCAGCAGGAAGGGCACAGTTGATGTTGTGAAGGGTGGTTTTGGCTTTGTTGTGGATACAAGCTTGTTGGACAAAGACTGTGTATCTTTTCCTGTGGCACAATAGTTAACTCCCTTGTTACTGTTAGTTTACATTTATTTGCCCTTGCAAACAAGTTTTGATCATGAATTGAATGTTGTTTGACTTTCTCCATACTGGGAGATGTTTGGCTTTACCTGTACTAATTGGCGTTTCTGATTTCTCAACACCAAGTAATAGCTGATGTATTGAATGTCCCTTTTGCCTGTCTCTCACCTGTAAAAAGCTAGTTCTACTGCTTTCACAAAATATCTTTGAGGATTCATTTGTTTATGAATCACTTGGAGACCTAAGAGAGAAGGTCACATTTTCCTGCAAGTGTCTCTAGTACATGTAGCTACATTTATTTCCAAGAAAAATATGTTTCCAGGTCTCTTCTGAGTGAGCTGCAGCTTTCAGCCACAGATCTACTGACAATACGCTTCCACATACACCCTCTTCCAAGACAAGAGCAAGCATTGGTCTAAGCCTTACTAAAATACATGAAAAATACAAGATGTTCTGTGTATCTTCTGAAGGAATGGTTATGGAAGAAATGTTTGCAACTCCAGAGCACTGTGGTTGTGACTTCATTTGAATCAGAGCACACAATGTTTACTTCAGACAAATTTTTTCCTGTGACTGTTACAAAGATGTCTTTTTCTGGGAGGTGGGAGGACCATGTCATATGAGGAGGCCTGCACTGATGTTGATACCTTCTTCCTTACCTTGTGACTGTCACTCTCAGGTGGTAGCATCTGTCTGTTTGCAGCATACCATGCTGCTCTGAAGTCAGCAGTATCCTGTTTAACCTCACAAGGTCCAAACATCCCTCTTGCAGGCTTTATCATAAACTGTAGCTTGTCCAAAGGAATGTGTCAATCTAAAATAACTTGAGAGAGACTACTTCAGTCTACAGTCTCTAACTGTTAAAGTACTTTGTCCAGAAAGATTCCAATTTCACATATTAGTTGCACTTCGCTTTGAAGATTTGCAAAATATTCTGTAGAAAGGACTTCTGGAAATTATAAATATGTTTCTTGGAAAAAAACTGTGCCATTGAAGAGTTTGATTGTAATGCATGCATTTACACAGCCTAATAAGAAGGGCACTAGAATACACTGTGACTATGGTTACAAAGCCACTTTATGGCTTTTGTAAAAGATACTTCTCTGACATATTCAGTTTTTCTAAAGTATGGACTTTCGTAACCTATGGAAATGCTGCCTTGGTACTATATCCAGTTATTGTGAGAGTTCATTTATGTGCAGAAAAAGTAGCTAAATCCCAGGTGAAGTAAGTTGTTATTGGAAAGTATTACAGAAAAAAATCTTGAAGTTCTTAATGGAAGAAAATGCATGTGCTAAAATCAGGAGCTGCTCTAGCACTGATTTAGATTTGCATTACACATACTGAGAACTAGTATAAATTACCTTACTAAATGCACTGCATTTTTCAGAAGGGCTGAGGAGGCATTAAGTGTTTCGTTATTAGAAAATAATGCATGTTAAAGCTGAAAGAGGGATTCTTAAAAAGCTTTTTTGACAGGGATGAGTTTACACTTTTAAGGAGAAAGACACTTTTATTAAGGAAGTAACAATTTTTTTTTTTTTTTTGACTACAGGAAGGAGTTGAAGTGAGGGTTGCCAGAATATTCAATACCTTTGGTCCTCGAATGCATATGAATGATGGAAGAGTTGTCAGTAATTTTATCCTACAAGCTCTCCAGGGAGAACCACTAACAGTAAGTGATGGCCTTGTGATATGAAGAACTGTTCATCCTGTCTTGTTGCAAATGAGGATAGATATTAGAAAATACTGATATTCCCCTCCTCCAAAATGTAATGTTCCCATATATACCAAACTCAAATATATGGAATGACGTGTCTGAAGATATGCTCTGTCGATGGGGTCCATCTTTTTTTCCCAGGAAGAAACAAGACTACCAGTTGCAATCTGTAGAAGCATTTCAGCATTCTTGCTATTTGTGATATAAAGAAAATCCAGAGTTCCATCAGGAATATCTCTAAGAAGAAGCAGATGATCCAAAGAAAAAAAAAAGGATGAAAGTTTTGTAGTAACTCCCACAACTGTAATTATTGCAGAGAAAAATACGAAACTGGACAGAGCATTGAAGAGTTTAAGCCAGGGAGTAAGTCATTGAAGCTTGGTGTCTTGTGATAGATCTCATCTAACTTTAATCTTTTTTATTGACAGTAGTACTGCAATCTTTTATAAGAACAGAGTAAGAACACTGACTGGAAGTTCTGTGAAGCCTTATGAGTTACAAAGCAGTTACCTTGTTTTAAATTATACAGTCCCTGGAATATTTCAGATCATCAATAAGAGAAGTCTGGAGTCCATGTTCTTCTGTGGAAGGGGACACTGGAAGCTTTTATTTTATTTTTATAATTGCTGTGCTGTCCAAACTTTAGCAAGAATGTAATTGTAACAAGGGTTAAAATAGAATGTTCTACCCAACATCACTGTTCTGTAGGAAAAAACTGTTGGATGTTGAAAATTACTGGATCGGAGAATAGAAGTAAGGGGAGAGTTCTTTAGCTGACTAGGTCAAATAAAATTATCAGCAATAACCAGGGGCTGAGATCTAAAAAAAAAAAAAAAACAAATTACTCATATCATCACAGAATTTGACTGATAGGAATACCAAGTTTGTTGATCCCTTTAGAAATGCTATGTACTTGGTCTCTCAGTTCAGAGTACTTGTTCAAATGGAGTAAATAATCTCTTGAGAGAACAGTGTCACTGAGTTGTAGAAATTGTGGCCTATGCAAGCATGATTTATTAAGAGAAATTGGAAGATATAAACTATATTGTATTTTCCAGCCATTGCCTGTATGTGGGAAAGATGGGTGACTTTGCAAAAATCATGTACAGATACTTAGTTCTGTAAAACTTATCCCACACGCTAAAAGTAAAGCTAAATGCAGGAAGCTCTACATAAATGCATAAATCTGCTTCCTGTTTGTTTGGGAGTCCATCAGGCTGGTGCATTCCTCTCTGAATCAGATTTTGGGTAAACTCTTAGACCCCTGATCTTACCCAGTGTGTACTGAAATGTGAATTCTTTTGGTCTCTGAATCAGCCTTGGAGAGCACAAGGCTTACCAAGTAACAGATGGCCTATGTACCATTGTACTGCCCTTTCTGTCCTCGAGGAAAACAAGCATGCTTTCTCTTCTGTCCTTCCAAAAGCCTTTCTGTTGCAGCAGATTGATGGTAAAATGTGTGTGTCCCCAGTTAAACTGAAATGTTTTCACCACGAAAATGTGCTTACTAATAGCTTTCAGAATGCAAGTATTCATGTTCTAGAGACCTTAATACTGTACTTGGTTAAACTGTGAAAAAAATAATGGTATCAAATATCATTCTGTACACTTCAAATATACATTAATGTCTCTTTGAACTTCACCAACTTGCTCCAAAGTACCAGTATGTAATCTGAGGAGACTTCTTTTCTTCCCATCTAAGGTTTTGATGCAAATCTGTACAGGTGACTTTATGAGTTGTCATCTAGACATTACTCTGGTTGCCATTTCCATATATAGTAATATTTAGAACCACATGACCTTTGATTTTTATTTTTTTTTGTCTTGATTGCTTTAAACACAGTGCTGTTTATTGACAATTTTTTTAGAGACCACTAACATTTAGTGGCCTCTTTGAAGCTGGCTGTTGTTAATGAGCAATTCAAAACTGCTTTACAAAACCACATCTTAGTAGTCTGAAGTTTACTTTAAATATTTTGCAGTCTCTTCTGGCTGAGTGTAGGCTGCACCTTCTTTCAGTGTTCCAGGAGAGGACAAAGCATCACTCTGTCCTACACCCCGAGAAGGTTTCCTTCATGCAGAGTCCTGATTAACAAAATGCCTAGGGATATGTTTACTGGAGACAGATCCAAAGAGGAAGACAACCTTCAGTGAACTGATACTTTGCCAAAGGCTCTGCAAGCACATTTTTTTCCATTCCTGAAAATTAACACTGAGCTTGTGTCTCAAGTGTTTCTCCTTGAGTCATTTTTCTAGAATGGTAGAGAAAAGATAATTGGGCTAGAGAGGTCTTCTGTATTTATTAACTTTCCTATTTTTTATATGGTTTTAGGTCTATGGATCAGGAACTCAGACAAGAGCTTTCCAGTATGTCAGGTAAGCCTTATTTGTTCTGGCTGATAATTTACTTCATGATTTGGGTAGCCTGGTCTGCTTTTGTATTCATGTGCATTTGCTTTACTTTTTAAAATAATTTTTTAATACAAGCACTCAAAAAAGTATGCACCCATTGAAATCTGATTTCAACATTTCTCAGCTGCCTGATCTGCTTTACTGGAGCTCTTAGGAGCCAGCTTTATTTTCAGAAGGGAGACATGAAAGTTTTTCAAAATATCAAGGAGGAAAACATTAATTGGTTTAAAAGTTTGTGAGATACTATCATGCTCTTCCCTTTCAGAGACAGCAAGCTTTTAGTGCTGAGCAGTTTCTCACTCTTTGCATTTTAATGCAATGCTGCCACCTTGTGTCCTTGGGATTGCTGTGGTTGGTGCGCTGTGCACAAAAAAAAAAAAAAAAAAAAAAAAAAAAAAAAAAAAAAAAAAAAAAAAAGAGAGCTTAAAAAACCCAGCCCATATTGGACTTCTGGGTTGTTTTAAGCATTCTTTGCTTGGAAATGTTCTTTTCCTCTGCTGAAAATACTATTAGCAGTAATAAATGTTCAAGAAACCCCATCAGGTCAAAGTACCCATTCCTTTCCTGATTGTAAGTAATAATGAAAAGAATGTGGATTTCTACGTCTAGGACCCAGGTGCTACATCTGTGAGTACAACTTTGGGTTATATTGCTAGGGGAAAGTAATACCAAAAAGTAATACCAAAGTACTGGTTTTTAACAAAATAGGTCTAGGAATTTTTGAAAGTGAGAAGACAATTCAAACAACAGGCTGCAAAGCAGGTGGTAGTGCCTCTGTATTGCAACTTGCTGTATTCTGTTTGAAATGCATTGGAAATCAGCCTCCAGATATGTTTGGATACTGGAGAGAAGAGGAAGTATTAATCATTTTTTTGTACAAACACTCAAGAGAACATGCATCCATATAAATCTGATCTCAGCATTCCTCAGCTGTCTGATCTGCTTTACTGGAGCTCATAGGAGTGAGCTCTCTTTTTAGACCAAGAATATTATTTATAGAGAAGTGGAAATTGCCCCAATCTGTTCTTCCCTCTTTTACAGTGATCTTGTGAATGGGTTGGTGGCATTGATGAACAGCAATGTCAGCAGTCCTGTCAACTTGGTGAGTATGAGTGCTCCACCCTCCTGAGTTACAGTGCACTGGTCAACACCACCTCTGTTTTCCTCCTTGTCACTGATACTGATTTCTAGAAAAAATAAATGGAACAAAAAGAGGTCTTTCCATTATGAAGAATGTATTCTCCCATGTACTCACTTTATAAATAAGAAGACCAAGCCCCTAGATATTGAGATCTTACAGTTCTCAGAACAGGATACGTTTGCTGGAGTTTTTCATTTGTTCTAGCAAGATGTACGTAATTAGAATACGAAGGAAAAAAAATGTGTGGGGGACACATGCAAAGTGCACATGCAAAGAAAATGATTGAAGACTTTTTTTAGTGAAAAAAGCACTGAAGGAATACTTAACTCTAAATAATTTCATACTACCCTGGATTCAAGGAAAATGTGATAATATCTTATGCTATTGTTCTCTAATATTGTTTAAAATGCTTGGAACTTAACTTGTCTAGGAGACTTTTGTTGTGTCCTGTTTGCTGTCACCTTATTCTTAGTAGTGGATTTAAGATGTGTATCCCAAGTCATTTCTTGTGTATGCCAGCTTTTGCCAAATCAAATACTCTGCAGGGCAGTTGTTCACTAGATTTTCTTTTTCTCCTGTGGCCATGAATTAATTTATGTGTTTCTATCCAAATGCTGATGTTTTTAAATCTTATAACATGCTTTGTCTTCAAAAAACTCGGTATTTAAATCTCTATATATCTTAAATGCTCTGCTTGAGTCAAACAAGATGTGGTAAAGAATAGTTTTGAAACAAGGAAAGCTAGGGATGAAGGGAATTGAGTCTGATGAAGGTGAGCTAATGCTAGCAGAAAGTTGTTGATCAGGAAATTATGTGTAAGTTGGTTAAAAATGAGGAAAGGGAATATTGTATAAGAAAATAAGTAGCCCTTATATATTGATATGTAAGCTGTAGTAGATTCAGAAGCAATTATTTGCAGCTAAATGAGTCTGGGTTCTTAACTTTGAATGAACCAAGAACTTGGCATACTTCTCCATGAAACCCTCAACTGGGCACAGTCCCTGAATCCAGATTTCCAAATGACATGGCTGTCTGGGCTGTTGAGTGACAGAGGCCTTTACTGTGATTGCCAGCTCTTTGCAGACTAACTTTTTTTGTGGGGAGGGGGGGACAGGGGGAGGAGAGGCAGGGAACAACACCTATCTATATACACTGAATTATCAACATGAACATAATGGAGAAAAAATTTTCTAATGAGTAAGGAGCTTATCAAAGTTGCTGCTTTTTTTTCCAACAAAATAGAATAAAGCTTAAAGTTTAGCTTTTTCAGAGTTTAACATGCCCCTGTTGGAACCATCTTGTGTCTAGCATGTTGTGAGGTGTTTAAATGTTACTGAAATAAGCATCTCTTATGTTTGTAGGGAAACCCAGAAGAGCACACTATCCTAGAGTTTGCCCAGTTAATTAAAAAACTTGTTGGTGAGTACGATTAGTAATTCTTTGTAAAGTTTATGAAGTACTTGTTGTGATTAGATAATTATTACTTGATTAAGTGTGTGTAATATGTGGATAATTTAATTAGTCTTTGGATTTCTTAATAATTTTATCAAAGGCATTTAATCATATCATTAAATATTAGTAAGATAATCCATATCCTCTCAATTGTCTGTAACTATTGCATGAAGACTAGAATGAATAATACATTTTCTGTGTATCTGTGCAGTCTATACCCATTAATTTTTATAATGTTTAGGCAGTGTTTTAGGTTTGCTTTGGCACAAGGACAATACATAAATTAAATTTAAAATACATGAATGAAAATCCTGCATAATATCTCAGCTGCAATAGGGATACTTCAGGAAGGTGATTCTTCACAGTTGTGCAGGCCACAGTTGTGTGGTCCTTCCACCTACATTGAAAACCTCATGGTGTGGCAACAGTCTTTCTCTATTCTTTTCACTGTTTCTAACAGTGATTCTTGAGAGGATTGACAGCATCTGGGAAGAAAACACTGTGGCTTCCTCTTCATTCTTGCCCTTGACACCTGTAGCGAATCAGAGCTCTCAAGAATGGAAGGAAATGATTGTGCTGGTCTTCTAGTGTGGCTCCCTAATGAGATGCCATTAGCCAAGGGCTTTTAGTCTGTACCTTCCAGAAGTGCTTCTGACATACCTAAGAAGATGAGTTCCAACATACAACACAAAATCTGATGCATGTGTTGTTTCTAATAAAAGACTGTTCCCTCTGGAAAACTTCTGTGAATCCACAGATCAGGGAAGGAAATGGAAAAATCACAGCACCAAACCCATCAGACCCATAGATGTCACCTCTGTTTATGCACAAAAAACTTGATGTGTTCCAGTCCACTCAGGGAGGCGGTTTAGTTCTAAAATGGCATGTAAACTATTTGCTAGATTTGGTTAGAAGAATTGGCCTCTTTCCATCTGTTGTTTTGAGGGAAGGCAAGTGCTTGGTTACTTAAATTAGACCAGAGATTATGGGCAAAGAGAAACTGATGCCCTTTTGTAATGCCAAAGTGTTAACAATCATGGAAGGGTTGAGGATGATGGAAAGGAGCTCTGGAGGGAGGAGTTGATTCAGCCCTTCAGCTCAGGCAGGGCAGCCTACAGCCAGCAGTGGCCCAGGACCATGTCCAGATGGCTTTTAAGTATCTCCAAGGCTAGAGACTCCACATCCTCCTTGGGCCATCTGTGCTTCAGTTTGTGCCCACTGTCTCTGATCCTGTCACTGGGCACCACTAGCTTCCTCTTCTTAATCCCCCCATCTGATACTTATACACATGGATGAAATTCCCCATAGCCTTTTCTTCTCCATACTGAAGGGTCCCAGGTCTTTCAGCCTCTCTTCGTATTTCAGTCCCTTCATCATCACCATGGCCCCTTTGTTGCACTTGCACTATATGTTCCTGTCTCTCTTGTACTGGGGAGCCTAGAACTGGACCCAGTTCTCCATATGGATCTCATCAATGCTGATTAGTGGGAAAGCTGATCTCCCTTGTCCTGCTGGCAGCAGTTCTGCAGCCCAGGATGTGATTTGCCTTCTTTGTGGCAGGCACACATGATGGGTTCATGTTCAGCTTGGTGTCCACCAGGACCCTCAATCCTTTCCTGGCAAGTTGTATTCCAGCTGGTTGGCCCCCAGCCTGGACTTCTCCCAGTTCAGGACTTTTAACCTGTTGAATTTAATGAGATTCCTGTGAGCTCTTTCTCCAGCCTCCTTTCTTGAGGTCTGTATGGCAGCATCATTCTCTGGTGTATCAGCAATTCAGTATTGATCCAGTGTTGACCCTTGGGGTATAGCACGAGTTACCAGTCTCTTATTGATCACCACCCTCTGTCCCTGGCCATGCAGTTTTCAGTCCTCCTCACTGCTCATCCAGCACTCAGTGAGGGTGTTATGAGAGAGAGTGTCAAAAGCATCACTGAAGTCAAAGCAGGTGATATCCACTGCTCTGCCCTTGTCATTTCCTCATGGGAGGACTAAGCATTACTTACTTTTTGTGAATCAGTGCTGGAATCTTTGTGAAATCCTTTGTGAACCCATGTTGCTGTGGGGCAGGTGGATCACCCAGCTGTTGCATGCAGTGCACCTGTGACTGTGCAAAGCGTTTCAGTGGCTGAATTATGAAGCAGAGAGCTGCAGAAAGACCTGCTGCTCCGGTTGATAGAAAAGATGTAAATGCAAAGCACAGTGAATTGCAGATGATAAATCACAGTGTCTTGTTTAATAGGCAGTGGGAGTGAAATCCAGTTTCTCTCAGAAGCACAGGATGATCCTCAGAAACGAAAACCTGACATCAAGAAAGCCAAGTTACTGCTTGGCTGGGAACCCGTGGTATGTACAAATGAATTACTGTTGCTGTGTGGTAAAACAGCAGGAGGCAGAGGGGGCTGAGGGAGTGCCACATGGTAACAATACATTTCCCACACTGGAATATCTGCCTAACACCATCTCCAGAACACTGTTAACATTTTAACTTTTCACTTGCATATTAAGAGATATTTACCTTTCTGTAAGACTGGTGAATCATTTGAAGTATATGGTACATAGCTACTTAGTTACCAAGCCCATAGCTAATGGGTTTGCTGGTGTTGCTGCAATCCTTCTGCCTGTTGCTGGCAATAGGAATTGGTTTGCTTGGAGAGGTAAGATCTGCCTAATTCTGAGAAGAAGCGTGACTCCCCCTTCTAACTTGCACAGTGGTTTGTAGCCTTTTTTAAATTTGCAGACAAAAATCTTTCCAGGAAACGTGTCAACCCTACCTAGTAAATGTAAGCTTAATAATAGAAAAAGATCCAGGCACTCCTGAAAGGACTCACAAAGGCACCTGATATTGATAGACCATATCGGACAGCACAGGGGTGGTAGCAAATTGTTTCAAAGACAGAAGGTTTAACTTTTGTATTTCTGGCCTTCTGTGTTTGCACAGGCAGTAACAAAACTTGCTCTGAAGTACAGAGCAGTAGTACTTCAGTAGTAGCTACTGAAGTACAGCCCCAGTACAGAGCTGGTACAACAAGACAAGCAGTTTCTGTGCTGCTGTTTTTATCTTCCTGTATTGGCGATGGTGTCAGCAAGCATGTCTGAGCATATGGCTCCTGAGAAAACAACTCCTCTGTTACTCCTGTCTCCGTATTCTGTGCCTGTATTTAAACACTACAATTTGTAGGATTACAATTATTTGTATAGGATTTAAGAATATCACATGAGATACTGGATGCCAGCTTTATACCATGCTGCGAAAAAGGATCTTTAATCCTTACAAACAGAAGGGGCTTAAATGCTGGGTGTTTGTCTCTTTCAATGCATTAGGAATTAAAACTAGAATTATGAATGTCTGTTTTGATACTAAACAGACCCATCATAACCATGTGGGAGATTTAAATTTGTTGGCTTTTTCAACTTATGTCAGAGAATACATGTACTGCTTTTTAGCTCAGCTGCTAAAAGCTAAGCTGATCAGCAGTGAGGAGATGTAACCAGCATGTGGTGCTGTTAATACTTAGATTGGCTAAGAGTGAGACTCCCTGGCTCCCTTGTAATAGCTGTTTTATAAAATATACTGTTGTGAAATGAGCTGATGTGAACATAGAGTGATACGATTCTCTCCTCACTTTTGGGAACAGGTCCCGTTGGAAGAAGGTTTGAATAAAGCAATTCATTACTTCCGTAAAGAGCTTGAGTATCAGGCAAACAATCAGTATATTCCCAAACCAAAACCTGCAAGGATGAAAAAAGGAAGAACAAGACATAACTGAAGGCTGTTAGTTGGACAGGAAATTCCCTGCTTGACATTTGACGGATGTAATTTTTTTTAAATTTTTTTTAATTTTTTTTTTTTTCAAGAGAGACTTTAAAACAGGTATCATGAAGAACGAACTGGAATTTCATTCTGAAGCTTGCTTTAAAGAAGTGGATGTGCCTAAAATAACATAAATATTCCCTTTCCCTGCGAATCTTGCCTTGCACTTTTTAAATCTGTCTTTTTATGTAAAATAGAGTAGAAGCATCTTTTAGTATCTTCAGGTTTTATATCTTGATGTGAGATCATTTTGTTGTGACTGTCCTTGACAGTTTTATTTACTGGTTTCTTTGTGAAGCTGATGATAAACACAAACGGGATGGAAAATGCCAATTTATTTATAAAATGGGTACTATAAAATATGAGATGTTCTACTATGCATAAGAAAATAACTAGTGGTATTGTCAGGTGAGACACACTGACATCTGCATATAGAAGAGTTTAAAAGAATTCTGTATGAGAGCTTTATGTATTCTTTAAAGGAGAGATTTTTTCGAAGTTTAGTTTTAGTTGTACACATGAATTTGAGATATTTTCATTGATTACCATGGATAAGGATATTTTGAATCACTACTGTGTTGTGCGTACTCTGGGAATAAAGTTAATGTATTATTGGTTACAGTGGTTGAATATGCTATTTTAATAAAATACTGAAACTTCTGTTTACTAGTTTCAAGGTTTCACTGTGGGCATTTCTCTGGATTTAAACATCTGTGGATTTATTATGTATTAATTATAAAGTAACAGTCTGTAAATAATCCACTCGACATTAGTAACTTTGGTCTTGCATTGCTTGTCTTTTAACAGATGTATAGTAAGGGCTGGAGGATGTCTGTTGAAATAGAACCATTCTGATTTATTCCAATTCAGGTAGTTGATAGTGATGCAGGAGTGTAATATTTTCTTTAAACCGTGGAGCCTAACTTCAGCCTTCCTGAGGAAATACAGAGGAAGTGTTTCTGTTTTAAGCAGTTACTAAATTGCCAGTAAATGCTTTCAACTTTAGTAACTATGCCTGTCATCGTAGGAAAAGAAAAAACAAACAAAAATAACCAAACAAAAAAACTTAAATTCCCCTTATTTTTAATAATTCCCCTTGTTTTTAAAGGGTATTTAAAAGGTATTTTGGCTTAGTGCCACTCAAAATTGAAAATCCTACATCTCATCAAGCAAAGTGACTTGACTTTATCTCATTAAAGCTTGATGTTTTTATTAGCTTTTGAGTATCTTTAGGTTGATGATAAATTGGGAGTTACCAGCAGCAGTGATGTTATGCCCAGCCCTGGGAAGACTCTGAGAGCAGTGTGGCATTTAGGCCCCTTTGTCTGAGCTGTCTGCCAGAGCCTCACAGTGCTTGCATGGTCCCCTCCAGTTCCCAGTGACTCCAGCAGTGGTGGGGTTGCTGCATTCATTGCTGTGCCCTGCCTGGAGTGGGGCTGCTGGGATCCTTTTAAGATTAATGGGCTTTTCCTTGCTCACAAGTGCACGTTTTCTCACATTGGAAATCTGCCATACAGCTGAAATGGGGAGCCAGAGTGCATTTTCCTGTCTGGATTCAGAGGTGGAATTTACATATTATGCATTACCTCCATCTTTTCACAGCTAAGCAGCTTGAGATCTGCTTTTTTTGTATGAAGCCTTTTTCTAGGTCCTTAATCTGGGCATTTATTCCATACTAAATTGCCTGAAAAGTACACCGTGGTGTGCTGCTCCAAATGTGCCTGTAACCTGTCATTACTGAAACACTGACAAAGCACAGCCTCTCCCTGTACTCGAAGGCACAGCTGGACATGTGTGAAAGTAGTGCCCACTTCTTCAATTGTTCTTTGGAGAGAGGTGTTAATCAGCTCCCAGCTTGGTGGTGTTAACCCTTAAAACCCTTAGGCGGGAGATCATATTTGGGGTGTGATGCTCTTTCTCCTAAGGTTTCATTCCTTGTGCAAATTGTGCCATTGAATGCCAAAGTCTATGAAGAGATGGGACTCAGGTGCAGCCCTGGTCCAACATTCAGTGCAGCCACAGAGGGTAAATGGGAGCTCTGGCTACCAGCTGTTACTTCTAGGGCTGTTCCAGTACAAAGGATGTGAATTTGTACAGGCACAAGCATGCTACTACAGACCAGCACAAAATGTGTATGTTCAAAAGAAGTAATCCCTTGGGAAGTCTGAACCTTTGGGTACAAGAGAGAAGGATTTAAAAGCTCTTTAGGTTACTTCACAGCCTGACTTCCTTCATAAAAAGAACAAATTGAAGAGAGGGCAAGTGGCTGGTACCAGTACAACCCATCTCTGAGTGTGTGTGTGATGCCTCCCACTGGGTCCGAACGACAAGACTGTGGATTTGCTACTTTCCTCCTACTGTTTCTAGTTCTTGTTTCAGAGATTTTGTGATTCAGCTCCCATATTCTTTTTTAATAGTGTCTTCTGGAAACAGGAGCTGAGGCAGCTGTTGCCCTTAGGTTTTGAAGCCAGTGAATGGCCGTGGAGCTGATTTGAAAGGCATGAATCATTTTCAAAGTCTGCTGGTGCTTGAGACTGAAAGTCTGGGGTACTTTGAAGTAGTTTGGTCTGAACTGAGTCTTCAAGAAGGCAGATGGAGGTTTGCATGTTGGTGCTCTGCTCCCATCTGGGGTTAGACATCACAGCAGGAGAAAGAGGCATCAAGTGTGTTGGGAACCACAGGTAAGAAAGAGCTGCTGCCTCTCTCCAGAAGAGTCTCTTTTGATGGAGGATAGTAGAATACAGCACTGAAAGCTTGGAAATACAGGATTTTGAAAATGAAGCTGAGAGATGCCCTCAGGACTTTTTTTTCTGCTAGAAAATTTGAGAATTGGAATTTTCTGCTTTCATCTGGTCAGGCAGACAAGGTAAAACTGACATGACCAAACTTGAGGTGCCTGTTTACTCACAGTGATCTGTACAAACGGGCAGCTCGGTGCTGGGTGCAGGTCCTCACTCTCTGTGGGAAATACACACTGCAGCAGAGGGAACTGGCCAGCTTGGTGCTGCAGAGTGAGACCAGCTTTCCAGAAAGAAAGGTGTGCAAGGCACCCACTGCTCTTTGTGTGCCCTTTGGTCCTCACAGGGAGGACTACTGCTGCTGGAGGTTACTACAGCATGAGATCCACAGTTGGATTTTATTGTTTTTTTCAAGCATGATGTACTGTTCCTTTATTTCTCTGTGTAGGCTGCTAAGGAGCATTGTCAGCCACATTGCTAGTTTACAGACAAGCTACAGTACTTATTTATTTCAAGTAGTTCCATGAATATGTGGTCTAGAGAAGCCTCATGCCTAGCATTTTGCTATATAGGGAAATAATGATCTCATAGTTTCTGTGTCTAAGGTGTTTACAACTTCTCTTAACCTGTATAGACTCTGGTGGGTTTAGTAGCCAGTGAGGTCACTGCCATCTGGGTATTAGTGTGTCTTAATCTGTTTTTTTCAATACATTTTTAGAAAGGTAATATACTGGGAAAAAGAGCTTCACTTTTTGTCAGGGTTTGAATTGAGTTTCAAAGTTGAAAGGGGTATAATTGCCTTAGAGAACAGGCTACAGAGGGCAAAACAAGACTTCGATTAGTTTGATGGATTGAGCCAGTCCCCAGCCTTGCTAGTATTGAGTTTAATGCTACTTGAGGCCAGGAAGTCTCTGAGGGTTGTTAGAGGCTGGTCAGGTCCACAGGAAGAAGATGCTTTGTTAACAGCAACTGTATTCTCAACACTGCTAGCCCTAACAGCCATACATTCCTTCCCTGAAGTTGCTGGGAATGTAGCTGCCACAAATCCATAGTTCCTCTGTAGTGAACATTTCCCTGTGTGGGGATTTCAGGTGGCAGGAAGGAATGCCTTCTTTGCAGCTCTTGACTCTTTAGAGCTACCATGAAGAGCAGCAATAGTTCTGAAGCAAAACAGGCTCTTTCTATGTGGCAGGAGGCTCCTGAGTGCCATTCTGTATCAACAGGGAGGCTTTGCTAAAATAACAATTCATACCTCTTGCAAAAAAAAAAAAAGGGGATTTTGATTCTCTGTTCCCTAGTCTCAGTCCTTCTCTCAGTTGCTTATTTCACAATAGCAGATCTGACAAGTCTTTGTCCATCTTGGTTTGTTGCCATTTACAGCCTGGAACAAGCACCAGTTTGTTTATTCTTGCAATGTTTTCCCTAGATGCTGACATGCTCTTCAGCAAGGAGCAGGATCCTCTGAATACTGTGGTCTGTATCATAGTTGAACTAGCTGGAAGGTCCAAAGCACAAAGCCACAGGGAGCAGTGGCCTTAAGTGCTGTCAAAGCCACACACAGCAATCTGAGCTCCATGCACCCTACTGCAGGGAAAGCTGTTTTAAGCAAGGAAGGCTACATCTTCCACTTGGGAAACAGTCCTGGGATAGAAGTGCTCAATCCCCCATGCCCAATATGTTTGTGTCACAAGTAGGAACTTGAAAGGAATGATGACCTGTCCTCCTCCAAAAACAAAAACAAACAAACAAAAAAGGACACAGCAGTAATTCCATTTTAGCAGAAGGGTTTGCTGGCAGGTGTTCCCAGTAAAGGAGTAAGCACTGCCCTGTGAATCTGATGGATCTGCCTGGCTGACACTGACAAACTCAGGGATGTTGCAGCATCAGGCTTTGGAACATGAAGCACTGGAGCATGGCCAAGCTGTTACTGCTCTGAAGGGAGCCACAAAGGACAATGGCTGCTCTTCTGTCTTGCTGAGGAAGTTATGTCAGTGCTGGGATGAGGGTGATGGTGATGTGAAGTGCTCTATGCTGTCTGCACAGCAGAATGGAAATGCTGAGAGGAGGTACACAGTTCTATGTTTTGGGACAGAAACAGTCAAGGGAAATTAAACTTTGAAGTACTCCATGCGTATCTGATTTTTTTCCCCCAGTAATCTTCCTCCTTTTGCCCAATCCTGATGGCTTGTTCCTGCTTGCTTTCCATCATTGCAGCTGCTTCTCTGCAAGGCAGGTGCACCCCTCTGCAAGGAGGAAGGTGCCCTCACCTCAGAGCTATTTCCCTGTGATGAGTGACCCTAGCCAGCAGCAAGGTGTCCTCACAGCCATTCCCTCTTCCTGCCCCTATGGGAGAAAATTGGACAATCAGGATGAGTACACTTGAGGGCTGAGGTGAGGGCAGCCTAATGAGTGAAGTAAAGTAAAGAAGAAGACCCAAGTGGTGCAAAGGCCACTCACTATCTCTCCCAAGCAAGCCTGATGCTTACCCAGTCTCTGAGAAATGGCTTCCCTGAAAGGCAAAGCCTCTTCTTCTTGCCTTTTAATGCTGACCAAGTCATTGCATCATTTGTAGTTGTCCTGTTTGGGTCAGCTCTCTCACCCACTCCTAGCCTGCCTGCTGGGGGACAGTGTGGAAAACAGGCTGTGCAGGCACTGTGCACCCAAAGCAAAAACATTTGTGTTCTGCCTACACTGGTTTAGTCACAAATCTAAAATATGTTATCATACATGTTGTTATGTAGAAAGTTAACCCTGTCCCACTCCTTAACCCTGCAACACAATATAATGGAAAAGATTTTTTTTCCTCTTAGAGAATTCAGACGACAGAGACCATGGATTTGGTTGTGAGTCTGCAAGGCACAGAAAGCTGCTAGACTGAGTCAGCCTGCCGGAATGGACAGAGTTTACAAAGGCCCAGGGAGAAATGGTCTTTATTTACAGCACTGCTGTTATTTTTCCTTATTCAGCTGGTCTAAATTCCCAATTGTAAATTCTGGGAAATAATGGAAATTACCAGCATGGTTCAAACATTGCCAAATTCAATGCACTTCTTGGATAATACCCAAAATGGAAGTATTTTTCTAGGAATAGGTGTTTTCCAACTGTGCAAAAGAGTCTGTGCTTGACTCAGAATGTGATTATTCCGTATTTGGAATAAAAGCTCTTCTAGCAAGGAAACGCACCAGTTTAAACCAGTTAAACTGGCAAGGATTCTGCAGAGAGCCTAGGAAAGAGTGGGGTTTGGAGCATGTTAGGCCAGTGTGGATCTGTGTGTGCAGAGAAGCAACCAACATGTTTGTTCAGTTTGGCTCCATCAGCAAAGAGCTGTCTCCTGGGAAGTGTTCCTGCAGGGAGCTGTGTAATGCTGGGCTGCATCTAGACACCAGTCCATCACAGCAAGGGCTTTAGGCAAAAAACTAGGAAATGCACTCAAAGAAAGAAGTGAAGTGTAAAGAATGGTGTTGCCATCATCCGCTTTGGAAATTTCTTGTAAGCTTTAGATGAGAGAGAGCTAAAGCATCCATGCTGTCTTCTCTGACTGCTACAGTTGGTAGAACATACTTAATCTCTCTTTATCCTGATTCTTCAGTTCTAGAAGTCATGTAGCAACCAGCCTTCCTCACCTGCCCCTTCCCAGTCCTCTACCTTTGTCAAGTACCAGCAGTGCTTTCCTCTGCCCAGCTCCTCCTGAAGCCCCTGACAGCTGAAATCTCCCTCCCAGGCTGATGTTGCTGTGATAATAGAATTTGTTGTGTTTTGGGATTCTTAGCATACATGATGCCACCAACAATCCCCCTTTAATCCACTGTGTTTCACTAACAGATGCCTGGTCTCTGATATATTTTAATGCTCAGCCTAACATGTGTTCTTCCGTCTGAATTGGGGTAGAGGGAATTCTGCAGTAGGAAATTATGATGTCAGGGAATTGTGTTGGATGCTGTCTGACACTAACTCAATTTTAAATAGCTTACTTTGTTGTTTTATTCCCTGTTTTGAGCTAGGCTGAAAGCTTGACGCTAAGTGGAATGGACACAAAGGGGAGTATTCAGCAAAGATAACCTTTGGGTTATCGTGCCTGGCAGGGGTTGGGGCCGCTCAGGTTGGATGCTCTGCGCCTCAGCAATTACTGCTGAAGTCAAGTTCCTGCCTTGAGCCCTTTCCCTGGAGAATCCTTTCACAGGCTTTGTAGGTAGGCAGGCTCGTCTGCACTGAATTTAGCTTTTGTATCTGTGTCCTTGACCCAACAGGAGCTGCAGAAGTGCCGTGTCAGGCTTGGGAGGCTGCACCCTGTAGGTATGGAAACAGCAGAGGAGGCAACAAGGCACTTCAATTGACAGGAAACCTTTTTTTTCTTTTTTCCTAAGAATAATTGGATTTATTTGTTAATAGAAACGTGAAAGGGCAGGCACATCTTAAGTGTTGTATTCTATATGCCAAAGTAAATGATATAATGTAATTTTGCAATTGATTGTAGGACAGCAAATGAAAAAGCCCTTTAAAAAAGAATCTGTAGTAATGCAGTTGGAATTAAACTTACAGTTATGAAGTCTACTAAATAATGGCGACCTGATTATCAAAAAAGCTTTATTTCTATAACACTTTATATATGTAGTGCACTACTAAGTAATGATAGCTTTAAAAAGTTGCTTTCATCAAAGTCTGGCAGTTCCTTTACTCTTACTGTTTGACATGAGTAGAAGAGAAAGTGGGGTCATTCTGACTGAGGGAGGCTCAGCCTCGCCCAGTGCAGCCCCAGGGCAGCAGCTAGAGTAGGATAAAGGCATCAGTAAATCAGTAATCGTCGTAGTTGACGCCTGCTCCGTGCCTGAAGCTGTGCGGGTTCCGTGGGCCGATGGGAGAATCTTCATCATAGTGGTGCTGGTAGTAGCCGCCGTAGTACTCGTTACGAGCACGCCCCAGGTTTGTCCAGTAGGAGATGTCATCTTCAAATTTCTGCCAGAAAAAGAAGAGAGCATTTGCTTTCCAGCCTGAACTGCAGTGGTGAGATGAAACAGTGGTGCAAGAGCCTCTTTCAGAAATTCGGATCCTTTGCACATTTGTCATAAATGAAATCTTTAGATCTAAGGGGTTTTGTGACTTGTACCCATCTTCTCTATGGGATTATCAGGATCCTGTGTGCAGGAATTGCCCTGCCCAGCACCACACCCCCTGTCCACTGCAAAGTGCTTAAACTGAGAGCCTTCATCTGAAATGTGCACTAAGCACCTTTCATATTTCAATTACCCTGTCAGTGGTGGACTGTACAATTATGTCAATATTTTGCAGTTAAAAATCAAAAGGTTTGGTCTCCCTTGCCATGTGCCTTTAGCTGCAATGTCCCTGACTGGGGTGAACAGGCTGCATTCTGTCTGTGATCTCTCACTGCCCCCTTGCACGGGTGAAAACAAAGGTACAATGCAGCCTCCCAGCCATGGAAGTGCAATAAGCACTTCAGTTCTGCTCACAACAGCAGAGGAAAAATAGTGTGCAAGGATATCAAATACTTGCCAAGTCAAAGCCTTTCCATCTGAATGACTCTTTGGAAATATTTTTGGCTGAGATTTAGAGGAAAAAAAGTTTTGCAAATACACAATGGCTAAGTATGGACCAAGTCCTTTGCTGGAACAAACAGTTATTTCATTGTTGAGACTCTGTCTCAATACTCAAGAAAACCTACTAAGTGGATTCATTGTATCCCACAACAGGCCTCATTTCAGTTTTTGAAATGCATACAGGAACTCAGAGGAGAATTCACTTTAACTGTATGGTTTGTCCTTGTTCCTTTTAGTATTTTCTCCCAGTCTTCAGCTTCTGATGTATAAAACCATTTTTCCTATTCCTATTAGTGAAGGGGGATGTAGCCATGCTGTTGAGAAAGTGACTTTTATCCACATAATATCCAGGAGAATTTAGGAAAAAAGGACCCTTCATTATTTCAGCTCAAGCAAAGGATTATTTTTCTAATTGTTACAGCTTTGAAAATGAGGGCATTCATCTTCCAAGCAATCCACATAGCATGAAAGTTTAAAATGTACTCCAGTTTGCCTGTGCCAATGCAATCTCATTAAACATATTCATACAGCTGACAGAAGCCAAGAATTCAACATCCATAACTATTTTTACCTCTTATTAAAAGCAGAAATGCTTCTATGTGTGGGACTGCAACCAAACACATTTTTTACCCTACTCCAGCATCTATTTAGTAGAGCTTTGTGCAGAGTTTGATTCCACTCCAGTGTTTTTACAAATAAAGTGGTTTTTAAAAATGTGTCCTTCTCATTTGAAGGGAGGCTGACTGAATATTATCCAATGGTTTTCCTTTCTCGTATAGAGTGGAGGCACAGCTGCCACTGTTTGTGATGGTCAGGAGCTGCCCACACTCTGGAGGCACAAGTGTGCAAAATATCAGTGAGGATATTTCACTGAGCAGTGCCAATCACAGCCAGCTTGGTGTGGATTCCTCAGCATGTTTAAAAGCTGATTAGGTTGAGGCTGACAAATTACAGTCCTGAAATAGGATTGATTGCTTTGAGTCTGGCCACCTATTCCATGCACAAAGGAAACTTTGTTCATAGTTTGATAGCAGACACTCCATACGAGACCTTAATGTAATTTTTTCCTTCTAATAAAATAAGGCAAGGATCTCTAACACGTAACAGAGGTTATATTTCTGTGTGACATTTCCCACTTTAAAGAAGAAATCTATTAGACCAGGTTGCACAAAGCCCCATCAAACCTGGCCTTCAACACTTAGAGGAATGGGGCATCAACCACTTCTCTGACAACTTGTTCCAGTAAAGATTTTCTTCCTAAAATCTAATCTAAATCTCTTTTTTTGTTTTCACTTAAGCCAACCCCCTTGTTCCATCCCTGTCTGTTCTCCCTGTTTTTGTGAGGCCTCTCCCCTGTGCACCCACCTGCTCGTCGAAGCCCAGGTACAGGAACTGCTGGTACCACTGCTGCACGTCGGGCTGGCTCCTGTCCCACAGCTGGCGCCGCTGCCGTCTCAGGCTGCTCAGGAACTCCTTGGCTGCTCTTTCTTTCACTGACACCTCAGGCTCTGCAGCAGCAGAGGCTGGAATTAATTCTCCCCACAAAATGCATGCCAGGAATTTTTTTGGTCAGCCTGAAGCGTACTGCTTGCAGCAAGTCAGAAAATGATTCTCACATCGTGCCATTACCTTTCCTGTGGCAGAGTAACAGTAATAAACCCAGCAATCACCAGTGTAATAGGATTTCTCTGCTGCCCTCATTCTCCTGGATTCTTGAAAAGCATTTCTGAGCTCAAGTACAGCAGCTAACTGAGGAATGTAAATAAAAACACCCAAACTCAACGAGCATATACACTATGTGTTTGTGCTTTCAGGAGAGAACAGGACACTGCCCCTAGGTGCTACAGTTGCAGAAATTGGGTTGAAGAAGAGAGGTGAAGTTAAAAAGACTGAGGAAGCTGGAGAAACACTGCTAATGTATTAGAGTGAAGTGAGAAATACTTAAAAATATAGATTTTTGAATCTGATGTGTAAAGAAGTGGCATTTAGATGAGTGCTACTAAATGCCTTGTATGCCTGGAAATAAAAGCCCATCAGATTTTCATAGCAACCAACGTGAGGGATGCCAGACCCAGAAGAGCCATCTGGCTTGCTCCGTGCCTAAGAGCAACTTAGCTGTGGCTGCTAGAGGAATTGATGCACCTCCCAAAGACATGGATGAGAGGACTATGCAGGATGAGAAGAAATGTCTCAAGTTGTGCCACAGAAGGTTTAGATTGGATGTTAGGAAAAATTACTTCACTTAAAGAACGGTTAAGCTTTGGAATAAGCTGCCTAGGGAAGTGTGGAAATTGCCCCCCCTGGAAGTGTTTGTGAAACATGTAGATGTGGCACTTGGGGACATGGTTTAGTGGTGATCGTGGCTCTGCTGGGTAAATGGTTGGACTTAAACTTAGAGATCTTTTCTAATCTAACAGTTCTATGATTCTGTGGCTGGCCAGCCCCTGGCCACACATGGATATGATAAAACATGGTATTGACCTGGCTGTGAAACAAGAAGTGGGTGGGAGTAGAAGTTTTATTTCAGATGGTTCATTTCAATGAGGGAAGAGATCAGGAACACAGGTGTGCATGGGGTTTTTGGAAGATGTGAGGGAAGAGACTGGGGTGGATAGGTGGAGATGTGAGAACCACTCAAGTAGGAGCTGGGCAGACTCATAGAGGAAGGCAAAGGACTGCAGGGAGAAGGAGATTTCAAAGATAAAAGTGATAGATGAGTTGTTGCAGTAAGTGGGAAACAGAAGGCTGTCCTACAGTGATGAGCTGGAAACTGGTAACTCACCATGAGCTTGAACTGGGTGTTATTACTGGGAAGAGGGACAGCTGAGCAAAGGTCCCATGAATGAGCCCTCACACAAGGGACACTGCCAGCAAGGGAAGTAGCACTGCTCACTTTAGAAACCAGTCAGAAAAGGCTAGAATTAAAGAGGCTGCATATTCCTTCCATCATCAGTTTTGCAGTGCTTCTTGATCTAAACCATGTTGTCTGCATGCCCCAAGAGCTCTCCCAGGCAGCCCCTCTCCTCAGGGCACCTGAACAAACAAGTGGCCACTGCTGTGGTGAGGAAAGGTCACTGCTATCTTCACACAAGCACTGTAGAATGGCGACATAAGGTGGGTTCTGGTAAGAGGTGTGGGGTGATGCCATTAAAAAAAAGAAAAAAACCCAGTACAAAATTAGAAAGCCTGGCAGAAAGTGGGAGTCCCCTCTGTGGGGGTATAAATTCTTTGCTTCAGCCATAGAGCAGAGGGGAGCTAGCCAAAACCCTTATGCTGACGGGAGCTAGCCAAAACTTCTGGGATGTTTCATCTGCTGTGGTGCAGCTTGTTCCCAGCTGGCATCTTTTCCACCACTTTCCCTCTACCAGTGAGCCATCCCATGCTTCTGATTGCTGGGCCTTTGGCCATCATCTCTTCCATAACAGAGCAGTCTTCCAAAAAGGAAGCCAAGAAGACAAAAAGAACAAGTCAAGGCATCATAGGCAAGCCAGGTCTGCACACATTCTTCCCTGTGCCTGAGCCAGCAGTATTTCCATGCATTATAATTCCTTGGAAAAGTTTGTGACTTCCCCAGATAAACCAGATAAATGCCACGTCTGCCATGCACACATTAGAAAAGCGCTGTGCTCTGTGCAGAGCAAAAGGCAGTGCAGCCTCAGGGAACCCCGGATTTCAGAGGGAGCTGTGCTAGGCAGAGCCTCCAGCCCAACATCCCAAACAGGCTCAGCCTGAGCAGGAGGTTTTGGAGTGGCCCTCCAGCACTCCTGCAGCTGGAGGTGCAGGGACAGCAGCTGAGCAAAAACAAAGGAAAGCACTTGGCTGGCTCTTTACTTACCTTCTCGTTTCTGAAGCATCAGTTTAAGCTTATTTCCCCTTGCAACATCTAGACAAATTAAAATAAAACACATACACTTACTGAGAAGGAAACAACAACAACAAAAGATTATTTCTCAAAAACTGCCAGAAGTATTTTTGTCATAGCTCCAGTTCAACAGGCAAAGCAGACAAGTTTCTCCCAGGAGAAATTTGCTCTCTTTGCTCCCCTTTCTACACTTGAGCACAGTGTATACTGCAGGGGAGCTTGTGACACTCCAGCATCCTCTCCCCAGCTCTCTTGGCAAGGGAAACCCTTTACTGGTCTTTTTTCACCAACTAAATTATATTTTTCATCAGAAAACTGCAGCTGGTGGCAGTACCAGCACCCAGAGCAGCATGATAATGCTGAAAACCCCTTGTCACTGGGTGAGGGCTGTGCTAACAATCAGGCTGCTCCCAGATTGTGCCTGGCATCCTGCCCCGAAGCACATCGAAGCAGTCACCCTGCTGATCCCCGGACTGCAGCGCATCGGGAGACCTGCGAGCGCTCGGCTGCTCCGAAATGCTCCAGGCGCTGGCAAACAAGCACGTTTTTAAAAAGGTGCCCAACTTGCACAAGGTTTGTAGCAAGGTCCGAAGGCTCTCAGCCCCGGGGGATGCCAGGGGAAGGTTTTCCCGCGCCGGTTCTGCTCTGCCCGCATCCCGCATCCCGCATCCCGCACGCCCGCTCACTCACCGGGGGCCGCGCAGAGCAGCGGCAGCAGGAGGAAGAGGAGGAGGAGGAGGGGAGCTCCGGGCAGGGCCCCGCGGGGACACGGCGGCGACATGGGCTGCCAGGAGAGCAGTGCCACCTGTGCGGGAGGAGACGGACACGATGGAGGCGGAGGGACGGACGGAGGAGCGGAGGGAAGGGAAGGGAAGGGCCGGTCCCGCCGGGCGGGGAGGGGCGGGGAGGCGGCGGGGCCGGGGGCGAGGGCAGCGCTCCGGGCAGGGCACCGACAGCCGGGATCCATCCCGGGATCCATCCCGGGGATCGGGCACCTCGCTCCGGGCAGGGCACCGACAGTAGGGATCCATCCCGGGATCCATCCCGGGATCCATCCCGGGGATCGGGCACTCCCGCTCCGGGCAAGGCACCGACAGCCAGGATCCATCCCGGGGATCGGGCACCTCGCTCCGGGCAGGGCACCGACAGCAGGGATCCATCCCGGGATCCATCCCGGGGATCGGGCACCTCGCTCCAGGCAGGGCACCGACAGCCCGGATCCATCCCGGGATCCATCCCGGGGATCGGGCACTCCCGCTCCGGGCAGGGCACCGACAGCAGGGATCCATCTCGGGATCCATCCCGGGGATCGGGCACTGCTCGGAGGGATTCCTATGGGCACGACCACGCTCCCACCCGTGCGCTCGGCCACCTCCCAAAGCACTTTGTTTTTGGAGTTACACGTGGTCAGTCCAGTGAAACTGGTAAAGACCTTTCAGCAGCTCCTGCAGGCTTTTCTGACAGGGGAGTTAAAAAAAAAATTAAATGGTTGTAACGTGTCATTTCACATTGCTCTCAATATAAACCCTGTTTGTCAGACCCTTGTAGCAGTACATGGAAATGGAGAGATTGTCCTGATGGAAAAAGTAAACAGAATCAACCAAAGGTGACTTAGTTCAGGGTTTTCTCTGTCTCCCTCCCGCAGCCCAAACCTACAGAAAATCCCAATGCATTTTAGTGATTTGCTTTAAAAAATAATTTGGATTTAATTGTTTATTTATTTGGGGTGGTTTTGTTTTTGTTTTTTGTTTTTTTTTCCTACGGGGGGTGAGGTTGGTTTTTTTTTTTTTACATATGGGCAGTTTTAGTTTATTTTAAGAACTCGGGGACCAAAAGCCAAATTCACAAACTAAGAGCCCTTGCTCAGCAGTTTCATAACTCTAATGATGCCTAAACTTATTCTTGCCTTTTCCTAATTCGGACTTACACCTTCCCTTGGTGAATTAATCTTCTATCAGTTCCTTCTCCTGCAGATGCCACAAACACCCCAGATGAATTCTTAATGAATTCCTTACCCATGCTCAGACACAAACCTCTCTCTTCCCTCGCAGCAGAGACCCACAGCACTCAGGAGACCAAAAAGAGCATCTCACCTCCTGCTGAACCTGTGCCAGCAGAGAGTGAGGGAGAGCTGGAATCCCACTGTAAACTACTTGTGAGAATTCTGGCAAGTGCTGGGGCCTTGGCTCTGTGATAGAAGGATTGGTTCCAGATCAGTTGCAGATGAGCACACACACACACACACACAGAGTGCATACTGTATATATTGCATTTGTACATAAATGTGTGCATTGAGTAGGTATGTGTATATATATACATAGCCATGAGTGCACAGTGGGGAGCTGTGCAGTGCTGTGGCAACTCCCTGTGATGAGATATGGAACCCATACAGGCACAGCAGATCATAAGAGTGGGACCAGACCCCGAGGCTGGCTTCACCACTCACTGAAAAGTGCAGAAGGGTCACCAGAGTGGGCAGGTCCCTCAGCAGTGTCCCAGCCCCAGCCCAAATGCTGCTTCAGGAAATCGCTCCTGTTTGCCACAAATCTTTCCTCTTCTGAAAAAATCACTTGTATCTGCACTCAAAGCTTTTCCCTTGCTGCCCCTCATCCCCCAGCACCCCTGAACTAAAGCTCAGGTATCTCTGTTCATCCTTTCTATAAGGACTTGTTACAAAGGCATGAAGTGACAGGATAAGGGATAAGGGCTTCAAACTGAAAGAGGTTTAGTTATTAGGAAGAAATTCTTTACTGTGAGGGTGATGAGACCCTGCAACTGCCCAGAGAAGTTCTGGATGCCCCATCCCTGGAAATGTTGAAGGCCAGGTTGGATGGGGCTGTCTGAGCAAGCTGGTCTTTGGGAAGGTGTCCCTGTTTATGGCGGGGAGGTGTTGGAATGAGATCTTTAATGTTGCTCCCAAAACAAACTGTTCTATGATTCTGTTATCCCAGTCCAAGTGGCAGTGGCAGTGTCAAAGTCGAACAACAGCTCCACCCAAAGTGCCTCTTGCTCTCTGCAGGAGCCACATCTGCCCACGGAGACAGAGAGGGAGGGAGCAGCACCTTCCCAATCCCTGTGATGGAAGGACTCCCACAGGAGGCTGGGGTCCCAGCTCAACTCCCATGCAAATGTGAATTGGAACATGTTCATCTTTTCTGCCCCTGTTTCAGATTGGTTTTTCCCATTCCTCAAGTGTCAGCAGACAACACCATGTGTTGGAACAAATGTCCCTTCTCCTGAATCAATGCACTCTTTCATCAGGCTAATGCTAAAACCACCAGAGCTTTTGGGATAGCTATTTGCAGAATATAGCTAGAAGGGACAGAAGTGAAGAGCAGATATGCAAGACTACATGGAAAAGCTGTGATGGAGTTAACTTATAGAGCCAGGGCAGTGACTCATGAATATTCATGGTTTACTGCTGTACTGGTAATGGCAAAGGGTGTTTTGTTCAGCTGGTTGGTTTGTAACAAGCCTTGTGCAGGAGCTGGGGCTCTGCAGAACTTCAGGTGCTTTGTGCCTCTTGGCCAAGGAAATACAAAGCACAGAACCTCTTCTGGAAGAAACTGCTGGGATAAAATGCAATCTTGTGAAACCCAGAGAAGGGATTGACTCAAGTACAAGGTTATTGTAGAAATTCATTGGTCTAGTAATGGAAGAAGTGATTGACAGAAGACTATAACTCTCAGGTTTAAACTGAGTGCAGTGTCTTCAAGAAGAGATCATTTTCTCAGTTCAGGGGACAGAAGATTTTGCCATAAAGTGAAAAAAAAGCCCCAACAGCACTTCTTTTCAAAGGCAGGAGTGAAAGGTGACAGATGTTTTCCCAGTAGCAATCTCTATTTCTTTTCAGGTTGTTTTAAGGACTTAAGGCAGTGTTGCCCTAGTATTGCAGTAAGACACATATTTTTCTGCTGAGCTTGCAACTACTGCATTGTTATTCCAAATATTTACCCCTAGTGAATATCCAAGTTTATTGACATGCCTGCAGTGCCCTTTTCTGTTATTTACCATGAAAAACCACAGTTGTTTGTGTACAGCTGGAACACTGCAGAGTTTTCCTGGGATCTCTCCATCAGCAGTGACACTGCTCTCTTTAAAACCTCCCTTTCTTCAGCATCACCAGGATCACCAGCCCTTGTTGTTGTAGGTGACTTTAACCTGCCAGACACATGCTGGGAACTTAATACAGCAGGAAAGAGACAATACAGGAAGTTTTTAGAGTGTGTGGAGGATAACTTTTTGTCATAGCTGGTGAGTGAGCCCACCAGGGGAGGGACTATGTTAGACCTGTTGTTTGCAAATAGAGATGGGCTGGTGGGAGATGTGGTGGTTGGAGATCACTTGGGATATAGTGATAATGAAATTATAAAGTTCCTGATATTTGGTGAAATCAGGAGGAGCATCAATAAAACATCCACACTTGATTTCCATAGGGAAGACTTTGGCCTATTTAGGAGACTTATTCAGAGAGTTCCTTGGGGAGCAGCCCTTAAAAACAAAGGAGTTCAAGAAAGGTGGGCATGCTTCAAAACAGAGATCTTGAGGGCACAGGAACAAACTGTGTGCCAAAAGATGAGCTGATGAGGCAAACGTCCAGCCTGGATGGGCAGAGAGGTTTTGAAGGAGCTAAGGAATTAAAGAGGATGTATCATCTTTGGAAAGAGAGTCAGGTGTCTCAGAAAATATGCAAGGGGGTTGATAGGGCATGTAGAAAAAAATTAGTGAGGCCAAAACTCAGTTAGAACTTATTTGGGAAACTTTTGTAAAGGATAATAAAAAATGTTATACAAATTTATTAATGGCAAAAGGGAGGCTAAGACCAATATTTGTTGGGAGCTTAGTAATTGTGGAAGAGGAGAAGGAGAAAGTGCTTAATGCCTTCTTTGCCTCAGTCCTTAGGGGGAAGATGGCTTGTCCTCAGGACAACTACTCTCCTGGATTGGAAAATGGTGTTAGGGATCAGAATGATCCCCCTGTTATCCAGGAGGAGGCAGTCAGAGAACTGCTGAGCAGCTCAGGTGTTCATAAATCTGTAGGACCAGACAGGATCCATCCAGAGTGATGAGGGAGCTGGCAGATGAGCTTGTGAGGCTGCTCTCCATCATTTACAGCAGTCCTGGCTCACTGGTGAGGTTCCAGAGGACTGGAAGATGGCCAATGTGACACCCATTCACAAAAAGGGTGGGAAGGAGGATCCTGGTAACTATAGGTCAGCCTGACCTCAGTACCAGGTAAGACAATGGAGCAGTTTATACTGAGTGCTATCACACAGCCCTTACAGGATGGCCAGGGGACCAGACCCAGCCAGGGTTTAGGAGGGACAGGTCATGTTTGACCAACCTGTTCTCCTTTTATGACCAAGTGACCCACCTGGTGGATGCAGGAAAGGCTGTGGGTGTTGTGTACCTGGATTTCAGCAAGGTCTTTGACACTGTCACAGCACACTCCTGGAAAAGCTGCAGCCCATGGCTTGGACAGGAGTGCTCTGCTGGGTTAGGAACTGGCTGGAATGATTGGATGGATGGGCAGAGCCCAATAAGATGAAGTTTAGTAAATCCAAGTGCAGAGTCCTGCATTTTGGCCACAGTGACCCCCTGCAGTGTTACAGGCTGGGGATGGTGTGTCTGGACAGTGCCCAGGCAGAAAGGGACCTGGGGGTGCTGGTGCAGCTGAACATGAGCCAGCTGTGCCCTGGTGGCCAAGGAGGCCAATGGCCCCTGGCCTGTGTCAGTGTGGCCAGCAGGAACTGGGAGCTCATTCTGCCCCTGCACCCAGCTCTGGTGAGGCCACACCCTGAGTGCTGTGTCCAGTTCTGTCCCCTCAGTTTGGGAAGGGCATTGAGACCCTTGAGACATCCAGAGGAGGGAACAAGGCTGGAGAGGGGCTGGAACACAAACCCTGTGAGGAAGGGCTGAGGGATCTGGGGGTGTTCAGCCCAGAGAAAAGGAGACTCAGGGTGACCTCATCCCTCTCTACAACTCCCTGAAATGTGTTTGTAGCCAGGTGGGGTTGGTCTCTTTCTCCAGGCAGCAGCTGGCAGAACAAGAGGACACAGTCTCAAGCTGTGCCAAGGAAAATACAAGTTGGAAATTAGGAAAAAGTTTTTTACAGAAAGGGTGATAAAGTACTGGAATTGTCTGCCCTGGGAGGTGGTGGAGTCACCATCCCTGGATGTGTTTAAAAAGGACAGGATGTGGCACTCAGTGCCATGGTTTGGTTGAGGTGTTAGGGCATGGGTGGGACTTGAACAGCTTAAAGGTCTCTTCCAGCTGTGTGATTCTGTGTGATTCTGTGTGACTCTGTGTGATTCTGTGTGATTCTGTGTATGGAGGTGTTTAAGGCTTGTTTTAGGGCTTGATTTGCCTCCATTGGCACACCAGTGCTGGAAGCTCTCTGATGTTGTGGTTGGGCAGCATTCTCAAGGGCATTAGGTAATCAAGCCTGCACTAATGATGTCATTTGGTTAAATATCTTTCATCACCACTGGTGACAGTACTAGCCCCTTGATGTCGAAATTTTGCTGAAAGATGTTAATTAATGCTGTCAGCAGGACTGCTCCCCAGACAGCTCTGGAATGAAGAGCAGTGAGCAGGGCCCCCTTCACTCATGGTGTGAGTCCATCCAGTCCCTCAGCATAACAAAGACCATGAGTTGGAGGGATGTCTGCAGCAGGATAGCAGGATGGAGCTGGTGGGTTCATTACTTTCCCAGCATGGGGTTAGACTGAGGGCTTGCAGGCCTGAGGCAAAAAATTTGGGAGCAATCCAGTGGAAACCACTCTGAACCTGACTTCAAGAATATACAGGCAGGAGCAAGGCAAGGAGCTCACTGAAGAAATTCTGGTAGCTGAGTCTGCTACTTGCCAGCTTTGTCCTTGGAGCCTGCAGGACTAAGTCTATGTTTTTCAGAGTAACCAAAGAAAGCTCTTCAACTTGCAGCAGGTTTAGTGACTTCTCAGGCAACCCCATTTTATCTTTGTGATCTCTGAGTTTACATATATTGGTTTTAAGCTCAGCAGTTTAAACTTAAGCTGCCTGAAATGGTATGGGCATGTGTGGCTCTTTAACTGATATGAATTTTTAAAGAGTTTTACTATTACTATTATTAGTAGTAGTAATAATATTATTAATATTCTACATTTCGTCTAAAATTTTGTACAAAGAGATCTCTGAATAGCAAACACTCCTCTGCTTTTGTCTCTCATCACAGTAGCTGTTGAGAGAACTGTGGTTTGCTCATTAAAATGTAAGAGATAGCATCAGTAATGGCTATTCAAGATATTCAGTAATTCCATGCACAAGAAAAAATATACTAAAAAGACTGATCTTGGTTTCTTTCCCTCTGTCTTTATTAGGATTCATGATTTTAAGTGTTTTATCACAGTAGTGTTCTTAAATGCAGTGTACATTAAATGCTTATATAATCACAGGACTCCTAAAGTTGGATTTCCAAGAAACACCCTCCCCATCAAATATAATGAGACTTAAGATAAAATAATGAGGCTCAAAGCCAGCATAACTTAATAGGCAAATAGTTAAATTGGAAATTGGCCAAGGAGTGCAGGAGATGACACTTCATCTTCTTAAAAATAAGCACAGTGTAGATTTTATCAATCCACTAAAATGATCCATTTGATCAAGAACATGGCACACTGAACAGTGTCCCTAACACCCAGAAAATTTTTACTTTCTACTAATTAGGTTTTTATAAATCTCCCAGCCATATTGTCCAGGTAGAGGCTTGCCTTAGGGTAGAGGCACTTGGCACTCCAAATCATTTTCTGCAGCCTTTTCCAAGAAAACTGCAGGAGCTGTGTTTTCCTTCCAAACAGAAGGAAGAATATTTAAATAATCAGTCAGTTCTTTCCAAAATATTTTGAGTTTCATACTATTTTTTCCACTGCCCCAGAGGCACCCTGACAGTGACAGGACCAGCCCCAAGTCCCAGGGCAAACATCTTTTCTTCAACAAAAAGTTTATTTGTTGTCAGCAGTGAGTCTCATTGTCCTTGGCACATGGTTTGGGACACATTTCAGCCATTGCATCTCAACTAGTTGCACTATTTCTTTGGTCCATTTTAGTAATAAATATTAGAGCTCATATTTTTCATAGAAAATAGCTTAAAATTGGGTTTTTTTTCTCCTGCTTGGCTACTGCTGATATTTTTCTCAGCTTCTGTCTGAGCCTGCCAGATAAGAAATGGTGTCTGTTGGTCTGTCCATCCTCCTCCTTTCACTGACTGACAGGACTTTGCTGCCCTCACTGCAGAATTTGGTGATAAGCACAGTGAGAAGCAGATTAGCTCAGCAACATTATCAGATCATGGCTCTTCCTTTCCACAGAGGGATAGAAACATTCTCTCTCTAAGAAATCCTTCTCCTTCTTCTCTTCCACTGCCTCCAGCATACTTTTAGGATAAATCTGGAAGCATATAGCAAGCCTGTGTGTCAGATTTCACAGGAAGGGAGATGGAGAGGGACTGTAGTACATTAATACACATGTCTTTTTGACATGGCCTGATTTCATTCAAATTATCCTTTCCTTTACTGCTGTCATTTGGGACACTTTTTTATGCTTCTCATTTACTTCTTTTAACACTTACTTTGAGCAATTTTTTTTTAACCTGTGTTCATTGCCTTATTTTATTATTCAGAATGCACACACAATCTCATGAAAAACCCCAGAACAAACAAACAAAAAACAAACAACCGTAGATCCACCTAACAAACAAGCTGCACCAACTCAAAAATTAGGAAATGCAAAAAATCTTAAATCTTAGTGATCACACTGGTTAAATGTGGGCGTGTTCTAGAGTGGATTTCAGCCTGTGCAGAGAAGTTTACTAGCAGAACAGGTTTGCCTTCTGAGGAGCAGAGAGCCTGAGATGATGACAGGTGAATTTGTAGTAGGTCTGCCAAGGTTTCCCTCCCTGTGCAGCTCCAGTGCAACCTCACCAGCACAGCCAGCAGCCTCAGAGAGCAGCAGCACGTGCTGTAAAAATGTGTGGGTTTTATTTGAAAAGGAAAAAAGTGTGTGCAATTCCAGGGGGAAGGAAAAGGGGAACATCCCAGAGAGCTGCTGCCACCCTTGGCTCAGTTTGAAGCCCACGTTTCAAAGGTGAGGAGCTGGAACATTGCCTGGAGTGTGCCAGGTATTTTCAGCATAAACAAAACAACCTGCTCTCCCCTGGCTGCCTTCTCAGGCAGGTAGGAATCACATGGGCTGCAGTTTTCAGCAGCACTGCCAGCCTGCCCAAGGCAGGCCCACGGGATGCAAAACGTCTGCCCAAACATTTGAGATACAAACACAGCAGAGTCACAGCACAGGGCAGGTGACTGCACCTCCCTGGGTCAAAACGAGCTTTGGGAGCCTGATTCTCAGGTTATTAGAGCAGAAACCTCACTTGTCTTCCTGACTTTATCACATGTGACCTTACACCTCTCTTGATCTGCTCTCTGGCCGCCCTTGCTGGCTCTGCTTTATGTCTGTGCTTCCCAGTTCCACCAATGCCCTGCCTGTGAACAAGCCCATGATCCTGCTCATCTGATGCTGGATTACCTCTCTGATTTACAGTTCAGTTTGTTTCCAGGAGAATGCACTCTCTGTGCTCTGTGCTGCTGCTGAGTAAGAGACCATGACATCTTTAATCTTCCCTGTGAAGCCCCCCTGCACCCAGCTGTCCCTGGATGCCAGTGACCCCAAAGGGTGGCTGGCTGCGGGCCATGGACATCTGAGGGGAGGGGTTTTGCCTGTTGTCATCATTTAGGCACCCACCCTGCAAGTATCCATGCACACATGCATTTGTAATCTCAAGAGCCCTGTGGAATCCCATTTATCTCAGAAAGATTGAATCCCACTCTATGGCTGGATGTCCCAAAACAGAGTTGTACAGAAATGTGGCTCCGCTGCAAAGGTGGGCATTTCCTCCCCAGCTCTTTGCACTCCTGGGTCTGTGTCTGGTGAGAGACAGAAAGGAAGGCTGCTGGTCTCTGATCCTGAATAACAGCATGGATATAACCATGCTGAATAACCCAGCTCACATTAGCTCTCCCTGTGCTAGCAGGACTGCACAGCTCCTGAATCCATGCTGGCTCTCCATCACCCAAGCAGAAGAACCTGCCTGCACTTGTCAATGTAGACAGGGCTCCAGAGTCCCTGCTTGCTCCTCGAGGCATTGGCATAATTGCTCTTTTGCCCTGGAACTCCTGCCACAGAGGATGGCTCAGAGAAGATAAGATGCTGCCATCTACCTCCAGCAAGTTGTTCCACTTCCATCAAAAATGTCCTGGTGGGCAAGACAGCCACTGTTTGGGTCAGGCCACTCAGTTTCTGGGCCAGACCAGATATCTTAGCTTTAATCAGAAAGTTAATCAGCTTCAGACATGAATTCTGAGGATATCATTCTTCAAGTTGGAATGAGCAATTCAATCACTTACTTTTACCAAAATCAACACAAAATTATTTCACCTCCTCCCCTCTCAAGACCTGCCATTACAAATCTTTGTGTCTGACTCCTTTTTTATTTTAGAAAGGACCACAGTGATTTTTGCTTTAAAGAACGTTGTCCTGGTTTAACATATTTTCACATCCTTCATGGCAGATCTGAAGTACTGTTCCTGAGTGAAGGACAGTGACTGCCTTTTTATTAAATAATGTTACAACCTAATGGCTACAATGAAAAGATGCTTTCACCTGGTAATTATTTGCTAGAATGTGTAGTACACATTATTTGCTAGAATGTGAAGTGTAATACATATTCCTGAATGATATTTGGAATTGGGGAGGACTTGAGCTGGGTAATGCCCTCATGCCCTGATGACACCAATCTCTTTCTCTTGTGTGAGTCCAGGCTGGGGTTTAGCTATACAGCAGTGAGTAAACACACAGACAAACCTTTGAGGATTTGTTTTACCTTACAGAAATGGCACAGGCATGGCAATGACTCTATGATAGATTGGGAGAGGCCACACATTGGTATTAGATCATTTATTTGTACTCAAGTTATAACTGGAATAGAAACATCTTCATAAAGATGTCACTTAAACTTTTAATTTTTATGTTGATTAATGTAGATACAGGGACAACAATATAACTTTAATGCTGGTAATCACACAGAATCTCTTAGATTGGAAAAGACATCCAAGATCAGCAAGTCCAACCATGGACCATGGCATGCAGTGCCACGTCCAATTGTTTCTTGAACCCTCCCAGGGATGGTGACCCCACCATCTCCATAGGGAGTCCATTCCAGTGTTGTTACCCTTTCTGTGGAGTTCTTTGTGCATTTCAGTTGTTGATAATCTCTCATTAACCAGAAATGGTAATGACAGAAATACTTAGTAGGGAAAGACCTTTAAGACCATGGAGTCCAACAACAAACCTTCACTGTCGAGTCCACCACTACACCAATGCCTCTAAGTGCCAAAATCCATGCATCCTTCAAAAACTTCCAGAGATAGTGACTCTAATGCTTCCCTGGACAGCAGGGGAGAGACTGGAGCAGATAGGAAACTTTCTGCTGTTTAGTCTTTTTCAATTAAGAGAAAATGACAGATCAGTCATACTTTGATGCACCCATCACAGGAGCACATTTTTCAGAGATTTGCTGGCTGCTGTGCAAAGTTTAAGCACCTGGATAAGAAAAGTCCTGGTTCTGCTAATTTAAATACAATAGTTGTCCTTGGGTTTAGTAAAGCCAACCCTTTACCCTTGATCATTTCATATGAAAAGTTTTGTCATGGTGTTTGAGTTGGCTATGTCATGAGAAATAATTTTACACTTAAAAAAACAAACACCAAATGCAACCAAATCACTGCATTATTACAAAGCCACTAAATGTGTCCATGGAAAAGCTTTTCCATAAGCCTAATCTTACATGACTTACTAATTTTATTTTTTACTTAAAACAATCCATACTGAGATGTTTGAAGAGGAAGGAGAGAAATACACAAAAGACATGAAAAATACACAGCAGAAAGAAGAGAGAAATACGCAGTGGAGAGGGGACTTTTTATCTGATAAGAAAGAACATATATTGTAAGGTATGTATTTTAGTAAAGAAGCCAAAGCCCTCAAATCTCCCCTGCTGTCACCATTCCTATAGAATTGCCATCAAACCTGCAGTCTCAATATATGAAGCAATCAATCAGCCTCCCTAGCCATGGAGAGATCCCACTGCCCAAGGCGCAGATTGATTTCCCTGTGAGCACACAGGCAAGGCTAAAAAAAGAAACAGATTAAAACAAAGGCTGACAGAATACCTTCATTTTGGTTCCATTATGAACAAATCCCAACTTTTATTATTTCATCCAAGCTGTCTCTTTCCTGTTCATCTCCAGTCTCCAATTAAACATCATATATTTTCATTTAAAAATAAGCTCTCATTACAGAGGACTCAATTTTTATATGTAAATAAACAATACAAACTGAGAATATTAATCAAAGATCTAAGCACATTTTCTGCATAGCAAATATGTTGGAAAATGTATCTTCCTATTCCTTTCCCCAACTATATGGGCAGCTTCAAATTATCCCAAATAATCTGAGGCTGACTTTATTGACTTGTGAAATGTATGTGTTTTGCTTATTGATATCTGAATTCTGTGCAGGAAGAATGCATGTGAGAGTAGTGGAGCACTTTCAACCAAATTGGATGTGTAATGGGCTCAGAGTCTCACTTCTAAGGGGAAATCAGATGGAGTTAACAATACTGGTACAACTTCTAAAGAATTGTCTTGGACTGTGGGGATCTTTCTTAATCAAGGAGAGGTTTTTTTCTCCTTGTAACAAGACAGTCTCTGTCACAGGTACTCTTCTTGATCCTGAAACATGACTTTATACAGGGATGTCAGAGGACCTGAATTATGCATGTGGTCAGCCCAGAGTGATGTCATCTAGCCTTAAAATCAATGTATCTCTCTTGGATGTGAAAGGAAGGAAAAGACCGGTGGTAGTGTAGAGTTAGTGCATTTAAAAGTCATCTAAAAAATGGATTTCTCCAAATTTGTACAAAAATGCCAGCTGAAGCCAATTTTCCTCCAACCTAACCAATATTGTTTTCCCATCAATTGCTCAGCAGTGGGTTCAGGCAATACCTGAAAAAGGTTGGTGTCTGATGACAGCACTTCAAGGACCAGAGAGGCAGAGGAGGCAAAGGGCAGTGCTCTAACATTACAAAGACCAACAGGCAAGAGTGATTTTACAAGGCCTTGACAAATCCCATTTACTCCCCAAAGTTAAAGACTTGTGCTTGTGCCTCCTGCCAAGAATGAAAACCCATTCTCCTGCTGAGGAGAAATCTGTGTGGTGAGTGGCAAGAATATTCTCTGTAAGCACAGCTTTCACAAAGCAAAGGAACACAGATGTGCATTTTCCCATAGCTGCACTGAGACCCAGCCATCAGAGTTGGTTGCCACAGGAGAGGACTGACACAAGGGCTTATCCTTCCTGTAACTGAAAATCCAGGTTTGGTGTGTGCTCTGTTAACTGGTCAATTCTGAAAGCTTCACCATCTTTTCTCAGTACCCACACTTGGCAATCAATATTTTCAGAGGCCACAGCCTCAAAGGCCTCCCATCTGTCTGTCATCAGAAAGCTTCTCATCTCTGTATATCCACATCAGTATTCACAGGGAAAGGAGTTGTATTAAAAAAATAATTGAGAGTATGAGGCCTTTAAAAAATGCTGTGGTGGATTTATTAGAGCGTGTCAGTATGTTGCAACACCCAAATGAACATTCAGGTGAGAAGCCCCAGAAAACAGCAGAGCCCACACAGTTTTTTACAGACAGCCCCTCTGTACATCCTTAAATCTTCCCTATAGTTAATCAAGCCAAACACAGCATGCAAACATTTCAGTCTGTGCTAAATAAATGCCTTTTCCTATTGCTTTTTAATGACAGATGTTTCCCTTTGAATTTTCATGCACTAGCACAGATCATTCTACAGTCACCTTAAAACTCTACATGAATGTATGTGAATAAACTGCCATGGTAAAATATGCAGAACCTCTGCATGCCAATTTTTTTTTTTTTTTTTTAACATTATCTGTCCATCACTGTTCTCTGCACTAGTTAAGGGATGGTGTTCTTCCACCTTACAAAAACTTCCCTAAACAAGACAAATTCTTAAAAAAGTCCAAAGTAAGACTTACTCATGAGAACTGTTGCCTTTATTAGGTACTTTTTTGAAGCCAAGAATATAGCTTGGCTGAAACCAAGACCTTAGGAGGTCTTAGCAAAAGTTCAGTTCAAAGAGTTTAGGAGCAGCCCATGCCTGATTTATGCCTCCAAACAGCATTCACAGATCAGGCTGCCTTGCACAGGTCCCCTTGCTCAGCCTGCAGCACAGCATTTTCCTGCAGAATGTGGTGAGCTGGCACTTCTGACCATTTTAATCAGTCCAGTTTTAGGGATGCTGTGGCTGGATTGGGACACATGTGCCCATGGAGCATTGTGGCTACAACTCTGTCACTGAGTTTTTAATGTCTTCTGCAAACCTGGCTCAAGTCTTTGGGCTATCTGGACTATGAGCTGGTAAAATCCAGCCTGAGGAGGTGGGGACACTGAGCCTTTACAAACATATTAACTGATGATCAGATTTGAAGATTAAAAGTACACTGTGGCTGCTGCTGCCTTCAGCTTGCTTTTAAAAATCACACTGAAGCTGAGCCATTCAGTTGTCAAGCTTCCTTTTGTTACAAATACTCTCCCTTTATTCCTCAAACATGGCATTTTTAATTGTACCTATAAATTACTTCTTCAGCCCTCTTGTGTAGCAGCATGAAAAGCAAGTTTTAACATGGAATGAAACAAATCTACAGAAGTACACAAACCATAAGACATCTGTGTTGCAAACTGCACATTTCAAAGAAGTGATTTTTTAAGTTGTTTTCTCACTGGTCAGCTGCAACAAAGAAAGAAATGACAAACAAACAATAGATTTCCCAGAGACTCTGCTAGTATCCCCTCTATGTTCACTCACTTCTAATACTTTCAGTCATTTCCTCTGCTGCAGAGCGTGCATCCACACACCAGTGTGTACACACACAGGCATGCACAGACAGACAAAGAGCATCCTTCCAGCAAGGAAAATGCCCTGCATGAGGCTACAGATCACTGAAGCCTGAAACATTTTTTTATGACACCCCACAGTGTCAGGGAAGGAGTAAGACAGCACAATATTTTTTCCTAAAGAACACTGACACGTTTTTGACATTCCTCCCTTCCTCCAGCAGACAAATATTTTATCAGTTTACCTTTAGTGTAATACGCTTCCCGTCTCCTTCCCAGGATGGGAATGCCTGGCCAGAAGAAATGACCTTTCCTGCCACAGAACAAGTTTCTCTTTATTTCAGCATGCCTTGCCTCCTGCAGCAGGGCAAGCAGCAGCCAAGGCTGCGAGCACTGGAGCTGGGGCTGGTGGGGATGCCGGGCGTGAGAGGCGCGCGTATCCTGCCTCTCCCAAATCCCAGCCCCTTGGCTGCTACCCAGCACCCCTTGGACCAGTTCTGGAGAGTCACATTTCTCCTGGATCAGGCTGCCTGCCTGCAGGAAGATGATTGCAAGCAGATGTACCCATGTGCTCATGTGAAAGGAATTTCAGCTTTTGTGTCAGCCGTACTGCACGATGAGCGCCCAGCTCCAGGGAGCGTTTCAGTGCTCTTTAATTCCTTGCAGGTGCTGGGAACCAGAATGTGCTGGTACAGCAGAGCTGACACACAGGAGGGACAGACACCTGGGCTCAGCAGCAGGACCAGAGGCCAAAGACATGACCAGCAGGCTCCCCTCACTGCAGGGAACAAGGCTGGATTCATAAAGACCCATTTTCCTGGTAAACACCCATTATGCTCAAAATTTCACAGCAAAAACTGAGTTTTACCACAAGTGCAGTAGTTTCAACCTCCTGTTACAGATGATCCAGGAGGAATAAACAAGATGGACATCAATAATATAAAATTAATTCATCTGAATATATATTTAACGAGGAACAGAAAATGAGTGTGGCATCTGTATATCAAAAGCTCTTTTTTCCAGTGGGTATCCCAGTAATGTTGCAAATGGCCTAAAGACATTTCAGTCAACTTAAAGAAACATTTTATGCAATTACAGCTGTATTTTGGAGGCACATTATATATTTTTAGTGTCAGAATGGCTAACATACATATCCAAACACTCAGTGGAAATGGATATAGCTTTTGGGTCATACTTCAGGATATCTGGCCACATCAGGGTGAATATTCCTGCCCATGGGGCATAGCTGGACACAGTGGCAAAGCAGCTGTAAGCAGT
Organism: Oenanthe melanoleuca; assembly: GCF_029582105.1. NCBI lineage: Eukaryota > Metazoa > Chordata > Aves > Passeriformes > Muscicapidae > Oenanthe > Oenanthe melanoleuca. The sequence goes on along the minus strand of NC_079333.1, from coordinate 84,780,069 downwards.
CCAAAAGGGCCCAGAGACTGCACATGGGGCTCACCTCCAGGCAGCCAGCCACATGTTCACCTCCATGCAGGAATACTGGGAAGAGAGGTTTTGCTTACTGCCACCACTTGGAAATAATATGATGATGCAGACCTCAAAAGTACCACCACTGTGGTTTACTATTTACTCAGCAAAACCCAGTCCACCTGGCACCTGGTTCCTTAAACTTAAACGAACAGCACCTGGAAGCCACCAAAAGCCTTTTCTTTGCTGACTCCACAGAAAACATCAGTGCTTACTTGAGAAGTCTTCTTAGAAAAATGAAACTTAGCTTCTCTGAAGCTCCAGTGCAGTGAATGATTTTTTAACAGCAAAAGTTCATTAAGCAAACTCTGCCCTGCTTTTCCCCACATTGCTGTCTGCCTACATGGCCCTTCATGCAGTGGTCCAGATCAGGGAACCAGCTTTGGCAGCAAATATGCCAAGGGAAAACAGAGAAACAACCTTCCCATCATTTTGTTTGATCTCCTGGTTCACCCTCTCTCTGACTGAATGAGACACAGCACAGGGGATGGGGAGACACCATGCAACGTTGAGAGTCAGGTCAGATGAGACTGAGACACACTGTGATGTCTCACCACCAAGAAGAGCCTCTCTTCTCCCTTCATCCCTTTCTGAAGTTACTCTCACCACCTGTACCACCATGACTCCAACATCACATCCTCACATGCACTAAATCACCAGAGGAATAATCTGGCAGAAGAATAATCCAGCAAAAACCCAGCAGCAGTGGAGGATTCACCCCTGCTTTAACTGCACAGTGGCAGCAGCAAGATGCTTTGTGAGAAGGGCTGTACCAACACAGGGAGCCTTGTTTGCTGTAGGTATTCCTTAGCAAGCTCTCATAACATTTCAGCCTGTTTTCCTGGAAAATGAAGAAGTCTCTGCAGAGATACCTGCTGAAAAGCCACCCAAATGACAAGCTCCTCCAGTATTTTGTCCTGCAAGGGCTTTAAAATCCCTGTCCCTCCATCTGGCCCAAAGGTCTTGTGTTTTGTGGGTCATTTCCCTGAAGCAGGTGAAGGGCTGCCAATCAGAGTAATCCAGGAGAGAAATCCAGCCCCAGGGACAATTTTGGGCTGGGAGGTGGAGAGACAAATCTGCCACTAGCACTATGTTTACAGCAACAGGAACTAAAAGGGACTCCAGTGGCTTGATTGCTTTTTATCACCCTGCTGACTCCAGCTTTCGCAGCAAGAAGAGAGTGCATGTCCTTGCTTGTCCCCAGGCACTCATCTCCATGCAGGTTTCTGTCTGCACACAACTTGCTGGCTATTTAGAGACTGAAGCATGTGCCAAGGATGTGCCTTCATGGACGTTTTGCCCCACTGCACACACACAGCTCATAGCACCCTGACTCTCATTGTCCATGTGCCACAGAGCAGGGGGTGCTGAGGGCACCCAGCCCTTTGCCACAGGCCCTCATGGAGGTGTAGCTGATGTCACACTGTCCTGGTTTGAAGGACAGGTGTCTGCCAATAAATGCAGAAGCTTCTCTTTGAAATGGGAATGTAAACCCCCTCCCTCCAAATTATTATAATTTTGAAATTAAGGGGATCTCAGGCAAAGATATGGGAATTAGGAGTAACAGTTCCTTATTAGGAAAATTAGAATAGAAATATAATTACAAAGAACAATCCCAAAAACACTGACAGAGTCAGAATACAACCTGACACCCTGTCAGTCAGTCAAGGTGTTGGCAGCAGTCCCATTAAATGGTGGATGCATCCTCCTGCAGTGGCAGATGTGGTTCAGTTGAAGCAGTGGTTTTGTAGAAGGGTGCAGTTTTCCTCTGAAGGTCCAGGGATGATGTGGAAAGGTCCAGTTTTCCTCTGGAATCCAGTGGAAAGATGGTATCTTGCTGTTCCAAATCTCAGTTTTTATCTAGGTATGAAAGGCTTGGCTCCTCCCCCTGGCTGGAGCATCCCCCAGTGGGATGATGTAATTTTATCAGTCACACAGTGGGACTGAATGGGCCAGCAGCAGATGATATCTTCCTGGAGGGAGGATGGGTTGTGGAAAAGATACAGTTGATTGCCCCATCTTGTCTTAAAGATGGCCCATTAGCAGATGGTATGTGCCACAGAGATAAGGAATCACTACCCCACCTGGCTTCAACAGATGGTGGTAGAATACACGTTTCTGGGCACATCAACCCAACACACACACTTGTGCCTGAAGGCCACTCATGGGGCATCTTTGCTGCTCCCTCTTCCCAGCTGCCATGATCCATGGCTGTCCATGACAATCCATGACTGTCCTCCAGCCAGAAGAGCCCAATGATGCCCCAGAGTGCCACTGCCAAGGGTGAAGTGAGATGGCAGCTACACCAGAAAGGCACCTCAGTGAAGCTCATGAGCAAGACCAACCCTGCCAAATAGCCTAATCCAGGCTCCTTCTGCAGGCTGTGTTTCTCAGCCTGAACATTCAGCACATGGATGATACAACAAATCACCAGACACAAGTCTAATTCCCTGTCTGTCTGGTAAAACACTGATAGGTAGCAACTCTGGGACAAACCTTCCATAATGCAGAAACCAAAATTTCAGCTGAGCAAAAACTGCATAAAAGGATTTCTGATGTTGTTCACAGCCACCTTTCTTACAACCAGTGATTCTAAGTCTGATTTTTTTGTAATCAAAACTTCCTGCATAAACCCAGTGTCCAGAAGAACAGCTCTGGAGCATTACCCAATTCAGAAATACAAATCTTTATATCCTAGAACTAGTTGCTCAGATAATGTTTTTCAAAAACTAAAAAATAAGGATTAGGAAAACAGTCATGAGACAAATCAAGTAAGACTGAGTGAGAATTTTGCCTCAGTACATAGCCTTGTGTTATTAAACCAGTAACTGGAGCAGAAAGCTCCTTCTAGACAGATGCAAAAGACAAAAAAAAAGGGGGTGTTGACGAGTCATTAGTCTGAATTACTGGAAAGTGGGCAGCAAACTGACAGGTAGCTTCCAGCAAATTTCTGTTCAAAGGTTTAGCAGAACTTTCCCAACAAAAGCACTGAGACTTTCAGGAATTTCACTAAGAAAGGCTTAACATGACCCCGAGGAAGCTTCAATATTTAGAAATCTGATAATGCACATGTGATGGGGAAATGTCAGCAGAAGCACTGTGGGAGATGGACAGAAGGGAATTCTGTTCATGAACATATTTCATTTCAGATTACTTGACCCATGTTATTTAAATAGCACATTGGCCTAAATCAGGAAGAAAGACAGTTTCCTTTCTGACATTTGTGCTTTGCTTTGTGCTGTCTGTAATTGCTGTAAACACACCCTGCAGTTACTGAGCTATATAGTAACTAAATCATCTATCTTGGGGAAATTCTTCCTGCTCTACTGTCGACTCTGCCTCTTTTTGGCAGCCCCTCTACCTCCTCACATTCCAGTCATGGCTCTGTTTACAGTCCTGTATTTTTCACAGTACCAGAGGCTCAGACTGGAACATATTTGCACCTCTGTCCCTTATGCTGATGGGCCTTGCTATGAATGGCCCCTACTGTGAGGACACACGTGAGCTCTCAGAGCTCAGCAGCATTTTGTTGAAGGCCTTGATACAGAGGTACCCTGCTGCCAGCTTTATTCCATAAATAACTACAGCATCATTTTTTGGAGTGGAGTGGCAAGAGTGGTGAGAAACCACAGCATCTCTTCCACCATCACCCTGTCCCAGTTAAATGAGTGAATTCCATCAAAATCCTCCTCCCCGTCAGACTTCAATGCTTGTCTAAAGCAGATGGCCCCATAAATAATACATCCTAGGCAACCTGATCAGTCACCTCTGGGATGTACTTGAGCTGCTGTCTCTCATCATATCATCACTAGATTAGCTCTGGGAATTCTTTTAATTTAATCCTTTTAACAGGTCATGTGTGCAAGAAGCAGTGACTGGGATATTAGATGTATTTGATTGGGCTGCATTGTTGGTAGCCTGAAGTCAGCAGGTCCCCACTCACTGCTTTTGGGCATTTTTTGGGCACTGCACTCAGCTGCTGACCCCTCACTACCTGAGCCTGAGGTAACAAGGTCCAGGACTGATGTGACTGAACATGAAGGGGCCAGGAAAAAGGGGCCAGGGGCCAGAGTATCTGAGCAGCACCATCACATGTGGCCAGAGTGTTCTCAGCAGCAAGACTTTGAGCAGGGAGGTACTTGCTACCTCCACTGGGAGTGGAAAATGTAATATTTGTTTTAGAATGTAAATTCCATTGTCTTTGTCTTAAGTCCCCTATACTTATTCAAATTACTGGATTTTACCAGGGGCTCAGGGACATCCCTCAGGACTTATTCTCACGTTCATGCAAACCTCACTTCAGCTAAGTAGGAAGAAATTCTGTGTACCAGTGATGAGGTGGGTCCTTTTTACAGTTGTGACACCATGGTGACACCACTCTCAGGGCTTCCTGCCCTCCCTGCCCTGCTGCAGCCCCAACTCCACACACCCTGGCAAAATGTCCCAGCTCAGTTTGTGTTACCTCCACTGCAATGCTGCAAGGATGGGTGTGCAGGGTGCAACTGGGGAGATGTGGGGTCTGCTCACATGGGGAACAGGACTGCTTTCCATGCCTCCATGCCTGTGGAGCCACAGCCTGGTCCCTGTGGTCACACAGGCTGCAGCAGGCAAGCTCAAAGTTCCATTTCCAAAGGGTTTGAAAACCACTCTGCTTTTTTAAAAAAATTGGTACCGGAAAAGAAAAGCTGGGCTTGAGTCCTTATCTGGAAATGACTGCAGGATGCAAATATTTGAAAGCAGCATTGCTAAATCAGAATGACTTTTAAATCATAACAAATCGTATCTTGCATTTCTGCAATGCCTTTCATCCTATGTTCTCTTCACAAATATAAACACATGAAGTTCAACAACACATCTGGCAAAGCATTGTGCTGTGTGGGAGCTTTCACATCCCAGTTTGGTAGAGGAGCAGACATCTGGGGTCAGTGGTGACTGCCCACCCCATATCAGGCAGGATATCTGCAGAAGTGGTTGGAGTATGGCCAACATCTCAGCTGGAGTTGGGAGAAATCTTTCCCTGGTAGCCCTGGGGATTTATTTGTCAAGAGACTTGGCCACAGATCCAGAAAATGAAATCTTGAAGACTGCAGGGGACAAAACCAACTCAGCTTTTCCAGCTATCTTTTTTGAGCTTTTCTGTGTCCACTGCATTAGCAGTGTGGAGATGTCCCCCCATTTAGGGTTCTGTCTCCTGTATGCCTGGTTGGTATCCTGCTGGAAACCGATTACCAAGAGACACATTTACTGCGTGGCGAATCAGAATTTGTTATTATCACCACCCCATTAATTTCCACACACATCTGCTAGAGTACTTGTTTCTGCCTGTGTCTCACATTTATCTTCATCTAATCCACTTTTTACTGCCCTTGTCTTAGTGCCAGCAACTATCATGAGGCGCTGTAAACGCTTGTTAGTTAACCATTGATGATCGCCAGCTCTTCCAACTACACCTTACACTCCTTGTTGGAGTTTAGTGAGTTTAAGATCTGCCATATCATTATCATTTTGCTACATTATGAAATAAGTCACAAGTAAGCACTCTGACTTGGTCCCAGCCCCTCAGGGGCAGGAGGGGAGAGGAGGTTTGGGATTTTCAAAGAGGTCCAGGAACTGAGGAGCCCAGTTCCTCCCAGATACTGGTGGGGCTGAGCTGAGCTCAGTCTGTGCCAGCTTCTTCTAGAAGGCTAAACCCAAACCCTTTGATAAGCAAATAAGTCAAGAGGTTTTGCACATCCCAAGCCTTCTTCAGGTCCAACATCAGCCTAAATGTGCCCTGGCAGATCCCACTCTGCTGTTGCTGCCACCCCTCTGATGCAGCAGGAAGGTGGAGTGGTGCCAGCTGGTAGGAAACATCAGGCTCAGCAGCCTTTCATCTCCTGTCTTTCAGCCACTGTCCAAATAGGACATGTCCCCAGTGAAGATAACATATCCCACTCTCAGAAATGCTGCATTCATATCTGCACCTACTTCCTACAAGACACCTCAGGTTAAAATGACTTCTGCTAAATCAAAATTATTTTTCCCATACTACTTGACAGCCTCCTCCTCTGTCAAATGCAATTATTTCCCACTAATTAAAGGGCTGCACCCAGGCTCAGCAGAAAGCCAGAGGAGTCAGTTCTCAACTGAAAACTCTTCATTTCTTTTCAGCATTCAAGTACCCAAAGGGCAGGAAACCCAAGCTGACTCCCTCCATGGCACTGCATCCCATTGACCCTCTCCTCCTGGGAGACAGAAGCAAAGCCTGGGCTCCATCAGCTGAGGAGGCTGTGGTGGTGTGGAATGGGAGTGGACAGCAGGAGTCAGCACACCCAGCATATCAGCAGCTGTTACCCAAAGGTTTCTTCTGGCCCAGTTCTGTATCTGTCAATGGGCTAAATAAAGTGCAAAAGAGGTCTTGATATCATCTCCCAGCACCAAACAATTCCCTTGGTGTGCTGTGATCCATCCTGTTTGGATTTACTGTGCCCCAGTGAAGTTAAATTTCCTTTTTCTGCCTTTCTCTGAAATACATATACAGTAGGCAAACACAGGCAGGATAAAAACATCCCCCCAGAACCTCCCAGGCAACTGCATGAAGCCTGGATGCAGGGAGTTTCATTGCACTGATGACCTTATCAACACTGCTGGCACTGCCTCTGGACCTGTAGCTTTCCCCAAACTCTCTGGGGAGCACCAGAGAGAGGAATCACTGCATTTGCATCCATACAGCCACCTGCAGCAGTGTAAATAACAAGCATGTGCCTGTACCAGGCCTAACCTGTCCCAGTATCCTCTGCACCTGACCCCCTGTGCCTGGGTCCCTCCTGCCTGCTCTCCACTCTGTGACTCTGTGTGGATCGTGTGCAGGTGATCCAAAGAGAGCAGCACGTTGTTGAGGACATGTGCTATCACAAACTGACAGAGGCACTCATCTCCTTTCCTCTCCAGGCTCTGCAACATCCCATTAACTTCAGCAGTAGGAGATTAGTTCTTGTGTAAAGGTTGAATTCAACTGACTTAAATTCCTACCCACTGGCTCTTGTTATTCCCTTGTCTGTAACTTTATACCACCCCACCATTCCCTTATCAGATAGATTTTTCTGTCTGTGAGAACATAATGCTGCTGAGATTTCTCCTAGGTGAGAAGGGCAGCCTTTCTGCCTCAAGTCACACCTGGGCAGGCTTGGTCTCCAGGACAAGAGTCACCTGGACTGTTTTCCTGCAGCTCTCCCCAGTATTTCCTCATTATTCGTGCAGCATGGACCACAAAACTGGATCTCCCTCCAGACTGGTTTGTGCATGCTGCATGGACAAACAGCAATGTGACTGCTTCTGTTTGATGCTCCTCTTCTTGTGCAACATTGCCCTGGGAAGTTGTGTTGAGGAGGATATTCTTAATCACTCTCACAGATTGCCTAGGACAGATTCTCCTGTCTTACAGGCACTCCTTATATTTTCCAAGCTGCAATGTGCCTCTCTTTTAGAAATATTTGAACATGTTTTGGATGGTGACTATTAACCATTCTATTATTCTTTCTTAGTAACCTGTCATTATCACTGTAGTTTCATCCCTTAGCTTTCCCAGAATACATTTTTATTTTATGGCACAAGTTGATTGTAGCACTTAATGATTTAAATACTAAATGAAATTTTGCCAGTCACAGTTCTTTGATGTTTTTCTTTTTGCACAGGTCTTCTTGACTATAGTTAGACATGGATCTCTTCCTCTTGAAATCTTTTTCTTGGACTATAATGATGGCTGCCAGAATCCTGCTCCAGACTCCTGTAGTGTAGAAGACAAGAATACTGTTGATCTCCATGCCAAATATAAATCTCAGGAGCTTATTTAGAAGCAATTTAGCTTCTAAAGTTAAAATTTAATTGCTAAACATTTACCAGGTTAATTAAACTGGATCAGCAGAATCTCATTCAGATGTAGTGGTTTCCTCATTTCCATTTAGATATGGATCTCTCTCAGCTTCTGCTGTGAACCTTCATATCCAAGTCAGCAAAAATGCCTGCAGCCTTTTTTCTCTTCTCACTTGCTTCTTTTTTTTTCCTGTTTCCAATCTTTGTCATTACATAATGGTACTCTGCTTCACTCTAAATGCATTGTTCTATCTGAAACTCACTAAAGCTGATGAAAGTCCTTCCACTGCTCTCAAAAGCCCTACCTGAGGCTGATAATTTATGCATTACCTCGGCTGTAAGCATCTGAGATATGTAAAGAATATAATCTCTTTCTATCATGTCTTCTTTTTGTTCTTTCTTTTTTTTTCAAACATTCCATACAAGCTGTTAATGGAGCAAATGACATGGAAACATAATCTGTATTCCTGCAGGTTTTGTGGCTGTGCTTGCTGCTTATTCCTTATCACCTGAAGTGATAAAGCTGTGTTGGTGATACCATAATTGAGTTAGTGGAAGTGATTTATCAAGTTGCCAACAGAGAATGAAAACTTTGGGGGCATGGGGGAAACAAGCGGCAGGAGGAGATGGACTTTTCAGAAAAAAGAATCTTGCTTTTTATGCAAATGGATATGTTAATGAAAATCAAAGGGGGGGGAACCCCTTGACAACAATTTTGCTTACAGAGCAGATGATAGCTTATCTAAGGAAAAGGTTTTCAAACCTCACCCTGCAATGTCATGTGGGTTTCATTATCTCTCTGATAAAGCCTAGTGTGTAGGATCTGTTCTTCACCCCTTGCTGCTAAATGATTAGGAGTAAGTCTACAATTCTTCATTATGCAGAGAAAATGTGGAAGAATCCTATACTTGAATGCAGGAACAACAAACATAGTTCTAGTGTTTATTTTATGGAAAAAATAATTTTTCTCAAGAACCAAATCAAAACCCTAATGGCTTCAAAAGAAAAGCCTCACTGATCTCAACAGAGTTTGAGGCAAGCTTTTGGTTAGTCATTTTCCTATCCTTACTTCTATAAATTATTATCTAATATTTGTATTGTAGGACACTCAAAAGCCCAGACTTGGGGTTCCACTGAGCTGAGCTCCAGATAAGCATCAAGACATCAAGTTTTGTAAGTGAATGTGCACTAAACAGCTGCTGGAGCTTTTGAAATGACAGAGCCCTCATCCTCAGCAGGACTGGTAGCTCCCCCTCTGCCAGGGCCAAGGAAAAATCAAATCTTCCACAAGGGCTGCTGTGGGGACTGTGCCCTCCAGCACATCCTGGGGGTGGTACCAAAGGGGAGGGAGCACTGCCCAGATGTCCTGTACATGTGCCTGTGACCACATGTTTGATGGAACTGCACCTCAGCAGGTAATCAGTGAGCCAATGAGTTTAAAATTAAGTTGGTGTTCAAATATTGCTGAACAGCTTAGGAGAAAATGCTGACAACACTGCAGTTTGAGAGCTCACACAGTTTCTGGTGTCTGTGGAAGCTGCTTACCTTTGGAGATCACCACCTTCCTCACCAATCCCAAAATAAATTCATTACCATAAGAGTCATTGCTTTGTAGAAATTCTCCCTTTTATTTAATTAATTGTTTTGTTTTCCTCTCTACAGGTACAGGAACTGTGAAACAGCCCTATCAGTAATTCCTAATTTTGATAAATTAATTGTCTCCCTGTAGAGTGATTGATTACAGGAGATGCTGAGAAACACATTTGCACATTTCAGAGTGCCTCCAATTAATTAATTATTCCACTTGAGTTACAAGTTAGTGAGCAGGATGAAGCAAGTGCCTTTGGAATAATTGTTTGCAGCTCCCTTATTTTTAAATAGGCAGCTAACAATTTCCCACTCCCTCCTTTTCACTAAACTAAATAAATTATTAAACTTGAAGCTTAACAAAGTTTTTAAAATTTGTTGAAATAAAGTTTCTCGGGGAGGAGAATCTAAATTCATACCTTCCACTTTAATACTGGGGCCAGCATGAGATGCCCAGAGCCTGGAGAAGGACCACAGGTCATCAGGAGAGCACCTGAAGGGCAGCACAAAGGAATTCCTGCCACCCAGCCAGTGAGCCATCTTCATACCTCTGTCATGTCTCACATGACATCCTTGTGTCTGAACTGCAGAGATGTGGATTTGATGGATAGATGACTGGGTGGATAAGAAATTGGGTCACTCCAAGAGCTGTGGTCAACGACTCCATGTCTAAGTGGAGAACAGTGACCAGCAGTGTTCCTCAGGAGTGGATACTGGGACCAGTGCTGCTGGCACATCTGTCATTGCCATGGACAGTGGGATCAATGCACCCTCAGCAAGTCTGCTGCTGACACCAAGCTCTGTGGTGTGGCCAACACTCTGGAGGGAAGGGATGGCATCCAGAGGGACCTGGACAGGCCTGAGAGGTGGGACCAGGCAAACCTCAGAAAGTTCAACAAGGCCAAGTGCAAGATCCTACACCTGGACTGGAATAAGCCAAGCACAAATACTGGCTGGGGAGAGAATGGATTGAGAACAGTCCCTGAGAAGAAGGATTTAGAGGTACTGGTGCATGAAAAGCTGGACATGAGCTGGCAATGTGCACTTACAGCCCAGAAAGCCAACTGTGACCTGGCTGCATCAAAACCAGTGAGGCCAGCAGGGCAAGGGAGGGGATTCTGCCCCACTGCTCCACATCTGGAGTGCTGCATGCACCTCTGGGGGCCCAACACAGGAGAGGCTGACATGAGTGCAGAGAAGAGCCACAAAGATGATTACAGGGCTGGAACAGCCCTCCTGTGAAAGACAGGCTGAGATTGGGATTGTTCAGCCTTGAGAAGAGAAGCCTCCAGGGAGACTTTATAAATGCCTTCTAACACCTAAAAGGAGCCTGCAGGAAAGGTGGAAAGGGTCTCCTTACAAGAGCATGCAGTGATAGGACAAGGGATAATGGCTTCAAACACAGGAAAGTAGGAAGGAGTTCTTTCCTGTGAGGTTGGTGAGGCACTGGAAAAGGTTGCCCGGAGAAACTGTGGATATCCCATTCCTGGAAATGTTAAAGAAGAGCTGGATGGTGCCCTGAGCAATCTGGTCTAGAGAAAGAAGTCCCTGCCCAAGGTTGGAATGAGATCATTTTTGATCTCCCTTCCAACCTGAACCATTCTATGATTGTATGATTTTTCATATGAAAGAGAATGCAATCAGCTTTTCTATTAAATAAAAGAGATGAGGATAAAGCTCCCATTTTTAAAACACATTCACTGACATCTCTTTATCTCTGCAGCACAACAGATGTTTTCTAAACCCTCTATTTCCCATTATACTCTGTGTTTTTAGTTCCTGCTTTTTCTATCAAGATATCTTTAAGGCAGGTCTGTAAAATTGCTGTGGCAACATTTTCACTCATATTTTCTTCCTTTTTTTGTAGACAGAGGTGGCTTCCTTCCTTGTAAGTCATTCCAGAAGCCGTGCAGGGCTTGTTACCATGGGACCAGCATGGATCTTCCCATCTCCCCTGGACTTTCCATGGGGTTACCTGGAGAAGACTGCACAATCTGGATACAATTTTAACTTCTTAATGCCTGGATAAGATTCTCGATCTCCTGAGCTCCCCTGAATGAGAAGGAATAAAGCATGGAGTCCACGGAAGTCAGCAGAATGAAGATAAAGTTCCTGATGGGAAGAGATTGAAAAGATGCAACTGATAAGTAGCTGAAAACCTTTTTTGTGGGGCTATGTGGGGATTGTGACTTCACTAAAATTCCTTTAAGCTGTGTATTTCACAGGAGGTTTGGGGTGCTTGAGCAGAAGACTTTTTGCCTCGGGGAAATTGAGCTCTCTGTTTTCAGACTGGAATATGAACAGAGACATTTGATAGTGAAGGAGATGAAGAGAATTTTGTTTTTTGCACCAGCCTGCCTTTAAAATTAGTACCCCATGTGTGCATTGTAACCCATAACACGGCTCTGGAAGGACTGTGGGAATGAGAGGAAATTCATGGTTCTGTAGGTCCTGGGCAGATGCAAACTGTGAAGGTGAAGACACCCCCTAAGCCATAACTAAAAAAGGGACTTTTCTCTCTTAAGTGAACTGAAATGATTATTTGGGTGGATGACTGACTGAAGTGTTTTCTATATTATGTTGTTAAGGAATGTGGAATGAAGGGAGGGGGGAATAATCTAGGAATCTTATTCTGAATTCTTTTTGTGTTATTAATAAATTTCTTCGTGTACCTTTTTAAGTTTTGAGCCTGCCTTGTCTCTGCTTCCAAATCCTATCTCTGAAAGAGATTAAATATATTAAAATTGGCAAAACCCTAAGTCACACTGTGACAAGGAGGTACTCTGCTCTGTCACAGTTGATGCTGCATTCAGACCCATGTGAATCCATGGTGAGCACTGAAGAGCAGCTTTGGTAACTCTCCCTCAGTCCCTTCATGTGCCCTGGTTGTTTCCTCTCCAGCTCCCATGCCAGGGCAATGCCTCCTGGCCAGAGCAGTAATGCAGCCATGCAGGTTTGTTAAATGTCTGTGGGGTGAGGATGCCTCCACCTGTCCAGTGACTGAGAGACTGCATGATCCTGCCTGATGAGAGATGATGAAAGAGACACAGCAAGCAAAGGAGCAGGAGCATGGAGGGGGTGATAAGAAAAACTGTGATGACGTCTCCAAAACCTCAGCAGAGAAGCAGGCAATGAAGGAATAATCCCATAGCCAATTCAGCCAAATTCCACAGCAAACTCATAGAGAAAATAAGGAAGGGACTGTATCTGAAGGATTGTGGTGGCTGCCAAAAGTCCTGTTGATTCTTGAATTTCTATGTCATAATTAAAGTGTCAAGAGGTCTCAGGCAAGTTTAAGACTGTGATATGCAAAAGGACTCCATTGATGCATGGAGAATGAGAAAGTCATTCTCTAAAAAATCAAATTCAGAAGAAGAGTTTGGGATGCAAGAGTCAAAAGGCTTCAAGTCCTTGACATCTGCGGGCCTCAGGCAATAGACTGCTCCCTTCAGCTCCTTCCTCTGAGTCACTTGTGACTTTCAGAACCCATTACAAGAGTCCTGGTCCCAACACAGGCCTAAATGCAAATAAAGCATAGCCAGGGCAATAATCTAAATTCTCCTGCAAGCTCAGCCTGAACTACTAGTATGAGTGATACAACTGGAAGAAGCCTGGTGAGTGATTAAATCCAGTCTTTGGCAGTCACAGCCAACCATATAAAGGAAGGACCCACACCCTTTCCTTGCTTTGCCACAAAACACTTCATTTATCCATGAGAAAATCAAGTGTGCAGCAGCCACCCCAAAGGACCACAGAAAGGTAGCAATAAGGGTCCTGATGGCCCAGGACAATGCCAGAATAAGAACATGTCAGCAGAAAAAAAAAAAAAAAAAAACCAAAACAGATTATATCTTTGTAAGCAACTCATTGGTTTTTTATTTGATTCTTGTTTCTAACCTGGTGATCATCTCAGATCTGAGTTTGAGGAGCACAGAGATGACCACACACGAGGTTGCCTGGTTGCTTGGTCCTACATGGAGGAGCTTTGCCTCTTGTCCACCTTCTCCCCTCCTGCTGTAGCCAGTCTCTGACCTCCAGAAGGAGGAGAGACACCAAGAACCACATCTTGTCCCAACCTTCCCTATTCCCCCTACTCAGATAAACTGAGCATTATGGGATGACAAGATCCTGGATCCTACAAAGGTGCCCTGGGTCCTACAAAGGACAATCAGGAGGAATTAACTAATCTTTATCTCACCCTGGCAGAAGTCCCAATCAATGGAGCATTTTGCCAGGGAATCTGTGGCTGAGTATCTAGCAGGATTTTTGTGATAAACCCTGATTTAGAAGTTTAATATTTAGCTAATGTTTAACTTCTCCTATTGAAACAGGAAAACTCTGGGTAGCCATACATTTTAGCAAGGGACATGGTAGGTAGGTAGATGGCTTATTGTCTGAAAAATTATTTTTTCAGGCAAAATTATTAAAATCAGTGAAAATGAAGACCCCTTTAAAAGTTCCCCAGATATGCTGTCATTTCCCTGCATGATGCCATGTTCTTCTATTTTTGAGTTGCTACCACAGCAACAATCTGATGTCACAAACAAAAAATAATGGTTTAAGGAGAGAGAGATATGAAGCAGGAGCATTTGGCCCCTTTAAAGTTAATAATAATAATCCTGCAAAAAAAAACCTTCCTGCAAAAACCTTTGGTGACAAAAAGCTAGAAGAAAAGTAGAAAAATGAAGTGATACCCAAGTCCCAGAACTGTCACTAAAAAACTGTGGTTTGTTTTAAAGCCTTCAGACAAGACATAAGTGGGTCTTTTAGCCTGTAGCTATTGCTGCACCAAAAAAAGTCAAAAGAAAACAAAAAAGATGCTTCCTTCTACTCTGGAATTCTGACCAGAACATGGTCTTAAACACCATATCAGTGCAGTTCCCACAGAAGACAAGGTCAGAGTTTGACCCTTCACTTTATTTTTAAACACACTTTTTTGCATTTGAGCATGTAAGTAATAGTAGTTCAAGGGAAAAATAAGAAGGTCCAGATAGCTGATGAAATATCAGGAAGGAATGAGTTTATTCTGCTTCCAGTTTATGCATTTACTGTCCCTATTGCCATGGTAGAACACTACACTGTAACAGACATACCCCAGTAGAAACATTATTTGCATTAAGGTGAAATAAATGTTTCAGAATAAAAATGAAAAAAAAAAAAAAAAAAAAAGTACCAGATCATAAATTAGGGCAAATTTATGATCTGCCTTGAGTCAAGAGAATACAGAAGATAAATCAGGGAGAATTGAAGGATGTTTCGTGCAGTTCTGAAGGTGGGCGAAAGGAAGACTTTTCATTGAAGTGCCTTGAAAGAAAAGAAGACTTTGGAAAGAAAAACTTCTTAAACATCAAAAGATAAAGGACACCAATCAGGCTTAGTGAGTTAGTCTTTGAAATGCAGTACCAACTTCTAAGTCAGCAAAACTAAGTGCAGATTTAAGTAAAACAGCACAATGTTCTCCCATACTTATGAAGTTATTTTCACAAACAAGATTGCATGTTTCTATTAACAAAATTCCTCTTTCTGCAGCCTGCATGTCCAAAAATAAACCAGTAAAGCAGAAAATCCTCATGTTGAGGGAAACTGAGAGGACTGCCAGAGCTGCCTATTTAAAATCTCTCCCAAAGTTGGATACATCCACTTGCTTACACATGCTAGTGCATATCTAATCTCTGCAGTTAGCAGCCCAGCTGCAGGGTGTAATCAGGCACTTTCACAGCCCACACTGAGGCCATCAGGTTGGACATGGAAGCACCTTCCCACCACTGCTGTCAACCTACTTTTGGGAGGATATTTTAGCTCTAAGATGGTGAAGCCCAGTGAGAGGAGCCAGGGGAGGGAAGTTGTAGTGCTGGTTTTCTTGCATAGCTCTGAGTTTTAAGGACCCCAACAGGAGACACACTTAAACCCACACCCATCCAGGCACACACATCATCTGTGTACTGCCTTCCATGAGATAAAAGGTTTCATTTGCTGCTTGGAAGAGATGATGGCAAACAACCTGGAGGACAACAGGGCCACCGAGGTGATTCTGACGTTTGTTTGAAGGTGCAGGAGTACAACAACAGAAAGAAAACCACAGTGAACTCTGGAGAAGGAGCTGGACATATATATTGTACCAAAAGTATGTTATGACATAAACACAGTTTCTAAGGGAGTTCCCCACCACAGCAGAGATGTTTGTCAGCCCTGTGTTGCATTTGAGGTGAGAGTGGCACTTCCTTGAGCCACACCATGGGATGGGACAAGCACGGCCACCTCCTCCTTCTGGCAAGACCTCTCAAGGAAAAACTTCCAACAAATCCAAGGCAGCAAGACAGGGAGGCTCATTCTGTATTGAAAAAGAAAAAAATGGTTCTTGTCCCACTAAGGAAACCTGAATAAAGGAGAGAGAGAAGGAAGGTATTTACCTATTAAAAATAAATTATTCAGATATTAATTTTTGAGACTGGCACCATATGGCTGGAAAATATCTCAAGGAAAAGAAATTTAATCCTCCTGAGACTGAACTTCTGTTTGATAGGAACTTGGGCAAGGATGTGCTCACTTTAACATTCCTTGTTAAAGCAGATGCCTGGCTGCTCACCTGTGATACCAGCACATGACTTTTCCTTTCATCAGTGGCTTGTGTTACTTTGGAGGTGTTGGGTTTGTAGCTCTTCCAGGACTATAAAAAAAGCATCTTTTGTTGGTTCTCTCCCTATACACTGTTTGTTCAAGCAAAGACTAGACAGCATGCAAACCACATGCTAAATAATATTTAAATACATGTCATCTTAAGCACCCCTGTGGTTAGGAGGCAGGTGTGTGCCAGGGTGGCATCCCTGAAGTGCTTTGGGAGGAAAGAGGGAAGGAAAGTGCTGCTGGCACTGCTGGGACATGGAGACAGGGCCAGGGGTGCAGCCCCCACACCTGCACTGCCCAGACCTGCAGCCTCTGCCAGCCCTGAGCCCGAGTTTCCTGTCTGGGAGACTGACTACATCACTTCAGACTCCAGTCAGGGCTGAAACAACCATACTGGACAGACTGGGAGGGTGTGGGAGGGCAGAACCAGGCCAGGCTAATAGTGGGCTTGAGACAGAAATTCCCAGTATGACTACATGCATGCTGGATGAGAATACAGTAAAACACAGACAGGCCAGGCAGGATCATCCCAGGATTCAGGATCAGGCATGGGAGAGCTCATACTTTCTTTCTCACCTGCCCAGGGCAGGATCAGACTGTGCAGAGGGTCCATTTTACTCCACGCTTTGACTCACATCTTGCAGGTGAATGGCTGCAGCAGGATGCACCAAAGGAGCTGAGGAACAAAAATTTAATCTTTTGTAGGGTTTTGGCTCTGATACCCCAGTGGTGTTTTAGCAGCTCTAAAATAAGGTGAGGATTGAAGAAGGCAGGCACCTGAGAGACAAGGGATGAGACCTGCTGAGGAGAGCTGCCACTTGCTCCTTGTAAATAATGGGTTAACAGCATATGATAGGTCATGTATATATTTTAATTATGTGTCATTTATTGCTTGAATCATGAAATGTCAGGGTCTTGCTCAGGCAAAGACACTGCAGAGCAACAGAGGGGAAAACATCTTTGGGAGAAGGCTGGAGGACTAGTCTGGGACCAGTAATGGAGAAGAGGCTATGGCTCCTGTGTGTCAGTAATGTAGAAAGGGCAGGGCTGTGGGAGCACCCCAGCAGCTGGAACACAGCTGGTGCAGGTCTGGCAGGTGATGGAGAGAGCAGATACTGTGGAGCAGCTGTTCAGCCCTGGAGGGGACATGCCCATCCCATGCCATGCCCTTTGTCCTCCTGGCTGTCACACCCTGGCAAGCTCATGGAGCTGAGAGCAAGTTAATGGCTTTTCAGAAGTGAAGCCTCAAGTGAAGGAGGGCAGTGTGAAGCTCACTGGCCACAGGAGGTGATTATGCCCCAATTCTTTAAAAAGCAAAGATAGATGAGAGGTCTTAACCCAGGTCAAGCTACCCTAATATGGTCTGTCAGGGGTGGTAATTAATCAGCAATTCACAAACACACACACACACGAGGAGGAGGAGGAAGAGGAGAGCATTCCTGTGGACTCAGATCTAGCCCTGTTTCCTTTCTCCCTCCCTGCATGCAGGACCTGCAGCCATGCTACATCTCCTGCCACTGCCCCTGGTCCCAGGGAAGCTGTGCTCCCCCATGCAGGCTGTGCTCACCAGCCTTTGTTTCACAGATTTTTACACAAGGTTTACATCCTCTGGCTGCTTTCCCTGCCTTCATCCTGCTGCTGCTTTTTAAGGCAGTTTCCGAAAGGAGGGTCCATCCCTGAGTTTGGCCAGCACATTCCCAGGGAACTGATGTGACTGCAGGGCTGGCAGGCTGTCCTGTCCTGGGAATACAGGCACAACCCCATGGTGTACAAGGACACACAGGGAGCTGTGGGGCCTGGCTATTCTTCCTTTGTTTAATATTCTTCTGTATCATACACAAAGCTGTATATCCAGCACAGCAGCTGTCACAGGGTGGGCATGTCCTGTCATGCAATGCTGAACTCTCTGCTGCTGCCCCAAAGCCTGATCTTGCTGCTATTTCCAGCAGTGGGACAACAGTGCCTTTTGTCTGGATTTGCTTTGAGCAGCTGGGCCTCTGAAATATGAATTCTTACATTTTCCTCCTTTCCTTCTCCTTCTCCCATTCTCAGCAGGCTCAGCTGGAGTTCTCACATAATAGATTGAGCCTCTGGAAGTTGAGCATTTGTGAGTTCCTTGTGTGACCACCCCCATTCCTCCCTCTGCACCAAAGCAAAGCTTTGCCATCACCGAGCTGCTGGCAGGACTGGACTCTGACACAGTGATTGCAGGTTATGAAGTAATACCTGCCTTGCATCAGTGTTTTCTACACACAGTGATCAGGAAGCTGTCAGCATCTCTCTGCCCCTGTGCAGGTGACAGGCATCTGTGTCCCCAGCACCATCAGGCCCTGCCAGTGTCTGTACCTGCCACTGAGAGCCCCTCAGGTGACACTTTCCATTTTCTTCTGCTTCTGTCAGCAAAAATTAGGTTGCTTTTGTTGTTCCTTCCCTTCACTCAGTTCTGCCTTCCTGCCAATGTGTTTGCCATGCAGGACTCCCCCTGCTCCCCCAAATATCAGTAAAGAACCAGCTGCCAGCAACCCCCATCACTGCAGAACCTGTAACAGACCTTTTGCACTTATCTGGATTATTAGAAGCTATTAGTCAAGTACCTGAATGTACTGGGCTGTGCAGAAACATAACTTTCTCCTCCTTTTTCTCTCCTGTAACAAGCCTTCCCTCACAGCAGGCAGATGCCAAACTCCTACCCATGCACTTAATTTTTATTATGGATGCCTAGAAACAGAGAAGCTGGACTGGAAACCCTTCTTCCCTGCTGCATCTGGTAAACATTATCAGCCAGGGGTCTGCAGGCTTTGATTCAGGTCAGCTGGCATCAAAGGAGATTTGGGAGTGTTTGCTTTCAATTCCAAGGTTGAACAAAATAATCTGTTCTAAAGCTGAGGCCTCTGCCTGCCCTTCATCAGGGGCTGCTTTGTGCAGGGAGAGCAGGGGAGAGGAGAAATGGAGTGCTGAGCAAAAGTCTCTGCTTTGTTCTGCTGTGCTAGGGCTGGCGTCAGCAGACTTCTCAAAGAGGGAGGCAACCATGCTACCACTTGTTCAAATATTTTGAATAATAAAGGTGTTAGTTTAATAAATGTCCTAGAGGAGGAAGAGTAGTCCAGCAATAATAGTTCAGCATTTTCCCTTTTGAGCCTGGAGAAGCTGCAACCAGTGGTTAGTGATCTGAGAGGGAGGGTAAAGGCAGGATGGGGATCAAGATTTAATTTTTTTAAGAGAGCTCTTTGGCTAATTTTTTTTTTTTTTTTTTTTTTCTTTTTTGATTGTCAGACATGACAATCACTACTGCAAGTTCTTCCCTGACCGATCCCTCCTTAAATACAAAGTGGCAATTGTGCAAAGCTGGAAAAATATTAACATTCAAGCCCAGGCTTTGCTTTTCCCCAGTCATTTACCTTCCTGGTTAGGCAAATTCTGCATCTGCCAATACTAATAATTTTCAGCAATTCTGTATATTCTTTTCTTCCCTACACTTGAATTTTTTGTTGTGCAAAAGGAATTATTCACCCTGATTTCTGAGGATCAGCTGTTCTCTCCCAGGCAGAGCTAAGCAGGCAGTAACCCTGCATTTCTGGCTATGTTGGAGAGTAAGAAGAGTTTGGAAGGGAGCAGACAGCAGACACAGGTTTGTTTCCTTAGTGTCCTTCTGTCTCACATATGGAAAGCAGGGCCAAAATCATCTGTCTTCTGTCCTCTCAGAGGTGCAAATAACTAGTCAGAAAAATGGCCAGAACTCAATGTGATTCCTGCAGCTGTCAAAAGTAAATTGTTGTTATTATTATTATTATTATTATTATTATTATTATTATTACTACTACTACAACCCATATTATTATTACAATTGCCTTATGTTTGCTGTTTTTTTTCTCTAGCCTACTGTTTCAGTGATTACTGAAACAAAGAGAAGCAGTTTCAACAGGAAAGTGTGAGAGATGAGCTCAAGGAGCCTGGGGGAAAGAGGAGGAAGCTAATCCCTATCTACCACATCCTGGACTAATCCTGGAACTTTCTAAGGAAAGGAGGTCCCCTTCTTTCTCCTGATGTACTTTTTGAGAGAGACTTAGTAAACATTTCATTCAATGCATTCCCCTCAGCCACTGCAACAGACCCTGAGCTGGGAGCTGAGTGTGCAACAAGGCACTGCCCTGGCACCAAACACAGCCCCCACTCAGAGGAACCACAGGAAACAATAATCACTTACTTCTGGAACAATAAAACCCACCTCCATGCACCTAGTCATTGTTGAGACCCACAGATTTCCTTGGGCTTTCTAAATGTCACCCCAAATGCTGTGACCAGAGAGGACCATAATTTAAAAGCACATTTTCAGCTTGTTGTATGGGTGGTGGTCATGGATGTCCTTCATGCCTCCAGCTGGAAATGCACTTCCTGATTTCTGTAATGAGAATGAACTTCTTGTTTGTTGTGGATATATAATCTAAGAAATTCAGTCTCTTTTCAAATAATAATTAAAGAAAGGCAAATTGTTATTTCTGCTGCTTCTTTGTTTTTGCAGAACCATTGGCTCAGGTTTGAAAACACCATGACAAGCTAAAGACCTCACCCCAGCCTGCCCATTCACACCACCTCAACATCCATTAAAAAAAAAAAAAAAAAAAAAAAAAGCGCTTTTTAAAGTCTTTTAATTTTTTCCTCTAGTTGCTGCTCTGATCTGATGTCACAGCCCCATGCCCAGAGGACAGAGGAGCTCTGTCCTGTAGCACCACTGCAGAATTCACTGCTCCATCAGATCACAGCCTACTTGTTAATTCAGTTAAATTGCATGAAAAAGTGTTCTGGCTGAGGTGAAAGGGTCAGGAATAAATAATTTATCTTGCTTCAAAGTGCTATTTCTACTAAAATGCAACACATTTCAGGATACAATGATTTGATGGATAAGTCTTTCATCACTGACCTAACAAGCACATGAAATGGCCAGATGTGTGCCATTTATGAAGATGAAGATTTATGGCTTTACCAACCCTTGTACCTGCTTCACCATTCATTCCTCCCCTGGGCACCTTCCCCATTGCTGTCTCCTACAGCTGGAGAGCTTTTTGGCAGTTCCAGCCCCATCAGACCCTCCTGTTGGCTGCTGCCCTGCACAGCAGCCCCAAGGGAGGTATTGGCAGCACAGTTTCAGTGTGCTGTGCCAGGACAGCCCTTCCACCCCAGGCTCACCCAGCCTTCCACCTCTGCTGCCTGCAGGTCCATGCATCCCTCTGGTCTTGGGTGTCAAGGAGCTGGAAAGATGAACATGCAGCAAAACAAAGCTTTTCTTTTTTAAAAGATTATGTCACAGGATTTGGTTTGGGTTTTTTTAGTGGTTTACTCTACCTTTGGGTAGAGAGTTGTGACTCAGTGCCAATGTCACCACAGTGCTACAAACTCTTGCACAGGTGGTGGCTCTATCAGCTTGGAGCTTTTCACATCCACACAGCCTTCTCTGTTAAAGGTGTGGGAATTGGATCCCATCTCTAACTGAACCAGGACAGAGTGATGTCCTGATTTAGTTGTTACAGATGGAGTTACAGCACTACCAAAACCATGTAGGTAAGCCCTTGTGTATCACATGAGCATGCAGCAGGGTTCTTTCTGCTGAATGGGGATGCTCAGTGTAGTCTGTTACCTTCCACCACACAATAACTCATGAGTTACCCTTGGGCACTCCCATTCATCAGCACTCCACCTGGTATTTGCCTACAGAAATCTTCACTACAGCAATTTTCTTTCCTATCAATGGCTCTTTCCATTTTCCTTCCAACTTTTAGTCATCCCCCCTTTCTGCCTTCAGACCCTCAAGCTCTCTGAAGAAGCAATCTCACATACTGCACATTTACCTTGATTTCCACTGTGCCAGTATAAATTCAATCCTGCAGCTGAGTCGTAGTACAGTCACAGCTTTAGATACAATTGGGCTGATCTCAAGGAACAGATTTTATTCTTTTGCTAAAGAAATGAGAAGCTACAGGAGATAACCCTAATCCAGAGCCCATACCTCAGGGTGAGGACCTGTTAATGTTCACTGTTCCAGTTTCCAGACACATGGCTCACTCCTTTTCCTGATGGGAAATATTTTGGGGGAAAAAATGTCCCATCCTTCTCAGCATTAAAGCACAATAGGCAAGATGCAGAGGTCCTTGAGAATATTGGAACACATAAGCAGAAATTACAGAAATAATCTTGCCTAACATGGGAAGCTTTTTATTTTATTAGTGCACAGATTTGAAGGGGCTGGAAGGAGAGGAAAATGCCTGCAGGATTTAGATCACAGGGATCCATGGCTTGCTCCAGCTGATGGGTGGGAGACACTACATGAAAATAAACACAAGGTCTTTCTCTGGGTGCTGTTGGCAGGAACAGCAAGAGCAGGATGCAAAAGAACAGAGACCTGGGTTGATCCTTCTGTTCTTCCAGCTGGATGCCAGGGGAGAGTCTTCAGCATGGGGTCAAACAGTGCACAGCCTGTAGCAGAACAGGCAGGAAGATAGCTGGTGTGTGAGGCTCTTGTCCCCACCACTTCATCACACAGTACACACAGGGTAGTGGACAAATGTGCTCATCTCACAAGGATGTCATCTGGTCTTCAATCCTCCCCATAATTATCCACAGACAACAGTGCTACCTGGCAGAGGTGTTTGGGTTTGGTTTGTTGTTGTTTTCCATTAGAGAGGAAGAACCCTAAACAGGGCTCACAAACACACAGCAATACATGTCTGTTACTAATCTTGAGCTGTGCTGTGCCTGGCAGTGGCATTGAGAATAAAGGAGCACAGGGCTCAAACAGTGAAAGAGAGTCAAAGCAGCTGGAAGAAAGGCTAGAGACTGTCAGCACTTCAACACTGAGTTATGTGATTATCTCTTGGAGAGCCCAGTTTAAGAATAGGGATAAAACTCAGGTTACAGTAACATTGTTTAGGAATGGGACAAAGACTAAAGCTCAGTTAGTCCTAGGACTGCCAAAGCAATGTATAGGCTGAAAAACAATCACCTCTGAACAAACTTTTTCCTTGGGGTCTAGATAAGCTGAGTTGAGAGTCTGGGTTAGGATTAGGTTTGGGACAGAAACAGGGAGAAAGTTGGGACAGGAGCTCGGTTGACATGGGGATTCCAAAGTAAGGAGGAGGAAAGAAAAATGTTTCTTCCCTATGCCTCTTTCATTTAAATGGTGGCCCAGGGCTCATTCCACATGTAGTGTTAGAATTAAGGTTTGGGTTTCCTGAAAGATTGCTCCTCTGACACCTTCACTGGGACCACAGCAGGTTATCCCTAATTATAGTTAACCCAAGATCAGGATTTTGCTTTAGGAGGGAGAGACTCCCTGAAGCTTCAGTAGATGCTGCATTTCCCACTGCCAGGAGAAGCAGCAGTCTCCTAGAAGGTTTTTGCTTTGACAATTGCTTGATTTGGGCTTTGGCTCCTCAGCAAAGGGTTATCCCATGCACAGCCTTAGAGCTGAGTTCAGTGTTGGGAAAGGGAAAAGCTACAGCAACAGTTAGCATGGCACTGGGGAGGGACTTGTGAAGGGAAGTGCAGGTCACAGAAATATTTCTCCTCTGCTTTTTCATTTGGACCATTGCTGTGTGTTCTTGACTGAGGATCAGCTCTCCTCAGGCTTTAGGTTAAGGATGGAAGAGGAACAAAGCCAGATGGCAAATGTCTGCCAAGGGTTTGGAAAAGGCTGGAAAGAACAGTAAAAAAAATTAACCCCCTGCTACACTTTTCATCTCAGCCAGAGCTGAGTGTTCTTACCTGTGAAGCAGCCCACAGCTGGGCTTAGGGCACAGTTTGAGCACTTAGAGATCCTACAGCTCCAGCTGCCATGGGGCTGTTAATGCACTGCCAGAGGCAAGGGAGAGGCTGCAGAGAGCTTTCTCCCCTCACAAGTTTGTTATCTTGGCATGGCTTAGTCTCTTTGGCAAATGCTCAGCTCACACAGAAGGTTTAGGGCTAGGATTAGTTCAGGGGAATGTCAAAGCCTAGAACTGCATGTGATGTGGAGCTGCCAAGGAGCTCCCTCAGAGGGAGGGACTGCATTCATTAGGGTTTTGTCTCTGAAAATCTCATCACTGGTGTAGCTTGTGATAATCCAGCCAAGGTCAATGTTTAGGGTCAGGAGAGGGAAAACCCTTGAACTCCAGTTGTGTTGTGGCTGACAAGGGAGAATGTAAAAATATTTCTCCCATGATAGTTTTTTAAATTCTGCTACAGCTTGAGATCCTTGGAAAAGGGTTTAGTCTGTGCCTAGGGTTAGGGTTTGAGTCAGGAAAGGAACATTTAGAGCAGTTAGAGCTCTCATTTGCCTAGGAAGCCTGGGATTGCCAAAGGAAAGACAAGCTGCACAAAGACTTCTCTGGGAACCTCTTCATTTGGGCCCATGGCTTAGGGTCCTTGGTTAAGCCTCACTCAAGTCCATTTATCAAAATCCATAATTTTCCTGAAATGGATAGAAATCTACTAGACCTTGCTTAAAAGCAGGTTCTTCATACTTGCAAACCTGTTGACATTTCCACTTAAGTAATTCCCTACTGGGATATGGCCAATTCAACACTGCATTGCCAAAACAATGGAGCTCTTAGGGGGGCAGGTGCAAGAGCTCAGGCAGAGGAGTCACAGTACACAGGCTTGGGCAGGTCAAGAAAATTTCTAGCTTTCAATTCTTCTCTTTTTCTCAACAGAATCAGTGGGACAGTTCACCATGCCCAAAACCTGAATACCTACAAGATGCACTCTTCATCCAGGTTGTGGAAGGAAATAAAGTAATGCTCTTACAACCTGGGTCTGCTAGGAAGGTGATGAGGAGGGGCAAGCTCACTCTGAAGGGCTGCAATTTGAGTCCAGTGAGAAATCTAAAAAACACTTGAAGCCTAACAAATTCTTCTTGGAAGAAACTAAGGGGAAACGGGGGAATAATAGGGTGAAATTGTGGGGAAAGGTACCAGTGGGGAAGAGAAGGCTGAGGGCTCCTGTTGATGGGGAAGGGTAGTTATCAGAGTGGGGGTGAGACACAGGAGATCCCTCAGAGCTCCTTCTCACATCTGCAGTAGAAAAGGGGCCAAGGAGCAAGACTTGGCTTATGGTAATGGGTCAGGAGTGTGAGTGGCCCAGTGGGATGAGAAAGGACATTCATGTACTGGCACTCATGGCTGGCATTTATCTGAGGCAGGATGAAGGCAGAAATAGCCTCGACATCTCATAGGTTTGCTGGTATCAAAACCACCAACAGCCGTGCCTAGGGACCACTAAAAATTGTGATCTATAGGAAACCCTGCAGAAAAATGTTCACCCTCCTCCAGTGTTTCACAGATGGCAATCTCCAGGACATCACCACCTGCACTGGGCACTGACAATTGGCACAATTGATCACTGGTGGCCCTGCATGACGAGCCAAGCTGTGCTCAAACAAAGGTGTGCTCAGGGAGCAGTGAGACCCAGCACAACTGCTCTCATGGACAAAGCTGCAGGCAAATCCTGGCACCCATCTTCAAAGGTCAGAGTGGGAAATGTAGGGACTTGCACCTTCCCTTGGAGTTTCCTGGTTTGTCACCCTGACCTTGGTGCTCTGGGAAGGTGTTTGTACTCAGCACTAACAAACAGTGGGACTGGCAGGGCAGGTGGCCCTATAGTTACCTATAGCTGTTTTCTCATTGAAATCACAGTTCAGCACACAGTGAGATGTGCCAGGAGGTCCCAGCCCGTGCCTGCACCTGCACACAGTTAAACAGCTTGCTGGATCAGGGCCACAGGGAAAAGCTTTGCTGAGATGGGAGAAGAGAAGGGCAAAACATACAGGATTAACACAATGCACTTGGCTCCACTTCAAGAGCCTTGTTTTGGTGCCACAAGGATCCAGCCCTTCCAAAAGCACACAGGGCACAGGTTGTGCTACAACCTCAGCCACGTTATGGGCATTTAAGGGCCAAACCAGCCATCAGTTTTGAGAAGCACAGATGCAAAACTAACATGAACTGAAAGCAAGATGTTTATGCCCTCACACAAAAACATGACATTCAAATCCTGTTCAGAAGTAGCCCTGCAAAAATCAAGCAAAATTAATAGCTCATGTCAAAGCTGGCCTCACTTCAGGAAAATTCCTGTTGCTCTGGTAAACAGCTGAGCCTCCATTTTTCTCCTTCCTATTGGCAATGTACTTCACTTGCTAAATAAAGATATCTAAACAATCTCTTTGTACAATAATTTTTATGCTTTCCCCATTGGTCTGTTTCAGTTACTTGCCCCTACTCTGTGCAGTACAGTACAAAGCAGCATTCAGAGTAAGCATTAAAAAATGTTTGGGGTTTTGGTAAGATACTAACAGGAGAAACCCAAAATTTTCTGGATGTAAATATAAGCTGAGACAAAGCCCCTGCTCATTCATCTCTTTCTCTATGAGACAATGTTCTGCTACTGTTTCTTTTGCAAAAATCTCTTTTTTTTTCTGTACAGAACTAATGGTACAAATATACTCCAGTATACAATCTAGTATTCAGAATCTATCAAAAGTACTTCCATGCATAAAATATTTCATTTTTCTGTTTTATATCCTAAGATCTTTATTGCTCAATACTGATTAGTTATCTCTGCAACATAAATACTTACCTTATGATTAAATTGCTTTCATTTTTGCCTTCCCTTGGAACTGCCTATAACTTCCATTCATTCTCCACCCCCAGAGGGGCATTATCCTGGGCAGAAATATTTGCTCAAGGAGAACTGGAAACTGATAGCTTTCTCTATCCAGTCATTTCAGCCTTTATGGCAATGAGCAGAAATCCCTGTTCATCTGTCAAACACTGATTTTAATGGGTCTTTGGGTTGAGGACAAACCCAGGAGCAGTTTCTGAGAAATACCCTGTTCAGGTGGTTATCTGGAGCTACCTGCCAGCTTCTCCAGCAGCCCAGCAGCAGATGGTACATAACAGAGCAGCAAACCTCTCCCTGCACCTGCTGCAGAGAGCAGCATTGCTGCACCCAGCCTTGACATTTTCCATCCCAAAAATCCTAAAAAACCCAGAGCATTATTACCTTTGAGTGCAGATGGGCTGGGCCATACTCCTCATGCACTCCAGCCTCAGTATAATGATTTCCCACACGTCACTCCAGCCCCAGCTTTCTGTAACAATCATCCTGAGATGAGGAAAACCCTGTGAAACTAATTGTTATGCTGCTGGTGTAGCCTGCTCCCTATTAAAATAAAATGGAGGATGATGATGAGAGGGCACACACATTAATAGTTAGAGAGGGAAGAGAACTGTGCTAACCAGTGGTGTCACCTGCACAGCACTGTCACTGATACATGGCATGTTAAGCATGCATGAGCCCTTCTCCTGTGCTGCAGGGAAAAAGCAACTCCCCTGAGACCAGGAAGAAGGATTTACTTGCCTTCCTATGTCTTGGCTTACAAGTGTGTGGCATTAATTTGGTTTTAAATTACTCTGAATACAGTGCACAGTCACTGCTTCATCTATTCAAATAAATAATTTGGTTTAAAAAAAAATAAAAGCTGTTGTAGTTTCTATCCAAGAGTGAGTGCTTCTCACTTCACCAGCTGGACAGGCAGCCTTGGTTCCATAACCCCTACAGGCTTTTCCAGTGGTCAGCAGAGAGGGACAGGCTGTGCCTGGCAGAGAGAAGATGGGTGTGGAGAGCATGTCAGACCAGTGGGTATGGATGAGGGGCAGAGGAACTGTGCCAGATTTCCTTACAGGAGATGATTTTCCCTACACCCACTGCCCAGTCTAGATCGAGATTTGGCCTTTGTGAACATGGTTTGTTGTCAGCCACTACTCAGATGTTGCAGGGCTTGTAATTCAGCTCCGTGCCTTGGTCAGGGTGAGACAGGTGACAGAGAAGAGCTGCATATGAAGGAACACTGATTTTCAAACAGCATTTTGTATTGTAGCATTGCTCAATTAGGAGAGATTGAAACATCTCCCATTAGGCTTCTGGAAAAGGAGCCTTCCCCATGTTTTAATAGGAACTGGTGCAGACAAGAGCTGTTTGCCCTGGTGCTGTTGTCCCTGTGTGAACAGAGCCCATCTCAGCTTCTGCCTGGGGCCAGTGGGAGATGGGGATCCAGGTCTGCAACAGGGATAGGTGCAGACTTCATGGAAACTGTATGTTCCAGAGTTTGGGCTGGGACAAGGACCTTGTTGGGGCCCTCCACAGAGACAGCAATGGTCTGTCTCCAGCCCTGAGTTCAGGAGACTTGATGCATATGCTAAACACGTGCCACTGTCCTCATGTTTCAACAGAGGAGATGGAAAGCATCAGGAGAGAGGAAGATGAAAGGTCTGCCTGATTTTTGCATCATGTTCAGCTTCAAAAGAGCATCAGAAAGAGAAGGTAGAAAGAAATAAGCACCAATGATTGGCTCCATCTGCACTCAAATTGCTGGAAATTATTTTGAATTACAAATGTAGTAAGGGCACCTTGTGCTTGTACAGAAGCAGCACCACCCACAGAATGATTCAAAAGCAAAAGGTCTGGTTTAGCCTCCAAGCTGAACTCATTGCTTAAATAACATTGTTAGGATCCAAGTTCTCCCCCACCTGCTTTTTTTTTTCTTTTTAATATAATTAAAATGTAGAAAAAACACCAGGCTCAAGATTAGACAACAGGATGTTTTCTCAGCAAACATGCTACTGAAGCCCAGCAGATGCAGAAAGTACAAAACCTACTGTCAACAGGAGTAAAAAGGCAGGGTTTTATAATCAGAAAGTAGTGACATGGATGGAAGAGCAGCAATACCACCAGTCAGTTTACTTCTGCATAACTTCTGCATCACCAAAGTTCACGCTGGTGCTGAAGACAAAATTGCCAACTTTCTCTGCTGGCATGGAGGTTTCTTCAGATCAAATCAGAGGTGCTCAAGCACACCTAAACTGCAGTTTAATTCTGTTACTGTACAGGACCTGCTTTATGAACAGAGCATCTACATCTGGAGCTGCCAATCCAACCCCTTGAATTTACTCAGAACTGAAAACACAAGATTTCATAAAGGACAAAACAAAAAGGGGGTGTAAGAGTGCCACATGGCAATGCCTCCCATTACAAACAAGTATCTGCAAAATCATAATAAGAATGCCTCAATCACAATGCTGATTTTACACAAAAGTATAATGTCTAGAAATTAAATAGAACAACCTCTTGTCTGATCTTTTTCTGTCTCTTCTAGTTGCATTAGGCATGCAAACTACATATATTTGCTTTTTCAGACAAACACATGAAAGACAATGAAGTGATCTTGTATGTAGCAGGGTCTGGGTGCCTACTTAACATGTTTTAATAAAATTTCTGTGTCAGCCCTTCAGCTTAGCCAGAAGACAGAGCATATCAAACCCAGGTTCACTGACTCTGCCAGATGCTGTGACACAGAACGCTGATGTTCACTGTTCACCTCTCCCCTCAGCCAGAGCAGGGATGACACAAGAACTGCCTGCTCAGGTGGAAAGCCTGGAAGAGGTGGTTCCTCCAGTCCTTGCTGTGCCTCCAGTGCAGAAACTGGGGGCATGGAGAGCAAGATGTGCTTTGTGGCACTGTGAGAAGGGGCTGTTCAACTTCACAGCTGGTTAAAAGTTCAAGGACTTCACAGCAGGATGAGACACAGGCAGGCTGAAGCTGATTTCACAGCCTGGAGAGGAGCAGGAGCCATGGAAAAAAGGGATGAGCAGCCTGGTATTCCAAAAACACCTCAGACCCCAGAGTAAAGAAAGAAAAGGCAACTATCAAAAGGAAATTGATACAAGCCCATCAGCAATTTCTGCCATAGTTATAATTGTTTTGAGTGCTCCCCAAGTAATAAAAAAAGAACTGTTTTTAGAAACCTTTCCCAGGTGGCTGCTTACTACAGCAACAAACAACCCTGAGTTTGTGGGGTCAGCCCCCAGCTGTGATGGAGCAGCCCCACTCACAGCTACAAGAAAGCCCCACACTTTCAGCAAATGCCCTCTAAGAGGGGATGATGCTCTGCCTTGCCTCCCCTTCCTAAAGCTGTTCCAAGGCTGTCCAGAGTCATCACACACCAGCCTGTTGAGAGACACCAAACTGATTAAACTTGTACATAAAAAGTGTTTACAGAACTACTTAGTTCCTGTTATTAGCCCTTGACACGATGGACTGGTTCTCTTGACACGACTGCAGCTCCACTCAGCACTCAGACAATCCCCCAAGAGCAATCCTGGGACATTCCTGCAGCCCAGCAGGCAGGCTGGGTCAGGCAGGCTGGTACCAGAAACACACACTGTGCTCTTAGCTGTAGTGGAGCATCCTTGGCATTTGCCAGCTCCCAAAACTGTTAGTGTTAATCTGCTCACCCATCACTTGCATCAGCTTTCTCACTGCTGACCACTGGGATGATCCAGTTCTAAAAGGTCCCACTGCTGTGCTGTAAATCTTAAATTATACATACAGCTCTGCCATAGGAGAAAAGCAATCACAGTGATTTATTTCTGGGTGAACAGAAAGCGTCCCCTTTGTCTCAAAACAGTAATTACTGTGGGCCACATTCCAGTGCTAGCCTCAACCACAGCAGGAGTTACTAGAACAGGGATTATTTGTGGAGTAAGGTATTTCTCAGCAGGTATCAGGATGCTGGTTTTCAGCCCTAAAGCCTCTACATTAAATACCACACCTTCAATTATTTCAATTTACCTTTAATCAAAGGATGTGAAACTAGAGCATCTCCCTTTCTCTTTGCTGATAGCTGCTCCCACAGATATGCAGAAAAGCAATTAATTACTGCAAATTTTAGAACCAAAATAGCTATGCAGGTATCTGTGAAGATGCTAAAAATGTCAGGAGAAAAGTGAGATAAATGTCAATGTTATTAAAAATAAATGTCTACTTAATGCAACACTTACCTAAATGTTTGTCAGAAAACAGTAAATAAGGAATGTAAATCTTGATGCAGCACAATAACGTACTGAGGTTAAACTCCACCTCTGCACTGAAATGCAGACAAAGATTAAAATCCCACTCCAAGCCCTGATATCATCTGTGCTAGCTCTCTGCACAAAAGTGGATTTTATCCAACATACAGTGACTTTGTAAACAACCCACTTCCTTTTTACCAACACTGAGTTTAGTTTTCTAATGTTTCCTTCCACATCCACAATGGTGCCTTATCAAACCTCACAGCCTGGCAGGGTTTTGGGATTTATACTATTTATACTCCCTTTTTCAGCCACCAGGGCCTCTTGGTCACTGCTCTGCTGGACCAAAGCCTCAGCCCCTTCAAGTTTAAATAGAGGACTCTGGGAAAATAATATGAGTGTTTCTTATGTCCTCACAATTTATCAAATAATGTGGCTGGCTCTTACAGTGAGCTCAGTTATTCCCATAATTGTGTCCAGCCTGCATGCACATCTACAAACAGTAGCAGCAATCATTTCATGTTTTCTAGCAAGCTGCTGACACAAGGGTTAAATAGTAAAAACCAGTAAATGACTCCTGAGGAACCCTACTGTGTACTCCAAGAGCTCAGAGATGATTCCCTCCATCCATCTCCACCTGGAGATCCATCAGCATCAAAACCACTTTCTGCTGGACACTGTTCATGTTCTCTCTGGACCCAGAAGTGAAAAAGGCCCACTTGGGCAACTACCACAACTTTTATCAGGCAAGCTTGTAATCTTGGCAAAGTAAAATATATCAGGCTGATTTGACAAGATCCATTCTCCTTAGGCTCAGGTAGAGAGATGCTCCAAATAAAGGACTCCAGTTTCAGTAGTTCCATTATTTTGCTGTGGATCAATGTCAAGCTGATAGACCTGTAGCACCAGCACTCAATTTTCATAACCTGTTAGCAGTATACTTTTTTCTACTCACTGGCTAAAAATCAACATAGAGATCAACAGAGCTCCTATCTCCAGGCCTTTAGAATTTAATGGATACAAATTTGCTGGATCTAAGAATTCTCAAATGTTCAGAGTCAGCAGATGTCCACGGTAACCTTCTCTAGCTTCTACCTCCATGGAAAACACTTCAATTTAATCACCTGTGATAAAGCTACATCTATTTGTCAGGCCATGCAAAACTGTATTGACACTGTCTTGAGCACTAATCTTAATAGAAACAATCAAAACTGAGCCAATTTCTTAGCTGGACATTCAAACTTCCACCTACAAAGCTCCTGAAAGCTGGTTTCAGCTCTGCACGAGCTTATCTTCTCAGCTCAGTGAGAATAACCTCTTTTCTAGAACATCTTTAAGCATTTCTAGCCAAGCTATAACAATTCCTTTGATGTTTGTGTGATGGACTAGAAGAGAGTATAGAGGGCTTCATGCCAAAGAGTTAAACCTCTTCTAAACCAGAATAAAATACAAGCTTTGTTTCACTTAATTTGGGTTATGAGCAAGATACTGGATCACTTCCTAATTTGACTGGCATTATTTATTTCCCCCAAAAAGCTATGCTGGAAGCAATCACTGTAACACCAGGGTAACACTCAAATTCATACACATGCAGGAGCAGTGACAGAAAACATCAAATGTCCTCACATGCACTGGCAGCTCCTAAACCTGCAGGGGTTGTGCTGCCTGACAGGGAGAAAGCTGGGACCTTGACACTGTTCAAATTAATAAGCACATGCTTGACTGAGATTTGAACAGTGGTTGTAATTGCCATCTGCATTATTTGTCTCTGCTGTATAAGAACTGTGGCAGGCCCACATTCCTCCTTGAATATTCAAGCAGGAAATTCAAGATGTCAAGACACTTCACAGACTGGGGGGTCAGGGTATGCAACTCACATTGTCCCTTTTTTTCACACACTACCTCCCCTCCTTTGGATCACTTCTGACAAGGTCATGCTGCAGCTTGAGTTCTGAGCAAGCTCTAAAAACTTACCTTCCTTATGGAGGGCAGAAGGAAATATCTGCTGACCATGAAAGGTTGCATTTGCATAGCTCAGATATTTCCAGCTAACATGGAAACATAATATTCTTCCTTGTGCCTCAGTAATATCTAAACCATCCTAATTTCCTGTTCTGCACATCAGAACATCTGTGGCAGCAAATACACCCCTCAACAAGTTGGAGATGCTGCACAGAGAGCTCCTGCACTCCAATCATGGCAGTTGCCATGAAATGGCTCCCATTAGATACCTGTCAGCAATCCTTCCCTTTCCATTGCTTCAGCCTGCTCCTGCTGTGTGATGCACAAGAACAACATTGCTCTATAGCCACACAGACTTGAGTGAACAGCACGGTTCTTAAGAAATTTACATTGTCAGAGATACAGCTCTTCATGCCTCTCGCAGAAAAAGCACTCCCTCTCCAATTACATTTAAAAAATCCATTGTAGATTTTACTGGCACTGCTGCCAGTGACAGAAACCACATTGTTGGTATGAAAGATGAAACTGCAACGTAACTAAGAATGAATGCCCACTTTTGTGCAAGAATGCAATCCTAGAAAGCTACAAAAACATTCAGAAACAACAGCTCTTTTATTTGGCCCTGGTACTGCCCTCGTGTACAATCCAGCTCACCAAAATAAGACAACCCCCTATCATTAAAGATGATCTCATTGAAAAGCAGCTCCTAGCAAGTTTTCTTGCATGGGAGGCTTTAGCTGCCAGCCCTGATGCAGCCTAACTGGGAGCAGTGTTTGCTCAGCACATTCTGCTGGTTTCAGAGACAAAGCCAGCATTCCCAAGGCTCCAGATAATCAAGCAGATGAAGTCATGCACTCTGAATGCTCCAGAAAGAGAAATTGGATGGGGGATGTGGAGGGTGGGTGTTAGAGGCAGGAATGGGGGACCACATTTGACATTATCACACAGAAAAGTGTGTGGTAGAAAAGTAGACAGGAAAAATGTTTCCCATTTAATGATTCACTGCATTAATGACATGCTGGCACTACCAATAAGAAAGATTTGAAA
The DNA here is from genome assembly GCF_029582105.1 of Oenanthe melanoleuca. NCBI lineage: Eukaryota > Metazoa > Chordata > Aves > Passeriformes > Muscicapidae > Oenanthe > Oenanthe melanoleuca. The sequence continues at coordinate 84,746,059 of NC_079333.1, read as the reverse complement.
GAATAAACCATTTAACCCCAGGAGTCAGACTTGGAGGCAGCACATCTAAATGCAGGCACTAGAATGCAGCACCTATGTGCTCTCCCCAGGGACAGATCTTTGGTGGCTGCAGACAGAGCCTGAAGCCAGTGAGGCCCTTTCAGGGACCTCAGTTAAGCATCACCTTGTCATCATCCTCATCTTTTTTAAGGAAGGTACTGCTAATACCAGTCAACAGCACGTAGAAGTAAAAGGTGAAGCACATGCCTACAACAAACCCTTTCATTCAGAGCCTGCTCAGGACTAGGGCACAGAGGAGCACACAGAAGTTCTCAGTAGTGATACTTCAAAGACAGCCCCAGGTTGGGAAACAGGCTAGAATTAGATACTGATAACCACCAACATTTCAGAAAGCAACTGGTGTTTTAAGAGGCTCTGGGTTTTGGAGTTCAACTACAACAGCTTAAGGGAAATAAGATTTCCAGCCCTTTCTAGAAAACCCTGTTAGCTGCTTAAAAACTGAAATCATTGTATTGACCTATCCCTGAACTCCTGTGACTTTTTATATTCATCTCTGACTGCAAGCCCTCCAGGGATGGATCTGGCCTCACACTGCAGCATATTTCTGGGGCTTACACTGCAATTATTATAATGGACATCTTTCTCTTCAGATTCAGGAAGAGTGTGGTGAAAATCCTTTCCATTATCATGTGTTTTCAATCATTTTTTCCTCCTTCTTGCACACACACATCTCTTTCCAATTCAAAAATATATCATTTCCTTGCAGATAGCACAGCTGGATGGATACAGCTCATTACTTTCTAAGAAGCTTGTTTTCTTGCAAATTCCCTGTTTTCATTTGAACTCCAGCTTTATGCTTTCTTCTACCTGGGAAGGGATTATGGGCATGGTCTCTGCTGCTGGATGGAAGTGTACTATATTCCAGTTATCTGCTGCATTTACATGGAGCCACCTCTGGATAAACTGGAAATCTCCCCAGGGAGCATTTCTGAAGGAAAGCCCATCCAGATGCCATGCTGGAATTTCTCTCCTTACAAGACAGGCAGCTGCAGTCAGGCTCAATTCTCCTGTTGCCACTGAAATGGCAGCATGAAAGTTTAACAGAGAAAGCAGTTTACACTTCAGCATTCCAGCCATGGGTAAAACACAGCTAGCATCTCTGTTGTCAAACATCCTGCAGTCTCTTGCCACATTGATTTCACTCCATGCTGAGTCTAGTGGCAAAACCCCAGCACTAATGAAGTTAATGGGAGTTTCACCAGTGGATTCAAGAGGGCTGAAATTTCACACTGACTCTTCAGTCATAAAATTCCCTCTGCTCACCTCTGAGCTTAACAACTGTGCCCGCTACACCCAGCACGGAGGATCTGGGGTTGATCCAATATCCTTTTAAGTTAGTGGAAAGGCTCCCACTAACTTTAATGAGGACTGAGATAGATGACTTAGTGGATGAGAGCATTTTATTTGAGAAAGGGAAGATGATGCTTCACAGCCACTTACATTGTCTTTTTAACCCCTTATGTACTATTTCTGTGCTTCTCTAATCCTTGTGTTGATGTTACTTATTGCCAATAATGATTTTGCAACAGTGAGGGACATTATAAGCATTCAGGTTTTTACTCTTCCCTCTTTCTACCATTTAATGTGAGCAATAACAATGAGAAAGTCTGACTATCAACAGAAACATTCAGCAGAGCAAAAAATAGATGTAAAAATGTCCTGGAAAAAAATTCTCTGTGTAACCATGCTCAAGAATATGCCACAGCCTCAGTGATGCCTGCAGCTCACAGCAATCTCTCTGTATTAAGGTAATGTCTTTTGCTGGGAGCACACATCAGCAACCAAAAAGCTGTGACAGCAGAGTTGTGCTTAAGAAAAAAGCATTACTTTTGTATCAGTGCCAATCAATAGACCTGATTTAATGCTCTTCCCTTTCTGTGTGAATATCATTCCTCATCCTGATCTTTCTTGCTCACCTCCCACCCCATGTTTGCTGCATGAAAAACCCACACTTGTGTACCTCAGCTTTCTCTTGCTCTTCCCCATGATAAATTTTTCTTCAAAAACCATTCCACAGGGCACCTTATTTAAAAAAGGGCTTACTCCAAATACTGCTCAATTGTTTTAAATCCCAGTCCTAGAACTGTGAAGCAGTTTCTTTTATTCTGGATGAAGCAAGATGGGAGAAAACAGGTTGCACTGATAATTCAGGCAAACTAGTTCTGATTCAAGTCTGAGACTGCTGGAGGACTGTGGATGTCAGTGATAGCATGACACCAATGCCCATGGGAACATCATAAAACATTCACTGTGGTTCTCCTCAACCAGTGGCATGAAATTGGGCTTTTACTAGTATTTCAAACCTTTATTTTCACTGCTCTCTTTAAACCTTACTCTCAGTATTATGGCATGCTTGAAAACTGAGCAGAAAGTCTCAAGGCCACATACAGGGTGGAAATGACAGCCACACTTACCTGAAGCATCAGTCAGTGGGTTTTAATGCTGTGGCACTGAATGAAAACATTACATCTCCAGAGTTGCAACTCCCAAGGCCCCACATCTCCATTTTTAAATGTTTTTGGATCCCAAGAATATTCTCAGACCAATGTATTCAAAAATGGAAATGAATAAGCACCAGCTTAACAAAAGTCATTAATCCCCTGTAAGCACACTTCTGCATGAATCTATTAATTCTCATTTCCAAGTTTTCAGAATTAAAGTGTTTGATATAGTACATGCTACTTATTTCCTTTAATTAAACAACCTCCCACTGCTAAAGCAGGTGAAATATTTCATCAGTCAAGAGCATGCACAACCTTCATGAAGAAAGTTTCTGGGCTTGCCTGACACACAATAAAATACGGAGCATCAGCTGAAGTTCCTTGGCTCACCTTAAATCCCACTTGTGGCAGAAGCAGCAGGGGAATTAATTCCCTGCCTCCTTTACAACATGTACCTTAAGAGAGAATTGCACAGTTCAGATTTACATTGAATATCCTCTGTACCCTTCTTCACAGCCTGAAGCGTGGCTCTGACCAACAGCAAAAAGAAATGATGAATAACATTGCTGAGCACCTGAATGACAGCAAACCAGTGACCCATAGGAAACTGTTGTGCAGCACCAAAGCAACTCCACATGAACAAATGTCCATTCATGTGATGAATCCATGTGATTCGCCACTTGGCAACCATGGCAATAAATCTGATAGCAGAGGGATACACTCTCTAAGCAGTTCTGAAAAAGGAAGAGACTAGCTGTATTTATACTTCTCAGTGCTGCAGAGCATGTGGAAGAACAGGAGCTTGAACAAGCCAATGGCAGAAAATGCACAGGATCATTTTTTCTAATTCCTTATTTAATTCTATTTTTGGGAGCATCTACAAAGCATGTATACAGTGCACAGAAGTAATCTTATAATATTTGTGATTCACTATCATCCTCATAAATAGAAAATGGGAACATACCACTCTGTCAAGAAGTTTGTGTTTCAATCTTCACACATTCAACACAAACTGAAGTTTGTAGAGGCTTTTAAAAGGGTGTTTCATAAGTAGGGCCCAAGGCTGTGCTTTCAGCTTCCTATGTGATTGAGAAATCTCACATACAGAGCACACAGATACAAGAGGAGGGCACAACAGTGAAAACATTGGGGTTGCAGGAGGTCATTTGACATGGTCACAGCCAAGCAGGACTGTGACCCTGCTTGCACAGAGGAGCTTAGAACTAGAGGGAAGCAAAAAGGAGAGCAAGCACACTCGTCCAAAAGAGCACAGGCATTTGAGGAAGCTGTTTTTGAGCCCAGAAATGAGAAATGGTGATTCCTTTGAGACTTTAAAGTTTTTAGGTCACTTTGAACAAGCTTCCTTTAAGTGTGTGCAATGCAAGTCATTCCTGAAAATCCCAGAGGCCTAACACCATCCCCTTGATGGAATCAGATTACAAGGAAAACTTGGGTCATTCAAGAAACATCAACTAAAAACAAAGTCATCTCTGGCAGTCCCAGTGGACTGCAGTGTAGGAGGCTGTGAATCACTGAAGACATGGGAAAATGGCAGCAAGAGAAAATACAAAAAGACCAGTTTGCAGCAGATAAACAGGTGTAACCTCACTAAATCCTTCTGCAAGCAGCTGTCAGGATCTGATCCCTGCCTGGAAACTCACTACTCTTTAAAATATCCAACCTCCAATACTAAACATTTTATAATGATCACTGCAATATGAAGCTTGTGAAGCTAGCCTGTTCCAGCCAGCAGAGAAGAAAGGACCATCGTTAAGCAGCAGGCTTAATGCTTTTTCTTACAGAGAACCTCAAAGAGAACTCAAACTGCCAAATTTCAGCTACAGTTGTGTTGTATTGCTATACCACCACAAAGATAAACATCAAAATCCATGAGATGAAGGAATTGAAAGCAATCATTCTTAATCTACTTTTTAAGTTCCTTCATACACTGAAAAATTTTTCACTACCATGATGAAAGAAGTGACCATCTCAAAGGCAAGTCCTAAAACTGGGAATATATGTGACACTGTCTCCTCTGCAATTCCGAAAGACTGGATGAAAATCTGTTTTTACACAAATACAGGCTGGGCATGACCTGGTAATGTGCACACTGCAGCTCAGAAAGCTGATGGTTCTGGGCTGCATCAATAGCAGTGTAGGCAGCAGGGCAAGGGAGGGATTCTGTCCCTCTGCTCTGCTCCTGTGAGACCCCACCTGGAGAGCTGCATCCAGCTCTGGGGACTCCAGCACACGAAATGTGAACCTACTGGAGTTCAGAGGAGGGCTCCAAACACAGTCAGAGGGCTGGAACACTTCTCCCAGGAAAACAGGCTGAGAGAATCTAGGCTGTTCAGCCTGGAGAAGTGAAGGCTCTGGGGAGACATTACAGCTCCTTCCAGTACCTAAAGGATGCTGGCAAGAGACCTGCAGAGGGACTTCTCACAAGGGCATGTAGTGACAGGACAAGGGGGAAATGGCTTTGAACTGAAAGATGGTAGATTTAGATTAGATATTAGGAAGACATTATTTACTTGTGAGATTGCCCAGAGAAGTTGCAGATGCCTCATCCCTGCAAGTGTCTAAGACAGTTTTGAGCAAACTGGTCTAAAGGCAGGCAGATGTCCCTGCCCTTGGCTGGGGGGTTGGAACTAGATGATCTTTAAGGTGCCTTCCAACCAAAACCATTCTGTGATGACATCCAGAATTTATTTTAAATATTGGCTTATTATAGATGAAGAAAACTTGCAAAATCTCTATGGGATGGGAATGTAAGGTCCAAGTGCATAGGCACAGTAATATCATAGTGTTTCTTGAAGAGCTGGAACATTATTTCCAGCTCCATATGGACAAAGGTGAAATAAACTGAGATAGGAAGTAACATTCTTTTCTTCTCCAGCTTGAGGTTTATAAGTCCCAAAGTATAATATTCTTTAAATTCTTACTATTAAGGTTTTATCCATTAAAAAAATCTAATACTTAAAACACATTCTCCTGGGTAGGATCAAGTAACATTAGACAAGGGAGCTCTGAAGTTGGAGGGCTGAATTTTAATAACCAGAAAATCTGTGAAAAGCCACAGTAATTCTACAGCAGAAAACTTAGGAAGTCAAATTCAGATAAAGAACAGTGCAATAGTTCATATTGAAGTAAGCACAAAATTCTCTTTCATATGACATTCTCTTTGCAGATTTGGCATCATCTGCATTTTTTTATACTTTTTGCAAGATTGGTAAATATGCCTCACCTAAGATAGTTTAGAAAACACAGATACATAATTTAGTCAGCTGCCCTGGAATACAAGTTTAACATTTCTGATCCCCTACATCTTCTAAAATTAGGCCTCTTAAAATCCTAAGTGCAAGTGCCTTAATACCTTCTGATATCAAACAGAAGTCAGTAAGAAATGAATTGTATTAAAGTTTGATCCAAAGCCAAGTCTAGTTATTTTGATCTTTCCATTAAATTTCAGCCTGCCTTGGTATAAGCCCTTACAGAACATGTAAAGTAAATGTTGATGCTCTTTGTGGTTATTGCATAATGTTACGAGGTTCTTTGCAAATAATTTCCTTTTTCTGCATCTCAGTTCATGGCCACTGTCCATGAAAAATGAAAGCATTCTCAAAATAACAATCAGGATGCCAGGTAATGTGGATGTGTGCTTCTCAGTATAGGCAGCATCACTGAGGAGCAGTGATTTTTGTCTGTGCTCACATAATGACACACAAATCTTGCTGGAACACTTTAACAAGCCTACATATTCAAAACATGTGGCGAGTGTAAACTGTAATCATTCACCAGAAGACAGTACCAAGACTGGCCAGTTTCCTCAGTTCTAGGGCAAGAAATTCAGATGGGGGAAGCACTCTCAAACTTCTCTATCAGCTGGAAAGGATAAGGATTACAGGAAGGGTGAATGACATTCAGAGAAAGAAATGTCTTCATTAACTTTCTCTATTTTTTTTTCAGTACCAGTCTATCATCTTAGATGAGCATAAAAATCCATAGCTGTCTAGATCACAATTTACCATGACTTAATTTCAAGACTGTTCCTCCTAATGTCTGCTGACACTGATAAAACCTTCCAGAAGAATCTCTCTGCTTTCTTTTTCAGGCCAGTAAAAGATGGTTTTCATGACTGGGAAGCACAGCAGCTGAAAGCCCAGGGGAGAATTAGTCAAGAGCACCCTGCTGAGAGTTCATAATCACTTGCACCCATCCTGACTGGGAGGAGATGGGTCCCATTCAAAAGTACAAGGCCTCACAAAGACTGATGAACCAGCAAAGAGACCAGGTCAGCCAGTATCACTAAAAAGAAAGGTGTATTTTAGCTCAGATTCATTGCTTTTGCAACAATTATGTTCTCTTGCTTTAAAAACACAAACCTCACAGTCATTTAGTGTTTTTGCATCCCCCTAATGTATGTGTACTGGCAAGTCTACTGTTACAACTGTATAATAAATAAGAAGGCCAGCACAGATATTATGACCTCTTCATTGAAAAGAGATGATTCAGTATTGACCCACACCATATTTTACCTCTCCTCATCAAGTTTTATGCATCACCAGCTCCCAAACCAACTCATATCCATGCTGATGTGAAATGACACAGTACTGACAGACAGCCTCATACTGCTCTTCCACCAGGGATGGAGCAATCCTGTATCCTCTGTGTACTGATGGCAGGCAGCACATCCTTCTTATGGCCATGGGCAATGAGGTTCCTTGGTATGGATAGGACTATGTAAGTGCAGATGTTTTCATATAGTTGGAAAAGCTGGTGTGAGAAGCAAGTTCAAGGTGTTTTTTTTCCAAGTATCAGACTTAAAACAACTTTCTCAAGTATCAGAGCTGCAAAACACAGCCTATCACAGAAATCAAAGGGGTATGTGTCCCCAAGCCATTGGTATGGTGGGGAAAGAGGAAGAGCAGAGAAGTTTTTAATGCAATTATGTACTGTACTAAAACTGTTAAGTATTGGTTCTCCCTTCCTAAGGTCCTGAGCTCACCAAGGATTAAGGCAACCATGTGCAGTCTAGGACAACGTGGATTTCACTCATGCTCAAGGGTAACCAAACCTTTTCCTGGTGACCAATCTGCTGTGGAAAGGCTTGCACTGATTCTGAATGGAGAACTGAGCTAGTTCTGAAACAAATCAAATCTGAAGCAGTCTTTTAAAAGGAGGAAAAGTAAACATGCACACATATCTGGGACAAAGGGGATTTCTTAGATGTCTTCATTTCCTGCTGTAGAGGCCAACTGCTTATTCAAGCCCACTGCTATTTATATCCTCCCTCTGTATCTTGAGAGAAAAAGCAAGAACATCTTTAGAATGAAACTGAAGTTCCTCTGGCCTAGGCCTGCTGATCGTGGTCCCTTAGCAAGTGCCTGTGATCATTCTGAACTCCACTCCTGCTCACTGGTGCAAACACATGCACTCCACTGGTGTGGGTGAGCACACTCCCAGTGGTGCTCTCACCAGTCCTCTTATGCTGCTTCATTTCCATGGCTCCTTGGTGTATGCTCTTTGCTCTCTATTATCCACTGTACAGTGCATAACAATTACTTTGGCTCCTCTTTTCAATTTCAGCTGTTCCTTCCTTTTGTACATGGGCTGGAGGCTATTTTTTTCTCTCTAATTAAAGGACTTTGTTTATGACATCAGGTTTTGAATGAAGATTTTATAGCACACACCATAATTATAACAGTTCCAATAAACAGCACAAACTGGCATTTACAGCTATCACACAGTGTTATAGTTACATGCCAACATAACAACTCCACTATATCAGCCTGAATATGGATCGATGCAATTCAATCAAATCACATCTCAAAAGCTGCCACTGATGAATTGCAACTCTCTTGGAGGAATCCTTGCTATTTTCTCTCAGTTCAGTGCTGGAAAATACCAGCCAGTAGGTCAAGAAGAAACTTCAGCAAGGAAGAAAGGAGGGATGGGCTAACACTCCCAAATACCAACAGAAGAATTTCACTGCCCCTGTTTTGATGAGCATGCTGTGTGGCATTTGTGGTAAATATGCAGAAATACTGGCCATGTATTTTCCCACTCCCCATTTCAGAACTGCAGATGCTTAGCCTGTTTGAGCACCTTCCACAGTGAGAACACATGCACTGAAGCTCCCAAGTCAAGCTGCTGATTCAAGTGGGCATTGCACCATCCAATAACCACCTCTGTGAGTAAGAACAGGTTTGCTCAGGCCATATAGTTATTTGCTTGATGATCTGTTCCTTGATGTTCCCACAGCAAAAAGACACAGCTTCATGTAGGGAAGTGGGCCTGCTCCTCTGCAAGCTAAGGGTGTAAGGGAGAAAGTGTGGAGCAAAGCAATCATTCCTCTTCATTAGCCAGGCTCTAAAAATTAAAGGTTGTAAACGAAGGAAGAATAGAAATACTTGAAGACAAGAAGGAGATGAAAAACTGAAGAAGCTCTAGGGCACAAGAGAAAACAGGTGATAAAAACAAAAAAGCAGAGTAGGAGACCAAGTACATATGAGGCAGGAAGGCAGTGCAGATGAATAAAGCACAGGACAAGCAGGATTCCTGGAAGCTCAACCAGCTTCAATGAAAATTATGCTGGACCACATGCAACTGCACTAGGAAGAACACAAGAAAAATATATATGAGTCCTCATAAAAGTAAAATCATTGCAGTTAACAGTAAAATAAAAATAAAAAATCAAGCTAGGTGACTGTGTGATATCCTACCCTCAAATATTCAGAACTGTAATTTGCACAGCTTGATTTCAGATATACTCCTGAAGGTGGTTGGGTTCGTTCTTCAGAAATTCTAAGACTATTGCAGAATTAACATCCTGCTAATGCTGAGGAAAGCAATCTCCTCCTTTCATAAGTAACCAAAGTAGTTCCTGACATTGCATTATGTAATTAGCTCCTCCATTATTAGTTTTAGAATGATTTGCAAGCTTTTACAGAGCATTTGGTTTAAACCGGAAGGGTAACCCCTTCCCTTTTTTTTTTTTTTTTTTTTTTCTCTAAAGAATGGCCAGAGGTCATTCTATTAGGACAAAGTGCTTCCCAGAACTACCATGAAGTAGGAAAGCACATTTGGCTCTTATTTCCCCAGAACAGGATAACACAGCTCATCATGAAAAGTATTATTTCCCAATAAGCCAACACTGGATGGAAAGGCCATTGTTCCAAGTGATCCACAAAGTTCCAGAACAGCAGCCAAGGACCAGACTTTCCAGGAACTAACAAGACTGTAAAGACAGATGCACATGTATTTCTAAGGAAAAAAAAAAAAAAAAACACCAAAAAAAAAAAACCAGAAGAGGAAAAAAAACCAAAAACCCAACCAAATCTGATGTTAATTTAGGGAGACAAGTCTCCAAGACCACTGTTAAACAATATGGCATATTGCCATGGAGGGGCCCATGACTGGTAATCTAATGATCATCACATGGCAAAGGACTGAGTTGAGAATGATAACTTTTGAAACATGCTCAGACTTCTAATTTTTACAGAAAAAGTAATACTAAAGAATATTAGAAGGCTGACAACATAGGTATGATTATATACCAGACCAGAAATGCCAGCTAAAATGAAGATATAATTTCTCTTAAACCATTCTGAACTTCATAGCAGAATGATTAAATTACACAGAGACAAGCCAGAGAAGTGGCACATCTGATCTCTGTTAGCACAAGAAACAACCCTGAGACTTATTAACATGAAACATCAAACACTGATAATGTCAGCACCCACTGCTAAATTAGTAAGGGCAAAGGACAAACATAACTAGGTTTAATGAGTTCTCTGTGGCACCCACCCATTCCTGGTGGGTTCAACACCTTGTTCTTCTCTTCACACTGCACTCTGTGCTTAGCTCAAGCTAGTTGCACAAGAGCCCTGACACTATGGAAATCTCTTCTAACATAATCACAGCTGCCCTGCCTTTGGAGATAGGTTGTGGCAGCACAAAGTCAGGCCAATGCCTGTGCAAAACCAAGCAGCATGAAGTAGCATCCCACTTTTCACTGGGACATAAATCTGCAAAGACTTTCATTAGGAAAGCTGTCCTAAACACCAGTACTCTTAATCTTCCTGGAGCCTCAACATTCACTCCTGCAGTGCTAATTCCTGCAAATTTACTTACATGTAAACACACTGAACACCAAAAAAGGGTTAAGTTTAACTTCTACAAATTAGCTATGTATATTCAAATGAAAATAAACATCCTAATTCTCCAAAGAGAAACGATAAAGACACTTGGTTAATGATTCCCGAGCCTGTTCTCTCTAACTGTCTGCTGGTGCCCTTACCCACAGTTCTTTATGGCTGTATTATCATCATCATCATCTCTGGACTTAGTATTCCAAACATACCAGCTGCCCACAACTGAAGGGCTTCTTTGCATTACCAATTATAATTGCACTGAATGCACTACTGGTTCTGTGACATAAAAAGGAATTAAAAAAAAAAAAAAGTCATCAAGCTTATTTCAACTTGAGAGAGTTGAACCCAGGTGAAAAACTAAGTCAGTAACCCACAGAACCCACTAATTAATTACTATATAGATGTATGTATCCAATCTAATGGAGATCAAAATTAAAAATAAAAAAAAAAAAAGAAGCCCATTATTCACCACCAGTTTCAATTACAGGTGGGAGAATAATTCCACTTAACACATTCCCTGTGGCCTGGCCCACACTCAAGAGATGTTCCTGGGGAAGAAGCTTAGAAGCAAAATCTGTCTTGAAAACTGAACCAGGACACCTATTTTGAAGTCTTCCCACAAAAATCAAACCAAAAAGCCCCACCACCACTAAGGAACTTCCCAAAATCCCAGTTCTCCCCTTTTTAAGATGACTATTTTCTATAGTAAATCATTGAGATCAACAACTTCATCCATCCATTCCTTCAATAAAACATTCTAAATCAGCATTAATTTGTTAACCTTTGTGTTACTTCATGCACTCATGCCACAGGATGTCAAGCTAAATTCCAAACTAAATCCATTTAAGAAAATAGAAAAGAACGTTTCTTACCTGTTACTCTTTCCTCATAACTGTGGACTCCCACTGCTAAAGATAATCTGTCAAGTTAGAAAGTCTTCTTTTTTCTTTCTTTTTGTTTAACCTCCCACTCTTAAACCATTTAGTATTACCACATGGGAAAGAAAATGCAAGGAAAAACTTGTCTAATGTGTCAATGGCTACATGCCACTTCTGTTAGTCAGCTTCTGTATCAGCCTGGGTGGATAACTCAAGTAAAAACAGGGGAAACAGCCTATTTTCTATCAAGAAAAGAGACACGAAGAACATGTCAGAAAAAAAACCCAGAACATTTTAAAATACAAATAGAGTGTAGGGTTGCAGCAGCATGCAAAAGACCAGAAAATACTACACTTTTAAGTTTACTATATGTTATTTTTCACATTAAGTCAATTTAGGTCAAAAAACGTTTTGATTTCTCCAACAAATTATAAGTATATCCAACAACATGAATATCCACCTAAAAAAGAGAAAAAGACAGCAAGCTATTGCTTTTGCAAGACATTGGCACAAGGACATACTAATGCTGGTGCACATTTGGGTTGCAATGGTATACTTTCTAGAAGAGTATTGCACAACTGATTTACTCGTTAGTCAAAACAGTGAATGAATAGCAGCATTTACTTGCATCCTTCCATTCACATGGTACAGGCAAACTGCAATGCTCTTCAGGATTGTGCATGCTGTACTCTTGCTGGCTTGCACTTTTCCACTTCAGAAAAAAGGCACTGTATTTTGAATGTACTGGAAATAAAAGAATAGGAAGGCTCACAGTTCCTGGAGCATTTTAAGAGATCAGTGTTACTTTAGCAATACAATTTCACAGCTTATTATATGTTAACACATTTCCATTTAAAAATGAGTCATCTCATCCCACTGGAGTAAGAAAACAGAACCTGTCAGATTCAGATTGCAGAGATTGCCCAAGTTTCATTTACCTCTAGAGCACTGAATTAAACTTTCTAAAGACCAAGAAGAAATTAAAGCCCTTACAGTTATTTTGAAGCTTTTGCCAAGTAAATTGTCAGATCTAGTTAAAGGACCTGTAATCCATTTTTCAATTTACAATTTAGGCAAAAATTGTATAGATGATATTGTATGGTGGCATTTTGAAAGTATTTCAACTTTATGTTATAACAGAAGCTATTGTTCTAAGTGTGGAAGACCTCTATTTCCCCATAGTGAAATCATTAAACCAGACACCAAACTTTATAGTACAGAAAAGCTACAACAAAGGTTTGGAGGAACAGCTGTAAACTTTTAGGATTTAATATACATTTATGAGACACGAAGATCTGAACAGAGAACACTAAGCAGAACCATTCAAGTGTGGGACTTCAGAGTTTGTTCATGCAGTCAATGACATTAAATACCCAACTACATACCTTTATTGCTTTTTCCCTCCTCAAAAGCAAAGAGTAAGCAAATTCTTTGCTTTTACAACACAGTAGGTCCATGTGAGTTTACCTGGCATGTTCTTAGTGCACTCTTATATTAATCCTTTACTAATTTGTCCCCACCTAATATGTGATACCACAAACAATCCAGATAACGTCAAGTGGGAACCTGTCATCAAGCTCCCAGAGCTAAAATTATAAACATGGATCAAAAATTTCTCCCACTGTGAGGAAAGTACAGCAACTGTTATGAACTCACAAGTCATTCACATTTCTCCATAGTCACCAGCAAGGCAAGAACACTAACAGTTGTACAGGAATAATACTTAAAAGTACAACTTATGCACCTGTATGAACCAGGTAGGATGGCAAAAGCCAGGCTAAACACCATAAAGAAAAATCACAACTTCTACTCCATCAGAAATTATTTGAGCCTTTAATGAATACTGCAAGCAAAGAAATTCAGGTCATCATGACTCCGCTTGTATTTAATTAAAAAAAAAAAAAAAATCCCACCGAAAGTTTTGACAAAGAGGCTGCAAGTAGTAAAAAAATAAAAGTGAGATTTTGTCAAATAATTGAAAGGTGCGCATAAAATAGGAAAATAATAATAAAATCCGTGTCTATTGTCCCTTCATGAAGCACTTAGTACTGGAGATTATTAATGCTTAAGCTAACTCCAACAAATGAGATCAAAAGGGCAGGAAAAGGTGGCAAAACTCATATGAACATATCTCAGTAATGATGAGAACAATTTAAGAGCTATTAATGAGCCTGTTGAGCAGAAAGCATGCTGATAAAATACAGCATGGGAAAAACCAAGGTGAGACTTACTTGAAAAAAAAGAAATTACTTGAGCTAGTCATTTACAGGTCATAAACTAACTAACTGCTTTCAAAACAAAGTACTTTACAATTCACACCTCAAGACACAGAAGGTGTTTACAGAGCATGAGGTAACAAAAACAAGTAAAGAAAATTTGATAAATCCATTAAAATATAAAGCATATAGTAAAACCTTCATTCAGAGATTTGATTTAGTTCTGAGCTACTAAGATGAGAAAGGAGTTAGGAACTAAGAGAGCTTGTAAAAATGGACTCTAGAAAAAAGATTGCAAGAGGCATATGAAGGCTCCTGAAACAGGAAACATACGGAATATTTCAGGAATAAAATTAACACAGGGCATGAAACAGTAATTAATCAGTTTACTGAAAAGGTAAACCATTCTCATATATATTTTTTGTAAATACTACCAAGAGACAATAAGACTGAAAAGCAATTCACACAAACCTGAAAATCTTCACACAACATATAGCTGACTTTCTTAATGTTATTGCCATACCCAGTACATGCTTAGATTCACCTAAAGAAAAAACTAGGCATTAGAAGGCAAATCCCTACATTCTCTGCAGAATTCACTCATGAGGTTCAAGAAGCCCACTGTGAAGTCCTTCTGTAGGTAAGTTGTAAACAATTGGTACTTCTCACCAACTTCCTAAGGAAAACTTCTATCTTCTCAGAAGGCAGTTGTGGGTAGGTGCTCTTCAGGATAATGCATGATCATTTTGGATTGCTCTGAATTACTGCTTTCTTTCATTAAGCTTTACCAAGCACAAGTGTCACTGCCCAGTTTTCAGTTAATGCACATACGGAAAAATACATTTTTTAGTTCCAATACAAGCTGTAAATTCAGAAAACCTTACAGAAGTAAGATTTCAAGAGTGGTGTAAAACTAGTATGTGCACAGAACTTCAGAAATTGTACTTGCCTCTTGGATCTGAGCAAGACTGCAGTTCATTTGCAAAGGTGCCAGTGCAGTCTCCTGGCAGTGGCATGATTTACCCCAAAGCAAGTCAGACAGTGCTGGTATCTGCTTAACCTGCTCTAGAGTTACACACAGAGGTAGTTGCACTAGTACTGGCTGAAACACAGCATAGGTAAGAAATGTGTTTTAATAGCAAAGAGGAACCAGGAAATAGGTCCATCTTGCAATTTTCATTAAAGCTATGAATGGACTTAATTATCACAGAAACAAGAAACACAAAGCTCATTAGACACTGCCTCATAGCAAAACTGTCCTCTGCAGATGGTTTCTTTTCAGGCCACACAAATTCCAAGACAAACAAATTCATTATTCACTCTATTTCACCTTGCTAAAGTAACACCAGAACTACCACCCAAGGATAAATCCAGTACTCCATCATGACGTAATACCTTTTTTATTACAATATCCAAAAAACTGAGTATGCAAGATTTTGAGATCTCATGATCCCTTCTTCAATCTCAGGAATGTGCCATCTAAAGACTGTATATTTAAACCATAAAGGAGTTTAAATGTAAAGAAAAGAGAAAAATGCATTTTCTTCATAAACATTCTGTGTGTCTCTTCCTACCAACCACGCCATCCTCTGTAAAACCCGAAGATTTCTTTCTGTAAAGCAAATATATATATAGTGTTGGTAGCCCGCCCCACCCTGTCCCAAGATCAGTTTTTATTAATCTCCTGTATTAGTGTCAACAATCAGCTACAGATACATATTACTTTGAGAATTAAATACATAATCGTTTAATTCAAACAAGCAGAAGGGCAAGAGGAAAAAGCATTATGTGGATGGCACATTTGGTTGTAGATTACCAAAACATTCAGCCTTTACAATTCAATTATTCTTTCTCTAGTAATCAACTTTCAAATAAAATTTCTCTTTGTTGCAATTACAGACCAAAATACACTAGTTTTCTTTTACTACAATCTTACCATAGTAGTTTAAGAAGTACTATTACAAAATGCTTTTAATTAGTGTACTCTTTACAAAGAGTCAGAGAGGCAATGTAACAGCAGAGTACAGTGTAAAGAGTGCTTCTAGGAACTAGGAGATTTTGTATTATCCTACTCGGTAAGCAATATAGCTACAGAACTCACAGCCACAACTGTTATGTCTACTCTCTCTCACTCAAGCAGCTGCAGCTTCAGTGCATTCAAACTGTGCCCGATGTCTCTGAACGGAGAGTTCTGCCTGCACGAGCAGTCTGAACAGATGAACTAACACTGGTTTGAATTGAAAACGCCCCTCCTTGATCTGAGCTAACTATGTAAACGTACACAGGAGAGGGGCGTTTTGAACTCTGCCGGGAAGGTGAGTGCTCGCCACGGCCACCCAAGGGAAACTCTCAACCTGAAGAGAGGTGGTCAGAGGTTAACAAAACTGGAACACAAAAAGAGGCAAACGAAAAAAAGAAGGACAAACCGCAACTGACAGAGCAAACACTTTAGTAAGAGCCTATTCCTTAAGCCTGCCTCAGATATTGCTCTGCTCTAGAAAAGTGAATTTAGGACCTAAGGCTTGTAAGTTATAAGAGGCCCAGGTGGCCAAGTCCATCTTCAACGTCACTGAAGTGCTTTCACAAGATATAGCTTTTCCCCGTGTTCACTGGTGAAGATGGGAGCCTTTTTGTAGTGTTCCACCAACTCATCCATAGTATTAAATCGTCGCTGCCCAATACAATAGACATTGTCCACGAGCTGCACCTTGAAATGTTTGTTCTTCCCCGACGCCTTTAGAGATACTGAGAAGTCACTGGGCTGTTGAGAAGAATTCAAAGAGAAAAACAAAATTACATAAAAGTGAACAAAATGACAGCATAATTTTGCAGTTTCAGGAACAAACTGTGTCACATAGTTGACAGTAATTTACATCACTCTTTGTTCCACAGCTCGGCGCTTTAGCTGCTTAAGAAACCCAATAGCCTATTATTCAATAAATAATTGCCATTGTTATTAACGTGCACAGTTAAGTCAGTTAAGTGAAAGCTCCCCAGATGCACAGTCTGAAGTTGCCAATTACATGACTAAATTGCAAATATTATCTTAGTTACTCAATCTAGAAGCAGAAGAATGTCAAGGAGAAGGGAAGAATTTTTATCATGCATGTCTTCCTCACTAGAGTGCCCTGGAGAAAACAATTACTGCAATATTGGGCGAGATGAAGAAAATTCCCCATTTCACTTCTTTTAAAGCTGTGACCACTAGAGGGCCATTTTTGCTTTGCATTGCAAAAGACAAAAACACATGCACCTTTTATCTTCATTACCACATGTATGGGGAATAATTTCTCCCTTTGAGTACACTTTCTTTGTAAAAAAAGATACAGCCATAGAAGAAAAACATTGCACAAATCTCACCATTGCACCACCACCACAAAAGACAGAATTTATGCACTAATTAAGTTACTCAGGACATAACAATTTCTAATGATAAATCTCTTCATCCTGGCAATCAGTTGCTTTAACAAGGAGAGTGCTGTCATCCAAACAGCCAGAATGAGACCATTCCACCTTCACCACATGCCACCATAGGAGGGTAGAAAGGACACAGCATCCCTTGATCCAGCTGAACTCTGTCTCCAGCCACCTACTGCTGCTGGTTGGCCACAGAGATGGTGTAGAAGCCTGGGCAACAAAGATTTAATGTGCTGCTATCTATGCCTCAAGTACTGACGACCATTCAAGCAGGCAAATTAGAAAGGGATGTGGCTGGAGGAGGGGAGGATGTGCAGAAGTAGGGCAGCACCTTTATGGGGCCAATTTTCCTGTTCTGGCCCATGGAGACCACACAACACAAAACAGTGCAGGCATGGGAATGGGGTCAAGGAGCAGGCAAGTCCAGTATAGGGGGATCAAGACCACCAACAGCCCCTCAAAGCTCCCCCCATTTCCATAAAGGTCCAGAAGAGTACACATACTGATTCATTTACATGAAGAGCAAGAAACCTAAACCAGGGAGGGGAAAACTTACCTACAACCAGGTAGCCCACAAAGCCTTGGTGATGCACCACCCAGGCCCTGGATACCCTGTTGTCTGGATTGATCCTGGATCCAGAACTGCAGAGCTCCTTTCCTCTGCAACCTGATCTCCCTTTCACTTTCTCTTTCTTTCCTCTTTTCTTATATTATTCCTCTTACTATTAGAGAGTAGGGGCAAAGCATGAATTTCTATGCCAAGTGTGTAGTTTCCTAATAAAACTTTATGAGCTTCTTTTGGACCCTTTTGGTTTTTGCCATTCTTTGATGAATGCTGGGTGCTCCCTTCCATGTAGGAGTGGGATATGACAGATGGGAGCACGGGCTTGCCCTGTGAAAGGTGTATGGAAGTGCCACCAGCCAGCAGGAAAACTAATAACAAAACCCACCTGGCTGACAGCACTGAGGGGTCAGGAGCCCTCACATATTACTGCTGACACCAGACTCCATGAAACCACACCCCAAGTCCTCTATACTGCATTTGTGAGGGATCAAACACACACTGAGTACATACCCAAACAAGCTGGAGGACAGCATTTTCTCAGACATGCTGTCTTTGTTCCTGCAATAAAATGGGTCTCTGCCCACACATCCCTCATGCCCTGCCTATCCCAAAATCTCATCTCTTGCATCTCCCCTTCACCTGTTTTAGCACTAATGCTTTTTTTGTCTTCCCTCTGACTCCATGTGCCCTGCCCACAGCAAACAAAGCTCTTGCCATGCCTGCTGATCCGGCTCTCGTCCAACTCCTCAGACTCCAGGCTTGGCTTTGGGCAGGAGCTCTTTTCCTTTTGTACTGCTAAAGGCAGCAGCAACCTCCCCACACCCTTGGCCTAACCCTCTTCTATTTAAAGCCACTACATTTCAGATCAACAGGCATCACTTCTTTCAAAATTATTTCATGTAACACCCATAGGATAATTACTTGTTCCAGCTATAATCCAGGGTCATTGGGCCTTGACCAGGTCAGTGCAGACTCCATCAGGAAGCCTTCTTCTGGCACTGAGCAGCCACTGGCTCAAAAGACACGGAACATTTCCTGTGACTGCCAAGAGGGGACTGGGAAGGGTGGGAGAAAGTGATGGAAAGAAATGTGCACAAGAGCGTATCTTTGGGATTTCCAATGCTCCACCCGAGATACATTTTGTGCCCTGTCATCCATCCCTAACTGCAAGTATGAAAACTGCTCTTCTAAGCCAGCTATCTCTGATGTCAAGCCCCTGCCTCAGCAGTATCACAAAGAAGGCTGCACAGAACTCAGTGAGACTGGCTTTTTGCAGCACCTACCCCACTGGGTTAAAGCTGACCTGGCTGTACAAACACTCTGTGGTTAAAGCCTGGAATGCAGTGTGGACAAAGCCTCCAGCAGCCATAGCCACACACACTGCTTCCATGGAATCTCCACAGTTCCAAGCAGCAGCCATTAAACAGTAACAAAGTACAGGCTAGCACAAAGCTCTCCAGAAGCTTTGGGACCCTGGGCTCATGAAGGAGAAATTTAGGGCATGGGCTCTGGGCAGTGTGCTCATCGCTCTGCCCTGAACACAGGCAGGTCTGTAGGGTGTCACTAAGGACAGACTGAGGCAGCAAGTACAAATTAGCCAATTAGGATTCAAAACACAGTATCAAATCTTGCTGACTAAGTTCTGCTGTTTCCATGGGTGATGTCTACTCCAAACAAAAACCAGCAACCAAAAGGCCCTCAATTAAAACAGAAGAACTTACAAAGGGAAAGTTCATAATCTCAACGAAACATTTGTTTGTTTTAGGAACAGGAAACAATGCTATGGCAAAAGCTTAAAAATAAGTGAAATAATCACTTTGGTCTCAAGAAAGTTTTAATATTTTCAAACAAAGCACAGGTTTTTTAGCATGTCAAAACTCTGAGTTTTCAAAGCTCCTTGTATCTGCTAAGAATCATTATTTCTAAGCCATAAAGGATGTGCTAATGACAGCAGAGAGATGCTGGACCTCTGACCCACTGTCCTATGACCCAGGCACTGGCCACACTTCTGTCTTTGCGAGGTGATTTACACAATACAGTAAAGACTCTTTCTGCCAGTTTAATTATAACCTTAGTGAATGAACATTTCTCATGAACTACTGTCTAGTCTCCACAGCCCTGGAGCCTGCTTGTTAGATTGGTACATAAGTAGAAGACGTTATCATATTTTCTGCAGAATATGTTACAAAGTTTATTCCTTTCATTATCTGATTTAATTAAAAAAATGTAGAAAGTGGAAAGGCTGATCTAACTCTTTTGAGAGTCATCATCTGGTGCAAAGAGATGGAAGAGCTCAAACAGCTGTTGCAAAAATCCTGAAATCCTTTATTGGTCTCAGAGTAGTAACTTCTATACAACTCAAGAATGAACAGCAAAAGCAACTGGACTCATTATTGTTTTGATTTCAGTTCCTTCCTGCCCTACCAAATGCAAATTCATTAAAAATACTATTAAAAAAATCTAAATAAACTATTGCTCTTAACACTACCATTTCAAAGTATGCTGGTTCAATGCAGTTTGAATTGGTTCCCTGCTGTCCTCCTTGGATTTGCTCCAAGCCTGTTTATTTTATTTACTGTTTAAGCTATTTTGTTCTAACTACTGGCCAATTTCTCTCTCTTCTCCCTCTTAAATTAATTGCTACATTTGGATGTTTACACACTAACTTTTCCAGGAATAAAAGGCTCACATACAACAAATAAAGGCACAGCAGAAGGAAGCTTTAACCTCTTGAGTCTATTGAAGAGTTGCTGATTTACAACAGAGTTACAGAGTATAGCTTTGTGGCAGTGAAGCTATGAATATTTCTGCACCATCATAATTGGAAAGACCTAAACCTGAAAAACCTAACCTGAAGTTAAATCAATTCCTAAAGCAGAAAATTAAAGATTAGCTCTAAATGCACCTACAGTCCAGGTGTAGTTGTACTCTGAATTGTTTTCAATCCCTTTATTTTAACACCTGCTGATATCTAGAGATGACCATGAGCCAGCTGGTGCCTGCAGCATAGGGAAAACAGAAGGTAGGAAAGGTAGGTTTCTTTATTTCTTCAGTGAGGAATTGAATGATCTTAAAAAAAAAAAATCCAATTGAAAACTACCACAAAAGTGATAAAGCAATATAAGGAAAAACAAGTGAAGCAGCAAAAACAGAGTTCCCTCTTTACACTCTCAATTTGAGAATGAAATTATAATTTTATCACTTATAAATGGCAAGGTTGTGAAAAACAGCTCCCTCTGAAAGTCTTTTACTCAACCTAACTATTCTAAATTTTCCCTTTCAGTCCAATTCCATTTACCAATGCCCCTTCTCCAAAAAGATATTCTCATGCACCCATTCTTCAAACTATTCCAGATCCTCTGAGTGCCCATCAGTAAGCCTGTCCTGGAGCTCCCCAACTCCTTCCACTTCCATACTCAAGTTTTCCCTAACTTTTCCTCTTACTCAATCAACCAGCCAAAAAACTCCAAGTCATAGCTCAAAGATCTAAGGTCAGGCTGGAAAGAGCCATCTGGGAGAGTTAATTCCTTTTTCTACCCCTTCTGTTTCACTTGGATATGACCAAATACCATTCTCCTCCCTATGTCATGTTCACGTTCCAAAATCAATATGACACAGGTAAAAAATATGAATCAGTTTCATTGATCTTCAGCTATAGCTCTAATAAGATTTATATTCTTCCCTTTAAAATAAGTCACTAGGATATTTTCTTATGCCTGTTTTGGAAAAAAAAAAAAACCCAAAAACCATCTTTCTCCTCATGTCTGCTGTACTTATCAATCACTGCATGTCACAGAACATGACCAATGCTCAGTTTTTAAACAGTTGCCATATTTCATTACTTCTATCCAGGACTGTTGCAGGATTAAAACCCCAGGAAAACATGGGACACTGAATGCTACAGAATTAGCACCTCAAAAAACATACAGACTCTCAACCTCTGTTTCCCTCTGTATTGTCATTATTGCTAGACAAAGAACAGAGAAGCTAAATATGATCTCAAAAAAACTGACAAATCCAGTCACACCTACAATTCTCATATCATTTGAATACATCTAAAATCATCAGTATCATCTTAAAACTATATCCTGCAACCCTGTTTAGGATGGGTTACTGAAATTTGAATGCTGTGACACTACCAGCAGAAGGTAGCTATTATTTCCTAATAAATATCTGCTCCTGAAATAATAAAAAAAATTGCATAGCTCACTCATAGGCTGAGAAAAATAACACCTTCTCTGCTTCATGAGAAGACCTCATAGGACTACAAAGCACTGGTGTTTGCCTGATTGCCAGTTTCTCACCCACCTGCAGAGGATTGCAAGGGGCCCACAAGTTCTGACAGAAGCTCCCTTTGAAGTTTAAGGGCGTCTGCAGCAAAGGCTCTGCTCAGGAGCTGGAGGTGACACACTACTGCTTCCTGTTATCCACAGTACTAGTAAGCACACTTGTTTCTTGGTCTGAATCTGAACAAAACAACCCATTCCCACCCAAATTTCCTTCTGTACTCAGTGAGATCTGAGATCTTCAAAGCATGGCTATCACCCACCCACCCAAGACCACTAGTATCAGCCATGACCTGTTTGTC
This sequence comes from Oenanthe melanoleuca, assembly GCF_029582105.1. Taxonomy (NCBI): domain Eukaryota; kingdom Metazoa; phylum Chordata; class Aves; order Passeriformes; family Muscicapidae; genus Oenanthe; species Oenanthe melanoleuca. Next base: position 84,723,741 of record NC_079333.1, on the reverse strand, counting down.
TTGGGTTAGTAACTACACAAAGAGAGGAAAAAATCTGACCACTGAAGAGCCTGGAATCCAAAAAGTGGCCCTGCAGAGACTGCATAGGTTAAATCTGCATTTTTTTGTTCATTGTTTTGTTACGTAAATGAGACAAACTGCAAGTTTCATTAACCTAGCAGCCTGCAACAGAAAGAACAACTAGTTAGCAGTATTTCTAACTAGGGACATGCTCTGTTCTTTTAGATCTCCAAAACTAATGTGACATTACCTAGGTATAACACAGTTGGCAATGTTATCAGTGGGTAACTGTGCCTGTTACATAAACTCTGGGCTTAAATGGTTCAAACAAGTTTATGGTTCTAATAATAGTATTTCGTAATTAATGAAGATAATCAGGCTCCTAGCTACCTTACAGAGTTCATCTCAGGTTATTCTCCTCTATGGCAGGATCCTGTAGATCTAAGTGTAATGAGGAGTGTATTTTTGGCTCAAGGGATCTAGCTGTGAGACAAAAATCTGGTAAATTAAACCTAGAGAAATACTGTAAAGTCTTGCAACTACTAACATTTGAAATACAAAAACATGACAGTCCCATCAAGTGAATACAGAATAATAAAAAGCTTCATCTATGCAAGGAGAGCTTTGCGTAGCTCAGTAACAAGAGCAAAATTGAAATCTATGGAAAACTTTTATGCAGAACAATTATTGTAACTATGGTGATGGAAGGCTACAGAAAACTCTAAAACAGGTCAAAAATCAGGCACAGGATTAGCAGCATGACTCACAGTTTTATCTGTGGGCCTTTCTAGAAAGGAATAACCCTTGCAATAGGTGAGTTAACAAAGTGCAATGGGAAGTGCTGGTCTGGTGGTCAGATGAGCAAATCAGAGAGCTGACAACTTGGCTCTGCTCAGTCTGCTCTCTCTAATCAAGACCATCTGCTCACACTGTGAAGACACTCCTGGTGACTTTTAGCCACAGCATGAACAACCTCTGTAGTCACACGTGACAAATACAGCAACTGTCAGAAATTTATGAGTTATTGCTAAACTCTTTCTGTATTCCATACATAATAAGTTTGAAATAGATTTTTACGATCCTTTTCTCCATGCTATCAAGTATGTCCATTTACTTATTATATCATTTATGACACTTCAGGGAAAAAACTAGCAATCCTCAGTGTTTTGTAATTCACATACATAAACACACTATATGATGGAATGATACATAAAGATTAGGGCAGACAGAAGTCTGAGATGCAGTAAATTATTTTTTTAAACATAATAAAAACTAAAACTCTCATGCAGTACTAACAGAAGAGAGACATTTACATGCATAACTATAGTTTTCTCATTGCTAAGAGTCTCTCAAATATCGGGTATGCAAGACCAGATAAAGAGTACAAAAAGAAGGAAAAGAGGTAAGTTCCTCAACTGAGTGCTTTTTTTTTTTTTTTCCCCTGCAGGTGTGCAAAAAACTTGCTGTGATATGAACTGAATACATTTTCTATTATCCCACTAAGTGTTAGATACTAAAATAGTTTGTACTCTTTTTGTATCTCAAAGCAATGATTTCTCCAGCAACAATGCAGGCAAAAAGTTTGAAACTGCTTTGAGTATAAGGATTTAGTATTATGATGTCGCATTAAATTAAAAGGTTACTGTGCTCTTTCAAGGTAGTTTGTTTACTCCAGAGATAGAGGCAGACTCTTCAGAGCAAAAAACCAAGCCATAGCATAGTGGTCACTGTGACATGTCATGCACTGAGAAATGGGTAAGTGTTTTTGTATTTTAAGCAATGTATTAATTTTCAAACTCTCCTTCTGGCACTTTCCCAAGAGTTAAAGGAAATTGATAGCTACAGTCTCAGGATAAATGCAGCCTCTAGATGTGAAAGTGAGCTTCTACCTGCTGGACAGACATGCCAAGAAACCACCACATCCAATATCAGACAGGATGTTGATAGAAAAAGAATGTTGGGGAAAAAAAGGAACTACTGTAATTTAACGATTACCATAATCCTCCAGTGCCCTTCTACGTTTTAGAAGACGGTCCTACATCAGTCTTTTCTTCTGTTGACTAAAACTTGATTCCTCTCAGCCTCTGTAAACCAGTCATGTTGTCTAAATTCCTATCTTCCTCTAGTTTATTTTTATTTAATCCCTAATTTTTTCCTGTTCTCTTGTGGTTTATTTGCATTTGCCTTTGTTTAGTGATTACAATTAAGTAGAAATAGGAATTTAATGACACAGCTTCAAAGAAAGGGTAGTTTGATAGCTATTATGATTTTTGCAGAGCAAATTCATCAAGGAGAGGTGTCTGAAACTTAATCAGACAATACTGTCTCCAGATAAAAAAATATCTGTGACCGTTACAAAATCGTACTTTGTCAATTGTGTCAATGTTATGTATGATGTAAGATTAAAATTTGTCACCTTTTCAAAATCACAGTCAAAGGATAATTAAATTTTAGTGCTTTAACTCTGAATTCTCTGGCCTCAGCATACATGAAAGTCCTTTCAGCTGAATTTTAAATCTGAGCTTTCAGAATTACATGAACCATAATCAGCATTACTCAGATCCCTCAGATGTCGTCAAGGCTCAATTTACAAGGCATATGAGCTGCTGACTTGACCCTCTGTTGTACACAACAACCTTTAACAACTAGATACAATAATAACTTTACCTTATTACAACCTAAATGATCTAAGTAGATAAAAAATACATTAAAATGGGATTTTAATAAATAAACAATATAATTATTCAATTAAAAGCAGAACAGAACTGACCAGTGCAAAGATTCTATTTGAAAATAGCTTTAAGATCAAACCAATTACTAAATTTTCAATCAGCTAGAATTATTTTACCTTGTAGTGCTTTAAAATTGAGGATTGCATGAGAAACACACGAAAAGCCAAATGGAAACCTGAAATATTTACTTGATTGTCCATAAATTGAAAAAAGCCCTAGATAATACAGACCACAGCTGTTAAATTTCAGTGTAAATGTCACTGCATTTCCCTGACAGACCAATTCCCACAAGCAGGGAGGGTATTGGTTGTTTTGCTGACGCCCTGTTTGCTTCTTTAAGGGTGAAAAGACAGGAATGTGTTAAATGCTGTGCTTGCTAACCCATGCACAGGGGTTACAAACCTGCAGGCTGAGCACCACTTACCGAAGATTCACTGTCTCTGACAAGGAAATCTCCTTCCACTCCCCTCTCGTTGAGGGCACACTCTGCTTGGTGCCGGGTGACGTTCCCGTAATACCACTCTCTTCCAGCAAATCGTCCGGTAGAAGATGGTCCCGTGTAGCTTATCTGAGGCGGGTGGGAAGTGTTCATGGAAGGACCATCACTAATGATTACTACATAGTTTTTAGGGACAAGACCGATCTGACCTCTGGAATTTTTACATTTCCACCATTCTGGGTCATTTTCTGGCTTTTCAATGACTTCCATGGTTTCCCCTTTCTCAAAATTGAGCTCTTCTTCTGTGACCGAGCTGAACGGGTACAGTGTCTGAACGATGTGGAGTACTTTGGAGCCCTGGCCGTTACTCATGGAAGCGCCTTTCCTTAGGCTCAGAAAGCTGGGGGAATCTGCAGTTGCCTCCTCAACCTCCTCTACCACATAGTTAGAAGGGAACCAGCCGATCTGTCCGTTGTAGCTCCCTCTCCACCAGCCGTCGCTGCACTTCTCCATGACAATCACTCGGGACCCTTTGACGAGGGACAGCTCGTCCTCCCTCTCGGCAACGTAGGCGAACTTCACGTAGGCGGGAATGTTGAGATCGTAGATCCGGTCGGCGCTGCTGCCGTTGGAAGGGTACTCTGCGTCCGTGCTCGGAGTCGGGGAGGCGTCCCTCGCACTCGTCTTTCTCTTGGTTTTTCCCAAGCCTGTCAAAGACAGAAATGTAAAGTGGTCATTGGAATGCTTGTGCACAGTCTGCAAATGCTGGATGACATGCCGTGCCCCCACTTCAACAACACTGCTAAATGGAGATCTCTTCTGTAACACTACATAGTCAGGAAATAGCAACACCTTTAAGAGATTCTCCTTAACATCCACCTGATGCACCATTAGATAAAGAGCAATTTGTGTTATAATGACTTCTCAGATGTAAGAGTTTAAATAGACTTAAAAACAGTGTTTTCTTCACTAGGAGAACAGGTAATGACTGAAAAATTTCTGAGCTTGCTGTTACGTATCACATATCTTTAAACTCCAGCCAAATGACCATACCTTTTAAGTTTAGAGATTACTTCAATATGGCTCAAACAAAAAGTGAAAGAAAACCTACAAAATTAACAAGCACAGAAATAAAAGCTAAAGCTTCTCTGCAGATTGTATAGCTCTGTTTGCTCTGGCAGTACCCAGGCAGCACAGCTGCAATTCCTTCAAACTGCAACCCCCCTTCTGAAACTCACACCTCTTTCACCTACATTTCATCATGTACTGTAACAGGAGAAACCTGATGATGAGAAAGACCATTTGCATATGTTTCCCTATAACCCGTAAATTCTGATGTCCTGTCATGGCTTTAATTATAGTGTTAAACACAATGTACAGAAAAAACAACAATAACATTGAACACACTTTTTTTTTCAATTAGAGAAATCATACTAATGTCTGCTGAAATATAGGAAAACTGCACAGCACACTTGGTGTTTTCAAACCCCTGCTTAAGCTAACATATAAACAAATAATAAAGTGAACAAGTAGCCCTCTCTTATGAAATTCACTTATAAACAAAAGATTACGTCTCAGTATAGCACAACCAAGCAACACCCAAAATGTCACGCAAGGGACAGAAAGAAAAACCATCACAGAAATACACTATGTATCACATTTGTACTTTTCTCCATACTCCTACAGCCTAGGAGGCAGGTGAAAGAATTAGTTGAGACACAAGGGCACACATGCTGATTATGGAATACTTAATGGAAGAAAAATAAATAAAGGTACTTTGTTTTTGCTTCTTCAAATAATCTGAAATAAAGAGATGCATGCTAATCGATTTTTAACAATTCAGGCCTATTCAATCCAGCCACTCTGCTGCCAAAAACTGTGTTTTAATGTATTTATACGTGTACTTGCATATACAGTGGGCATCTTCAGCAAAGCTGTTTGTTCACCACAAAACTTCATGCTTATTTCACAATTATCTGAGCAGCACAGACTAACACTGCACACACAACCATGCAGGGATCGCTGTCTAGAAGGGTTAAATACATTAATACAGTCTTATGGTCTCAGGAGATGGCAGAAAATCCTGACGATCCTAAAGTGTTTCCTGACCTTCCCCAGCAGGGCCTTGTTTCCTGCTGGAGCCTGCTACATCCTAATGTCTTCTAACTACATCACTTCAGCCAAGAGCCAGTGGCTGCACTTTCAGGCAAAATGAGGGAGGCAGCTTATTGTACTAGGGGAGACAATCACAGGAAAAGAGTGTACTAATCAGAAGGTGGTCAGGCTCTGATCTCTGCCAGGACTGGAAATTTTCATCAGTTTAGAGATAATTTTTAACCAAAAAGACAAGGATGTTTCAGAACTAATGAGCATTAAATTACAGTGATATAAACAAACATAACTTAAGGGTCGTTCTGTTAAGAAAAGGGGGAAATTACTTGTTATAAATTCATGGAAAACAAGCAACTGTATTTCAATAGATTTGCTCTACAAAAACCCTTCCACTGAGACAGAGCCTTCCAGATTAAAAACTCAGGCTTTTATCAGCTCACTAATGAAGATATGCAGTCCACTTCTTGGAATTACAGCAAAAGAATTAATGAAAAAAGCAGTAGATGGTGAAGTAGCTGGTCTGAAGTAGCTGCTGTAGTTGTAACTCAGAGCAGAGAGATAACTCTAAGAAATGGGTATGTAATATGACAAGAAAATGCCATCAACTTCAGTATTTAGAGAAAAAACTATTGACAAACAGGTAAAACCCCAAAATTTCTCAAAAAACCCCTGAAATCTGATAAAGGCATCTAAACACTTAGGAAAAAGTTATCAATTGAGCACTTTCTTTCATCTGGAGTTTCATAAATTCCCTCTTTTTTCACAGACCTTCCAGTGGTGTATCTGACATTTCAAATGTTGCTTCCTATCATGCCCATTAAACATAAATCATTACAAATTCAGGAAAATTAAAAAATAAAAAAAAAAGGAGAAACATAGTAAAGTTTCTAATTTCAATCAATAAAGACAACTGGAGTTCTTCAGTTTAAGCTTACCATTTCATGTGAACAAACTTCCTAAGGCTGACAGCATGTTAATGATTATTCTTTTGCAATAGCAGCAAAGTGCACCAGACTTTCTAGCTGGTTTGACCAAAGGAACAAACTATGCAGAGACCCATCTGCAGTCAGGCACAGAGAAGGGCACCCACATTATCTAAGAATCATTTTTATGTGAAGTTGCAACACTCACAACTGTTTCCATGACTGAAGAGGAAACAAGTTGTTCCATGAGCAGAATGAAGGAAATCTGTTCCTGTTTTTCTCTTTATACCTCCTGCTGAGCTATTCCTCCTCTTCCTCCCCCACCTCCTGCAGGATTCACACCAAGTCCCCCTACCATATGACTGCTTCCACATCCCCAGGCCCTTCTCATATCTCTAGCTCCCCAGTGCCATCTCCAGAATGCCTTCAAAGCACACTCCATCTCCCCTGGTGCTGCCCTCCTCCCTACCTTTGTTGGGCTGGCCAGCCACGGACAGTGCCTGATGCCCCACTGCCTTTCAGCCCTGGACTGAGCAAAATGCTGGGGCTGCTCTGGCTTCTCCTCCAGTGAGGGACACCAGCAGTGACTCTCCCAGGCACAGACTTGGAGAAAACGAGTTAGTTTATCTCTGCCAGTCTGTCAAGTTTGCCTAAAATTGGCTGAGTTATCAAGGATGGACAGATGGATGGACTGTGACAGCATGACTAGTGTAAGCTTCATTTCCTTAGGAAAGTCTAAAAATAGAGAGTTTAGTGGGATGGCTCATCGCAGCTAAGCAAGAATAAAGTTAGGACAATTACAAAAAACAGAACTCCATTAAAAAATGTATAATCTACATGAGTCATCTCTAGAAGAGTAAACACTACCATTCTAAACACAGAAATATTCAATTACTACTATTTGTAAGAGATTCCCTGTTCTTATGTCTTAATGGAATGAAATCCATATAGAGGATTTCATGGAAAACAAAACATCCAAGCACTTTGGGAGGCACATGTAGAAAAGCTGAATATACTTGCAATTGCAGTCATAGTTTTGGAATGTTTTATTGTCTTTGTTCTAATGAAAACCTATCTACTAATCTATCTACCTATCTACTACAACTGTGTTTTTCCTATTCTAACTCAGTGGTTACAGTTCATCTGTAACCTGTGGAAGCCATAATCCTTTGTAACACAAATAGTTGTCATAAGGAGTAATCAAAGTGAGAGGTTAGCTTTCAAGTGAGAGGAAAAGAAGCACTGCAAAGGAGCAGAAAAAGCCTTGTCACTGCAATTTGTAGGAAGTAACACTATTCACAATCCACAAGTAACCCACAGTAAATTACTTCATTTTCACTTGTATAAATACATTGCCAAGTGATGTGGAGCTGGTATAATTCTTAGGATATATTACTGAGACCAAAAAAAAAAAAACCAAACAAATAAACAAAAAAAAAACTGGTTAGCAACATTTCCCAGTGCACAGGGACCCAGTGCAAATCCTCCTCCTCTCTGAAGGGAAACAAATTTTTGGCCCCACGGTTAGTCCAGGGAAACTCAGAAACGTGCCTGTCACATCACTACGTGCTGTCTTCCTTTCCTAGCTCAGCTGCAGCTCTAAAGAATAGCTTGTTTTTTGAGCAGCAGGCTGAAGACCAGTTTCCTATGAATTTGCTTCCTGTCACTTAAGTTTCCATTGTGCAACACCCCTTCATGACCAGCTTGTCCCTGAGACAGCCTTTCCATTGTCCTATAAGGTCCTTGAGCTCGCACCTCCAATTCCCTCTCCTCACAGCATTTCCAGCCTTCCCAGCTCATCCTCCTTAGACTTCCTGAGCTCCCCCAAGCCCAGAGTTCAAAGTGCTGGAATTCCCCTCTGGTCACTCTCCTCTGGCCTGATGCTGGGACAGTGCCAGTTCCCCTACCCCTATGTGTGTGTCTCCTGCCATGCTGGCAAAACTCCTGGGCCAAAGCTTGGCTGCCTGTCACCACAGATGCCCCAACTTCCCAGCCTTCTCCTGCTAAAAAAAAAGGATTTCTCACTTTCTTCTGCCTTCAGTGGTGGCACTGAAACAAGGCTGCAGAGCTACAACCTTGCTGAAAATTGGTTCATAGGCTAAACAAGTTTAATTATATTTAAACATGATTTTAAAATATATCTTATCAAACACATAAATAAAACTTGCATAGAAAGAGATTTTTTGCCGCTAGTATAAGTTTGTATTCAATTTGCTAATTATAGTTTAATATTCCATATTACCTTTACTAGAAAGAGTTTATTTACAAAACGACAACTTCCTAATTTAAAGAAGTTTTATTTGGCAAACCTTTCCATGTTCCTGCAAGCTGATATCCTTGCTTGAAACTGACAAGTGACCACATTTTGTATTTTAATTGCATTTGATCATCCCCAGAAATGAAAGAACATCTCCATACAACATTATCCTTACTCATGGTTATTAAATTCTGCTTAAGAATAACATGAATCAAACATTAAAGATATTTGCAGTTAAATTCTCTAGCATCCCCTTCCCAAGACTGCTCCCTAAATTTGTAAAATCATGTATGCAACTTAACTTTAGACTAAATACAGTTGCATTTCTTTTCTGAAGGAATTTTAATTTGATTTGATACCTGGCTTATTTTAAAGTTGATTTGCTATTACTGTCTTTTGATTTGGTATGTCTTTTCTATTTTTCCCTCTTCTATATACAAAAAACATTATTCAGTACCAAACGACAGTTTTTGAGAAATGGTTGGCAAGTTATCAGTGTGATCTGAATTCTCCCAATCCACCCTAAAACCTTCTCTGATTTTAATATGTAATTTTAATATACAAATGATGAGCAAAGATATCTTTTGCAGCTTACCTGTACATCAAATCAAAATCACAGGACGAAAAACCCCAAAAACTCTTTTAGAAAAGTGTTGCAATACAAGAAAACTATTGTTTTGAGAAATCATAAGTGCAATACCATATTTCCAAAAGAGAAGTCCTCAATTCAGAAGTCAGTGAAAAAGACCAGATACTACTAAATATAATAGATACAACTCCTTAAGAATCCTCCAATAGCTTCTTATTCAAATATCAAGAACAATTAAGGAAGGACCTTTAACCTATAGAATACACTGCAAAACCAACAAAAGCGTCTCAATACAACTGAGTTTTGAAAACTATTTCTTCTTTAAGGGACTAGAGTTATATTAAATGTATTTTTCAAATACCCTGTATCAATGTTGGAGAAGACAGTTTTAAGTCTAAATATGCAGCTGAAAATATAAAAATGTATGCTGTTAAGTAAAGCTGTGAGTTCTCCCCAGGGCAATTAGAAAGTCAACTATTTGTACATTTTCATCTACTGCCATATTTACATATCTTAATAGATTTTTATCATAAACTAGAACTAATTTTTCTATAATATAAAACCTTTATGTTTGAAATTAGTTTTTGATCAGTTATTATATATTACTACAAAGCTGTAAACTGGCAAAAAAGTAACTTGAGCAAGAAAAGAGTCATCCAAGAGAGATCTTGAGCTAATACTGCATCAAATCCCAACAGGTACTCTCTTTCATAGTCTATTTACTAATACAACAAGCTTTTTACTCAATTGAAAAACTAAAATATGCTGTACCACCTAAGCAAAACACAGAAACTGATATTAGAGCTGAAATGGACACATGTACACCCACAACTCTCACACAGGCTGTCAAATCCTGGGTTTTAAACTTAACATGAATATTTGAAAATTTATTTATGGGAAAAAATGAATTTAAAAAAAGATCTTTCATGGGAAATATGAATTACTCAGTAACTCATGTTTTTTAAATATTACTGAACATTACCCTCTGAATTAAAAAAAAAAAAAAAAAAAAAAAAAAAAACAAAACAAACCAAAAAAAAAAACCAACAAAAACAAAAAACCACAGCAAAACCTACCCAAAACAAAAAAGCAATTACTTGTAAAATTTTTCATACTAACACTACCAGTTGCTTTATGGTTATAAAAAACCCCCAAAGAACCCCATAAAATCATAGAAGCCACACAAAGAACATGAGTACGGTACAATTTTAATGGAAATAATTTCATTTAAACTATTTTTTTAATAGCAATGGATTTTGTTCTTTAAAAATAACCCCATTCCAATTCAAACTGAAACGAAGCACTCCAGAGTGCTGAAAAATTTAACCTTATTATAATATTTTAAAACAACGACAACTTCCATTAAAGAGCTGAAAGATTCAAGATAAACAAGTTTGAGGCTGATAAATTTGAGGAAGTCAAACAAATGAACTAGGAGAACTCCCAAAATAAATACCCAGGGGGAAAAAAAAAAAATAAGTAAAATAACTGCTGCTAATTTCAGAGCTAACTTCAGCAAAAAGTTAAGAAATAAATTTCAGCTGAAATTGAGATATGTTTTAGTTCCCCATAGCATTAAATCAAATTCTACAGAATAGCTCTCCTTCAAAGACAAGGCAACCAGAAATTTTCTTCCAATTCACTAATCTAGTGTTTTCTGTTAGATGCAACAGAAACAAGCAAATTTCTCAAAATTCATTTTTATTTAGAAGTAATATTTCTTCAGCATTTTAGCCAATTTTTATTTAAGATACTTAAAATTATTTTTCTTGTGTATTCTAACAAAATTGTAATTCCAACTGACTTCCTACAGATGCAGTTAAAAACAATGATCCTTTCTTGTTTAACAAGTAAGTTATTCATCTCTGAATATTATGACAATGAATATTGCATATTAATGCATACATTTAATAAGAGTGCAAAGTGTACAGTGTCTGTTTCAAAAGAAACTAAAAATTGTATTAAGAAAGAAGCAATTAATTTTTCAGGAATTTTTTTTCAGAAAAAATCCCACCAAAATGCAATGTAAATTAAGTAATTCATCCACTCAGTACAGAGCTAAACACAACTTCTTGTGAACTGGAATATTCAAATTAGACATTCACATAGTTTTGTTATTTATTATTGCTTTTATCATTTCAAATTAACGTGTCTTTGCTTCTTTATTACTAAGGAATTCAGCAGACCAAAGTTTCTTCTGTTACACAGAAAGAAAAACCAAACATTTCTGCACATTTTCAGACTGCTGCCTCCCACTCCTTCTCCCCCTCCACCCACACATCCAGTTTCCAAGAAAATGTTCAGAGGCTAAGATCCATATGGGATAGTTAGTGTTTTAGAAGTAACATGTCCACCAACAGCACTCTTTAAAGGACACTGCCATAAATTCCAGAAATCTTCAACTGCATTTGTAATACAGAAATGAAGCTTTACAGCTCAATTAATGACTTTTTGTAAGAAAAGAAGCTCAATATTAAAAAAAAAAGTCACTCTAGAACAAATCAGAAAATGGAAACTCTTCTCTAAATGTCAAAGTGAAACCCTGACATTTCGACAACCAGCCTGCTTTATCACTGCTTTTCAAATGCAGGAAAAAAGCAGTGTCAAAGTTTTCCATGTATCAAACACTACTTGGTCTGGAGGCTTCTGTAAAGAAATCAGCTATATTAAAACAATTATATTACAAACAACTACTGCATTAATTCCTGTAATTTACACTGTGCTACACATGCCTATCTGTGATTAGGAAAGGTACACTCCAATACCAGGTACTGAGTTTTCTGTACCCAGAGCATTTTAGAGCAAAAGGTTAAAATTACAAAGATGTTTTATAGGGACATATGTGGACAGAGAGAAATGCACGATCTGCAGGCTTCCATAAACTACCTCATGTATGTTCCTACCCCAGTAACAAAATGAAGCAGAAGACTCAGTAGGCAAATTTAAATAGTCTTGGGATTTCAAATCCTCTATATAACAGGAAAACAGCTGTCTTGGTCTCAAATCGAAGGCATATAAAATGATTGGGGTTTCTCAAGACCTACCACTCCAATTCTTTCTACATATTTAAATTGAAGCTTGCTTGCTTTAAATATGCAGTCTCTGCTTTCAAACACAAAAATATTTTCATCTAATTTGTAATCTTATAAATTACACTATCTTGATTTTGAAAGATGGACTGATAAAAGAATATAAGCAGAAATACCCTAAGTCTAAGGCAGCCCTATAATTCTAAGAACACATCTATAAAGTGTGGGGAGAAGGCAAAGTGATCATGTAGGACTTCCCACTGCTTTCTGTTCCCTTGATGTAGAGAAGTTACACTGTTTTGCCTTTCCTTCAGGAACACTATCAGAGGATATTGACAAAAAAATCACTAATATGCATGAGATGCTCCAAACTGTCTACCTCAATGCATACTCCTGTCCCTCAGGAAGCACATCATAGCTTGTTCCCTCTCCCTTTTCAGCACTTGGTGGAAATACCATTTATATTTAGCTATCTCACATTTATAAGAAGTAAAACAAGTGCACAGGACAGCTCAGGATACAAATTTGACTTCCTAACACAAACTCACTCAATTAAAAAGAAATTGAGGGAAAAAATACAGCAAGTACAAAGTAGACTATCCTGAGTGCAAGATGACAATCCTCCAATTTAAAGACCCTTCCAAATAACCAAGTCTGAATTATTCTATTTTAAACACATGTAACTATAGTTCTAACTTAGTCATTTTACTTCTTGTATGCTCGTATTTACGCTGAATTCTGTATCTTAAAAGCAAAGATCTAAGAGATGTTACAGATAGAGACTAAAATTTGGATCACCAAGCCCAAATCTGAACAGAGAAACTACAAAGCAGCCCCTCAAAATAGCCCCTCAAATTAAAGAAATGCTTTAGAAGACAATGATCCAAATACTGACTAAAGGGCAGTATCTCAGCATCAAAAAGCTCAACAGTCCCTCCTGAAAGTACAACACTCATCTACCCTTTGAGTTTACTGTGTTTTACTCCAGTTGACCCATACCAACATCAAGCATGATGCAAAGTCTTAGTAATTCTACCATAAGGCCAGAAAGCCCATGTTATACTATATCAATGTTTTGCAACATTAAATAAGTATTTATTACATTTTCTCTTTAGAAACCTTAAAAATACTTAGAAGCCCACAGTTTTCTTGCAAACTCCTTTTAGGAAGGGGAAAGCAAACTAAATATCATCTTTTCTGTACGAACTTCCTCCTTGAATTTTAATGCACATAGCTTCATTAATCAAGGGCTCTTCAGTTATTTGCAATTACATACACAAAAACAGGCCAAAACACAAAACCCAAGGACTCCCACACAAACCAGAGCCATTTCATCTGTAGATTTAAACTCAATAACTATCGAGCAACAAAGTAAATACATTTATCTCCTATTCTGGAGAACAATTTTCTGAATGAACAATTAAAAAAGATATCTTACAGGTTGGTTAGTAAACTGGTAGAGCCCATATGCAAGAAGAATAACATTTCCACCACATCACAATACATTCTTCCTTTCCTTTTTCTTTCACTTTCCATTTCCTTTAATTTACAAAATCCCAAAGACTGCAAACAGGAGTGATGGCAATGATTGCATACAATTTAGACAGCCTACAGCCTAAGTAGTAAATCACTTTCTAGTGCAAAATACAGCTACAAATAGTCATCTATTAGAAAGAACACCCTTAAATGTCCACCTGTCCAAGCTGACCAGCCATTAAGAGAGGTGTCTGTCCAAATGAACTTGCTGAGATCACAAAAATAATTTGGCAGTAAGCAACCACATTCACCACTGAAGCACCTCTCATAAAATGCCATCTGTGCTGGAACATTTCCCCTTAAAACAAGGGAGGTGGGCATTCTCTCCAGCATTGCAGCTTTATGTCTACATACACTCCACACATGTCAATTCCTGTTTTATGGACAGACTCCACAAAACAAAACACTTGTGAGACTCAGAAAATGGGAGGAAACCTTTCCTTACACACTGTAAGACAAAGCCCAGTTTCATTTGGCGTGAATGCTAATTTACAAATTCTGTTTGCATGGTATAAGAACATGTCACAGAATAGTCACCTATTGTTCAGGTCTTCAAAAAACCTGAGAAACAGAAAGCAATAGAACCCAAGTGTAAACACACAGAGAAAAAGGAACAAATTAAAAAAAAAAAAAAAAAAAAAAAAAAAAAGGAAAAAAAACCACATCCAGCAATACCAAAAGAATTACTCAAGGTTGCATATTGAAGGAAATAGCCACATCTGAAGGAAAAGAATTCCCCAATGATTCTAAGGTGGAAGGAAGAACAGCCACTGTCACCTATGTATTGAAAAATCTCTTGTCCTTTAGTCACTGCAATTCACTGGAATATGGTGTCCCCCAGAGTACATAGAGAGGCCACTGACTTTTGCCAGTTACCTCAGCTCAGTCTTTAGAACGGTGACTCAGCTCCACACACCAAACAAGGTACACAACACCTCTGATATCTCAGCTGGTGTCATCTGTTTCTTCTCTCTGCTACCACTTTCATGTGCTAAGATGTGAAGCCAAAGGGGATGACAGTATGCAGAGCACACAAACACATGTACCCCTATAAACACGTGCTTATGGAAAAGCCCAACCCAGGCAGAGAGATGCAATGCAGTGATGCACACTGCAGCCCCAGTTCTGCTGCCTCAGCCAACTTCAGCTCTCCCAGGAACCTGAGGAAAAGGAAGACTGAGGAGAACACTATGCAATGAATCCACTACAAGACAGTACCTGGGGGGTGGGGGGGAAAGTACTCTATTTTCACTAGTTTGGAAGAAGAGATATAATTAACAGAACGCTTAAAGTATTTTATTCTATGTAAAAAATGAAACATCAAAGGAGTTGAGGGTTCAGACACAAACTTTTAATGCTAAGAAAGTAAAGCCTGGAACAGGGCGTAGGAAGAGCTACTGGCAATGGGGTAACTCTTTAATAGTGAGCTGTGAAACTACCTTGGGAGCTAATTTTTGGGCTTGCTCTAAGGCCAGACATTACAGGTTGAAACATAACTGGCTCAGAGAGGGGCAAAACCAAGGGTCCTCCAAGGTGATGAGTGAAGGAAATAATACCAAAGGCATCAGTACACACAACCACACTGAGTTAAGGGGATCCTTTTATCTTTCCACACATAATTATGAATAAAATAAAGGCTCGTTCTTTGATCTATAAATGTCAATGTACCTCCAAGCACATGTAGACATTCTGCATGGGAAAGGAGGAAAAAGGTCTACCTATTAGATAAAACTTCTAATACAATGAACACATTCATTTACTCAATATAAACTAAAAATAGGAGGATTTCTTTATGTCATCAGCCTTGCAACATTTTACTGCAACCGTCACAGAAGAAAAATCTGCTGAAAGGTAGCACACATCATGGTTTCCATTATATATTTGTTTTAAATTCCTGAAGCAGCACATCCTTTTAATGATCTACCCCAATAAATGATCTACCCCAATAAAGCTAAAACTTCAACAGAATACAATATATAATTGTAAACTGATAAAAGCAAACTTCTGAACCATTGCAAGCTAGCACTGCAACAAGCTTCAGGTTCTGCATTCACTGCTGCTTTTGCTTTTCACTCTGGAACAGATAAAAGGCCTGGTGCACACATCCAGCACAGAAAGTCTTATCAGGCAATAAAAAAAGCATTATTCTGAACCATGAGTTCTGCAGAATATCCACCAAAATTCTTTGCCTTTAGCCCTTTAAAAGGCATCAAGTTGGTGTTTCATTTTCATTGGGGATTTTACTTGTGGGTTTGTTTGTTTGTTTTGCATTAGTCTGCTCTGCAACTTCAGATTTTTTTTCCTTCTCCAAGCAGATGTTTCTTTAGAAATTACAACACAGTATTTTTTAGAAAGTCTGATTTTAGTTTCACCAAGCAGAGACTTGGATTCCTTTAATGTTACTTTCAGTGGACATAGTTGTCATGCATCTTAAAAATATTTAAAAGTTTGAGGGTGTACAGTATGTCCAAAATCATAAATTCATGAGTTTGTTTCTGATTCTAGAGAAATATTTTAGTGTTTTATAGTAACACTCATTAAAAATTAATGTATTTTTTGCAATTATGTATCTAATTGATAGTGGGAAGGCAGACCATACTTTGTCATCAGTATGTTCTTGTGTCATTTTCCATATGCAAAACTACTGCTGTTGAGAATTGTCTCAATAACTTTAAATTCATCAATAATGTGAAAATGGCTAACTAAGTCTAGGTTTTAATGATAATTGTGAGGCAGATATATTTCCAGAAAGCAGCAAAATATTTCAATTACATATTATACAAATCATCTGCTACCACTCCACTGGCACCAGCACCTAACTCCACATGCTCTGAATGGGAATGGAAGAAATCTCTTCTCTGTGTTTGAAATCATTGTGAACATTTCCCATTACTCCTTTCTCACCAATTTATGCAACCACAATCATCTGTTATTACTGTGAACATGGAAGAAATGCAATTGTTCCAGCTTATTTTCCCCCCGAAACTAAAGACACCACGCCTAAAAGGAGTTCCCATCACTTCCCTCACTACCACAAAACCATATTCTCCTCAATTTCATCACTGGTGAAGAGTCACCACCATTGCCACACTGTCTCACAAACAAACATGCTTACTTTGAGCAATGCAACTACAAAGCAGGATGAAGCACAGCAGAGAGGGTGCTTCAGTTGAACAAATTCAACCATGAAATGAGCTATTCTAGGATTCTAGGAAATTGAGCAAGAATTTGTGTTGTATATAAACAGTTCCACTACTTCCTCTCACTAAATTTGAACTTAAATTTCTGTGTGCTAACTCCTTTAAAGTGCAAACAGAGATGACTTACCCTCATCTAATTCTCCAAGAGGCACAACAGACATGCCACAACTGTTATGCCCACATTTTCTGACAAGCTAGAAAACTTCAAAGCAACAATAAGTGACACAGAAAAAATACTTTTATTTTTGCTGAATTCCTGTGAGGGGATTGATTTTATCACTAATTTCAGCCAGAGATGTTTGGCTAAACAAAAACTTCTTAGAATTCCTCCTAAGGAATTTTAATATGCGATAAATAATTTGACAAGTAGCTATATGCTTCAGTAAGTTATTTATTTTTTAAAACAAACTTTATTAAATACTGGTTTTTGAATGGAAAGACTAGCATTTCTTACAGGTCTGTGACAAGGAAGGTCAAAACTATTGGAAGCTTGAAGTTCTAAAGAGATTAAAATAAATTCTATTTGTCTTGTAAGGTAGACCTGTTTTTATTAACATGGGCTGTATAAGGTTTAAGAGGCTGTGCTATATAACAGAATACTTACTATACAGTGAAATCATATTTATTTTTATTTCCACCATTCTTTCATCCTGTAGTAAATTTTGTACCCTTATGGTGTCCAGAGAAGACTAGAATTGAAAGTAATTAAGAACTAACAGAAATATTTTCAAACTGGGACTTAGTTCTACTATGAATTTAATGTGTTTTCTGTGATCTTGTAGATGAGGCTCGGACAGGTCACTGATAAACAAATTGATCAAGCAAAGAGTACTAAAAACACAATTTAGTGCTCTGACTGTGCCAAAAATACTGTGCATACTTATGATTACACTTTTAAAAATTAGTGTGGAAGAAATGGAAAATATTCAGCTAAATTCCACAACATTAGTCATATAAGTAACTTTTACCAGTGAAAGACTTTAGCAATCAAATTTCAATACTTAAAACAAGATTTAGAAGCAATCTGATGAATGTCAAAATACAACCTTATATAATTAAATCTGCCACACATATCCCATCAGAACTACCAAAATCAGATCACTAAGACATTTTTAAAAATAAGTCCTCAAAATCAAACCAACTCAAACAAAAAACAGAGGCCAATAACACACACACCAGAACTTGGAGAATGAGATTTCATAATCATGTTATACATAACTATGGTGATAATTGTGTAAATCTGAGTTGAAATATTTATATGTAAAAAAGGAAGTACACCATGGTTAGGAAGTACCTCCTAACCAACCAAGAGGAACAGTTTTCCATTGCTAAAAAAAGATTGCATTAAAGAATGACCAATTCCTCATTTCTGCTTCTTACTAGGCAGTGACTCTGCAAAGAAAAAAAGGTCTAACTTCCCTGCCAATTTCCAAATGGGCACTGAGAAAGTGGTACTAAGTAGCTCTCAAATGGGAAAAATGCAGTTATAAATTTGAAAAAACCCCAGTATTTTCATTTAAAAAGAATGAGGATAGGAAAGAAGTATAAAACTGTTGATTCCTGGAGGCATCAGTATACATAGCATTCCGGAACTCCTGCAGATGTCCAGACTGACCCAGGCAGACATACACCACAGGGGATGACAAACACAGGGAATACTCCTGGATGCTCAAAATACTTCTGGAATAACCTGAACATAACTAGAAACACTGATACAAGCAAGATTCTTTATATTACATCTTGCTTGGCAATTCATCCTTTCCAAATCTGGCATACTGAGTGAATTAAAACTAAAAAATTACTGAAAAGTTTTGCAGACTTCCAGAAGCTTAATAAAGGAGCCATTTAAAAAGTCTCTCATGCAACTCAAATAAGTCTGTGAAATGTTATAAAGGTTACTGTTATTTGCCATCACCACCAAAACTCATCCATTTCTACTGTTCCTACAGATTTGCAAACACCTCTCCTGTATTCTTGGTGTCCACTCTCCTTTTCAATACACATTTCATTAAACCTTTTTCTTTTGCAGGGCATCTGTTCAAAATCCCTCACTAAGAGCAGAATAAAAATGTCCTCAAGGTTTCTTATGTAAGGGAACAAGACCAGAAAGCTGTAAGAAAAGCCTGTATGAAGTGCTGGTTGAGAAGCAAAAGCAGTAACACTCAGAAAACCATGGATTCCCATGAAAATGGCACCCTGCTGCTGGATCACACGCTTCAGTCACTCATGGCACGCTGCTGCCTGGGGAGTTGTGCTGCTGCCAGGAAAATGACTTGCAAAGGGATGGAAAAAATGTAGAAGTTTTATTTTGAGTACACAAACAACTGACTTCTCAATTATTCTGGCTTCCTTCAGATAAGGTTTCTGTTTGGCATGACAGAGATGAGCCAGCAGGCATAGATCATCTTTGCTGCAGACGGGGAAACCCGTGGAGTTGCACTCAGAGGCAGCTCTGGGGGTGGTGCTGGCAAACACCCACTCCAACCAAATGGATATGGGAATTCCTTTCCACCCCCCAGCACATGGGAAGAATTATATTACAGAAAAATTACAGTTTAAAAGATGCCTGCTGGAGGTCCCTTGCTTAGTAAGACTTACTCACAATGTATAGAAAATACCCTCCTCACAAATGAAATAGTGTAAAAGGAAACTATTTTTAACTTCATTATAATGAATGAAGATGAAATTTTAATCACAGTCATGAAAGTTGGCTTTTGCCTTAAGAATAGTAATAATTACCAGATTTCATTCAGTATGAGCAAACAAAAGACAGCAATTTGAAATGGCCAAATTACCATGTACTTGCAGTATCACTCAGTTAAGACAAAAAAAGGGAATGAGAAGATGAATCATTTAAAATACTCAATAGGTGGCCTATACACTATATTTCCATAATTAAAGCTAGGCCATTGCAGCTGAGTATTCATTAGAGCTCACTCAAGAAAAAGATTTAAGAAGACACAAATAGTATATATCAAACAGAAAAATGACAAAATAAGACATCCATCAATTAAAGAATTACAAGACTCAAAGTTCCTCCAAGTAATTTAAGGAAAATTAAGTTATGGAAAATTCCCTGATATCCCTAAATGAATATACAATAGAACAGAGCAAGCCCTTAAAAATGCAAAGGCAAAGCAAAGAGTGTAGAAAAGGCTATTGGTTTGTAAAAAGGCATAGGATGATTCTAAAGTATCTCTTCAGAAATTAATGGGGGTCATTTGAGATTTTGGGTGAGCTTTTCAGTCCACAAGGAACTGATTTAATGAACATATGCTAAACAAATGTTAATCAGCATTTTAATAAGCACCCAACACATTTAGGAGAGCTGTCTCTGAACACATTTTATTTGATACTTTTTTCAAAAAATGCTGAAATAAAATGGAAATTAAAGAAGCCTTAAGACATTGCTAAAAATGGGCTGATATTTTAAAACATCAAGCTGCCTGTTCTAGGTACCCATATGTCCATTAACCTTCCACCAACCCCGAGCCAAAAAATGATAAAACTGATAGGACTATTAATAAAATATTCAAGGGTTGAGATATAATTAATGACAGTCAACAGTTCTGGGAAAATTAGTTTTTAGCATCAAACAGGCATGACTTAGTTCTCTGATGAGATGATAAATTCTCCTGAAAAAAGCAAAGTAAAAAATAAAAGTAAAAAGTAAAAGATAGTAAGCTTTCATGGTGTACTTTTGTGTGTTTTTGTGTACAGGGCACCAACATAACTCATGGCATAAAGTTTCATTAGAACAGAGACTAAAGCCAAAGATGAACTATTCAGATGATGTATCTTCAACAGCAAACGAGGGGAACTATTAATTAAATAGTTATAGCTCCTACAGGGTCTGCCACAATTTGAACTATGGCTGGCACTTTTCATATTTATTGAATATAAAAATATAAATCAAGCACTGGTAATTACCATGGATAAGCACAAGAGTGGCAGAATCACACAGACAACACATGACATCATTTGCATGATAACGATGCTTTCAGATGAATTATTTTTTAACACAAGGAAACATAATCTATTAAGAAAGAGGCAGGGAAAAGTGCATCTCCATGGGAACAACCATTTGCTTGAGTGACACAAGTATGAAAGGGGGTGTAAGTACATCAATAGAAGCAGCTATGAGTTGGCTGTTTCTCTCCTGAGATTTCACAAGATTCATGATTAATTATTGACAAGACTATTAAGTGACACTTTGTTGGATTTTTTTTTTAAGTTCAGTACCTGATATTTTGGCAGTAGCTTCAAGATCAAAGTTGGAAACAGATTTGTTTTAAGGACAATTACTCATGACCACCATTCCCAACTGTGCTGGGTTAGGAAGTATTTCAATGAGACTTTTCTTGTGATCCTTGGAGAGGCAGGCATGATGATACATTAGACATATTTGTATAGAGAGAACTGAAGAACTTGCTACACTGGGCGAAGCTAAACTTTCAAAAGCTGTTTCACTAGATGAAGCATCAGTCTTGCAATTTGCAAGTCTTTGTTTAAAATGAAGGAGTGCATTTTTGATGGCCTCTCAAAACAATGGATCCACTACAGAAGGACACATGCTCTGCTTGTTCTGAATGGGAAATTACAGCAAGACAGGAAAGGCTTAAAAGACTATAGTTTAGTTGAGGACTCTTATTCAAGCAAGGTAAAAAAAGTTGTACAGATACGTGGTGCACGTCACATACATGTTTCATTATAGTAAGGAGTTCACAGCACCTAAAGTATTAAAAAAGAATACTCTTAAGCACCAGCTCTTTTGGGTGGATGTCAAGAATATTCTGAATCTGTTTGTGAGTTAGGTATGCCTTAGGCAGTTTCTCAGTGTCACAGGATGAACGAGCTTAAAAGAGCATGAGAGGTGCTTTACACTCTGGATGCTCACCAGGTAAGTGTGGTGACAGCACGCAAAAAGCCAGACTCCACCCTAAGGCACTTTCTGCCTCAACTGAACAAATACACAGAGAAAACCATTAGAAAGGAAACAGGGAATGCCTAACTTGTCCTAACAGTGCTTCAGAACTTAAAAACCCATGCAGGTGTGTGCGAAGGGCTGAGTCTTGGAAGATGTGACACCTAGGGATGGCTCAGCCATTAAACCACCAAGCTTTTTTCTCACACCTTTTCATCATTCACCACCAGCGTGGAGGGAAGCACCCTACACCACGCAGCTTTTTTAAGACTGAAAATAAACCTCTATTCCTTCACTTAAATAGATTTCTGCTGGACCTAAATAAAAATGTGTTTACATCGAGCAAATATTGCCCACATTTTACATGAACACTTGAAATATTATTACAACAGGACTGCAATCCTTTCCTAAGGTAGCTTTCAGACAAAATACATACTTTAAATTTATGTTTTAAACAACACAAATCTATATAAAAGGAGCTTAATGTCACAACAAGGACTTTGATTTTAACCACACAAATCTTTGAAATGGCATAATCACATTTCCTGGAACTGTAATCACTATATTCCAAGAGTATCTGTAGAAAGGACTGTGGTACTAAATATTACCATGGTAAATTTTATGATAACCTTGTTTGCCTGCCACCCATCCTCTAGTTTCCAATTTCTACATGCATTATGGCAGCTCAGCAGTTGAAGACATGGTAATGAAGGAGTGACTAAGAAAGAAAACCTGTTAGAAACAACATTGGCACAGGAAAATCCCACATAAGTTATTGCCATGTTATTTTTAAGTGAACCTTTTATCTTTCTAGTAAGTCCAATCCCAAATCCTAATTTTTCTGTTGAAGAGTCATGCTGTTGACAGCAGTCTGCAACAGAACATACTTTCCCTATGTAAGACTTCATCAAACACAGGCAAAAATCCAAAACAGAAGGAAAAGAAAACCCCTCAAAATACTTTTAATGTGCCTGTTTCTGTTTTATTCATAACATCCTAAAACACCACTAGTGGGTTGTCCTGGAATAAAGCAACACCTTATCACTATATTTATAACCTTTTCTAGCCACATGCAAAGCACTTCTTAATCAGTCTTTAAAAATCGAAGAGATTCAAATAGATTTCTTTAAAATGCACACAAAATTTTTCAAAGCTAGATTATTTTATATGTATGAGATACTGTTGTGAAGACTTTATGTGCAAGTATAAAACAGACTACATATTTAAGGACTTGAAAGTCAACAGAACATCTCAAACCTCAGAAACTTAACCCCTGGATCTTTACACAGCCACACTGCAAAATCCCATTCACAAAGTAATTTATCTTTGGCTACTACACTATGCTGAACAATCCAGTTCACATCCTTCATCTTTCAAGTGAGAGGAGCTGGCATGAAAATAGAGGATTCAGCAGTTGACATGTGTATGAAACTCACAGTTTGTCAGCCACTGAAAATACACAACCTTTGACAAACTGAAACAAAAGTAACATCTTTTTCTTCTGGATGTGATGCAAGAAAACACATTACAGAGTTTTACCACCCACACCCACTCTGTCTCTCCCTCCCTCAATCATCTGCCCAACTTCCCACCTCAAACTAAGCACAAAGACAATCCAAACACGCATGTTACGAAATATTTATATCCACATTACTTTCCCAACCTGAAACTCATCAAGTCTACTAAATTTATTCCAAAATACAAAATGACTTACCCAATGTGTCTTTTAGATTTTTAACCAGAGAACCTTTCTTCAAGCTGTTTTTTCGCTCCACATAATTTGATGGCACATATCCCGTTTTGTTGGCCGCGTTTCTTACCCTCCACCATGTCTTAGAATCATCTAATAGCCAAAGACGCTCATTTTTCTTGATGTCAAGTTCTTGGTCCTGCTGTGCAGTGTAATCCCACTTTGCAATAACAATAACTTCTTCTGTCATCTTTCATGGAGTCCTTCTGCAACAAAATATTAAAACATTATCCTCAGTAAATTATGCCATATAATTCTTACTCATTTTTTCACTTGGATTCTTCTAAAATAAGCAAGAAAAAGGTTAGGGGAAAATGAGAATGTCATTTAGGGAAAACCCTCTTTTAAAAATAAGCGAAGTCGTAATGACTTCTTGGTTTTTCAGCCACTAAAATATGGCAACATCTTGATAGTAAATTCTAGTCATAATGTATTACATTCACTTCCTCAGAATGTATATAAAATAATACATGGATACATATTAACAGAAGTTTATTTATAAAATGTGTTTAATTTTTGCACATAGCATTCTAAAACTATCCCACATGTGGAATTCCAAGTTCTAAGAAAAAAAAATAAAATAGCAGCATTCCAAAAATGTATTTTCCTTCTGCACTAGTTCCACATCCTCATACTAATATTATATATATATTTAAGTTTTCTGCACTTAAACAAAGCTGTCCATCTTCATTTAGTATAAAGTTAAGAAATAATTCAACAAGTAATGCAATCCAGAAGGGAAATCTGCCATCAATAAGAGGGCACTGTCTTTAGCAAGCCTTTGTTCACCGTTTTGTGCAGGCAGCACAAAACTGCCTTTAGGAGTCTTCACTTCCTCCTTTGTTTCCAGGAAGATCCCAGCTCAGCACAGTCCTGCACCAGGCATTAGTCAGCAGGGTGGAAAAGAGCACACACTGGATTTCATTTCCCCCCTACCTGAAACATATCCAGAGTTCCATTAAGACTGAATGAGTTGTCTTTCTCTCACTTACCTGCAAGAACAATGATCTTTTTCAAAGCTATTTGTCAGCTGCACAAAGGCAGCTGCATGCCTCCACATTTTCCTATGCATCCCAGCAATTACCAGGAACAATGTGAGGCAGAACAATAGTGTGCAAGGAAAAGTCCAATGCTAGTACCAATGATATTCAAATGTGTTATAATGCCAATAGAGACATTGAATTTACCTTCTAAATTCTGAGAAGTCACCTAAAATGTTCTAATTACTGCCACGGGGGCTGGGGGAGAGGGAAGTGAAGGAAGACAGAGAGCAGAAGGTGAGAACATATTTGAAAAC
Source organism: Oenanthe melanoleuca (assembly GCF_029582105.1). Lineage (NCBI taxonomy): Eukaryota > Metazoa > Chordata > Aves > Passeriformes > Muscicapidae > Oenanthe > Oenanthe melanoleuca. The sequence goes on along the minus strand of NC_079333.1, from coordinate 84,698,953 downwards.
CAGATTTGGGGATTTTTTTTAAAAAAAAGGTGCAGGTTTCATTTAAACTACCAAATTAAGTAGATTTAAATTAGTAGAAAAAGGTGCAAAAAAACTTCAAACTATTAATGCCCAAAGCTTTCTGTAATATTTGACTTTGTTGCCTAGGTCTTGGAAATCCACAACACTATCTTCTCTGATACCTAGTGGCTTATGTGACAGAAAGGCAATTAAAAAACAAACTTCATTCAGAAATTCTGTTCAGCATGTCAGTTATATCACCTATATTCTAAAAGGGTTCCTTCTGCAGTTTGTAAATACACACACAAACTCACACACACTTCCCCCTTTAGCTACAAACTGTGAAAACTGCATGCCAGACAACCCAGCTTAACTACTCTAGGAAAAATAAGTGCTTTCCTTATTTAATCTATACTCATAAAACCTAATAGTGAGCCCTATTATAAATTAATAGCCTCCTCTTATAACAAATTTTGTTTCTAGGAGAACATCATATAGGCCTGAGCTATGGTTGCTAAACCATTTGACAGCAAAGCTCTGGCAAGCACCAACAAAATCACCCCTCGTGGCCAAGGCATGACACAATTTTTGAAAATCTGAAGCTGAGTTGAACAAGTTTAAGTTCTCAGTTTTCACTCAAAAACCAGAAAGAACGTACAAGCAATTAAAACATTATTCAACCATGGATTTGCATGGCTGAGGTTCTCAAGATGAATTTTAAAAGGAGCTATGATGATTTGAATAACTGAGAAGCACAATCCTTACAGCTCAAACAGTCTGTGACTTATGCAGTGGAACTGATAGTTTTACAATAAGTAAGTCAGTAACCATTCAACCATTTTTTCCCCCTAAAATAATAATCCCGTCTGACAGTGACAGAGAAGAGCCTGAACTTTGGACCTCAGCCTTCAATAAACTGCCCTGCTTTCTGACTGACATAAAATGGACAGAGAGCCTACAGGTCGATAAGCTGATGTAGCCACAGGGGACTGTAATCAAACATGTTCTGGAGGCTGGTGTTGTCAATATAATCTATCTTGCCAATTTAGGTTGGTTTATTTTATCTCAGCAATTGTAAAATGGTCAATTCTTACTATTCCTGGGGACATGGAGAATGTGAAGAAATAGGACATCATCAACACAGTTGGTTGATGTTACCACTAGATAAACTCCCCTTCTAAAAAACGTTATTTCCACAATATAATCATGTAAAAATGACCAATATTACAGCATATTAATAATAAAAAACCCGCATTAAGAATAATATTTGAGTAGTGACTGGTGCAAAACTATTTAACTTTTCCTATACTTCTGAAGAAAAATGAATTTTAATTCACCCCTATTGTAAGAGTCATCAAGTCTTTCCCCATGGTGTTGGGCAAGAAGCACAAGAAGAAACTATTTACCAGGGCTGACAACATCAACTGCAGTCCTCTGAAACTCACCAGGACAAGGTGCTCAAACCTACTCCATTTCTTAAATTCCCATTAGTGTAGACAAGTAAAATTGTCACTATGCCTGAGAAATGATGTCATTTCACAAGCAGGCCCCTTGCACGATGCAATTTTGGCAGAAGTATTCAGATAAAGAGAAGCCAATTTTCCTGAGCACCATGCTCACACTTAACCCCTTTCAGCAAAGTAGTCCAGGTTTTACTAAACGTTTAAGTGGCACAAGCTATCCTTCCCAAGTGGAAACAGGATTTAAAGTCAAAATGCATAATGTAATTGCAGCTAAACAGTTTTCCATTTAAAGCTGTATACGTGTGCATACAATTTAATTGTGTTGGGTTCTTTTTTTTTATTTTTAGGTTTGTTGTTTTGGGGGGGAATGAATTTTGTTTTGGGGTTGTTTGCTTGTTTTGTTTTATTTTGTTTGCTTTTGATGTGGAGAAATATATTAAAGTTCTTAAAATTATTTTCTCATGATTACATCATTGGTCTGTCTGCGTCAAGGACAATATGGCTCTTCCTGTGACATCTGTAGAGCTAAGATTTCCTAGTATGTAAATAAGGACACATTTGTTTCCCAGAAGGGGAGCTGTAGAAGTAATAGTTTTGAAATGCTTCTGCAACACAGCCATGTGCCAAATAAATTATTATAAGCAGACAACATAAGATTTGGGGGAAAATGAAAACACAATAACACAGCCTCCCAAAGCATCTGAGAGTACTGTAAAAACTTGACACAGACTAAAAGCATGAAATTTCTTTAGTGTACTGCTTACATACTGCAAAATAAAAGATATCACAGTTCCCAAACGTTTTAATGGCAACATAAGATTCCTTCACATCAAGAAGTCAAGAAAATGAAAATCCATTACTGCTAAAAGTGTTCAACTTTCTGGAAAGTTCCTTCTCAAAAAGCTCAGAAGTCCTCGTGCTGAAATACTGTGAGGTCTTCTACCTGACAGAACAACATTCCACACTTCAAAACCACCAGTGAAAAGTTTTGAAATTCTTCTGCAAGAAACTGTAACAGTCTTTTCTCCATACAATTGATCAAATGCAAGTCTTTCCTCCATACAATACTGTTTCACATGACCCTGGCTTTTACCTTATCATATCAAGTGGTTATTTGCTTAACTTCTATGGCAATCCAACTTCCAACCTTAAAAATCAAAAACAACCCAAAATGAAGACACCACACTAAATGAGAGCAAACAGAACTCCATAACTCAGACTTTCAAAAGGCACTTCTTATAATACCAATACACAACTCCAACTCCTTTTAATTCAGCATTTTCTTTACTGCTATCAGTCTTAAAAAACTAGTTTATTTTACCAACACTGCATTTTTGCTGAAATGTTAAGACTAATATAGTTTAGATTGAGCTCATGTATTTTTACCCCCTTCGTTACTCCCCTTCATCTTAGGTTTTGTTAGGAAAGGAGTTCTGTCTTCGATGGAAGCTGCCCCATTGCAAAGCACTTTTTCTACACAAATTGTCCTTGGGAGAGAGGGCAAAAACTGAAAAATTGCCCAGCCAAGAAGGCAATGAACAAAAACTCAGCCAAAGTCAAGACAGTTACGGCTCTACTGAAAGTTCTTAGACAGGTGAGAAACATTAACTAACCATATGGCAAAAGAAATGCAGAAATTGGTGGAATATATAATACTGTAGCTTCTGTATGACTTTATGAGCCAACTCAACAATCAAACTCTCAACAATCTAACAACTTAGTAATGACAGAAAAAAAAACTAAACAAAGAAACACCTATGCCATTTTAAAGCCATGCTTAAAACCAAACCATGCAAGTAATATTTGAGATGATGGAAATTTAAACATAAAAGAACTCAAGAGAATTTGCTCCAACAAGCTTGTAAATCTACTAGTGATTTTTCATGTCAAAGTTTTATTCAGTTGGTGTCACTTTAAATACCAAAATACGAAGAATTGTCATGCAGATCCCATTCTTTTTTACTAGGCTGGGATTTCAATCCTCACTCTCTCCCACTCCCCATATACAGGACTAATATATTTCTCCCACAATGACAAATATGAAAAAACTCATACCAAAATGCCACTTGAACTGGAATCTTCTCCTATAGACTGACACAAGTTAGCACTATGACTAGCTTAATGTCCTGGTCCAGTGGGTAGAAAAGCAGCATCTTTTCTTGCCCTCAAGAGGACAGCTCATAGTTATATCAGGGTTAGTTAGGACCATGCAAACAGAAGGTAAAGATGCAATGGGAAACAAAGCAGTTGCTCTCCTTGTTCACAATTTGTTTTGCAAAAAAGAACATGACTGCAAAATGACTGACAGTAATGCTTGAAATTTAATCCCTCACCAAGGAAACAAGCAAAAATTCTAATAATAGGCAGTGCCAATTGATATAATAGACTGTTCTGGAATTGGATGTCTTTCTAAGCCACACTGAAAGAAAGGGACAGAATTGATACAGAGGCTTTTACACAACACTGATGTTCATAAAACACCTAACTGCTACACAATATTAAGTAAAATATAATTACTATATGATATTTAGTGAATTACATGGGAAGAATGGAAAACTAACTAATGATGTATCATGGTTTTCTCTAAGATTTTAAGGCTGAACAACCTCTTCTCCTGTCCCCAAACTCTGAAAAATCAAAATGTGTTTTGGACCATGCAGCATTTGTTGTTGACAGGCCAGGTATCTGGTGTCCACCTGGTTAATCCATCAGCTATGGTAAATAGGCAATATTCAGTCCTCTAAGGTAAGACAGTTGCAGAAAATAAATTTTTAGAAGTCTGTGTTCATACAGACTTGTTTCATACTACCTGGATGTACTTACTGTATTCTGCAATTAATAACTCCTATTAAATCACTTCATCTGAAGTACACTCTAAATCTGAAGCTTTCTTGTTTATGATGATGCAATCTCTGGTTAGCTCGACTACAGTTTCAGGAAATTCAAAGTTATGTTTTCAGCTAGTTTTTTTCTTTGTTGCATGTGTGGGTGTGTGGTTAGTTTTCTTACATCAGCCTAGATGAATACTTTTGACATATAGAAAGATATCAAACAAACACATCTTTATATTTGAAATCATTTCATTCAGTTCAGACTAGTAAAACTCTAACACAAAGGCATTAAGAAGAACCAGTAATGTGAATTCAAATAAACACTTGTGAAAAACAATACACCTTTTAGATATACTTTTAACTATTTCCAGTGGAATGTGTTTGAAGAAATAGGAAAATATCATCTCCTTCAGTCAAAGGCCAAACTTAACCTAAACCGAGGAAGACATATTTCTAATGATTGTTAAAAGGAAACCTCAAAATGCAGAGGTTTAAAAAGAGTAAACAAACTGACCCAAATTATAACCAGTTGTTATAATTATAACCTTTGTTATAACCAGTAAAACCCTTTCCATGCTTTGTTACTTGGGCTATTTGCTGGTGCTTGGACAAACAGAGATAGATCACATGTACTTCATCTAACTGCTTCTGCAGTTTAACACTTTAATACTTTATCTAATGTGTGTCAACCCATCCCAAGAGACATATTTCTTTGGAAAGAGGTCACTGCATCAAAAACTACTGTAAGACTACTATCTGCCTCTTTTAAAGGAAGTTAACCAAACAGCTGTAGTGAAAAAGCATTCATTACCCAGCTATGTGGTTCTGAGGTGTCAAACTGATAACTGAACAAAAAAGCCCCCCACAACCAGGCAACCTAAAACAGTTGACTGTTTCAGCACAAGCTTGACAATTAATTTGGGGTATTTCACTATTAGGTCTTATTAGGATGCATTGATTACAGAACTAAAAGTGATAGCTGAGTAAATACAAGTAATTATTATCTAATTTACTTTGATGTGCAAACTGATGACACAAGTCACAATCAATAGATGCTGCTGTCTGTATTTTAGGGGGTCAGTTTTCCAAAGTTGAAAGCAAAGATGAGTGGAAGGCTGTAAAAAATAACCATGAAGAAAGATGCAAACAAATTAATCCACTCTAAAGGAGGAATGTTTTACAACTATTTGCAATCTACTTTCACAATTTAACATTTACAAAAGAAGAACTGGTAAAAAAAAATAACCTGTCAAAAACGTGAGGTAAAAAGCTCTAGAGGTTTTCTGTGTCCTCTCTCCCTGGTTCTTTCTGTGAAAAGGAAAAACTGATAGCAATAAGCTCAACTCTAGAAATGCAAACTGAAAGTATTGAAAGAAGTAAAATTCAGCTCATCAAGAACTGTAAAAATGGTATTAAAACTGCATTGGAATAGTTTAAATATTAGCAAAAGAATAAGTACAGAATTAGACAGAATAATAAGCTGACTGCACGTGATGAAGGAAACAAAGTTTAATACTTATTTTTACATATGGGATTATTTTACAGAGACAACCACTTTTTTTCTATGTCATTAACCAGCATATAAAAGTAATAAAAAAAATTAACTTTTAATGTTCAAATGTACCCCAAGATATCAGAAACATCCACAAAGCTGTTACAGAATATTAGCTATTCACTAAATATTTTTTTCCACTTCTTTTGAGATCCTGGTTTAGGTCTACCCATCCACCCAAGCTGGACAGATTTAACAATCAGCTGAGGGATAGCCCCAGGCACAATGTAGGAAGACTCAAGGGCAGGCTCAGTAGGTGCCATGAGCTTTGCTGGCAGAACCAGGACGTTTGTTCTAAAGTGCAAAAAAGCACTTGGTTTCCTTTCAAGTCATTTGGGGAAAAAATATTTTCAAAAACAACCAGAAAGGCATAATTACAGATGAAAGGGTGAGAGAGATCCAGGCCAGTGCAACACTTCATGGCACCAGAGGTGCTACAGCCCTTGCACCCAGGCAGGACAGTCCTGCCATAGTCCTTCTACAGGCACAGAAAGAATGGGGCTTTTAGATAATTCTTGCTAACATAGCCAGGTGGTATATCTCCAAAAAAGTGAAGGATCAAGGATCATTGATAATTAACCATAATTTAGAGCTGTACTAACTAACGTGACACCTCAGACCCTGTCCCCTTGGTGTGGCCTGCCACTGTTTATGGGCACAGTGGTGTGAGGGCTGGGGTTTGTCTCTGCAGCCAAATGCTTTTGACAGCTGCTAGGTAACGCTGGCCTCTCCCAGCCCCCAGCATATCTGCTATCCCAATCTCTAATACAGCTGCAGCTGTGTGCACCTTGCACCTCACATTGCAGAACACCGGCGCACCGGCACCTTGCATCTCACATTGCAGAACAACTGCAAACAGGAAACCTCAAGACTAGTTTAGTGGTAACGAATTTCTGCAGACTCCAATAGAGCACAGAGCTTAAGAACATTTTTTGTTTGTCTTGTAAGTGGCTTAGAAATCTTTTAAAAAGACAGACAAAGAAATAAAGGAGAATACATGTTAGAAACACCCAGAAATACATCCTTCCTGCTAAGGAGTCAGTAATACATTTTACCATTCAACAAAAATGAAATCTTTGTGTGTTTATCTAAGAATGCATAAAAAGATGTTTGTAAAAAAAATTCTCATGCAAAGTTTTCATGATGTCTATCACATAAACGAGTCTGCTCAGGTAAAATAAGCAAGCAAGGACTGCTTCAAATGATCTCTTAAAATGTAAACTGAACATTTAAAGAAAAGTTTTAAACAAAAAGGCTTCATCTTGGCAAGACCCACTTATGTTTTGCTTGTAGTCCAGATTCTTGGTGATTTCAGTATCTAATGGCTATAGGTTTTTCCAGCTCTCCAAGCTCCACTTCAGCAGGAAGGTGTAGCACAAGTGCCTGCTGTACAAGAGTGGTGAGGATGCCCTCAAAAGAAAAGGCTGCCAAGCACCATGAATCAGTGAGCACAATTTTCCAGCTCACATTTTTTCTTCCTTTCTGGAAAGCCAAAGTCACCTCACAGTCACAGCTGCCCATTATTCAGACTAATACAGCGTCATAATTTGAGGCATACCGTATCAAAAGTTGCAGTAAGAAACACAACATAAGACTTTGAAAAAATATCAAATAGGAATAAAATTGCTAATGGTTATGTGAGAAAGCGGCTTTGCTAAATTCAAGTCCTACCTGACCAATTTAGTGGCCTTCTATGATAGAGTGCCTACAATCATGGATAAGGGAAAGGCCACAGGTATCTGTATGGACTGCAGTAAGGCCTTTGACACAGTCCCCCACAACATCCTTCTCTCTACATTGAAGAGGTGTGGATTTGATGCATAGATTACTCAGTGGATAAGGAATTGGCTGGATGGTCACATCCAGAGGGTATTTGGACATTGATCAATGGCTCAGTGCCTGGATGGAGATCAGTGGCAAGTGGAGTCCATACTGCACTTGTCACTGACCAGCACTGTTCAATGCCTTCATCAGTGACACTGACAGGGGAATTGAGCACATTCTCAGCAAGTCCACATAAACACCAAACTATGGTTGACAAAACTGCAGCATGGGATGCCACCCAGAGGGACATGGACAAGCTCAAGGACTGGGCCCATAGGCACCTGAGGAGGTTCAAAAGGGCCAAGTACAAGGTACTGTGCCTGAGTCAGGGTAACTCTGTATCAGTACAGGCTGGGGGATGCAGGGATTGACAGCAACCCTACAGAGAAGGGCTGTGGAACATTGGTAGATGAAAGCCTGGACATGACCCAGCAGTGTCCACTTGCCGCCCAGAACAACTACATCTTGGGCTGAATCAAAAGCAGCATGGCCAAAAGGTCAAAGGTGACTCTTCCCCTTCACTGTGCTCTGGTGAGACCCCACCTGTAGTGCTGACTCCAGATCTGGGGCTAAAACAGAGATGGGGACAGACTTTTTAGCAGGGCCTATCAGGATAGGACAACGGGGTAATGATTTCAAACTCAAAGACAGTAGATTTACACTAGATACAAGGAACAATGTTTTTTTTATTTACTAGGAGTGGTGAAACACTGAAACAGATTGCCCAGAGATGTGGAAGATGCTCCATTCCTGGAAATATTCAAGGTCAGATTAGATAGGGCTCTGGGCAATCTGATCTACTTGAAGATGTCCTTCCTCTCTGCAGGGGGGTTGGACTAGATGACCTTTAGAGGTCCCTTCCAGCCCTAAATATTCTGTGATGCCATGAAAAATAGCAGATGCTTTAGGCTGCTAACTCTCCAGTGGTACAAAGAGAAAGCCATCCAGGCTATTATAAGGTAGGCTGCTGCAACATCAGAACAACACAAATCTCAGTTTTGGCCTAATCATGCAATACTACTCTAACTTTATATGCTATTCACTCTTATTTCATGTGACTTTCACACAAGCTAATCCTCCCAATTCAATATTTTTAAAGATTTTCCTTAGAAATATTGCTGTATCACATAATTTCTTCATCTGGTACAGTACAAGATACAAATGCTTAATCAATGTGGCAGGCTTTAAAATACAAAATACTAAGTACAATCTTTTCTATTTATGTGATAAGCGCTCTGCTGTTTCAGGAAGCTGAGTTTTAAAAACTCTTTTGATGTTTTACTTGAAAAGGATATTTCTATAGCATTTTTTGGAACAGTATGCCTGTTATAAAGTAGGCAGAGTTCATTTTCAGGCTCTGACAGATGATATAAATTTAAAGTTCTATTTCAAAGGACCAAAAGCTGGTATTGTACAGGAACAAGCTGGTATTATAGCAGCTCATGTTATAGTTACACAGTACTAGCTACAAGTCTTACAATTTACCTATGCTTAGAAGACTGATAGCAATAGTAACAGAAATTACAGAGAAAACACCTCATCACATCTTTAACTAAGCTTATTATAGGCACCAACAGACAAGGCAAAGGGCTTGTAAGAAAAACCTAGCTCAAATATTTCCATAAATATGTGATGACAACCTTAAGGGATTAAGAAAACCAAACAAATATGTTTCAGTTTGTTTGGGGCGTGTGTTGTTTTCAAGAAATGTGCATCTGTATGTCATTCAGAAAACAGGACAGACTAGCAGACAGCACCAGCAACCTTTTAGAGATCAAGCAAAAAAACCCAAAAAACAGCACCAAGAGGGAGAATTTTTATAATTAAATAATTTTTACTGTTTTATCTCACAGTATTTTTGGAAGAATGTACTTCTTCATATCTTCAAAATTATACATAGTTTCATGCCTTTTATCATATACTTAGCAGAAAGCACAAGGAATGTGAACTGTCATCTTTGCTAATTTTAATTTGTTGAAAGATGAGAAAAAATAATAATGTCTGAATATAAAGCAATTCCAGCAACAGACAGTTGTCTAATATCCCTCTTCCTAGCAAGCCCTTCCTCCAGCCTTCACCCTCCCTGTGCTTGTGCCATCTGCCCTCAACCTCCCTTTCCAGCACCTGCTGCTGCAATCCCCAGCAGCAGGCAGGGCTCAGGCAAGTACAGGCAGCAGCTGCAAGGCTTTTTTCTGCCTCCATAAGCAGCCTAATGCAGATGCAGTGACTGTGAATGACCCCAACCCGTGGTGACTATTTCCACTGCTACTGCAAAAAGTCTTTTTGCTTTATTTTGAAGGCAATCAAAAGCAATGGTACATTCTAGACAGCAGTGGGGAAACCCAGACAGTGTCAGAGAAAACATCTTCAGACCTTTTGACTGCAAACACGAGACAAACAGGAAGGTGGCAGCTTTTTTGGCCCATTTTTCTTGGATGCAGAGTATGAACACAACAGAATCTCAAATTGCCTCACATTTAGATATAGGAAGAGCGCCACCTTTTCCTGAATTTCTTAAAAAGCAGTTCCAGAAAAATGATGAATAATAAACTCTGTGGCCCTAAAGAAAACTTTTGGAAAAGAGACCTCACCTCACCTCTAAAACAGTAGCAATGATTAATGATCACATCTCTGCATCAGCTTATGGGTGTTTTGGTATTTCTGCAGAGAGACACAGATAAGCTTAATGTTTGTTGCTGTTGCTCTGGATGGCTCTCTCTCCACTCCTCCCAGCTGACAGCATTTAAGTTACCTCTCTCTATTCAGAAACACATGAAACCAAAAACAAACAAGATAAAAGAAGGGAAAGTCCAGGAAGAATAAAACATATCTTAGGTGTCTACATAAGATAAAATTACTAATCATTTCACACCTAACAACCTCTCCACCGTTCTTTACAAAAATAGAGTAGGAGGGAGCCAAGCACACAACATCAGAAAAAAGAAACAAAACAAAAACAAACAGATGCTCTACTGAGAGGACATTTAGGTAAACTTAGCTATATGACAGACTGGTGATATATGCCCTGTGAAAGAATGAATTAAGTGTACCCCTGTTCATGGACTTCATCCTTATTATCAATAAAACTTTCTTCTCAAAATTAAACCAGCCAGCCACCGAGGACATGGTGAACCTGAGTGAATGGTGGACACCATGAGATTTTATAAAGGAGACATCCTTGAATTTCTTTCAAGATTTCAAATAATAAAGTGTTTGAAAGATTTGCTTCCACTGCTGCTTCTTTTCCCATATCTCAAACATTCAATGGTCTGCAGGAGTTTTACTTCACTGGAAGTATTAGTACATTTATGTATTGTATAAACAAAGAACAGTCCTCAGACATAAGAAGTTTAACCTTGATCTCGTACAGAAGGACAAAGCTCAGAATCACTGTGGATTGCTACGTTTTACTGCTAATCCCTTGAAACACCGCTACCTACTTTTCAAGGGATTTCACTTTAAACTGTCTATAAAATGCTGAAAATAAAACTGAACCGCTGACCTTCTGTTCCCCAATGGAAAAACCATACATCCACTTTTTAACTAGAAAGAGGAAGAGATGTTTGTTCAGTTCAAAAACCCATTTATTTCCAAAGTTTTTAAGGGAAAAAAAAAAAAATATATATATATATATTGTCCATTCCTAGATAACATTCACTCTGTAGTCTTAAGCAATTTTATCATTTGCTATTCAAAAAATTGCCCCACATCAATCAACTTCATAACAGTAGGAAAATAAGAAAACCATTGTAATTGTTAGAATATTTTAAACTTTCTAGTTCACAGAGCACTAAGTAATTTAAAGGTCCTGTTCAGACTCTGCTCCCAAAAACTTTCTAGTTCACTGCCACTTGGAATGCTCAGTAAATTCTTAGATTTCTGGATTCTCTTACCAAGTCATCTGGACCAAAATTTTTATCCAATATGAAAGAGTGCATGTAGCAGCAGGGGAATTGGGGGGAGGGGGGGAAGATACTTCTGAATTTAAATCTCAAGGCAAAGTTCCAAAGCTGAATTTGGGTTAATGAACACCTATTTCTCATATCTAGGAGCATTTCTCAGGCAAAAAGCTACTTCCTAGAAGCTGGATCTTTGAATAGTACAGGTAAAAATAATCACTGGACATAAGATACCATTCTTTATTCTCTGCTCATGCATGTAACCAAAGAGACAGCTTGAAAGATTTCATTAAGAGACATCTAATAGTATTAAATTTATTGTGGTATAGATCTGTACATCTTCCTGAAAAAGACTGGAACATGAGATAGTTACTCAAAGCTATGCTTTTAATTTCCTGATAGAACATGTACCCAGCAAAAGCACAATTTAAATAAACACTCTTGGATCTTTTATGAGATGTGAGCAAATGCTGCAGCTTCACAAGTCTCTTGTCAGTCACACTGACTGCTGTGGTACCAAAGAAAGTATAAGCCTAGGCAAAAAACAGCAATCCCAATCTCCCCTTTAAATTATTTATTCCTCCATCTAACAACACTTCAGAGTCAATACAGGAATCTTCTCTTACTGCTCCCAAAACACAAATGCAGAGGAAACACCATCCCTCCAAATAAAACAGGTTTCAAAATTATTTGCCCTATAACTTGTCCTATTTTAAAGAGTGCTTTAAGTTTAAAGTCACGACCACATTTTTGGACTGGATTGTTGGTAGCATTCATTTATTTCAATAAAATTATTTCTTACATATCTTCCTCCAGTTTAAATGAGGAACTCTTCCAAAAAATTGTACTTGCTACACAATTACAGCAGCTAGCTGCAATTGCACAGTTGATGGAGAGGGACACAAAGCCAAGAGAAACACCTTTCATAGAAGAGGAAAGAGGATGAAAGGGGATTTTCTAAAACCCTTCTTCTGAAACCCCAGGAGAGCTCCAGAGAACACATGCTGCTGTAAGTACATTAGGAAGATGCTTCTCACTCTGAGCTCTTATGTTGCAGTTCAGGTGCCAGCTGCTCTAAGACAGCTTACACAGACAGACTCAAAAGTTGTTCCACTGCTATTATCCCAACACAATTTTCCATTGCAACAGATCTGCTGCTCAAAATGATAAGCTTCTGAAAGTAAATTTTCACTGTAGGAATATCTGATTTTTTCCATAGAAAAAGTTACACAAAATCAAAAATAAGCAATTAGAAAAGTCTTCATTTCTAAGAGCAAAGTATACATTTGCGAGAGACTAACATTGCCTCGTGATGCCAGACTCTCATCCTCCTTTATTCCCACTCTCACCTTCAGTGCTTGACCAAAATGGAGTACTCTTCCAAACACCTTTAAATCTCCTCCTATTATTTTTATCTTCTGTCAAATTTCTCCAAAGCTTGCTTTTCCTGAATTAAACCTGTCTGCAATAACTTGGTTTAAAATTAAACATTTGGGTTTGGCTGCTACATCGCATTCTCTTTCATCCAGAAATGTTATGTACTCTTGCACTGATGAGACCTGCTACCCTCACACACTCAGACACATTTTCTTCCTTACTCCTACCAGATAACAATAAAATAAATCAACAGAAATGAAAGGCAAATAATAGTAGACAAATAATTTCTAAGCATGGATAGAGATTGTGAGGATTAACATCTGTACAAGAACAAAGATTAAATGAAGGAAAAAACAGGCTCAAAACCACAGGTCTGAAATGTGGAACTTTAACCACAGAGTTCATGTTCCTTCTAGATTAATACAAATTTAAAAATATACACTGCTACAGATTTTCAATAAAAATGACTATGCTATTGGTCTCAAACACCAGTTCAGCTGGAAGTCATACAAAATACAAAGGTACTACAAGACCTTATCAAGTACTAAGTGTTACTTGTAGTCAATATCAAGAGGGACACACCACAACCCTGTTAAAAGTAATGTAACAACAGAAGTAGACAACTTTTCATTATCTGAATCAGACCTTACCCAAACAAGACAACAGTGTTACCAAATCTGGATCAAGACCCAAGGAAAGGCTGTCTGAAGAAAACTGATATACAATGCTGGCAGTCATAGAGCAGTGTATTAAAGGAGCAGCAAGTTACAATCCCATGACTAAAAAGAAAGAGGAGCCAGTATGTAAAAATTCACAAAACACCTCAAGGTAATAGAGAATAAAATAGAACATAAAGAAAATAGAGAAAAAAGAGAACAGGGACAAGTAGGAAGATATACTCGTCCCCTCCTTCTCTGGACCCCAGGAGAACTTATAGAAGACACATTCCTTTTCCTTTCCTCTAACACAGAATTCCTGACTGTTTCAAGTGACTAATACCAAGTATTTTTATTTTATTTCTTCTTTAGCTTCTTGCAAATTAAATTCTGAGGGATAGGTCTTGGTCTGAATTGCTATTTGATGCCTTGTTCCTGCTCCTCTACTGTGGAATAAATACATTTAGGTTAAAAAAACTCCACCCTGAAACCAAGCTATAGCCTGGTATAGCTACAGCTAAGCAGCACCATGTAATTTCATCAAATATTGCCCTCAGTTTTGTTTCTCTTATTTTCAAGAGTTTTGCAGGATTAATTAAGGTACTGACTCAGGATGTGGAAATGCCAAAATGCCCAGCCACCATCTACAGGCCAGAATCTTTAGCTGTCCAGTGACCTACTTTGTGCTGTCATTTTTCTCCCCTTCTAAACCACAGGCAGGAAGCAGGTCACAACAATCAGCAGGCTTCTGATCTCTCTTTTTTTCCACCACTTTTTTTCCTGAAGAATACAAAGCAGCAGCTGCTCTTCACACAACGGACATAAGCCCAGCACACAAATGGGACACCCCCATCTAATGATGTGTGAGCAGTCACATGGAAGAAGACTTACAGCTCACAGCTCAAGACTTCCTGAAGTTTCAGTCATTTACTGCAGTCAAAGCATGTTACAGCAGCCATGCATCCAAAGAGTGTCTGAAGGGCAAGTCACCAGCTGAGAATGCTAACTTCCATCATCCCTTTGACAGTAAACTCAAATTCTATGGAGCACAATTGTCAAAGCTTTGCTTATGAGGCAGTTTCAAAACCAGTTTTATAAACATACATACACACACAAGTTCTGCAGTTTTAGTCCAAACATTCAAGTAAACTCAGGGATGTCAACACCCCTTCATTTTGAGATGTTTCACATTACCATGCATTCATATCTTCACCATCATAAACAAGCCCTCTTCTCCAGCAATAATGGAACAGACCTTTCCACATCCCATGCAAATCCAGGGTTGGCAGAAAATATCATTCATTCAGTAATCTTCAGGGAGAACTGAGCAGGAAAAAACTAATACTCTGACTGTTTAATCTTGAAAAACAAATTCAGAGATCAAATATAAAGAGAAGTTTAGCTCTCATTCAACAACATTTTTGGGGCTGGTATGTGATAACCTGAGAACTAATGGTATGAGACAACAGAGTTTATCAGGGAATGTGCTAAGAGCTATGGATTTTGGTGCAAGATAGAGAATACAAAATCAGCCTCTTGGGAAAATTTGGATTCCCCCAACTACGGGCTGCTTCAGGGAAATAATCTCTCTGATATCACCTGTTCTAGCTGCTTGCATGAGGCAGATTTCTAGCTCACATAGGGAAACACGTCTGTTATGGTGACAGTAGTGAACATTCTAAAAAACATCAGGCTACTGGTAAATTTTAAATAATAGTAGGAAGAGGTGAAACAAGCAGTTACAAGGAAACAGTGTGCTACAAAAATTCAAGAACCCAAACCAGTGAGGAAAAAAAATAAAAGCAGTGAGTGGCAACAACAGCACCTGGAAGAATTAGGCATAGAGGTGCTGAATCAAAAATCAGAAGGATCATTTAAAAGAAAGGCAAGGGGATAAAAGAGAGGATGGAGCAAGTAGAAAATAGGCTACACCAAGGCTCTATTGCAGGGAGCAGCTAATAGCAGCTGACACAAACAACAGTCTCCAAAATAAGGCAGGATGAGAGCTGCCACCTGAAACAAAAGGGTGTGAAGAGACAGAACAAAGGAAAGCAAGGCTTAAATCCACAAGATGGCAAGGAACCTGTGATGTCTTAAAATAAGGCTCTCAAACTTAAAATCAGGGAAAGAAAAAACTGTAAAAGGTTTGCATCTGTATGCGTGGTATTCTATGCTTTGTGCTGCTACTGGCATAAAAAAAAAACAGGACAAGCTCATTTTCTCAGTCCTTTCTGCTTAGTACAATTGGAGCTTTGTTACTACAGTGCAAACAGTAACTGTAATCCAAGATTAATTAACCAAGTTATTAGAAACAGAATTCCACAAGAAATACACCACACTAACTTTATAATATTCTTCTCTTCTGTGAAATTCACCAATTTCAACATCTAGATAACACACCAAAACATTTGGCTCAGAAAAACTGACATGCTGAATGACAAGACAAAATCCACTGGCTATCATACATCAAACCTACTTCCATGACAAAAAAATGTGGTTGTTATATTTTTACTGAAATTAATTTCCCTATACTGATGAATGCTATACCATGTTCTCTGATGATAAATCCATATGGACTGCAGTTAAAGCACACTGCAAAGGACATTTGTGGGCTGTAACAGGTACTGCTGATACCTACAAACATGAGTTGCACCTGAAACTATCAAAACTGGAAAAAGTTAGACAAATGATTCTTTACTTTCATATTAGTAAATTAAAACATGCTGATAGTTGAAGCAAAGAACTACAATTACTACAAAGAGAAACAGAAAAAATGCAGTAAAGGAAAATCTAAAAAAAATAAATACTAAAATAACATAATTCAGGAAAGATCAATTTATTCTGGGTATGTACCTGTTGTAATGGAAGTGTAAGAGTGGGCTGAAAGTGTTCTTCCCCACTGTCCTCAATTATAGGTTACAAAATATTATGCCACTAGCATAACATAGCAGGCAGAATCTTATAAATTCATTAATTATACTAAATGTCCGTTAATATACTTAAGTAACACTAGAGTTGGATTCAATGTCTTACAATCACTTTGGGCACCTGAGATAATTGGCATAACTACAGAAATATTTTTTTAAGGGAAAGGAATCCAGACATCCACTCAGCACATACCTTTCATTCTCTTCATAACTGTCAGAATCAGTTTCCCACAACTAACTCATATGAAACACTGAGAATAGGTATAATTTTCCTCAGGTAAAAAAACCAGCCAAAATTAACAGCTACAAACATGCCGAATCACAGAAAAATACCAAAAAATATTCTGATACAGCATCACAAACAGTTCCATCAAGTTAAAATGTCTGTTGTGCTTTGTCCATTGTCCATGTGCTTTTTGCTCTCGAACAGAGGAGGAGGATCAGTCTGTCAGAAGTCTGTCAGGGCTCATCTCTACCATGGTTGCTTTGAGAATCTTTACAGACAAGGATTTCTGCTCTATACTGTGGTACTGTAGCCTTTGACAAATCTGAGTATGAAGACATCACTAACTTTACTCGTACTGGTTTGCTTCTGATCTCATCAAATAATCTCCCTCCCATGTACACAGGTAAATCTAAGGAACCAATCATTCCAAAAAAATCACAGACTATTTCTCAGAAAATTTTAATTAGAAATACAAAATGCTCTGTGCACATATTAATATTGCAACTATTTTTCAAAATATTTTATTGTGAAAATACAATACGAGATTTTGGTTTTGATTCAATTACTGCAAGTGAATGAGGGACAAGTACAGAATATTATTTCATAAAATATGATGTTAGAGGACATCAAACAACTGAAAAAAGTCAGCTTGTCCAGCTACATAAAAAGACCTAGCAGACCTAGAAAACCACAACAAAATCCTGTAAGGATACATTATTGTCTGCAGTTAGGCGAAGTTTAAGAACTTTGAGCATAACTTCTGAAAATTTACTTTGTTGCCAATTTCATTTCCTTTTCAAAGGGCAAAAGGTTTTACTACGTTTGGTTCAACAATGCATTACAAATGTAGGCTTTACTGAACCTACACATTCATTTCCTTTTGGGAACAGCATTAGAATGCTACAGGTTTTGCAGATTCACATATTTACCAAGCTGAATATAGTCCATCAGAAACAAGCACACAAAGGATGGAAAAAGGCATAAAATATTAATACAGCTAGCTTTAATTTTGTTACTGAAATTGAGTGTGGTCTAATTGTACACAGCAAATATCCTGGGTACTCATTCTTCAATGAAAAAGGGGGAAAAAAGATACAAAAAGTGAGACACTTCTTACACCCCTCACCAACTGACATGTCCATGTAGTTCTGGCTCACCTCCTTTCAGTGAGCTGTTATGGACTTACTGCCTCTTGGTAAAATACATAAAATCTTCACCTGATGTAAAGAGCTCCAATTTGGACATGTCTGGTTACCCTCCACATTTATTGGATTAAAGAGTAAAAAAAAAAAATTACTCAATATGTCATATATCACAGCAACTAGCTCAAGAAATAAAGATGACTAAGTGCATAACCAAGATTTCAGACACTTATTTCCTTTAAGTGAGAAGTGGACTATTTTAAAAATTATTTTCACTGAACATTTAACCTAAAACTATTATAAAAAAGGACAAGAAAGAGATTCCAAAGATAAAATGTGTTTCATATTACACATTTGGAATAAGAACATAATTTAGTTCATAGTCAATAAATTACCAGCTTAATTCTAAGAAGAAATTATTGCAGAAAAATAATTAATTTCACAATGACTATGTCAACAGCTTGATGAATCATTTGCTTTAGGATTGTGTATTTATTTTATTTTTGCATTAACAGTTCTTTCAAGAATATTTTGATTTTGCTACCTACACAACATACAAAGAAGTATTAAAGAAAGCTTACTGCAATTTCTACTCCAGAAAACTGGTACGAAATGTTTCTCACTATTAGTCTTTAGACACTTAAGAGTTGAAGGTTACACTGATCTGTTAGAAAGGCCAGGGTTATAAATATTTCTCTGTACATTTAAAGGCATATGTCAGATAACTTGAAAATCTAGTGTAAAAGCCCACTATCTCAGTATTACTTCAGAATTTCCTTTTCAGTTTAAAGGACAATCAATAATTTGCAAAAATATATGGAGACATTATGGTTCAGACTGAATTGAATTTTTAATTCTAACTGGTTCACCTTCACTTTATTGAATAAATAAATCTAATTTCAACATCTCATAACACTTAATTGAACAAATATTTAACAGAACTCACAGCAAATATCAAGGCACACACAACTTAATATATTGCTTTCCATTTGAAGGTTCCAAAATGTCAATAATTGGACTTCATACCTCCCCGGAAGAAGGTAACATTAGTTCTGTTTTATAAACAGAGAATTTGAGTAAGAAGTAACAAATCCACCTGGTAAAGTACTGAATAAAGCCAAGATTCCATGCTGCAGCTGGAACAATACTGAATTTTTATTCAGTGTTCTGCCATTTTGCTTTTATTTTTTAGTACAGTTGTAATGAGGTGTCATTTATTAAAGGTTTCTGTAAATAAATTCCTACTAAACCACAGAGATCAACTGCAACTACTGGAAACTGACAACAGGGTACACAAATTAAAAGGAAGAACTTAGCCAAACTCCACCACAGAAAGATTTCTACAGGAACATCAGCATCATTAGATTATTTCAGGTCTTCAGAGCCAGCCTAGGAAGATGTTCTCTATACACTGAATGCAACTCTCTTCTGCTCTCATAGAAAACACAAAAAACCTTCTTTCCACCTAATGCATTCAATACTTAACACTTTTAAAGCTATTACTTAGCTTTTAGAATTCAACCAAAGAGTAATACAAAGCCTGCCCCACCATAGTTTGTGCATGACTGCTTTTCCTCCCTACTTCCCACACCATCCTGTTGTGCTTTCAGGCAGCACCTTCAGGTGAAAATAGCCCAAGTCAAGTAGTGGGTATCAGGAGACAGAAGCCATAAAACAGTGGAAGCAATATCTAGTCCTTAATTAATAGCCTATCATTTTTTCTTGTTTTACTTTTTTTTTTCTGAAAGAAAGAACTAAAACTGATTTGCCCCAGATCACTGACAGAAAAAGACATGCTATTTAATTATTCATCCAGCAGTTTAAAAAAAATTAAAACAAAAAAATCACAACTACACTGCTATTACATAAAAGTCAAAACCAAGCAATACATTCAGTTCACTTGTTATCTTAAATTATTGCTATAACCACTGAACTTGAACCACTCACCTTTGACACACTGTTAAAAGGATCCAGGCAGTGAAAGGCAGGACTCTCCAACAAAGTTATATACACCACCGCCTGAAACAAAAAACATGTATTTTAGATCTAGCACTAAACTTAGAACACTTCCAAATAGGTAATTTAGCCTTCAAGTTGTCAAAATGAGATGTTGAAGTGCAGGCAGAATGGCTTGAACATGATCCACCTGTTTAGCATAAACAGACCCCATCTTCAGATCTAACTCCTCTCAATGAATCCTAGGCGATTTTAACCCCAAACAATCCAAACCATGTACAAGTTAAGCCTTCATAATACAGAGACAAATCAATCAAGAAACAGAATTAAAAATTCATCCTAGTTTTAAAAAGATTACATTTTACAAAGCACCATTATTTACTGTTTCATTCACTCTTGGACAGTTTAACTTGACTGCACTTTCTAAGCAAAAGAAAATGCCTCTACATGTGGAAGAGAGGTACAGAAACAAAAGCATAGCCAAGAGTTTTGTGAGGCAGTGAATATTTCCATCCAGAAGGCACTCACAGTCATACAGATGTGTAATTCAGCTGGATTACTATCACATGTGGCTGGAAGTCTTCTGGCACAAGAGATGGTGAAGCTTGTCAATGAGTCAGAGAACCATATTCAGGGAAATTCTGGCTGGATGTAAAGAAGGCACAAGGCTGGCTAAGCACAACCACATACCCTCTGAAGTGATGGGCCTCCTTCCTGGGAGTCTCAAATTCTATTGAACATGGCCTCAGGTGCAGCCTCGGCCCTGACAGAATGTGGATGGCTTGTCCAGAGGTCCCTCCTGGCCTCCATGGTTCTGTTAAGTATTTCAAGCCACCAAAGTAACCGTTCAGAAGAAAGGTCTGAGTATTTAAACACTTTTCATTGTTTTTTGATGACCCTTCTAACTCCATAGGATGTCTGAAAAATTCAAGTAGTGTAAACCCATTAAGATCCAATTCAAAAAGAAGAAAAAAATACTCAGCAACTTCTTCTGCTGCAGCCTCTACCTCATAAGGGCGATGTGTTAAAACTCCTATACAACCCCAGGCCACTCATGCACAAATGTTTCTGTTCAAAGTCTATTCTGAAGAGATTCCAAGCAGTTGTGATTCCACAAAAGCATACTAGGAAGAAATTAACCTCAAAGGGGCAAGTCACCCAGTGACCCCATGCACGATAAAGTGAGGAGAGAATAAAAAAATATTGACAAATGTATTATAAATACCTTACAAATATAAATACCTTACAAATGTTTCAAAGTGAGATTTACTCTCCCATTCATTAATAGGTGGAGTAATAGAACGACTAAAGTCACAGTTTGACAAACATTTAAACCTCAACATACTGTTAGGGGGTCAAGAACACAAGACTCCTTGACCCTCAGCTCCTGGAAGCTCACCCCAGCAGCTACAAGGGGAGACAAACTGTTGCCAGCCCTCCTGAAAAACACACAAGATTAAAAAAAAAAAAAAATAATAGAGGATGGCAAATTATGAGGAAATAGAATAGCCTCCTGATCCAGTTCACCACCTGAATGAAGACTTGCCTGTGACAGCAGAAAGCAGACAGGACTGGAAGGTGATCAATCCCTTCTCCTCTGCAAGGTGGTGGCTGGAATAGCTGCTGCCCCACCTGGGTTTTCAGTGTTCTGCAGACTCAGACCACAGGCAACACTTGCTGTATCAATTTTTCTATCCAATTATAGACCTTAACCATGTTCCCACTGAAAATTGCTCTATTGAAATTGTAGGACAGATATCAAGTAAATGGGAGAGATACTTTAATAAATGAAGCAACATTAAAACTCTGAGGAAGAGCAGATCTATTTTCCTGCTGACTGAATGTTTTGTAGTACATGTTTTTTCTCATGTCAATAGTACAAGGATATTTTTAATATTAAGAAAAATGAGAAAAGAAAAATCTCATTTTTTTGGCACAAGATCTTCTGAGTAGTACTATCTTTCCTTGTCCTACCTCACAAATCATCTACTGCTCATTACCATCTATCACAGAAGTGCAGTAAAAAGCCCCTGATTTTGTTAGGGTATTTTTGCTTTGTTCCTTAAAGAAAAACACAATACCTTCAATTATTGCTTTCACTTTCACAAAAGCACACTTGCAAATAGAACACGTGTTTGAAAGTGACCTGAAAACAGCACTATTCATCATCAATACTTGAAAAACTAGCCAGTTATTTATTAGTCTGTCTTGGTTTGAAAAAGACATAGTCAAATAGAGAAGAAGTACAGTTGGGAAAAGAAAGAGTCCAAATTTCATCTAAACGCTTAAGAAAAGAATGAGTCATGTGTTTATCTCAACATAACAATGCTAACTTCCTTCTGTAGAGCAAGAATGGTTTTATTTTGGCAGCTCAATTAACACACATTGGAATGTTAATGGTAATAGTACAAATAGTGAAAAGGAAGAAGATGTACAAAAAACCATCACTTCTAACAACACCTAGATTGAAACAAAACTCTGCTAATCAAACAGACACACAAGATGCAGACTGGTCTCTGTCCTCCTTGGGTTCAATCCTGTTGCATCGTGACTCCATTTTCTATTTTTCTCGTGATAAAAATCTTCACTTGGCTTTGGAAGAGCCAGAGGACGTTTTCTGCTACGAGTCACACTAACAGTCACTTCCCCAGAGAGGCAGCCAATTTCCATCACACACCCCCACAGTCCAAAGCTTTGCCAAGCTTTGCCAAGTGACACAAACTCAGGATGGAAACCCAGACCTCAAATATTTCACTTATATTTAAAACATCCCTTGAAATGTTCCTTTAAAATGTGTTCCTTGAAATAATCTTCAATTACAGTAGTAAGGATCTTTCTTCTCAAGGGTCAAAAAATTGTTACAGCAGTTAGTGTTTGGGACTTCTTGCCCCAGGGCAGAGTTTGCACCACAGAAGGAGATTTCTGGCTCTCCTGCTATGTCCTACCAGCCAGGACTAGAAAGAAACATTTGATAGCACAGACATTCTAGGGAATGAATTGTTAAATTTCAAGAGTACAAAATTATTTCCAACCACCATCAAAAGCCTTGCAGCACACAGGACTTAGTGTTCACTCAAAAGACAAACGGTGCAACATTGGAAAACTTGGGAAATCAAGTCAACAACTTTTTGGGAAGTCAGCAAAGCAAATGGAGGCACAGAGATGGGCAGTCTTCTCCCATGGTGTCCCCAGTGCCCATTTAGCACAATGTCCATTTGCCATACCTCACTCAGTGCATCTACTACTGTACTGGAGTAATGTCAGACCTTCCACATGTAAAATGCCACAGCTCCTTACCACTCATGAGTCTCTCCATACCCTACACTTCCCTTGAGGCCCAGAACAAAGGAATAGAAACTATGACAAGGAATAGGAGTGGCAGAGTATAGGAACTGGATGAACATGGATGAACATGCGTACAAACACACAAAGCAAAAAGACAAATTTATCCAGTAATCAACAGTAACTTTAGTCACTCATTTGCTTTCTAAATCAAGGTCTTCCAAACACAAGACCTATAAAAGTTCCACAGCTAAAAGCCCCTGTCAATAGTCAGAAATAAAAGTCTGAACTTGATGCTTGCAAATGAGCACCAGAAGGTAAATATCAGTAACATCTAATATAGTAAGAACCTTATCATAAAGGTTACTACCCTACAGAATAAATTAGTGGTTTTGTAATGATTACATTCCAAGTAACACTCACAGTTATTAACCACCTCTTCTCTCACTAATAGCTCTAACGTGCCCCATTTTCTTTATCTCCATGGCTAAAATCCAGATTCAGCCTTACAGCAACAATTTCCATGACAATTCTCTCAGGCTCTCTTCCCAATACCCAACCACCTCCTATTAAAATTCTGACACGAAATAGCTAAAATAATCTCTTTGATACTTAATATGCTAATACACAAGAATGATCTGACCATAAACCTGTACTGCACAGAGTGGGAATTTTAACTCCAATTGACATATTACTGGTGACCTTCTGGAGAAGAAATGAAAAGCATCACATTAATACAAATTCTCCCGTGGAGAAGATCAAGTTGGCAATCTGCCAGTTCATTACACCATCTAGCTTCACTTCAACATTAAATATTGCCTTTCTTTGTAATTGACTAAAATACACTGGAGCAATTGCAGGTAACCACTTTGGGCTATTAAAGTATTCCATTAAGACTTATCCATTAGGCAGATATTTCAAAAGAAGTTACATTTAAAAAAGGCTATGTTCAAAATATTTTAACTATGCAGACAATTGGGCACGTACAATCCAGTTCCATGGAGCAGCAGACAGATCAGCCTAAGCACTCAAAAGCCCAGTGCCTGAATTTGCTTAAGTTAAAGAAACCCTAGTATATGCTTTGTATTTTAAACATCCTAGTCATATATATCATCTCAAAAACTCAATATTATCTTCTTCTACAGCTAAGAAAATACTTATGTTAAAATAGTAATATACTTTCAGAGTCAGTATGAAACATAGGGAGAAAAGAAAAAGAAAAAGTGGATTTACATCATATTTAAGGTTTCAATAAGGCAGCAACTTACAACATTGTATTACAATGTGTATAACATTTTAAAAACAAAGAGTAAAAACCCTTTCACACTATATAATCTATACAACTAAGCTTTTCTTCTCTTAAGATTGTGGTTCCCTAACAGCGAGGAAGCAAGTGAAAAGAGGCACAAGAATAGGTTCACTGCCTTGCATGCAGAAAACACTGCAAGATACTTAAAACACTGGGGAAGATTTGAGCTTGTATGCCAGCTATAAAAACGGGACTAGTCCTTGAAGCAAAGAAAAATTTCTGTGTTTAAATGGGCTTTTTAAAGTAGTCCAGGTTTGGAGCCATCACCAGAGGCTGTAAAAGTTACTCTAAGAAATTCATGTCTCTACTGAACAGCACACAGCCAGGAGGTTGTACATTTTCTCTGTGCTCCTGTCTGGATGCAAGAGCTGTCATGCACCTCTGGCCATGCTGTCTGTTCAAAGAGGAAGCAGTTAGACATGTATCAATGGTCCTTCAAACAACTCTCTTTTTTTAAATAAACATATACTTGGGGGGAATAGGAAGAGAAATGCAGCTAGAGAAAAAATGCTTAGCTCACACTTTAAACACACACAATTAAAGAATCTACGCTTCTTGACTCATTTAACTCCTGCAGTCAAATGCATGTTCTCTGTACTAGAATACACACAATATGTTTTCAAAAATATTTTTACATATATTTGTACAACCAACTGCTTGTGCATCCTGAGTAGATCAGGTGATTCTGATCCACCTGATGTACTCATGACACACAAGCAGTTGGTTGTTTAAATAATATCAGTATTTAAAATAAATATTGTCTTACAAAACCTAACTGTCAATGCAAGCTTCCAATTCATTGTATGTATATCCTCCAATCACTTGCATGACTAGCATCATCTTAAACTGGAAAGAAATGAGGAGGGTTACATGTGTTAGTGGAAGCATCTGCTGAGACTTCTACAAAATATATTGTACAAATTTACGTTACTTAAGCAAAATCACATGTTTTTTACATTCTCTAGCTCCCCCCAAAAGTCTGAGCTATTAAAAAACCCAAATAACTGATGACAAATTACTACCTAAATTCATCATAATATGCAATTTTTAAAATTCCTGGATTAAGCAGGGGTTTTTATCTTGATACTTGCTGATATTGATCTAATTCATGTTTGATTATGCTGAGCTTCAAACATCCATGCAGCCCCTGCATGAGAAAGTCAAAAAACCCCCATGAAGCACAGTGGAAAAGTCACAAAAGGGTGGCCAGAAAGCTTCCCCAACAGGAAGGCTATGAACTTTTTGAGAATACATGCAATACTGCAGTGTCAAAGCCAAAACCAAACAACCCCCACGACCAAAACCCCACACATCTGCTGTTCAGACCAAAAATCAAGCACCAAAGTAAGTGCAAGCAGTGATCAGTCGTTCTGCAAGCTGAAGGAAGCTCACAACAGAGGTGCTGTGGCATCATCATAGCTCCAGTTTTTTATAGCATTCCTATTCAAGAACTATCAGCGAAAAGTGAAGTATTCAAACTCCATTTTATACAAATCCCCTGTTTTTTCTTCTTTATCTGCAATAAGAAAACAGAGATCACAACCTTTATTTTCTTTCTTTAAGGGTTTACAAGCTGGCTCTGCAAGGATATGGATAAATATCCCTAAAGCCCAGAGGAGATGCAACAAAGGTCTTGATCCATGCTTAGGACAGCTCTATCCATTTCAAGAACCCTTATAAATGTATGTGGAAAGACCTGCATTGCCTATTATAACTGCCAATAGATAAACAGAAACTGAACTATACATACTAAGGTTGTTCTTACACTTTGTCTCACAGTGTCTCTAGGGAAAGGAAAGGATTAGACTTCAGCCCTAGGTAATACTTCCCTGAGTGAGCTTCTCAGGCCATTGTTTGAGCATAAGAATTATTTTGGTTTCCTTAATAGGATACTTTATTCTTCAAATTACAGATACCATTCTTAGAAATATCTTAGCATCTATAGTTAGTAAGAATTTCATAAACTAGTGCTTTGTATGTACTTTTTAATAATTGGCTCCATTTGAGTCTCAGCCTTTTTCTTATCAATAATTTAATGCTTTGTTCATAAAAACTGTACAACAGTCTTTCCATTAAATATAAAATCAGCTCAGAATCTTTGAGGATGACCTCAGTGGTTAGCAACTTACCAGCCCCAAGCAGCTCCTCCACAAATCTGTTTTTTCTACTGCATCTTTATGCAAAACATGTTAAAGGCAAAGATGTATACAACCCACTGAATTATACCAGTTCTTCCAAACCTCTCTACTGGAGTCAGAGCTTTTAACTCAATACTTCTGGATTTCAGGACTGTGAAAGATGACTACAAACAGCATGTTAATATACTCTTTGTAGTAATCTAGTAATCTGCACATGTAGATTACTGAATATTACCACCTCCACTGGAAAAAGATTCACAGATGTCTTCTGGAGAACTGAAAATCACATATTCCAGTGAGTTAGCTACCACAGAAGAATGTAACATTAAGTCAGCATCAGAGAAATACTAGGCAGAGACAACTGGTTACCACTCATGGCTAAGATGACTAACATTTAAAATAAGCAAATAAATCTCACAGTTACACAGTTTGAGATTATTTCCTTTGGGGTGAGATCTAACAGAAAATGGACTGTACCACGAATCAGAGTCAAGTAAGACAGACTTAGCCTTCTGGCAATTCAAAGTTAAAGGCTGGCTGAAATCCTTATTAGAGTATTCTGGTAAATTATTCATTCTTTCTTAGTCTGAAGAAAATTTTTCTTATGTGTACATTCAACACAGCACTGTCTGAATTTAAAACAATATTGCCACTACTGTCTTGGTGCTAAAATATATGGCAATAGTGATTTAAAGAGAGATAGGTCAAGGTCAGTGTTTGTCTTTGAAGTCAGATACAGAGAACTAGAGGAAATGCACCAAGCAGATTGTGACTGATGTCTTCAAGGAAAGCACTGTCAGAAACTCCTTTATAACTCAAACTGCAAGGTGGCGAGTGGATAATTTACACTGACAGAACAAGATCTGGTTTGGGCACTCCCCAGCAAAAGCTGCCATCCCCAACAGCTGCAGCCATCACCCCACACCTGAGCCTGTTTGCTGAGGGTGTCTGGGTTTTTTACCCTTCCTCTAGATGCTCAGTCACCAGGAACAAGGATGCTGTAGGCATTACTGTCCAAGTAGAGTATCTGACACTGAGGATTTTGCAAGCTCTGCCCTATTCTCCTAAGGCAAACTGCATCTGCAGTTCATCAGCATGAACGAGCCACTTGACTTGGACAGGACAGCAGAAAGAAGTCCAGGCATCCTGGCCCTCAAGTGAAGAAATGTATGATGATTTCAGCTGAAGAAACATCTCTAAACCACCACTATAAGAAGAGCAGAGATCTATCATTTACTGAAACTCAGTATTTAATTTACAATGCCAAAAAGCACAGGGCTGAAGAACTCATATAAACAGAAACTAAACTAGAATGCTATAGTAAAACTGAGGCAAGGGGAGACCACTCAACACAAAATCCTGCACTGGCCCCAGAATAGTCTCAAATAATATTTGTTGTTAGTACTCAGTAATGCTCTGATGAAAATTATCTTCTTTGGGAGGAGTAAGATATTTTTGTCATAGTCTATTTGTTTATCAAAGGCTGTGAAAAACTGGTATTTCAGATTTGAAGTTTTTCTGAGTCTCCCCAGATGATGTAACTGGTGAAAAAGAACAAGGTGCAAATTGCAATAACCTGCATAAGGTTCAAGTACAAAACTAGAGGCTCACATCTAGCAGCCAAAAGGAACTGGAAGACAAACACATGGAATTTCAAAGTGGTCTTGCCACTTACACAACTTGGTAGGTGGTACAGTGACCATCCTCTTTGAACACGGCAGAACAGCAGTCCCCAAAACCTCCACCTTCACTGTACAGGACAAAGATCCTCAGATCCACGTGTCCTTTTGGTAATAAGGATGGAGTTGCCAGGATCTCCACTTCCCAAGAACACAGTCCACAAAAAAAGCTGCTTTTTCTTCCAAGTTAACCACCAGAAAAGCAGCTGAAACAGTTTTTGCCTGAACCACACAAACCTTGCTTTAGGCTGGCAACAGAGATACTAAGGCAGCTTTGGTTCCATCACAGCACTCAGCAGCTCCAGCCGCAGGCTGTGCTGTTACTGGTGTTTGGAAGATAACTAAGTATTCCAGAATCTCATCACATCCAAATAGAATTTGGCAACAGCCTACCTTCTGAGGTTTTTAGCACTGATTTTCTCCCTTTCATGTCTTGTACATTTGATGGTGTCTTATTCTACACATTTTAATCACAGCAATTCAGTGGCAGAGTACAAATGAAAATGCAATAGAAACATTGCAGGCCCTGTAACAATAGTCAAAACAAAGATTTCCTATGGCAGCTGCCAAATTAATGACATCTCCAAAGCCATCTAAATACAGTATCTGGGCAAAAATCCAATTATGTCAATTTTGTCTGAATACCCCAAAAGAGAGTCCTACTGGGGTTAGAAGTGGAAATAATTTTAAGTGCAGATTAGCAACATAAGCAGCTCCACTCTTGAAACCAGAACAAGGGAACAAAAACCTAAAGGCATGACATTTATCTGGATGCAAGGGAGAGGGAAAAGGAGCTGTTAGACATCTGGCAAAAGGTCAAAGCCAATTACCTTGTCCAAATTTGCCCCCCAAGATAATAGCTTCCAGGTCCAGTTCTTTGAAAAAAGACATATTGACTCAAGTAATTACAAAAATTTCTGCTTACCTCTTCATCCTCAACTACCATTTTGGTTTTTCCAAAACTTCTTTTTCCCAACAAAACAATAACAGCAGTAGTATACCATGCCACCTTCCCAGAAGCATAAAATAAATTTACCTTAAGTCTACATAAAAGAAAATAATATTCTCCCTCATTTTAACAAATGGTATTCATTGACAAATGGCATTTTAATTTAAGAGTATGATTTCTTGCTGTTTTCCTTAAGCCATTCTAACAGCAGATTTTCCTTTTTGGAAGTGTGTGTGTGTTACTGCTTAATTATGTGGCAAATTCAGTTTACTAACCCTACTACAGGATTCTGCTTATTTGTTGTTTAAAAATAAAAATGAATCAAGGAGAAAGGGAAACAGTATTTCAATTGATCAAAGAAATAATATAAGGTATTTTTTTGTTTTCTTTGCAGGCATATTAAAATATAAGTTTATCTGTTTTTTTAAATGAACCTATTTAAGAGACTGCTATGAAACTAAAGAAAAAATTGCACGTGCCAAGTAACTGGAACCATATATGCTGGTTATCAAATACATTCAACCTAGAAAGCCTTATCTCTATTA
The DNA here is from genome assembly GCF_029582105.1 of Oenanthe melanoleuca. Lineage (NCBI taxonomy): Eukaryota > Metazoa > Chordata > Aves > Passeriformes > Muscicapidae > Oenanthe > Oenanthe melanoleuca. Next base: position 84,669,198 of record NC_079333.1, on the reverse strand, counting down.
TGAATAGATGAATAAACCTTTAAATATAAGTAAATGATGACCAAAAATAGCAGACTGGTTTAGACAAAGTTTCTAATCCTGATCTGTCCAGAATATTTTCAGTGGTAAGGATATAACTCACTTTATATATATTGCAAGTGCTTCTAGTATCAAGACAGCATAAAATTCAGGAGAGAGTAAAGCATTCATTATTAATGTGGCTATATTTAGGATTGCATATTTCAAGCCTGTGCTTCTTACACCAAGATTCACACAATTAGAGGTGGGTATCTTTGTTTCTGTTTGGGTTTTTCCTGAATTACAGTCATTAGCAATACTCAGAAAAGTCTGAAAACAAGAAATTTCCTCAGTCAAAATCTGGTACATTCTAGAATACAGAGCTAATTCAAAAAGAAATTCAAAGAAACACCTAATACACAAATGCAGGGTTGCACTCCAGAACTCAAGATAGCCTTTATTCAAATGAAGCACCAAGGAAGAGCAGCCACCATTTTCTTAGGGCACTTAGTCTCAAAATCCATTTTCAGAGGTATTCAGAGACAACCCTTTGCAAGGCAGCAATTTTGGATATTACTGGTTTGACCCAAATTCAAATCAGTGACCCATACGTTTTCTGCTATTAAAGCACAACAGAGAATATCAGACACAATAATTTTAACTAAACTTCTAAACTAATAATAACTTCATTGTATTTGCATACAATATACAGTTAATATAATGAAAATATACAGTTAATACATATTAAAATATACAGCTAATTGAAAATATCTCCCAACTGAATCATGCAGTCAATGAGCCTGTCAGAAACACTCTGACAAAGCCTAGAACAAAATTCTTCAGCTACAATTTTCCTCAAATTTCCTTTTTTAAAAAAAGTTTAAGGATATATTCAATCTATTTGTTTCCAGTTTTGTATGAGATTTAATTTTTGCATTTGCTCTCTACAACAGACTGAGCAGAGTACCATGAATTCTCCCTCATGTCACACAGGCACTGCAAATCCAATCAAATCCAATTACTACTCCATTAGGTCTCATTTAAATCCCATACGGTATGACAATAAACTGAATGAAATGAGAATCAGCACATTTTTCAACCATCTTTATAGTATGACATAGATGGCAATCTCAGCTTAATAAAATTTCATTTACAAGAAAGAAAATTCAGAGCTACCTTTCTCTGCCAGGCATTTCAAAAAGACTTGGGAAATGCCTCTTCTTCCCAGCATCCCTTGAAGAAGCCAGTTGCTATTTCCTAGTTCTCAAACAACTTCTTCCTTCTGCTTGTGGCACAGAAGTTTGTCCTGGTCCCAATGCTCAAAATGTATGTAAACCATAACAACCACCAGGTGAATCCAACATTAACTCCAATGGTTGTCCCAGTTCTCATTTTCTTGTTTGTTAGGGGTTGTTTTTTAAAGATTTCCTGGGTAAGGAACCTTCTGACACAAGGTTACTTCATGCTGGAAAACACAAAATCTCATCAATCTGAAGGGTACTGAAAAGATGCCTAAATTTTTAAAATAAGCTCTTATTCTATCTGGATTTTACTATCCTTGCTAAATATTTCAAAGTAAATTTAGACAATGTTCAGAAGGCCTGAATACTTCACCACTTTATTTATGGATATATAATAATCATGTGTCCCTCTCTTCATACAGTATTTTCCAAGCTCATCCAACTACCCCAAACATTTATAGATGTCCAGGTCTGTCCTTTCTTTTGGGAACAAAAAGCAAAAGAAAACAAATTAAAAATCCCTCATTTGTAGTAGGCAGTCACAACAGTCAAAGCTCTCTCTGAAGGGTACACAAGAGCCTTGCTGAATAGCTCTTTGTCAAATAGCTAACCTGACTAAATCACCTTCCTCATGCAGGCCAGAAACTAAAATGTCATGATGCCATTTAAACACATGATCCGTTGCTAAAAACAAAACCCAAGAAAACATGTGCTTTCCACTTTCAAACATACATACCAAAAGCTTTGTTTCTAGCACAGAAAGGCTCAAAGTTTCAAGAAAATACTTTTAAATATTTCAGTAATTTCATTAAACAATTATAGTTATGGTTTATTAAATTTTGTCCTTTACATGCCTAACGACAATCTGAGAAACTGCTAAATTCCAGACAGAGAGAGGATGCTGATGGGGGAGGGAGGGTAATTAAGTAATTTTAAGGTCTGTACTCCAATTCCACAATTCAAATGGGAAGATCTGGGCCAGAGCTTTCTCAGTGCCACGGAGATTAAAAGACAATAAGATGAGGTTGGGATTTGTTTTGTTTTTAACTTTCTGTGACAAAAGGAAACAAAAGGTGGAGGCATTTTCCATGCATATTACTCAACCACATGGGCTTTTCTGGTGTATTTCCATGGGGTTTTCTGAACAAACTCCAAAATGGCTTTATTGACCTGCAGGAACAGAAGCTTTCCTAAGAGAAATATAAAGACATTGGCTTCATAATCCAAACATCATTGCCTAAAAATGAAGCTAAGAGTATCATCTCTGAGTTTCAAAAACTAATAAAGATCTGAAAACACTAAATAAGTACTTGTATACTTAAATAATTTTGAAAATTCTGGTTAACTTTAAAGGAGGCAGAACAATTTCCTCTCTGCATGATTTTGATTATATTGGTTTTCTTTATAATTTATCATTCCTTTCAGTTGACTGTGATGCAAATATGGATTCTACAACAAGAACAGATCCTTTAGGAAAGTTACATGTCTCAAACTGCAAAAGAAGACAAGCATCCCACATGCTTCACAACACAAAGTATATGACATGAACCCTAAGAGCAACAGTCTCAAAAACTCACTTTTAATTACTAAAGCATAGACACAAATTTTCTCAAAAAAAATTGTTATAGCAACCTTTAAATCAGCAATATCACAAATGCCACAACTGCTTTCTTCTCGACAAATATAAAGTAGCAGTTCCCAGTAAGAATTGAATATATTCAAATCTAGAACCCACCTACAGACTGTGAACATATCAAGTGCTCAAATCGTATCTACTGAATTTTTAGAAGCACTAGGTACATTAAGAATGCTCCTAGCACATTTGACATATGGTTGCAAACAAAAAAAAAAAAATTGAAAAAAAAAAAAAAATCAGCCCAGGAACAGACATGCTGTATGAACAGGATTCAAAATTTTGGTGATGCTCCAGGAATCAGAAAAAAACCTACCATGACAAAATAATATCAACAATAAAAAGCATGATGCATCATCTAGTACTGGTTCTGACACCACAAATGGGGTACACCATTCATTCATTCCTTTGCCAAAAATAAAAAATAAAAAATTACTCTCACTTTGCATTTTACCAGCTTATAGTAACTATACATGTGCAAACTTCCTTCAGTCAGAATTCTTATGTTTCCTGTTTATAACAGCCATTAATGAGCTCTAGAAGGGTCAATCAGTATTCAACTCTTCAAAACATACTCAAAACAAAGCAAATCAGGGCAATTTGCTTTTATTAAAGACATATTACTACCTTACTTTGTGATATACAAAGCAAACAGAAGACAGAAAAAAGAATAACCCTACAGAAGACATACCAATCAAAATTTCTAGCATGGGTTTCTACACCTATGTAACAAAATTTTGTAGTAGACAGTGCCACACCTACAAACTAAGCAAAATGTGTAACATTTATCCTTTGCAGTTTATATTTCAGAAGCCAGTTTTAGCTTTGCTTCTAAAAAAGCTAGCTGGTTTCACCACAGAAACATGCCTCCTTTTTTCTGCAGAATACAACCTGATGGGAGCTTCAAAATAAAAAAAATAAGAATAAAAGCTTTGGGTCTGAGAACCAAACTCAAAACTGTAACAGGGCAAAAATGCCTTCTGTCTGAATAAAGCTTGAAGGAAGAATCACCTCAAAGGAGGACAGTACTGTTACTTTGTCCAGCTTTTCCATGTCCTCACAGGCAAAAAACTTCCTCTTTCAGTGCTCTCCCTGGAGCAGAGAAGCAGGAGGACCTGATACTTGAAGACTGCTTACCCTGGTTAGCAGAAGAGTATATAACCCAGACTTAAGAACCAGCTTTGGAAAGTTATTGGCACATGCTAATCTGTCAAATGTATAATGCCAAATTAAAGAATAAGCCATTAATACAAACACATCCACAAACTGTGAATGGCATCTTGTGTACCTATACAAAAGCTTTACCAAAAAATGGTATGAGATCATGGGGTCCTCAAAAATCAGAATCACAAGATTTCTGTGATTCTCAGCAAGGCACGACTTTCCCCTCCCATCTTGAATAACTGACTCAGGCTATTTGCCATCAAATTTTACGAAACAATTCTTCACTAAAAAAACCCAACTCAAAACAAAACAAGCCAACCACACACATCTATGATTTCAAATAAAACTTGCAGAACCAGGAGTATGTGTAAATTGATGGCCTAAGGGCAGCAAGAGTTCTGCTTCAGGTCCACAGAGCTTCTCAAAACAGTATCAACATATAAAGGAGATTTCAAATCACCAGGGCTACATGTTGTTTGCTCACCCGAGCTCTCATATCTTCCTTAGTGTCATTACCTGCAATATCTACCAAGCAATAAAGCCTAGATGGGTATACAATCACAATTTTATTTCAGAATTGCTCTTTGCTGGTGATTTCAAAACAAGAATGTGGATAGCGGATGTAGTAGTAAGCGGCTTGTAAAGATAACTCACATGAGAAGGTCAAGCAGTGATAAAGCAGACAAAGAAACAAGACAAGAATGTTAGAGGGACACTGAAAGAGATGCAGAAAGGTTTTAAGCAATTAGCAATTCCCTTCACAGACAGGGTAGGAAAAACACACACAGAAGACCTATGCAGAGCTCAGTTTTAACTTCAACTGATGACAACCAACCACCAATTGTTACAGCATTCAGAACAATTTGAGAGAAAATAAGGGTTGGCTGGTAATAGTCTCGGAACAAACACTGGTTTGATACACTGAAATTTCAGAGATAATACATCTAAGAACATTTATACACAAAGGAAAGACATATCACCTGCAATGACTACTACACCAAAAGAGCTCAGGTTTTAGCTAGGGTTTTACATTTGACAGCTTAAACTCTAATCCTGAAAGATAAAACAAACTGCTAACAAATTCAAGTCAGTCTTTCAGAAAGGGAAGAACTGAGGAAATGTTTGTTGCTAATTCTGATCCAAGCCAGAGACACATGATGAAAAGTTCAGCAAACAAGGATTCTTCAAAAGGCTGACTACATGTTTCATTTTGTGATTTTTTTTCCAAGTGTTTCTTACCTAGATTTCTTTAAAGATATGAAATATACACAGAATTTCCAGAAAAGTTGGAAGAGAGTTTTGAAACAAATGTATGAAGAAAGAAGACTAACTAAGAAATTTACCCCTCTTAAACCATTCCAAAGCCAGTTTCTACATGGTTGGCAATTTGAGAAGTATATTGCCATTCTGACACAAAACCTTGTATTTCAAAACTGTTTGTTTGTAAAGCAGGTAAAGTTAAAAACTCTAAAGTGTCCTTGATTTTATTCCTATCAAAACACACAGAAATTGCATTCCAGGAATTCCAAATTCTTGATTTCAAATAAAAATTTTTCATTGAATATGTGTGGTGCTACGTATGGTGACAGAATTTCAAAAGCAAAGAACAATGACTTATATTATAACAATGACTTAACTATTGCAGAGTATAACCAGTACAGAGATCTCCAGAAGTCTTTAAGTGGAATACAGATGTTAACTAAGATTTTATATTAAAAAAAAACAAAAAACTTTGCTTAAATTATTAAAAAAAAAAAAATCTATTGTGTCAGAAAGAGAAAGATAATTTGAAAACATATCATACAAGAGGGAAAAAAACAAACAAAAAAACATTAAGAAAGAAGTGATACAGTTTTCTCCTCCTTGAAAACTCCATGAGTTTTCCAACAGTTGCCCATGTCACCCAAGAGGACAAGCTCTCAGCATTAGGAACCCCCCACTCTGTGTCTGTTCAGGCTCCTGACTGTGACCTCCTACCAGGGACAGCTGTCCCAAGGCCAGAGGAAGATTGCACACACACAGATCCCAAGGGCAGCTCCTGGCCCTCCTGCTGCCACTGGCAAGTACCACAGCTTCCTGCTTCTCAACTCATCAAAGCATCCAAACTCAGATAACTGATCTATTAAATAACACAGACCTAACAAATTAGTATTTTCTAGGAAGAAGGAAAACATTTTTCCATCATGTGTTGTGAGAACATCAGAAATGTTGGTATTATAAACACCTGTAAAACTGCTGCTTTACATCACTGCAAGATCATTCCTTTGCCTTCATCTTTCTGAAACAATTGAGACACACAGCATACTCTTTCATTCAAGGTCAGAAACAGCAATTAACTGGCACACAGCAAGTTAAATTGGATCATGGAGATCACCTAACATGGAGGAAGCTCAGAATCTTATGAAAAGCCTTAGGGTTTCACACAAACCAAAAAGCATGAGGCTGTGCACTGGAAGTGGTCATGAACAATTACTGTATAAAGGTACATTTTTTTCAATTACTGTATCAAGGAACATTTTTTTTAAAGAAAAATTTAATTTGGGGGAAAAGATTTAGTAGCGTAACATGATTTCCCCTGTGAACATTCTCTTATTGTTAGAGGGAGAAAGAATTAATTTTACCAAACTCTACCAGCTAAGCAACTATTGTGGCAAAATATTAATCACTCAAATTAGCTATCTCACAAGTATGTTTCTTCCCCCTTTATACATCATTAAGCCCTTCAAAATTAATTGTCTTTGATTCTGAAGAAATTTCACAGAATTGTGTAAGCTGATCACACAACTGATCTTAAGGAACTACCTTAATAGTTTGCCCTCTGCAAGGAGCAGACACTTTGTATAACCAAAACCTGATACAACTTTCCCAAACATCTTTTCTGTGTTTACATAAAAAGTCTCCGGAATGAAAAATAACCCTGGTACAAATACCTTCAGTAATGCTTCCTCAGCTTTTACTAACCAACAAAAGCTTAAGAAATCCACCCAAAGTATAATCAATACAGAACCTTTTAAGAAAGCAGAGCATATACAGAAATAACAGTTCAACAATACTTAAGAATTAGGTTCAGGCATTAAAGTGTGAAAGAGAGGTTTAGGCACAAAAAGGGTTGGAAATGAAGAATTGAAAGTGGTAACAGTTGCCAGTAGCAAAAAGATGCTCAGTATTTCTTACCATCTCCCAGAATAGCAGAGCAGCACATAAACTGACAGCCCTGCTGAAATTAGTGCATATTTTGAAACATAAATTATATCTACACCTTACTGCATTAGGATGGTGGCTCAGAAATAAGCACACAATCCCTCCAGCAGAATTTACTTCAAAGCCTTCCCATTCCTCTGCCTACAGAGCTCGGCAATAGATAAAATTGAGAATGTGGTTTTCATTCATTTCTTCCAGGCACTCTAAAATTCACACATGCACCTCAGAGCGGCTTGAAATCTGGTATGCCATATGGCAGTACACTTGTCATTTCCAGAAATATGTTGAATATGGGTTCCAGAGATATAAAGTCCCAATAAAAAAAAATTAAAAAAGAGAAGAAAACAAAACCAAAAACTCCTGAAGCCAAAAAATTCGGCTCAAACGCCACCAGCTTTATCCTATGCACAACCGGAGAGCCTAGGCTTTGATCAGGCTTCAAAGAATCTCTTCATTTGCCCCAGAAAATAAATCTGATGACTTATCTTGTGGAGGCTTATTTTCCTACTGTTTTGCAACTCTGTAAAGTTATTTACACTTGCCTTAAGTGAAACTGAAGAAGAAACGATACATCAATATCAATAGTAGATTTATACAAACACATTGCTCTTGTAGCACAAAGTAAATGATTTACAAGCTGCAGAACAGTGAAGAATCAGGATCAAGAGTTTTATAGCTATTCCAGTGTGAACCAACTGAAGAAGAAATAATTACTTCTCATTCCTGCATAAAATGTTTAATGGTGCATGATGAAGTAACATTACAAAAACAACCAAAAAACCCCCCAAACAAAACCCCAAAGAACTGGCAGATTAAAAAAAACCAAAACAAAACCCAAAAACAGCCAACAAAAACCTGACAAAAGAAATAAGGCTCTCCTGCTGGCTGAAATAATCACACAGCCTCCAAGCTCAGCAAATCAGAGTGAGACCTCCAAAAAAACTGGCGGAGCTGAACTAAACATCTTGCTGTTGCCAAAAGGAGTGAATCCAGTTCTGCAGGTAGAAATCAACTAAATCATCCTTCTGCTATCATTTTTACTTTCTAGGGGTGTCTAATTTCCACTATTTGCAATCTGTGACTAAATTATCTTTCTTTTGTCAGAATGAAAACTCAAGACTTGCAAGCTGAAATCAAATAACATTACATGATCACAACGACTTTCCTCCTTAAGGATAGAATCACTGATACAGAGAAACAAAGAATCATTCTCCTCTTTGCAGGCACACACTGTTTCTCTCTTTAAACCTCATATTGCATTTTGAAACTAAGTTATCCTAACACACATCCTTTTACCCCAAAGATGAACATTAACAGAGACTAGAAACTCTGTTGATAAGAAGTGCTTTATGGGCGATACTATGTTTTTAAACATACACAGAAATCAAGAAAATAATCTTACTCCAGAGAGGTGGATCCTATAATCTGTAACAAACTTTCCAAGTGCTTTCCACAGAAATACCTGCTTTGGAGACAGTGTGTGTGTGCTATTTATCCAAGTATGCAAAGATGACTCGGAAAAAAAAGGCAAGGAAATAGAAGTGATTCTAATATCAGAGTCCAATCCAGACCTACTGCAACATTTCTATGAATGAAGAAGAAAATCAAGAGCATTTGAGCCCTGTTGGGGAGAGTATATTTGCAAGCACCTAAAACAACTCATGGCACCATCAACTAGGATATGTAACATAGCACAGACACTCTACCACTACACTAATCCATCAAGTTCATCCCAGAGCAGGGTCCATTCAGCTGCTGCAGCTGATGAGGGTTTCAGCCATGCAGAGACAAGACTACCACACACCTGCCACTCACATCTCCTAATGATCAGTGTATCTGCTCATTGCTGCTAGAGGCAGTGGGCTTTGAGAAAGCCAGGGCTTTTTCCCCAGGCATGACAAGCACAGAGCTGCCAGCCACTGGTGTTGCCATCTAGGGAAGCTATTCCTAGAAAAGCAAGAAAAATGCGTGGGCTGAGCTGAAAAGACAATGTGGAAACTAAAGCAAGCAGAAGAGTCCTCTGTAATACAAGAGTTGAAGAAAATCCCCGTGCCTGGTAAGATTCAGGCTGAAGAGCAGATCTCTCCCCAACACATTCCACAGCCAATAACTGGGTTTTTCAGGTATACTGGGTGGGATAAAAAGAGGCTTCCACATGCCACAGCAAAATTTTATTGTGCCCAGCGTATGCTAAATTTTCTGAACATTTTAATATTCACTGCAAAGCACAGCAAAACCAAACAAAACCCTAGAAAATCTGCACTTTACAGAACTTTCCATGTGTTTTGCAGATAGCATTGAAACCATCTGCTGGTGCTGCCAGAACAATTCAAGAACCACCAAAATCTGTGTTTGACAGGTCCAGACCTACTGTAAAGAAAGGAAAATCTGAATGACTTCAGCATGGTACACAGAGGTGCTCCTGGATAATACAGATGACATTTATTCTTTAATCGTTCTTCCAATAAAAGCAGTATGAAATTCAACTTTTATGGTACTTTAATTGTAGCTGTAGTGAACAAAAAAGCCATCAGCTATTGAAGCCTCATCCCACAGCTATTACTACACTAACAGAAGAACTAGAGAAACTGTTCTCACACTGGCACACCTAAAATGCCAAAGAACCAGAACCAATTCTTAACTATGCATATACTTATTTTAATAATAATTGTCGTCTTCTCATGTGTGCTTTTCTTTACAAAGTCCCAAATCTAAACCTCAGAAAGTAAACTAAACACATTCATAAGTGGCTTAAGTATCATAATTCAGTTGATTAAATATTTGGAAGAGCTCACCTGGTGGCTTTGAAGTGCAACAGAGGACCATTTCAGGGTTTTGTGAGTGGCAATATACTTCCTGAGGATCTATCAGTAAAGGAGTAATAATCCTTTAGGTAAAGCAAAGCCAAAGGATTCAAGATGGGAAATGAAGCTATAAACAGTAAGAATGCAGAAGTTTACTTCCTGTATGCAAGGTTAGCAAACTATTACAACATCAAGGCACATGCCAGCCTTTTCTTTTCTTACTTACATATTTAGCCTTTAAGGTGTCCAATACACTTTTCACTTTTTTTTTTGCTACCTATTTTAATTCTATACTTAAAGATCTTCCTGCATTCCAAGACAATTATTATTTTGCTTTGATGCTTTTTTCCTTGGATGTTTTCCAGATGAAGTTCTAAATTGAAGTTCAGCACAGAAACGATCAGAGCACTACATTTCAATAACAGAAGCATTGAAAGTGTGGCCTTCAGTGTATTAAAATCATTGCTGGAAGCTACATATGAAAATATATTACCCACCTCAAAACCCTCCATTGTTATAATTTGGTCATTTCACACACCAGTGATCAATCTCAGCTGAGCACATTCTGGAAGTCCACACATAATGATAAAAAATTAGACATACCAGAAAAAAATTTAAGTCTTTCCTTTGTGAACAAGTATATTCACCTAGTGATTTACTATATAAAAATCACTTTTCTACTGGTTCTTGGTATGAAGCTAAACAAGGTGAAGATATACAAATTGTTGGTTACAAGGGTCAATGACTCAGCAACCTGCATTATGTCCACTTCGCAGCAAAAGCTGATAAGCATAAAACAATTACTTCAAAAAACAATATTGGAAGTATGCCCACATGAAACCTTTCAAAATGCAGATATACATTTAAGGCTACTAACTGTGAATCATATAACCTTTGTCTAACTCTTCCTGAACTCAAGATTTCTATCTTCCAACTCTCTTTCCTCTACCTGCCCTTAAAATGTGTAAGTTTCCGATCAGTGTTGCATATTAAGTCCTGAGAATCAGCAACTGTCAGTAAGTATATTACAGCACATCTAGATGCTGAAAACCCCAGGCTACGTTTAATTTCAGTAGAAAACACCACAGACTTTTCAGAACAGCAATGTTCTGAAGAAATATTACAAAAAAGAGAATATCCATCTATTGGAAAACAGAAAAAACTAAAATAATATTGCTTTCACCATTCTCGCAACACTCTGTGACACTGGGATCCAGTGCTGAACCTCATCACACAATTCTCTCTATGGCAGCTCTCCCATTCTATACAGCGTGGACAAGCAAGGAGCAAGCATATACATATCAAGGTAGAAAATGAGAATGTGATATTAAACAGAATAAGCTGTAAAACACACCCTATACTTTCTCCTCCCCTGAGCAGATACAAGCAAACAGACAACCTCATTTCTGTGACTCTGTGCAACCACATATTCAGTTGGAATAGAGAGCCAACAGAACACTAACAAAAATATCTTCATCCAAATCCTATTCACAGCTGTTAATTTAATGGAAAGGCTCTTCCGGCATGAAGAATAGATGAGTAATAGCCTCCCCGGGAACTTTAACAGCACATCTTTAGACAAAGGGCTTGTAACACAGCAGCTGGACGCCATTCAGCTACCTGACAGCCCCGGTGCTGCTGGGAAAGAGTGCATTAACCACAGGATGTGGATTTCCCAGGCACTGACTGGTGCTCCCCGGTACTGCACAGGGAGCAGAAGGGAGATGGGGAAAGAGGCAGATTTGGATGCTTTGAAATAGGTTTTAGAGCAAAGGGCTGTGGATGCAAGACAACATACGATGATCAGTCGCACACAGCAGCTGCAGGAAAACAGATTTATCTGCAGAACAGTTACACAGAGTCATTTTAGCCTTCCATAAATTTACAGTACTTCAAATAATTGCAACTTAAAATTCTAGAAAAATGATGCAAAACATTTATTTATTACACTTCTCAATGCAAAAATGTCTTCTTATTTAAGGAAAGATATGTATTGACTGACCCATGTGGGAGCCCACCCCAACACCCTCACACAATTACAGAATATATTCAGAGAATAAAGAAGTTAAAAACTATTACACAGAATTTTTTTAAGCAAGTATTCAAGTGTATCCTCATTTCAGAAATCTCATCAACTCTACTTATGTACCTGCAATGTTTCAGTCAAATCTTACTCATTCCCAAACGTGTGTAATCATGCTAGACAGAATACATTTTTTCTATTTTTATCTAATACTTTATTTTCTTTGCTTAAATACTTCTGCTGCATGAATGGATTACAGACAACACAAAAACATGGCCTCTCACAATCAAGGCTATTCCCAATCCTTATTATCTACAAAATACTGTGTAATTGAAAAGGAGGAGGGAAAATATTAACAAAGCAAAGACACAGGTGACCACCATGCATTTAGATGGCACAATAATCAATGTATGCACCAACTAAATCAAAGTTTTTACTGAATTACGTATTTACAGATTCATAAAATAAAATGGTACCTCCCTAAGAAAACCTAAAGGTGCATGTACACAACTGCTAAAACTATGAATTATATTGATACCATGTATAAGTATTAATATTGAGGTTTGGAGTTTTGATTGTTGTTGGGTTTTGTGGGGAGTCTTCTTAATATCTAGTAGGTGCCACAATTTTAGAACAACAGTATCAACAATTTAAAAATCCACTGAAATCCAGCTGCTTAGTGTCAGGGATGACATTCTGAAAACTAGGCCTGTTGCTCACATTCAAAAAAGCCTGTGGCAGGAAAATGGCACAGGAGCAAGAGCCAAGGGCTGCTGCCAGTCAGGTGGGCAGCAGGCAGGCAGAGCTGACCAGGAAGTGGCATTGGAAAAATGACCTCCTCTCTAGTACAACTACACCTTGACTCACCTGCATTCATGACTCACTAACATCAGATTCAGGATTGCTACTTTTAAAGAATGAAGCATTTAAAATTTTACTACCTGCTTAGCAAGCACAGTATAATCTACTAAATACCAAGCTGCTTCAAATGCTATGTACACTCAGTAATGGTATGTATGCCATTGCTGCAGAAGGGTAAGTCAACGGCCATTAATTCAGATTGCAGTTATGTATGGTATCTTCTTTTAACCACAAGTATATCACTTATATTAACTCAAAGGAATCCAAATGACCAGCTACTTAACCATTAAAATTATCTAACCGGAAAGAAGGAAAAAAAAATTACCAAAGAACAGACAAATCACAAGGGCAAGCTGAAAAGACTTTCATAACAGAACATTGAAATCAGGTCTAGCAGCACCATTAAGCAATCTAATACAGTTAAAACATGGGGGCAAAGCATTTTAAAAGTTAAGAATTTCCATGATCTGCATTAATATACTTATTTTCAAACCTTTCCTCCAAACCAGGAATTACAATTTAAGAGCCTTTCTTGCATCACACTTCGGTTTTCCCATTTTTTTCCTACTTTTATTCATTTTGGTTTTCTGTTTTAAATTCTAGGTTTCATGTTTTTAAATAAAACACCAAACTAACGAATTCCTTGTTTCTCCCCTGAGGGACTAACTTCCTTTTCCATCAACTTAAACAGGTATTATATCAAGCACTGCCTGATCCACACCTGTTCTGTAGCAGCTCAGTATAACTGTTCAATAAGCAATCCTAAACTACTAGGAGCCACACTGACTTTGTGGGACTGCTGGAAAACTAATGTCATACACAATGTATAGGCGTAATGTCTGTCTCTAAAAATAAGCTGGCTGTGTGACACTACAGCAGAAGTTCCATAATTCAGTATACATGTCATGACAAGTAAAGAATGTGTAACTAAAAAAGAACTGGCCTGCAATGTAACAGTGGTTCTTGTCTTGGAAAGGATGTGCATATGGCTCAACTTTGTGTTTTGTAAATAACAGAAGTTTATTCCAATAGGACCACTAGTGGTACTAAGAACATGCTTGCATTTCCACAGGGCCACAGCAACAGAGTGACAAGTTGGAATACAAAATAAAGAATGAAACTCTGGCAAAACTTTGACATTGTGTCTTCCAGAGAGGTAAAATACCTGAATAAACATCCAGAATCTCCTGTCAGCAAAACCAGAAAAGATCCTAAAGGAATACAACCAAGAATATCATTATAAGACAAGACTAAAGGAGGAAGACACACATTGTCACAGTAATGACATTACCCAGACTTTAGCAGTTTTCTGCCATAGGAAGTCTATAACATTTCAGTTCATTATGATTCCCCATGCATCCCTTAAGAGCCTCAAAGCTCATAAAAATGATGTGTCATATTTTGATACTTGTGCTAAACACAAGCTTTGTGACTACCAGTGTTTAAACTCAATACAATCCACACAGCCCTTACTGAGATATCTGATTAAATTTCTAATATTCATGAACTAGAATTTTAATACTGAATGCTCAAAATGATTTAGGTCTTTTGATGCAACAGAACATAAGTCCTTTAGTGTCAAGTGGAAGGCAGATCATTTATTATAGCATTAATTATTTGGGATATTAGCATTACTTTCTTTCTCTATTCGAATTAAATGGAATTCAAAACAGTGTGAATTTATGAATAGTCCACAATATAATTATTTCTATATTATCCCTGCAGCACTAGAAGAAAGACTGCCTACAGACCTGAAAATCTAAAGTAAGGAGATTGATCATCAATTTTTCTTTTCATCTTTTTTTCTGAAAGACAGGAAAGGTAAAGCTCAGGATGTTTATACTCTAAATGGCTTCACTCTTTTTTTGATTTAAAAATACCTGTCTTTATACTTATAAATGCCACCTACATTTTTTGCATTCAACAAGCAATGATTAAAGGAAAGCACAATTAAACAAGATATACCATAATCAACTTCTTTTATGACTGGAACAAAAGCATTCTTAATTAAAACCACAAGGCTGAAAAAAATAACAGGGACTTTTACAAAATTTCAATACTCACTGGGAAAAATGCTATGTCTTAACTTACATTTTCAAAGTTGCTACATACAAGGAGTTCCAAGTTCAGGTAGGAAGGACTAATTAAAGATACAAACATGGTACCTTCTTCCCAGCACTTAAACAGTACCAGTTATCATTTCACTTGTATTACAGGTACAGCCAGACAGAATTGCTAACAAAAGTAATTCATAACTATAAATAAATAAATACATCACCATGCATGAAAAACTTCTATTTGCAGGTCCTTTGAGCCAGTTACCAGAGCACTAGATACTGACACACTGTAATCCAGCTTAACATTCCAATACAAAACACACAAAAAGCAGCATTTATAGGGTTTTACCCAATTTACAGGACTTCTTCAGTCCAGTTAAACCAGAAACACCTGGCCAACTGAGACTGCAACCTTACAAATGAACAACAGCCAAGCCTATAAATAAACCAAATAAGCCATCTGTGCCACTGACTGCCCCTGTTTGCAGCCCATCTACACAGGTGTCAGCTCCTGGCCCTTCACTCTACAGATGAACTACCATGGAGTGCTTGTACCATCACTGATTGACAGCACTACGACAAAATGAAAAATAAAAATATAGTGAACAGAGTGCTCGTTTCCAACCTAACAAATACTCAAAACCTATCCTTCTGGTTTTGCTGAAATCTTTACTAAAGTGACTGGATGAAGTTCAACTACCTTTTTTTTTTTTTTTCCTACTATTTAGCAAACAAATTTTCAACCTAAAATTATCAACTAAAATTTCAACCAATATTAAATATATTTAAAATGAAAACTCAAAGGATACTTCTAAAAACAAAACTGAAAAAACCCTGAACTCTAACTCAAGAAAAAGCCTAAAGTAAGTTTTGCTAAACCAGGTGGCAGTGTGCAAGCTCCCAAGTCTCCTGTGGTGGAATCCAGAATTCTTGACATGCCATCATTCAAGACCTGTCAAATTTGATAACATTCTGTGTGTGTCTGGAAGGACACCATCCATTCAGGGAAATGAACGTGTCATTTGTTGTCATGACAGCTATCAAAATTCAGCCCGAGAGCATACCATAGAGCCACGTATCTCTCCTTCTGCATTAAAAGGTTGAAAAATACTTTCCTTGTCATCATCCAAAACACCATTAGGATGTCAACTAAGAAGTCAGCTCCCCTGCAACAGCAGTGGCCCAGGATGGCACTGGGAGCCAAGTCCAACACACAACGGATGTGGGAGAAAACAAGTGTGATGGATACACTGCTATTGTAAGAACAGGAAGGAAAAACCTTGCAGCCATAGTATGCTGAGGGTGTTCTTACTGCATTAAAACCAAGAGGTCAGTATGATTAATGCTTGGGACTCTTCTTTGGTATCAGTGCCAGGTTTTGCTAAACAGGAGGCTTCACTTATTGCTGTTTCTTGAAATGTTTACTAGCCCAGAATGCTCTAAAAAATTTAGAGTAATACACCAGTTTACCTCTCTATATATGGAGTAAGTTTTAACAGGATAGAGTGCTCGTCTTCTCTCCCAAACCTATGAAAGGACTGAAGGAATGAAGTGCTTTATTTTACTATATAGTTAACTAATACTTAATTGGTTTGCAAAAAGCATTATTTCAGACAACTTAAATTTGACAAGGATGAGTTAGAAAACCTACTGTTTCATTTATAATTTATATGCTTAATGAATACCATCATTCCTTTCTAAACCTTCCCAACCTTGCAAAAATCTAATCTTATTTTGAAGGAAAGGTTATAAGACAGTGTTTAATGACTTTTAAAAAATAATATAAATATGAACAATATAGTTAAATCTGAAGCAAAATTGACAGTTTTTTTCCCAAGAGCTTGCCTCTATTTTCTCAAAAATAAACCACATACTTTTAAAATGATGCACTGCTAGCATCAATAATCCCACCCCAGCATGAACAAAAAGCACCTGCCTTTGTTACCCCTCTTGCTGCGCTCCTGCAGCGTCTGACGGCTCCTCTGTGTTTGCACAGAGCTGATCCGGTGTCACCCGTAGGGAAAGACAGGCAAGAGACAGCACTCTGCTAAAAGCAGCTTCTCACACTGTAAGAGGACGTGACCCAGACTCAGAGGACTGCATCAGGAAGAGCATCCACAGCCTCTAGCTTCTCCATAAACTTCAGTACCTGCTTTCATGCTCGTGTCACTTCTCTTTATTAAGGTCCTCATAAATACTCTGATCATTCTGGAATGTAGACACCTCAAACAGCTTGGAAGGCCAAAATCTGACTTTCTATCAAATAGGTAATAAGCTGAAGGCCTGCTCATTTATTTTTGCTTATTGATGCCCCACCTATCCAAACAGTACAATTGCTGAAACACAATAGGCTACCTAACGATAATTTTTTTTCTGATTAAACATTTTATTTGAAACAAAGTTTGTCCTTAATTTAATTAATTTTAAAAAATATTTTAAAAAGGAGGTTGCCTAAGACAGCTGCTACCTGATTCTGTAAACATACTACATCTACCTTTTTCTGCCCAACAGAATTTCAGCTTTATTCTGTCTGTGGTATATCTCACTACCTGGTTTCAAGTCTGTTTCTATGGTTGTGTGTACTCTGCATACAGTAACTGATATGAGTTGAGGAAAACCGGGTAAGGCAAAAACACACCCATACAGCATTTTACTTTGCATCGGTATTTTGCCACGACTCTAAGTGAGAAGCAACACTTGTGAGAATTCAGGGATCTGCCAAGTGTCCCACGTTCAACCCACTGTCTGCTCCACCAAATAATCAACAGTAGCTACATGTCATTATATTAATACTGGCTAATGAGATCAGGACCAAAACCAGCATAGCAAATCTCCAGTGCAAAAAAGCCTCTGAGCCACAAAGTTTGTTTCACAACTGTGAACACATACAGGCTATATCAGCATGCCTGAGCTTCCACTCTAGCAAATGTTTTTCATAGCATGAGTATTTCTATAACTTTACTGACATCAGGGTTTTGTGTATAGCAATGGGTTTTAAAATGCAATGGGTTGCTATTCTCTAATCAAGATTTATTCCTCTGTGCCTGAATTCTTAAAATTTGCAGTACTCTACAAAGGTTAAAAATGTACATTGTCAGGCCATCTCATTGCACACAAAGTTATTACTTATGCTGGGTTTAAAATATGAACTCCATTAATGGCGAGAAACAAACTGATTAGTTTTGTCACATATACCTAATTGAATATAAAAAAATATGTATTTCATATTTCATCGTACTTTCAACTTACTCACATCATTAGCATTTATGAAAAAATTAAGAATTCTTATGATGGGGGGAAAAGATTACTTCAAGAAAAAAAACCAAAACAAAACAGCAAAAACTTAGCATTTGGAAGAATTACTTTACCCTCCACTGAACAGAGCAACAGTTTAATTGGGCAGAACACCATTGACTACTTTGTTATGAGAAAACTAATGGGCCTAATTAATTTGCAGGAAAAGTTTAAATTAGAACTACCTAAAACAGAAATAACTTTTGGATTCCTGGGCCAACATGCATAAATTTGGCAAGTAAAATTAACAGAAAAGTCATTTTTCAAAAGGTGTACCAGGATCTCCTGCAGTAAAGACTGGATAATGGTGCACAGGTGAAATGATTAGTGCAGGTCTCACTTCTTCACCTCACGACGACAAAACAATTTTACACATATTACACACACCATCCCAGCTCTCTAAACATTGTTCACTCCAGGAACTAGTAAGAATTCCTGACTTTCACTCCCTGGAAACTATTGTTCCACAACATTTCTGTATACCTAGTAAATACAAGGACAAAGTGTGCTACCTTTAAGTTTATTATTTCATGAGAAGCAGAAAGCAGCTCTCCTGCAGAGTGCCTCAACTCTCTCTCTCTCCAACAGGCCAGATGACCTACTTTGGGGCAGCAGGGTGTCCAGCCACGAGCACCCAGCACCTCACCCCGGGCTGCCTAAGCTCACCGAAACACGGCAGCGTCTGCTTTCAGTTTTCACCTCTAATAAATCCACATCAGCAATCCTCCTTCCTCAAAACACAAGGGGAGTGGGGTTTGGGAGTACCCACAGTTTAGAAACCACCAGTCCCTCAATACAGGCAGAAAATATTTTTCTAGAACATACGCTTTACATTCAAAGATGCCTTGGTTTTGATTTCAAACCTGCAGCAAGTAAATTGATACAGCACCTGTCTCCATGAGTCTGGAAGCAGCTTTTATGCTCAAGGAGCATGAAAAACGCAGATACTCCAGGTAGTTTTGCTGCTGCTCAAGACCAGGACCGGCAAACAGAGCTATCTGGGTATTGCTTTTCGAGTCTCTACTGTTACGGTTTCTACTGAGGAAAGCCATGAGCACTGCAAAGGATTAACATACCAACAGCAACACAAGGCACAAAAAAAACAAAGGCTGGAAAAGCAGCAGACACCACTGACCTTGTCCCTCTTCTTTAGCTAACAGAAGATGTGAGGTGACACGGAAGAGAGCAAACACCTTTCCTTAAGCTTTCAGACAGCTAGCCAGGAAAACAGAGAAGAGAAGAAGGGGAGATAAGTTTCTTTTCTGTATGGCAACAAGGCAAAGGCTGAAGTTCTGAATTTATCATATGTTCAGTAGCCAGGACGTAATAAAAGGATCATCCAGACTATCAGCAGACTATCTGCAGCTAGTATTGGGAAAATACAGCAAAAGAGATTTTGTGTATATTTTTTTTCACAAAAGCAATTGGAAATGTAATTTGATAGAAGTAGGAGGCAAATGCAACAGACAATGACAGAACAACAGCAAAAAGAACTAACATTATAATGAATCTCTATCTGTTTCATGGCCTATATAAAAATATTTGCTAATTACAGTCTTGATCTTCATGGTACAGGTGCCTTCTATTGTTACATTTACTCACTGTTCCCAAAAGTGACATCTTCTGTCAAAGTCACAAGAAGAAAGTCAGTTACAAAGACAAAGCGATCTGCTTAACTTCTTAAACACACTTGGGTGAGACAGAGGCTTTTGTTTCCAGAGTTGTGAAATCAATATTTCAGAGACGCAACAACATTACATCAGAAATTATAAACCTAAAAATGAACACACAGGACCACTAACATAATCTACGTGGTGCTGACTGCTTCAGATTCCTAAAAAGCAATGGCAAAACAAGTACTTTCAAACAGAAATTCTTCATCATCCCCTATCCAGTGAGTCCTTTCAAATTCCTCCATATTAAGTTACCAGTCCAAACTCCCGATGACACAAAACACGCGTGGTTAGGCCATGAAAATTTGTTTTTACAAAGGCCACTACCGCATTTCATGAAAGAGAAGTCTAATTCTCCCACGTTGAGCTGCTAGAACAGCAGCAGTATGTTCCTCAGAAACAAAAATGCTTCATGGCAAGAAACGCTGGTCAAGCTGAAGAATGCTTTAAATTCTTGCTGACTTTCAGTCACCATTCAACTTTTAAAATTAAAGAAGGTTTCTTTCTGTTTGACAAACATGACAGTTCCGAGTGAAATATTATATAGAATTAACGGAATAACCCTGATGCACGCAGGGGGCCACATTCACTTAAAAATCAGTGGAAGATATAACATAGGAACTAGAGCTGAGAGCCCTCATGATCAGCCAGCTGCAGGTTAGACCTGAATTATACAATTATTGCAATTTGATCTGAGATAGGCCAAAGTGCCTACCCTGCCAGCAAGGGGCAGCTGTTACACTCGGCACATTTTTAATTAAAAACAGGGCGAGAAGACTTACAAACTTCAGTAATTTTCTTCCCAAAACACACAGGGATGCGCTTCACCGAACACTGAATACATGAGATGTAATTTTACCTTTATGTTCTTTACCTACACTGGCATCGACTGGCTCTCCTAGAGAAAAGCCCCGGCCTCAGCCCTGCTGAAGCCGAAAGTCGGTGACGGCCAGCAAAGCGAGCAGAGCGAGCGGAGGGCCGTGCCCGTCCGCAGCCCGGTGTGCGCCAGCCCGGTGTGTGCCAGCCCGGTGTGTGCCCGCTGCAGCCCGGTGTGCGCCAGCCTGGTGTGTGCCAGCCCGGTGTGCGCCCGTGTGCCAGCCCGGTGTGTGCCTGCCCGCCCGCAGCCCGGTGTGTGCCCGTGTGCCAGCCCGGTGTGTGCCTGCCCGCCCGCAGCCCGGTGTTTGCCCGCCCGCAGCCCGGTGTGTGCCTGCCCGCCCGCAGCCCGGTGTGTGCTTGCCCGCCCGCTGCCCGGTGTGTGCTTGCCCGCCCGCTGCCCGGTGTGTGCCTGCCCGCCCGCAGCCCGGTGTGTGCCCGCCCGCCCGCTGCCCGGTGTGTGCCCGCCCGCCCGCAGCCCGGTGTGTGCCCGCCCGCAGCCCGGTGTTTGCCCGCCCGCAGCCCGGTGTGTGCCTGCCCGCCCGCAGCCCGGTGTTTGCCCGCCCGCAGCCCGGTGTGTGCCCGCCCGCCCGCAGCCCGGTGTTTGCCCGCCCGCAGCCCGGTGTGCGCCTGCACGCTGCGCCCGCCGGTCCCGCGCGGGGCGGCGGCGCTCCCGCCCGGGAAACTTTGGGGCTGCGCCGCGCTCCGGCCGGGAGGCGCTGCCCGCCTTCCCCGGCGCTGCCCCGCCGGATACGCCGCCTCCATCCACCGGAGCCCCGCGCGGGGTGGGGGGTGGGTCCCGGCCCGGCGCTGCCCCCCGGCCGGGCGGCACAAAGCGGCGGCTGTCACACGCACACACACACACACGCACACGAGCAGCAACTCGGGAGGATGTGGAGGAGCCGCCCCCGAGCCCCCCCCGCAGCTGGACGTGGCACACAAACACCTCCTCCCGCTCCGGGCCCCCCGTGCCGCCGCCGGCAGGTACCGGCCCCTCCTGCGCGGAGCCTCGGCCGCCCAGGTGACACCCTCCTTTCGGCCGCTCCCGACGCCCCTTCCCCGCCTCGTCCCCCACAAGTTTGCGGCGGGCCCCGGCCCCCGCCCCGGCCCCGTCCCCGTCCCGGCCGCGGCCGCGCTCACCTCCGGCCGGCCGGCGGGGAGCGCAGCGGGGCGGGCGGCGGCGGCGGCGGGGAGGCTCCCAGCCCAGGCGGGCTCCGCTTCTTTGTCTCCTCGGCGGCGGCGGCGCCCGCTCGCTCCCCCTCCGTTTCCCTCTGCCCTTCCCCGGGCGGATGCGGGCCGCGTCCTCCGAGAGGGGCCGGCTGGCTCCCCCCCTTCCCCTTCCTTCTCCTCCTGCGCTCTTCGCCGGACGCGTCCAAGGCCCCGGCCCTCGGCGGCGGCAACCGCGGCAGCTCCGCTCCCTGCCTTCCCTGTGCCTGCTGCGCCCGGCGGCGGCGGCGGCGGCCCCTCCTCCGCGAACCGCCCCCCCGGCACAGGCACAGCCCCCGCCCCCGCCCTGCCCTTCCTGCCGCTGCCGCTGCCGGGATCGCGCGGGAGGAGCTCCCCGGGCTCCCCCCTGCCGCCGGCAGGGCCGCTGCTCCCCCGCCCCAGCGCAGGAAGGACAGGCAGGGACAGCCCGGGTGGCTCCCTCCCCTCGGCGGGACCTCTCCGGCCCGCGGGGCGGGGCAAAGGGGGCCCTGCCCGGCCGGAGCGCCCCGGCACCTCCTCCCCCTTCCATCCCGTGAGACCCGGCGCTGCCCCTCTGGGGAGCGCCCGGGAAAAGTACTGGCGAGCGCAGAAGGACCAGGGGGGTGGGACGCGTACGCTCCGGGCTGGGCCGAGGAGGCGCCGCGGTTCGCCCCGGGCTGCCGCGGGCCGGGAGCGCGGGGCCGCTGCCGCCGGGGGTTCCAGCGCGGTGTCGGGGCCCTTCCGCCGCAGCCCCAGCCCTTCCCGGCCCTTCTCTTCCCTGCCAGCCCGGAGCGAAGTTTCAGCCTCCTTCAGTGCCCCGTGTATCAGCGGGGTCGGGCGGTGACGGGGGGTGCGCAGCCCTCGGCAGAGGGTGGTGGGCACGGCAGCCATCCCAAGCCACAGAGTCAGAGAATGTCCTGTGTTGGAAGGGACCCACGAGGTTCCTGGAGTTCATCTTTGCCAAACACAGGGCACTCCAAGAATTCCACCGTGTGCTGAGAGCGTTGTCCAAATCCTCCTTGAATTAAAGTCAGCAGCCCTGCTGTCTTGTGTTCTGTGACCAAGCTTAATCTAGCAGTGAGACCTTGGGACAAAGATTTTAGATGCTTGAAATATGATGGGTTTAAAACTTGTGCTCGGCAATCTTTCCATGCTCCTGCTTAAAATGGTTTAAGAATCCTCAGATAACTCCCTCTTTCCCTTGTTAACTTTTACAAATTCTCACAGCATTTAATTGATGGTTTGGGAAGCCCCAATTGCCTTTCACGTGCCTGTGAGATAAACCTGAAAGAAAAATGCAGCCACTTCTTTCTTCCAAGAAAGACTTTGCATGCACCTCAGGGAGGAACAGAAATCCCCTTTCCTGGGTTTTTGTGCACGCCTTTGACTTCAGAGAGGTGTTAATCTTCCTTTTGAAACAATAATCTGACCATGCTTTTTTAGAGCTGGAAAATATTTGGGGTCCCTGCTGGCTCCACCTCACAGCATGGTCAGGCCTTACTTCAGCCTGCAGAGGCTGAGGCTGAATTTAAATGGGATCGGTCATCCAAGGACTTTCAGATAAAAGTCTCTGTTGTTTCTGGAACAAAACACACTGTGGAAGTGATAAAAGAGAGGTGAATTATTACTTCTCTCCTTTGCATTTATAGTACACTGTTAGGTTTCGATTTTGTCCCTTCTTACCACACCCTTGCTAATGCCATCCTGCAATAAATCCTCCACTCTTTTCTTTTCCCTGTAGTGCTGTTGAGTTGAGGATGTCCAAGGCAAGGTGGCATGAACCCTTCAAAGTTTCCAGGCTAAATTAGACCTCCAGAAGGAACCATAAGCTGCTGAATGAGCAGTAGCTCTCAAAGCTTTTCAGGTATCTGAAAAAAAATGATAAAGCACACCTAACTTTAGCAGATTAATGCTAATAGGATTTACAGAATAAGAATGTTTTAGGGAGGGGATTTGGATGAATACATTGTCTTGAGGCAAAGGACTAATTTAAGGACTCTGAAGCATACTGTTGTTAAATATATTTAATTACATTAAGAAGCTATCCATTAAAGTTTTTTTTTTTCCCAAAGTGTGGCTTATGATGAACAGAAGACACTCTAGAAAGTGTTTGCAAGGGTTTGTATGTTGAAGGATGTTTTTACTGCCTATTTGCTGAATGGATCCTTAGGTTTCCCTGCAAAAACAACCAAGATGTTGCCCTGAGTAGTATTTCAAAACATTGAGCCTACTGAAATATTAATGTATGCCTTTTAAAATGTCATAATTAGCTGTTATCTCTGAAATAACTGTTATTAAGAAGAGCTGGCTGCTTGTGATTTGAGTGAGAATTACATTCTAAATATGAGAAGATGATAAATCTGGGGGAATATGCACAGAAGTGAAAGCAGTACATGATGTGGCAGGCACACTGTTTTGTATAAAGAAAGTAAATATGTAAAGCATGCACTTCTGCATATGCATAAGAGTGGTGCTGTCCTTAGAAAATACGTACACCGGAGAGAAGAGCATAAATATTTTTCCCAGCCTAAGGCCATAACTATAGTCTAAAAAAAAAAATAAAAAAATAAAAAAAAAAAAATTTAAAAAAAGGGTAAGTAATAGAAATATGTATCTATGTCTTTGGCTTAACATGCCTTATATTGCTGCTTCAAACAGGGCTACATGCAAACCCCAGACCCAGAGGTTGTGTGATAGACCCATTTTGCAATTACATAATGGCAGTCAATTCATCTTGATGTTCATGTCTTGCACAAGAGGCTAAAAAACCAATAGCATATCTTTTAGCTTGTAGTTCTTTATTTTTTTCCACTTTTCCTTTCCATGAGTCTCCATTTTCTGTCCCCTGTGTCCTGTTGCTCATGCTTTACCACTGCCCTGGCAGAGGAGTGGCTTCCACAGGATGAGCATGTGAATGTATGGACCCCAGTCATGCAGCTCCAAACCACTCTAATGTGTTTATACACATCATGGCAGGAGACAACAACCAGCTCCCAGATGTGATTCTGTGGAAATACCTGATCTTTTCTCCAGATCTATCAGGTTTTCTTACCAGCTGCTTTATCTAGAGTATGAGCTAATACTCGCTCCCATTGGGAGACATTTTAGCAGGGATGTGAGACAGAGGAACTGGTAAGTTGAAAATCTGGAAAACAACATTGTCCAGTTCAGAGGTGGACAGCAAAGGTGTTTGATCACTCTGTGTTAGTCCTTTGGGGTGAAATCAGTTAATATAGGTTGGACTCCATTATGTGAGAAGTCTTTCCAAAACCTAATTTATTGTGTGATTCTGTGATTAACCTCTTTCAAAAGCCACTCTTCCTGATTTTCAAAACTGCTTTTTAAAGACATCAGTAGTTTGATAAACTCCATTTATACACATGGGGTTGTTAATACTGTGTCACTAACAAATGGAAAGGTAAAAAATCCCTGGGTATTCTGGGGAAAAAACAAGTAATTTTTAATTCTCCCTAACCTGGAAAAAATGCTCATTTTACTAACATGAACAACAGAATAGCAGAAGACAACAGAAAACTTCTGTCAATGTCTTTTCTCTCAAGAAAAATTTTGAAGGGTTTACTTCACTATGCATTTAGTTTCTGCTTAAAACATGTGCTCGCTTCCCATGTAGATGAAGGGGAATTACATGACCACTACCAGGGGAGAACAGATCCCAAATAGTCACTTAGTTACTGCTGAGTCACTTAAGTATATTTGCACTGTGATTCTAATTCAGCCTGATGGTAAGGCAGCTGCTTTTCTCACTTACTGCATGGCTGCTGCATCTTCAATGACATTTATGAAAAACGTTGAGGGGAAGAACGTGTCCTTAGAGCTCACAATACATCTGAATTCTTCTATTCAATGGACCAAAGCTCCCCAAAGGTGCTGTAAAACTGCAAGCTAAATCTATCAGCAGATCACATTTAACTATGACAAATTCTATCGTTATCTTTTGTAGACAGTTGCTGAGATTCAAAGTATTTATGTAAGGAAAACAAACCGGTGTTTTGGGCTTTGGAAATGTCAAGGCCCTTGATTCTCCTGTTTATTTAAAAGTGGAAGTGTGCTGAGGGACATCTTTTGAACTCTATTCAAAGGTTAAAAGTGATCTTTCATACAGTTTTGAAATTCAAAATACTGCTGTTAAATGTTTTGACTCTGCTGTGTATTCTTGGTTTTGCACTTAAATACCAAATTCTGTCCAGAGCTGGCTGTTCTGCACAGTGCTGAGACACAGGCATTGCATCTTCCAGCCATAAGGTGCAGCCATTTCAAGGGAGGAGCACAACCTCCCCACATGTTCCACAGCTGTACAACAGTTCAGAGCCAGTGGTGCAGGTACAGCATTGCACTGCTGTGGTAGGCTATGTCTGCAAAATGAGATTGCCCATGCTGGACTTTGCTCAGCACTGCAAGCTGATACTCCCCTCTCACAGGGAAAAAATCTGTAGGGAGAGGCAACAGAAAAGAAACAGAGGAGGTTGTCTTACCTGGAGATCCAGTAGGCTGCAAGACCAATTTATGAGTTGTATAATGCCAGGGACCAGTGCTTTCTTTGCTTGGGAGGAACATGTTCCAAGTGTATGTAGTTGTTTACTGATGCAGGGAAGTTCATCCCATGGGCCCTCAAACTCCATGGGCCAAGTTCCATAGCAGTTCCAAGCTTCCTTGAGGACCCACAGCCACAACCTTGCAGCATTTGTGTTCCTGGACAGGACATCTTCTCTGTCCCATCCCAGCTTGGTACAGCAGCCATGGTCTGAAAAAGTGGCAAAGTGATGTGCTGCAGATCCATAGATAGATTACTTTACCATGTCACCCCAAGACCCTGAGCAAATGAAGCAGAGGGATGGTGGGACTTAGTTGGGCCAAGAGATTGAAAAAGCAGCTGCAGGTTGTGAGTGAAGGCAGTGCAACAGTCCTGTGACATCACACTGGCTTGGGATAAAGTTCCTACTTGGCTCTCTACTATCTGTCTACAGCCTTAATTATCAACCTCATATCATAGAGCTGACTTCGCCCTTTAGAGGTCTGGCTGGTGTCATTTCACAAACTGACAATGCTGTAGTTAACTGCAGAGAAGGAAACAAATGCTCCTCGTTAGCCTTCACAATTATTTTCTAATAACTGGTGACTAATCATTGGCCCTGCCTTTGAAAACTATTTTGCCAATTATTTTAATTGTTGTTCGAAATGTATTGTACCTCTCAGAGCACTGATCCCAAGAATGTGAAAGAAGGTATGCGAAAAGTGCAACCTTCAAAACAGTGTTTTCATCCTTCATGACTGCCAGGGAAAGTCTGGAAGCCTGCTCTCTGTGAACTTAGAAACCTGTAGAGAAAAGAAAAATCAATGTGCTTTTGAATCAGGATTTTACATTAGTTCCATGATTGGTGTCGTGATTGAATTTTTGAATGTTTGAGGTTGACGATTCTGAATTAGGTCAGATAGTGTAAGTCATTGTCTGCTATTATATGCTGGCATGAATTTTACCTTCATGCAACATTTCCTCTTTGAATGGGTAATGCAGACTCTTACCGATCAGTGCACAAAGTTTTAGTCTACAGTCTAGACAGATGTACAATCCATGCAGATCAAACATCATCTACAATGGCCATAGTTTAATCTGTTTTTTCTGGTTCAGAAAATACAGAAGTGTAGTCTGTATTTTGCTTTTCATTCCAGAGTTAAAAGACAAGACTGTGAGTAGATGATTTTCCCTGTATCTACATGATCTACTGTAATGGGAGTCAAAAAACAATGGGCACACAACAGCAAACCAGGACTCCACCTGCCTCTGATGAAAAATTTAAATTCGAGATACTTTGTGTGGTCAGTTTTTAAAGTTCCGTCTCAACGTTACAGAGCTTATGATCTCTACACTTAACAAATGAAGTAATCCTCATTCCTAATGGAAAATAAGTTAAAAATACCTAAATAGATGTGACTTTCAAATCAGAATTTGGGTATACAAGATGATGGACTACTGTTTCCAGTAGAACTGGTATCTAATTTTTGTACATTTTGGTGTACTGTAGTATTTTGCTGTCACTCAGCAAATAACCTCAGTCATCGCTGTGGAATTAATTGAATTGTACATCAGTACAATCAATTGCTGTTCAATCTAATTAAAATTAGAATTAGCTGGGAGAAAAATAGTGAGAAGAACTAATATGGTTGAAAGTGAAATTTTCCTGACTCCATCAGTCATAATGGAAATTGCTGAATGATTATACATAACAGAAAAACTGAATACCAGACAGCATTATAAAAATCAGTCAAATACAAATATTACATTAAAAAATCTGGAAACACTGAATTCTTAAATCAGAGATGGAGAAAAATTTTAACTATACAAAATCATAACTATGGACTGTTAAATTAAATAAAGTAAAAATTATTTTGAATATTTATTGTATCACAATTAATTATTTTAAGGAACAAACTTTTTAATAATGACAATGGAGCTATGAAGAAATCATCAGATTTCAAAATACAGTCAGGGGTGTCTTGGTTTTGAGTGGAGCTTTTTAAAGCAATCCCTCTTTTAAGCTGCTATTGCAAAGACAGCAACATGGCAATAACAATTGAGCATATGTAAACTCTGATCTGCATCACTACCATTCTTTTACCTGATCTCTATTACATGCAAAAACTGTCTAGAGACAGAAAAAATAATTCAGAAGTCAGTGTTCCTAGTCTTTGTTTTTCAACTGTCACTGTCACCCAAGTGCTGTGTAGCTTTGGCTTAGGAAAGCTTTGATGGTTTAGTGTTCCTGGGGTTTATACAATTGTAGTAATAGTTCACTGGGATGATGGAGGGATGATTTGTAGATGTAAAGCACAGAGGGCATCCTGTACAAGTGGTATATTCTAGCATTATGGCTTGCAGCAGCAGAGTCAGTCTTGACTTAGCTGACAAATCCAACTGAAATATATCAGGTGCTATTGTTTTCTTCAACAAAGTTTGAGAGGATCGGTTGTGTTTGCAGTTTTGACACTCATTAGCCAAATGCTTTTGTCACGCTAACCTAAGTTTATCTGTAGTCTGTGAACATACATGGACATATGTATCAGAGCACTCTGGATAAACACTTGAGGCAGTGCCATCTGCCAAATACAGGACCAACTTCTACTCAGCAAGAAATAGAGTATTCCATATCAAAGGTCTGCATGGTTCCTCAAATCCCAATTTAAAATATTGCAGCTCTTTCAATGCTGAACCACTCCTGAGTGGAGGTTGTTTGCCATAGTAGTGAATGCACACCAGGCAGGAGGCTCAGCACTGTTCAGCTCCCATATGAAAAAGTAGCAGTCAATGAGTTATTTGACCCAATACTAACAATCATGTCTGTTCTAGATTTGAAGTCACCTACACTTGACTTTCTGTAGAGCTCAACACTGCAGTAACCTGCTCTCATGGGATTTAAAATTCGATGGGTGAAATACCTAGCTGACAGGAAAAATAGTGTAGGCAAACTTAATCACTGCTCATTAACTTTGTATTGATACTGGCAGGTCATGATAGGTAGGTCCTTTTGCAGATCACGCAGGAAAAAAACATTTTCTCTGCCCTCACCCCAAAGAGCAGTTTAATTTCCCTTAGGAGATTCCCAGCAGACCACAGGGATTCCTGCAGAGGGTCAGTTGCCTTTGCAGCCCCCTTTGAGGGCCCCTGCCAGCAGAGCTGTAGCTGGCATGCCTCCCCTTGCCAGCTGCTCCAGAGCTCCTGTGAAAGCCTTGGGAGGGAGAAAAGCTCCTCACCATGGGAGGGTGGGTGGGAAAATGATAATGGGGAGTGGTTGCATTCTCCTCATTCCTGTCCCAAACCTCTAGTCATTGGGCCCTCCACCGAAATACCCCCGGGAGGGGAATTCCTGGGAAATATCCAATCCAGAGGGAAAGAAATGTGCCTTTATGATGACATGCTGTTGTTCACGTTGATCTCAAGTTGTTACAAATGCTGTTTTGTGCTGGTCCCCACACTGCCTGTTCAACATATCATCTCACAATGTCATGCATCTTAGTTGTATCTTCCCCTAACAGGTGCCTAATACTGCACTGCCTTGTGCTTTGGTGTCAGTAACTTTGAAATTGTTTACGGAAAAGCTCATGGCTCCCACTGATTTAATCTGCTCCTGCAATTTCACTATGAGTCATCCAATATGGTGTGTACTTTGTTTTACTTACAGACCAAACTGCCTGAATTGCATCTTTAGTTAAGTTGTCTCAGCTCCCTTCAGGCAAAAAAGCACAAGCAAATAAAAAGTTTCTTGCTCTCAGAGCTGTGGAGGCACACTTGAAAATGTTTTTACCTCTAAACTCTTTTTTACTAGGAGGTAAATAAAAGCAAGCACACCATTGCATTTTTAATAGTGCTTATTTTGGGTCGCGTTTTGTGTACCAGAAGCTGGTAGTTCTGGGGTTATCTCTGAAACTTTCACACATCTCCATGTGGATGCCCAAAAATCACATTACCCACCCTTGGGAAAGTAGCAATGTTTTAACCTCTCACAGGTGTTATAACATAATCTTGATGAATGTTCATAAAGTGCTGTGAGAACCACAAAGGTAAAGCTTGAAAGAATAGGCTGATTGCTAGGGAATTTCCTTAAGAAGATGAGGATTCAAGGGGCTTGCTGGGGTCTGGAGCTTGATGCTCAAGAAAATTTGCAGTTCTCAACTCCCTGAGCTGTGAGGATGGGAAGGGAGTGGTGTGGGGAGAGAGCCTACAATACCTGAGGCACTATGAGATGCTAAGGAAGGGACTCAGTGTCTCAGGCACATGGTGGGATTCTTGTTTTCTGCAGAGGGCCAGGAGTTGGACTCAATGATCCTGATGGGTCCTTTCCAACTCAGCTTATTCTATGATTCTATGATTCTATGATTCTATGATTCTATGATTCTATGATTCTATGATTCTATAATTCTATAATTCTATGATTAGTAATCCTGTGGTTTTTTAAGTGCTTCCAAACAGCCTAGATCCACTTTACACTGCATTCAGAGTGTTTTTCTTAACAAGGCTTGCACTGCTTTGCCTGTCAATCTTTATAATGGGGATGGCATGGTCACTACAGCAATGCAGCATCTGTCCATTTATACTTCAGCCTTAGATGGGATCTTTTAAGGGCAGTTGGGAAGAAGCAGCAGCCCACAGTGGAGTCTGGAAGGACTGCAGAGGGACTCTGCTGAGATGGATACAGCTGTCAGTCCCCTTCTAGCCCAGAGCTTCACTTGCTGCTTCTAGAAGTCAATCTCACACTCTTCTTCCAAAGCTGAGCCAAACTGATGGTATTGAGAGCACCAATTGCTGTGAAAATCCTTAAGCTACTCTTGCAAGGAGAGTGTTTTTACTATGATTTGTTGAAGCCAGGAGGTCACTAGGTACACACAGCCCTCTCTGAGCAGGGATGCTGTTAGCAAGCAACATCAGTGCTGTTTTTAAGAGCAACACATTCAGGTGCAATGGCCAGGCTAAGGTAATGTAAAGTTATTTTTCCCACAATTTGGCACAAAAGTGTCATAATTATGTCCAGTACTTTATCAGAGTTGTTACCTTTGCAGTTGTAAACAAGAAAGGCTCGCCAATTTTCCACTCAATAGAAAAGTCCTGTATGCTTTGATAGCAATACACCAGGGACAGCATATAAAGGAAATGTTGTCATGGAGTGCCAGCTCAAGAACACATGAAAAAGTCTGAAGAATTAACTCTCAAAAGACATTTTTCTTTCCTCCTTTTCCTTTTCCTATTTTCCTTTCTTCCTTTTAATTTCTTCTTTCTCTGTTTTTCTTTCTCTTTGATAATATGTTTGTGACAAAAAAGGGATTTCAATCTCAAATAGGCCTGTCTTTTTTGCTATAATGATAAATTAACACATATAGCAAATCTGCTTTTCAATTATCATTTCTCGGGTGCTTCCTGCTTATGTCTTCAATCAAAGTAACATTCTACATAAGCAGAATAAAGCAGCTTGAGGAAAATATCTACCAATTACTTTCTCTCAGATGAATGCTGTACTTGTTTTCTGTATGTCTAAGTCAAATTGTGGTCTACTTGTGAGCCCTCATCTGGCAGTTCCTTGCCTTCTAAAGGGCAGGGTGGGCAGAAGGGTCTTGGTAAGTTTGATCTCTGCTGCCTACATACATTAGCTGAGCTAGTGCCAAGGATGAAGCAACCTGCTGCATTTAAAACTGTGTTTTGGTCGCAGTTTCTTGCCTGCAGCAGTGCAGAAGTGTGTGGGTTTGACCAGTGTCACCTAAGAACTCATTAAATCAGATTAATTATTTGCTGACCAAAAACAATTGATTATCTGAGACAAAGGTTAACATTACCCTAGACATTTGTGGTGTCTCTAAAGGTAATTCCTAGATTAAATCATAAATGTTTATGCTCTGAGAGAAGAAATTTATTTAAAGCTACAAGAGCATGTATCTAATACAAACATATCCCCAGGAGCCACTATTTGAGCTGTATGTGACTGTTTGTACAGGTGCCTATTCTTATATTAAACTTTTTTTTTACTG
Organism: Oenanthe melanoleuca; assembly: GCF_029582105.1. Taxonomy (NCBI): domain Eukaryota; kingdom Metazoa; phylum Chordata; class Aves; order Passeriformes; family Muscicapidae; genus Oenanthe; species Oenanthe melanoleuca. The sequence continues at coordinate 84,636,662 of NC_079333.1, read as the reverse complement.
GTCTTCTTTCTCAGGTCATTGCTAATATTTTCACCAGCAGAAGTGCTCACTGTGAGCAAACCCAGAGCTTGGCAGTGTGTTCCTTGTAGAGCACACGTGGAACCTGTGGATGCAGGCAAAGTGTTTAGCTAAGGACAAAGAAGAGAGGCAACGTGTGCCTCTCCTCCATTCCAAGTCCTGCATCTTGCTTATACCAGCTCTGGCCCTGACTGGACCCTCCCTTTGACTCACTAGTGTGGCATAAAGCTATGTAGGATTTGCTGTTGTTTGTTTTCTTCCAGGCTGTTGAACTGAGGTGACTCAAGTACCAACACGTGAGCGCTGGTGTCACCGTGAGATACAGAGAGAAACTCTGTGATGACAAGGGGGTGAGAGATGGGTGGGACCTCCATTTTTGGGGTCACAAAGTGGTTATTGACTCCCTGGGATTTGTGATATGAAATCCTTGTGACAAAGGGATCAGAGTGGGAACGTTCTCGGCCAGCATCTTCTGCAGGAAGCAGCCTGGCATCAAGAAATATGGTGCATGAGCATCTCTTAGAAATCCCACCCCTGTTCCTCTGGCCAGGATAAGGGGATCCTGAACTTGCTTTGCTGACTAGGAGATAGAGATCTCTGGATTTTACTGACTCCCTCTTTTCCATGTAAGTACCTGACATATTACGCAGTGGCACTACACACCCTTTCTCCTGCCCCATGAATTTGCCTTTGCCTTCAAAAACAAAGGTGGAGCATATTTATAGCCAAAGCTGCTCCACTGCTGCTTCCTGTGTTGGATCCATCCAATGGTTATGTGCCAAGCCTACTGTGACAGGCCCTTAAGGTGAATAAGTGATGTATTTTTGGGTTGCAATAACACTCAGACATGACAAGAGTATCAGAGACTGTCCCAGACACGTGCAGGTGCAGAGCTGGCAGCATTGTGAGACTTATGAAATCAAACAGGAAGGTACGGATTTGTAATGTTGAGTACAGGAATCTTAATAATACATAAGCCCTTTTTTAAACCTTTCATTTGGTCATGCCCTAAGCAGCTCATTAAGTTGCAGTCATACAATCAGGAAGCTGAAGCAATGTCATGTAGAGCCTCTGCCCCCACATTGTCTCTCCTGAACAACTACAGGAGTGCAGTGAGCCACCTGAAAACTACTCCTGCAAGCTATTTCAGGGCTACTCAAAAAGTTTGTGTTCATGATTTGCAAGTGATCAAAGAATCAGCCTTCTAATTCTCCCTACATTTCTTGAACATTCATTTACTGTTAGAGCAGGTGTCTAATTTCTTCAGATTAAATTGGTAGATGTATATAGGCAAGAAGGAAATCTGAAAGTGCTTTAGATTACAGATTTTTAGGAACAAATATTTATTTAGGAACAAATGTATTGGGAACAAATCCTTTATGTACATTAGGGGGAAGAAATTTGTTGAAGAAATAAAAGTCTCCAAGTCTTAGGAAATAGCATTTTGCATTTTGTTATTAAAAATTACAAATAACAAACAGCTGCAGAGAGGAAGACAGAATCTATATTGGGAAATTAGGGAAAGACTGTAGTCAGGGAAGAGAGAGGCTGGGTGCAAGATTAGTAAATTAATTCCTCTAACTCCTCTCCCACAAATAAATCGGTGGAACGTGGTTGACCCTCATTCTGGTTGGGAGAGACAGCAGGCAGTAATCCTATCCTCTCCACTCGGTTTCTTTTGCTCTCAGTTACACCCCTGGCCCCAGAGAGCAGAAGCCCTGGCTCAGCCTGCCCTGCTGCTGCTGCCAGCCCAGGCAGAGCCAGACACAGGAGCATCACCTCCACTTCCAGCTCCCAGACTGAACTGCATCTTCTAAATTTATGTGTTTGCTGTTATTCCTACATGCTCTTCCCAACCTTCGTTTTTCAAGGAAGTGGATATGTTCTGATCCAAATGATTTGGTGTATTTAATAGCACTTTCATTCATTTCTGCTTGCTAAATGAACAGTGTAATGCATGTCCAATACAGGAAAGTGTTCAAGGGAGATCTTCACACTAAACAACATAAAAGAAATAGTATGTATGCAAGAAGCCATTTACATGAGCATATCTTTAGGTTATTTTGTCTCCTGTGATGCTGTTTAGACTAATTGAGTATGATCACTGATTTTTTTCATTTTCATGAAGTCTGAGGCAATAAAATATACATTCTATAAAATAAAACCATGAACTGCAGACACATCTCATGCATCCCAGGCAGGAAAAGAGAGAAGGCATTTCTACATTGAGTACATATACCAGACTCCTGCATCTCTTATTCATATACAAGAAAATTTTGCCTCAGATTTAAGTGCTCACTAATTCATACTTTAGGCGATGAACCAGGTCTAAAGTGTTAAACCTTTCAATTAGAATAAACATGGTCATGTTGAAAACATAGGTCAGAACATCACCTGGACTAGAGCCAGTGTTGTACCACTGCAATGCTATAGAGGTGAGAATACAAGCATGGGTCACGTTCTCTGGATAAGTTTAAATTACAGCCTTGCTCAAAGCAAGAGTCTTTTCTTCATGATTTCCTGTAAAATATCATCCATATCCATAGCCGTGTGGGAGCAATAACAATACAATCACTAGTGCAGCACAAATTAATTTCTGAACAACTGTCTCATAAGAACGTCCTCTTGGAGAGGAAAAAATAGATCAATAGGCAAAGTCCAGTGCATTTGCACAAGCCAGAATGCTTGGGCTGCACATGCAGCTGGAGACTTGTAATCCAAATCCTTTCTGCACGTGACTGGAGCGTGCTCAGGGCTGCTTTGCCAGTCTCTTAAGTGTAGTTTTTCCCAGAGAAGGAGTGAGCACTAGGCTGCTGGACTCGTTGCAGCCGGAGTGCGAACAGGTTTCTTCAGGCGCCGAGCCCAGCTGTCCGTGGGCAAGCAGGCGTCCTGGCAGCAGGACTGCAGGGACAGGCTGCCACAGCACACAGCCTGGAGCTGGAGGCCAAGCCCTGGGGAGCTGCCAGGGCCCAGCATATTGACCATCCTTCGGAGAAAACATTTTATCAAAGCTGATCCTGATGAAATGTAGGTGTCCCTTTGTCCAGCAGAGCAGAGGCACAGCCAGGCAGTGCAGCTGAAAAGGTGTCCTTGAGGAACAGCCAAGCTGAAGGGGCAGTCAGTGGCTTCAGCATCTCCTCTGTACTGTGGGTGAGGCCAGGGTGACTGCAAGGACAGCCCTGGCTGACCTTGACTGCAGTCTGTCCTCTGGCTCAGTCTGGGTGGTGCGATTAATGCAAGTCACAGTGTGGTCAAGCCTGCCTTGCCTACAGCTAAATTGCACACTGCTTGTGGGGGATGTGGTTCTAAGTCCCTGTGAAATCTGCCCTTCCCAGCACACCAAGCTTTCCGTGCAGAGGTGCCCGACCTTGCTCCCATCTCCAAATTCCTCTTTATAACAGAGCAGAGCATTTGGGGAAAACCCTTCTCTGTATCTGTGTGTGTAGGGATGTGCGTTCTGCACATCCACCTGCTGCAGCACCACTCCCACACACAGCCCAATACTCACAGTACAGATGGAGTTTGAAAACACACAGGTGAAACAACCAAAATAAACCATCCTCTCTAGTACTGATATATCTCTTCAGTTTAGTCTAAACCACTCAGCCAAATGACAATATTTTGAGAAAGAGAGCAAATGTACGTACTCGTGTCCTTATAGCCAGTAAAACAAAATGAGTGCAGCAGGCAGCCAGGTATAATGGACAAATAGTCCTTTGGGGAAGACTTCCCAAGCCAACCATTAAATTCAACACATTTTTTCCCACTCACTTAGGGCTCCTAAAGAAAGGGTTGAGCTCAGGGGATGACAGAGGAACTGAGGAAATGAGATTAAAAAGCTACTGAAATTGAATTTCCTCACAGAGTAATTCTTCCATAAGCTCCATAAACTTTTCTTGCCTAAATAAATACTCTGGGGTGAAACAAGTTTTTACATTTCCAGTGTGACTCTGGTGGTAACCTTTGTCTATATTGTGACTTCCCAAGAATCTCAGAAAATAGATGGTTGGTTTCATATTATGTATCATCTTGAGCTAGGCAACATTTGGGAACCATGAAATCCTTCCAAATGTTTGCAGATATCAGAGCCTTAAAAAAACCCCAAATATAACCCCCAAATTCCAATCTCCATCCTCCCCACTCCCCCTCCAATTCTGGCTGCAAATATTTCAAATACATAAAGAAAAAAAGAATCTCTGGACTTTTTGGTGACTTGACTATAAACATCTCTCCTTCTCTCCTTATCACAGCCTAATGGATTCTGCCTGAACAGGCCACATAAAAACAGTAAAGAAAATAATGAGGTAATGAGAAAAGTGTTTAGGGCACCTAAGCTGTAAAGCATCAACCTAAATATCAGCTATAGTGGCATTATGTAGTACTTTCAACATATACAGTTCTATTCATTGCTGGAATATCCCATGAGGCAGGTATACTTTATATACAGCTACAGTTAGGACAAAGAAATTACAGCGTGCAGCTGTTAGGAGACTTGCCTTTGATCAAAAAGGAATTCATTATCAGAGTTGAAATTCAACACAAAGCTCCTGATTCCACCGCTCCCACCCGCTGTCTCAACAAGAAAATACAAATACTTTTATATTCATAAAATAAGAATTGAAATTATTTTGCTTCAAGTGCTTTTGATATCTCAAAAGTATTGGAAAAAAAACAACCAAAAAACAACCCAGCCCTGAATTTCTAACTTTAACGTAATCTAAATGAATGAAAATATTCCATCCTTTAATTGTTAACCTTGCACATTTGTTATGCAGCAGTGTAGAGATTAATAGCACCAGCTCTTGACAGGTTGAGATGAGTAAATTCTTACCTTCTTGGTCTGTCAGAGCTGGCCTTTGGAGAGTTGGTTTTCAACCTCACTTTTCTCTGTTACATGAACAACTCAAATCAGATGGATTGCCTTGAAAGAAATTAATTTATTTTTTCTCTGTGGGACTCATATATTTACTTTCCATTCTTGAAAGAAAAAACCCTCTCAATAAAAGCAAAAATCAAAATAGCAGAACACAAGCTGTGATTTATGCAGTCCAGCATCAGAGAATCTGTTCTTCAGTCAGAAGTGAAGATGGAGAATTTAGAAGCAAATTTGTCCCTTTCATTCAAAGACAAGACCATGAATCAGTGCTTGTTTACATACAATCTGTCTTGCTATACTTTGTGTAGAGGAAGTGCTTTCACCCACACTGCTCCACCTGAACTGCTCTTGTTCAAGTTTCATGTAGAAATGTCCTTGACAACAGCAATAAGTGGAACTAAACATAGTTTTGTAGTATTTAAATAGTTTCATTAAGAGTGTCAATTTAAAAAAAGATACTTTAAAGTTAACCTGCTGGAAAGAAAGAGGATAATATACATCACCCATATCGATTTGTTTGGGTTTTTATTCACTCCTTAACCTTCAGTCCTGTGGAGTTAATTACCTTTAACAGAATTTTGCTATCCTCTCACTTTTGTTGTTAAATATCAAGTCTTCCATCATAAATTAAGGACACCATAAACTGAATCACAGGCTTCAGCTTGTGATTATTGCTATCACCAATAATGAAAAAATTATCTGCTGTACTGGAAAAAATCCCACAGCCTTTTAGTTGGCCCTATTTTAAGTTTTTACTGACATTGCCTCCGAGTTTTGAGAGCCTTAAGAATTTGACTGGGAAGTGTCAATTTATTGCAGCCTAAACATGTTTGCAAGGTGGGAATAAGAGGAGTCCTTGTGTAAACATCAGGGAAGAGACGGCTCCAGGCTGTCTACATGATGCATTCACAAACCTTGCACCACTTGTTGGTGCATACAGGGGCTAAAGTCCCTTCCACACTGCTTTCCCTCCTCTCCTTCCCTCACTCATCACCTCTGCTGGCTGACTAAAGACCATAGTCTCAATATTGTCCTTGAAAATACAGGAAATACAGTGGAGCTAAGGGTCCATTTTTGGTCCACTGACCTAAAAATTCAAACCAAGTCAAACTGATTAATTTATAGTATGAAGAGATTTATATTGTTAATGCTGGCTGTGAGCACACTTCTAGTCTTGCTGAGTGGCTCCTGAGTCTCCCCTGAGCAGCAGCCACAAGAAAATGCCATCACCTTTATAGCTTGAAGTGAATTTAACAATTAGAACATATATATTTAACAGCATCTGCAGGTATAAAAACAGTTGTACTCAGGGAGGGAGAGAGATACTTTTTAATATTATTTTAAAGGAAGTGATTTTCTTTGTTGCATGTATTGAAGAATGTACCAGAAAAGGCACCATCTCCCTTAATTCCTCCTACAGCTTACAATAAGGGACAAAACCAGTCAGAAAATAGTTTTAGGGAAAACTGTGAATAATGGTAATGCTTAAATAATTCAGTTCTCTGAAATAATTTCCAAAGTCTTTTTCATATCTTAGTGAAAACAGTAACAACCACTTTTGCTTATAGATAAGAACAGTGACATTTAAATCAAGATGTGACTCTGACAATATTTGGCTTCACCTACTTTGGAGGGTGTGCTTTTGGCATGGACTGAGATTATAGGAATTGTAATAAATACATATATTTAAAATATGTGATTTGTAGACTATTTAGCATCTATAGCAAAACAAAGTCTAAAGCAACAGGTGTCTGTATGGTAAAAGCTCCTTTTGCAGGTTGAGTGACAAATGGCCACATGCAAGACCTGCAGAACTATCAGGACAGAGGAGGGTAGAGCTTCACTTCTTCCCCCACTGCTCTGTCCCTGATAGAGTCAAAAAATAAAGATTGTGTCCTCAAAAGTAGTCTAATAAAAGAACCAAATTTTTAAAACTTATTTACAAGAGAATCTTATTAGAATTTCATTCCCCTAAGTAAAACAGTAACAATATTACAAAAATAAAGACAGAAAGATGAATTGGAATAAAACATTTGGGTGGAAACACTGAGCTGTTGCCATGACTAACGGGAACTAATTTATTTACTTATACATCCTTTGTAATCTCATTTTCTCCCATGTGACAGCCAATGACTCATTGTTTGTTTACTGATGAAGAGAACATACTTTCTGAAATCTGTACCCGGAGAGATCTTCTCTGGACAGTCTGCATTTGTCCCTCACCCAGGAGTGGGCTGAGCCTTCTCTGCAGTGCCCATTCAGTAGGTCCCTCCAGACCCATGGGCACCAAACCTCAGTATTTAGGGCAGGGGAAGGGGGAGGAGAGGCACACACATAGGTGCTGTCTGTAGGGGCTGCTGTGGGCAAATAAAGTAACTTGGGTTTCTTTACTTTTCCCACAGGTTTTCCCAGTCTTGGTGGTTCAGGAACGTTCTGGGCAAAGAAATCTAATGTTGGCAATGCTGCTGGAAAAGTGGTAAAGATGGTAGATTGTAGGCAGTTCTGGTATGCTCTGTATTCTGTATTTCTGGGCTTGGCATGTGCCAGTTCAGGCAAATATACATGGAGAGTTGTTTGCCTTTTCTTTCCTTTCCCCTCACTTGCATCCTCATCCAGATGAGCAGAAACTGAAATGGAAATGTATTTCTGGGGTGCTTTTTCAAGTCAGCAGACAAAATGAAAATATCTCCATTGAAGAAAAGAAGAGAAAACCATGACTTTTGACAGATCAGTCAGCTGCAAGAATGGTAATCTGGCAGGCTTTTGGCAATGAGAACTGCTCACCTGTAGGTGTGTCATGTAAAAGGCTGCTACTTTATTGTTGTTGACTTTCTTTTTCCCCTTCCATTGCCTGTCCTTCAAATAGACTTGCTGAGCCTCTCAGAGTGGTTGTTAGCTGGTGGTGTGCACCAAACACCACATGGAAGAACATGGCCCTGAATACCAGGGTTTTCCCCAAACCACGGCCCTCTCTACCTTTTGAGGTGACAGCCACCATCATTTGATGCGGTGGGTTTGTGTCATTCTAGGGTTCTAGTTACTAAAAAGAAACAAAATTGCTAACAGATAAACATATGAGATCATCAAGTCTCCCATTAATTAAAAGGGAGTGTTTCAATACGAGCAATAATTATCTTAAGTGAATATGGGAAGCCTTGTAGTAGCACTAAGTACAGCAGGGAAGCCTTTGGTGCCAGGAGGTAACATTAGTCACCTGGGAAATCCTGGGAGCACCCTTGAACAGTGAGACTGAGATACTGGAATACAAACAATATCCTTTGGTCTAGGCCAGTGCCTGTTTCCACATCCATTCCCAAATTTTGCTTGACTTAGCCATGGGCTTGCCTTTGACAGATGACTTCATGGGCCAATAGCTCAGATTCTGTAATTACAACAAGAAACATAAAAAGAAGGTCCTGGATCCAGAAAAGAAAATTATTTGCTAGGGTAACTTCAGGAAGGTAAGGCTCACCACTCTTCTTGCTGCAGCTGTGCCCTCATCAAGGAGGAGGTGAAGCCCCTGAGAGGAGACAAAGTGCAGCCATGCAGGGATGTGGAAGATACCATGGAACAGATGTTGCTGCCTGCTCCCAGGAGGTTTGAGATATAAAGTCAAGCCTCAGACTGCCCATCCACAGGAAGCCCCATCACTGGGCTCCAGGCATTGCATGTAGATCTGTGGGTTTAACTGGAGTAATGTTGTGGAAAGACAATAAACTCCCACCAAACTCCTGAACCTGTCAGGGAGCCTTCCCCACTGTGGCTGAGTGGCAAAACTGGGCATCCCCTCTCTCAGTCACTCTATTGTTTCACCTTTTTGAGTGCTTTTGTCACTGCTAACATCTGCTATACAGCAGCAGTGAAATAGATTACTGGAAATATTTTTTCTTAACCTGGATTCTGGCAGTAGCCTTATTTCTGCTTCTGTGTGACATAGCTGAATCACAAAAGTATGGAGCTCTGCCCAGCACTGTTCTGAGGGAAGGACACACATAATGCCTGAAAACTTAATTGAAAGATTTTATGCATATTCATCTTTGAATCTTTGCTTAGATGTAAATTTCAATGGACATATCATTTATCTATCTCTAACCTAAAATACTCCAGGGTAATTGTTCAGCTTGTAAAATATTTAGATGCACACACCCACTCATGGCCCAATTTTTCAAACTAGGTTTGTATAGCTCTACGCCTAATTTGTTTGTGCAACTTCTGTGATTGAATGTTCAGCTGGCAAATGGACAGGGAAATGCTTAGATCTATACATATCAGGTTCTTGCTCTTTCCTCATTTTTAGGTGTAAACAAGACAAATGTTGAATGCCACCTCTTGTCAAACCCCAAGCAGACAGCAGTCTGGGCTGCTTTTTAAGAGGAAAGCGGGCCCAGAAACAAATTCCAGTGATCCCACCACTAAATGTATTAAGCATAAAATAAATAGTTCTATAAATACACACACTAAAGATATAAGTGGGAACTATTCATAGTGGATGGTCACATTCTTAACCCTAGTCTGTGTCACTTGCCAGATAACTACTGGAACTCCCAAGCTGCATTTACAAGTACTGCATTATAGTCCAAAACTATTTGAAGATAAACTTGTGCTTACTGTCAAGGAAAACTTATGAAGTTTGTTTACTTCCTAATGCAAAAAAAAAATAAAAAAATTAATTAACACATTCCTTAAACACTGATCAAATTAAACTTCATAAGGGTTATGCCCAGTATTGCTTATAACACTTATGGACTAGCTCAGGGAAGTTCTAAACTTGCATTATAGGGGCAGATAAAAATAATGTCATAGACATCGTGCATATATAGCCTATATAAAATAATATGGTATTTATGCATCAGTCAGCACTGTGATTCATGTTAAACTATTGAAGGAACACTACATCACTGTAATACAGCTATTAACTATGAGATATCCTGTGCCTTACAATGCACTCTTGTTCCCCTTAGTGTTTAAGAAGCACAGTTTCCCAAATTGCTCTCTGTAATTTCATAGACGTCATCCTTATGGAATTTCTGCTCTAATGTTCACCTTAATATCTGCAAATTGAATCTCTTCCAGTTGCATGAGATATATATACATATATGTTGTAGGAATCCCCTCCCTCCCCCTGGCATTCTACTTGCCCTCTTCAGCAGTTGGAGTTGGAGCAATCTGATGCCATCTTTCATCAGGGCACAAAACTGTCAGCAAGAAGTGTTCTCAACACCCCCTCTGAAAATTCACTCCCTGTTTTTCCAGCTCCTCACCCAACCCAACTGTGTTATTGTGGGCACAGCTCCTGCAACTCTCACCCAGAAGAATTTGGGACTCTTCACCCCAAGAAGGCAAATGGAGGAAGCCATGGGCAAGGGCTGCTGTGCCATGGTGTTAAGTTATGATGCATTTACATGCTGAAGGGGGCTTGTTTTTAAATAAAGCTACCTGTGCCTAATGAGGCTCTGGCAGGCCACAGAGAGTGAAGGTGAGTGATTGAGTAATTTTCTGGGTCTGGCCCATCGCTGTGACTCAGGGTGTCACGGTCACACTTCACTCTGGGTGTCTCATCCTCACCAGGGACCCTTGCAGAACCCCATGGGTGTGGGTGCCTCTCCCCGTGGGACACCAAGTGTCAGGACAAGCTACACCTGTGGCAGAGATCCAGCTCTGTGGCAGATCTAGCTCTGCAGGGAGGGAGCCAAGGCCTCTGCTCACTTTGCAGCATGGTTGCCAACACATCGCAGATGAAAATTAGGCATGTTGCAGTTCTTTTTTGATTTTACCATATGTAATGAGCCCCCCTAGCATCTTCAGGAGAAACCACTTCGTAATCCCAGAAAGAAGAAAAAGAGCAGAGGAAAAATTACTGCTTTTGTTTTGCATGCACCACCAAGAGCCTGGCTTTGCTGCTCTAAATGCTAAGAAAAATCACTCTCTCAGGAACAGCAAGCACTTGAGAAAGGGAATCTCTTTTATTTTAGATGGCTGCTTTGGGCCAAGAGGGTTTTCACCTCCATGCATCTCTCTCTTCATTAGCTAGGGAGGGGATGCTCCACCATAAGCCTCTCTAAAGGAAATGTCTGAAGTGATACCAGGACAGTGAAGGTAACCATATATCACACAGCCCAGATGCTGGGCTGATGTTTTCTGCTACATCTTTTTGGTCAAGGGCCTTAGGTCCCTATACCTTACATCAGCTGACATCATCTTTAGCTATGATCTTTAGATGCCAATACTATACTGAGCTATTGCTCACTAGGGGAATGTAGTAGGAAATCTAACATCTAGATATATTGTGGCAATGGGCATTTGGAGCCTTAAGCTGGACCTATCTCCTGCTCCCAGCTCCTGATGTGGCTGTGAACCAGAGGTGCCTGGTCCATTTTGAGATGCCCTAGGCCTGCCCTCTCCTGCCTGTCCTCAGGTCCTATGCTCCAAAGAGACATGGATTTCCTGTAGTTCCTGTCATACAACTGCTAGTCCCCAGTGCATGTCTGCTTCCCCTGGGGCCATCAGGCCATGCCTATGTGTAAGCAACTGAACAAAGCCCTAAATTGCTACCAATTATAATGGGACATTTGATGATTCCTTCCTTTGTAGGTACCTCCCTGCTTATGGGTGTCTTAAATCAGCAAGCTGAGTCTTTCCTTATATTGTTTCCCCATCTTAATATATTTTTCCATTTTTCTGAGACATGAGAAATGATATGCAATTCAATATTAATCCCTTCAATATTATGGATTAATTTAGTCAAGGCAGCTAATTTACCAAATGTTGTCTCACATGTGTTTTTATCAACAGCTAAAGTTTTGTCTATGCTTCCTAATTGCCAGCACTCCATCTTCATTTTAGTTTACATAAAAAACTTGTAAATATAGTTCTGCATCATTTCCATTTCACAGCAATTTATTTCAGTTCTGTCTTTAAAATGGGATCTGCCTCCTCATAAGCACAGAACTCACCTTATCTGATGCCCCTTTGGCTGCCCTTCACTTCTTCTGTTTTCTTGCTAGTTTTATCTCTTCCCAAGGACTTGAACAGAGCCTGACAAGCAGGATTTCCAAAGGCACACTGCTTACTTCTTCCTCTATTCTGTTTTCTGTTTCAGGGATGGGGAACAATGGGGAATGTAGACAGACATGATGCAATTGTGGTTTCTTTTTGAGCTCCCCAGCTTTCTCAGAAACTCACGTTGGTTGGCTTGTTTGTTTATGTATTCCAGTGCATCATACTGACTAGTTTTCTTCACACCTTCCAAAATTCTTCTGTGACTCTTACTTCCTGCACTAAACATCTAATCCAAAACTTCTGGTTATAAGTGAGAGTCTCTCCTACAGTGCCTTTTTGGGTTTGCTTACTTGAACTTGAATCATTGTGAATACCAGCATCAAACTTTCCTATTCTTCTCACATACCTCATACATCCCCTTGCTGAAGAGAAATAAGTCCAGGCTAGTATCTTCCTGGACCGAATTCCAGCTGCACTAAATCCTCAAAAAAAACCCAGAAAATTGCAGATCAATTTTCCTGCCTACAACTGTGTGATACTGTTAAAAAAAAAAAAAAAAAAAAAGAGGAAGGGAAGGAAGGAAGGAAGGAAGGAAGGAAGGAAGGAAGGAAGGAAGGAAGGAAGGAAGGAAGGAAGGAAGGAAGGAAGGAAGGAAGGAAGGAAGGAAGGAAGGAAGGAAGGAAGGAAGGAAGGAAGGAAGGAAGGAAGGACAACACTGGAGGCACTCTGTTTCTTATCTAAAACATGATACAGCTGTGTCTGCAGCTTAGAAATGCCTTGATATTTGCAGTAGCTGTCATACCACAAATATGAGAGAGGGGTGCTCCCTGGTCTCTGTATTCCCAAGATGTGGGGCTGTCACTTCTGGGATTTCTCAGATTCTCTTGTTGGGCTGTTATCCCTGGTACCCGTTCTTTATTTTCCCTAAATAATACAATAGAATAACCTAGCTCCCCTTATCCTGCTCCCCTTTTCCCCTCATCTGATTGCACCAAACCACATCAGTGCTCTCTACCCCACCTCTATCTCCTGTGGTGCAGCCTGGATCTGCAGAGCCAGCCTACAAGAACAGCACAGGGGCTCTCTCCTGGGGGTGGGGTGCTCTCCAGATGGGTCATCAGGAAATAACCAGCACAGCCAAGAGCTGTGCTTCAGGTGGCTTAATACAAGTTCCCCCCATGCTGGAAAAGAAGAAAATTAGGAAGCAGGAAACTATCAAAACTCTAAAAGGTTTCATTCTGGAAATGCTGGGCAGAAGTGGTATGAAGACAAAAATATAGGAAAGCAAGATCTTCCCACAGTAGATCAATATTGTTGGTATAATGGAGATCTTTGCAAAAGGCAAGGGCACACATTGCCTACATTAGCCATTGCAGTAACAAGTAGTCCCTACTCTTCACATTTAAAAATGACCTTTTCATCTTTCATTACTGCCATGGAGATCAATAATCTCATGCATGAGGAGAGGCACCAGTAACTGGAATGTCCAGGGGACAAAAAAAAATAAGGTTATGGTACTCCACTGTCTCTGAATCACCTCTTTGTGACTGTGCTTAAATTTCTTCTCCAATGGAAGATAAGGCTAGAGCTCATCTTCATTCATTCTACATAATTAATCAGCAATGATAAGAGCTTGATGAAGCAACATTTGCAGTAATGTAGATTTTAAAAATAGCTTCTATAATTTGCTCCATGTTTTCAGTTTCAGTCTACATTAGTGCAGGATGTTATGCAAATCCATAATCATATCCTTTCCTCCCACATGCATGCACTCATAGGGAGGCTGGCTGATACACACAGAAACAAAGCACATGCACCCATACTGAAACATGCTAGTGTTGAGATGTAGGCTTTAATTTTAAATGTGCTGACAAATATTTATATTATTTTCATAATTTTTTTCAAGTGTATGTTTCTGCATGTGCTTACATACCAAGCTGCCACATGTCAGGTAAGCATAGTGGTATCTTTATATTAGGCTGCAGATATGGGATGAGCATGGCTGGTGAGAGACACAGAGTATATATTCAAATGCATCTTCATTACATATAGTTATTCAGAAGATTTTTCCCTCCCTAAATAGACCTCACAAAACTATTACTGCAAAACCAATTTTAGACTCTATCCTCCAATAAATTTAGACAGAAAGGGGGAAAAACAGAGAGGAAAAGAAGGAACAGAATACAAAAACAAAACAAGATAGATATTAAAGAGGAGAAAATATGTAAAATGCACATTCAGTAATTTTCTCTGCAATAAAGATGTGTTCAATAAATTTTACCAAATGAGTCTAGATAATTATAGATACACAGCCCCTCATCTGAAACCTCTATCTCATGTATATAAATGTACACATAGAAGCATATCTATATTTAGATGTGTGTACACACATATATATGCATATATCTGTATTTCACACATGCTTGTATCAATGCACATAAGTAAGTGTATATATGTGGGGTATATAAATGGTGCCTCAACCCCAAAACTTTTCAAGGACAAGAGACCAGTGAAGCAGACTCCTGACTGTCTGACGGAACTGGGGAGCCAGTTTATGTAATTTCTGCCTCTAGTTTGCTCAAAATACAAAGGACAAATTTCTGCTTTACATGCTGCTTTTGCAAGCAGTGCCTTACAGGCAGATTTACAGCACCACCACCATCAACAACAACTGAGTGGGGATAAACTCACAGAAATCGCTGACACAACTCTGTAGATAGAAAATGCCCCGCGGTGGCCCAAAAAAATAATCCACCTAACCACCCTAGACAATTTCTTGCAATTTCTTTCCTCATCATGTACTAATATACACCACTGTCATGTCTTGAAAGAAATTCAGGGCTTTCTACAGCAAAAAGGAGGATAAATTGCTTTATCTGTGCCAGAAGTGGAGCATGCCTTCTGTCATATCCCCAAAGCTGCTCCGGGGAGAGGATTTCCTCACATGGATTCAGGCAATTATTTTACATTGAATGAGAAGCAGGAACATTTCTGTTTCTGTGACTGAGCCTCCCTGGGGTCCTCTGCTGCCAACAGCCAGGATGTGCAGCTCCTGGGAGATGGGTCTTGAGGGCTGAAGTGGTTTTGACAGACAGTGTCTCACTGGGGTGCTGCCTCTGCCAGGTTCACCCAAGGGACTTCTCCCCATGGGTGGAAAGGTGGCAAGCCATCCTTCATCCACATCCCAACAGCAGGACAGCAGAAAATTGGGCATCAGTGGCTTTAGTTCAGGCCTTGAGCCCAGCCTGGCAATCTTCTCCATCCAATGGGATTCAGTGATTGGGCTCCTGGGCATCCCTGAGCAGAAATGCAATCACATTCCTCAGAGCTCCTGATTGCGGACTGCAGTGCTACTGAACTTTTTTTTTCTATTAAACAGCCCCAGAGAGCAAAACCCGACCAAAAAACCAAACAAACAACAAAAAAACCCAAACAAAAAACCCCAAATCCCCCAAACAAACAAACAAACAAACAAACAAACACCCACCCCCTCAAAAAAAAAAAAAAAAAAAAAAAAAACCAAACAAAAAAACAAAAAACAAAAAACAAACAAACAAAAAAAAAAAAACAAAACAGAACCAAAAAAACAACTCCCAAAAATACTACTCCAGAGGTTTTCTGAAAAGCAGTGCTTGGCAGAGGTACAGCAAAACTTCTCATGCTGGGCAGTGTTGTGCCCCCAGGAGTGGGAAGAATCCCTCTGGCAGCACCCCAGGTGCAGAGTGGGAGGGAGCCAAGTTCTCCCTTGTGCTGCAGCCACCTGGCAGCTGCTGCTCCCTTCCAGGTATTGCTGAAGGAGTCACACTGCTGGATCATGGCCACACTGTGCTGAGCAGGAGGTAAAAACACATCAAAAGGTGCTACCCTGGCTGAAAGGTGATTTATTGCAATTGTGACAGGTTAAAGGGCTGATTGCAGTGAAGTATTCTGCATTTTGCTTAATTTATTGGCATCACTTTCTATAAGTGCAGTGGGAAAATGAGCAGTGATTCCTTCCACAGAGTGGCCATTGCATTTTTCAGCTCCACACAGACTCCTTGCAAACTCAATGTTTGTAATTAGTGGCTAAGCATGTCCCTTGGTATCTGTGATGACATCATTAAGTGAAAGACAATTGAACTTTCATCACCAATCTAGTTTTAATTTAGGACATTGAAAATCATTTTTCCAAAGTATTTGGTTGTATTCATGGACATCAGAGCTTCAAATTTTTTGGAGCATATCCACTGTGAATACTATTTTCTGCAACTTTTATTAGTCTGGAGAATGAATTGGTGCAGAATGTGAGGAAAATAAATCTGGACATGTAAATCTTACAGCCTGAATCCACCCATCTGTAATGGAAATAAATGTTTGGGTGAGTCAGTTCTACTTAAATTGAAACTCAAACTGATTGCAAGGGTGGCAAATATGATTTATCAATCTTTAGCATCTCTAAATAGGCATGATCTTCATCTGAGTTTTTGCATTAATTTGTAGCTTTGAAAAACTGGGAACATTTTAAATTTTGCAATGTCCTCATGTAGTGGCTGAATCTCAACAGGGACTTTTGCCTGAAGTACAGTATCTGACTGTCTGCTGCCTTACTTCTAAGTGTAATAATCAGTGTAGCTGTGCATTGAGAGCATTTGGGGCATAGCTCAGGCAGGAAGAGAGAGTTACTCTACTTTCATGCAGTAGAAGCAAAACAGATTTGGCAAGCTCTGCAAAGTGATGACAGGGTTGAAAATATTACAAATATTTGAGCATCAAGAAGTCCTGCTCAGCACTTGGCTTTTTCTGAGCACATTCTGCACACACCTGCACAAGCTAATCCCATGAAGAAACCAAGTTTTTGGTACTCAGTGAAGAGACAGAGAAACTTTTAGGGAGTTTTACTTATAAAAATGAAAAATATTTGCTCCTCTTTCAAGCCAGGAGGCTTTGCTGAGCAGGGGTTGTGAGCAGCATTGCTAGCATCAGCCATTAGAAATGTCAGGGCAAGCAGTTTCTAATGCTGAAGGAGATGGAAACAGCTTCCCAAGGAGCAGGACAGTGACAGGGATGTGTCTATGACAACCACGCCAGATTTTTCTGGCACAGAGGTGTCCTGGGACATCTGGAAGAGCCAGACTCTGGAGAAAAAAATGGCAGTGTACAGTGAAGCTTAAAACTTGTATCAGAAGGGGGGAATGTCAGGGGATGGCTCAATAAGATGCTCCTGTGTGAAATAGCTGTAGGTAAATGTGTTCCCCTTTCCACTCTGTGTGTGGTCATTTTTGGCTATTCATCAATGAGAAGAGTGATTTCAACTCAGTGAGCTGTCTGTCTGTGCCAAATTCCATCTCAGTGCACCCCCCCCCCGACCACATGTGCTGCTGTTTGCTCAAGGTATGGCCCCCAGGGAGGAGCAAGAGCTACCAGCAAGGGCTTGAGATGAGCACCACAAGTCACGAAATGCGTGATGATAAAAAATCAACAGAAAGAGAAAAGACCGAGGCTTCAGAAAGAATTATACCACTTAAAAGCTGCATGAAACTCTTAGGGGAAGAAAAAAAAAAAGGAATAAAAAAGAGATTTTACAGTCCTCAGCAGGGGAGCAGAGAGAGGTTTGTGCTGCTCCTTCACGCAGTGCTGCTCCACAGGCACATTACAGATGCGAGCTCACCTTCAGTTAAGGTCAGCTTTCCAGTGCTTGAAGTTGCTAATCCTGCTGAATAGTCAGCCCCAAATGAACTGACTCCCAAAGGGAGCTGTCAAGCAATACTTGCCCATTTAATTGACTAAGACCTGTTCCTAGTTTTTTCGCTGGCAATTGATGGATTTAGTAGTTGTCTTTCCTCTACAAGATAGATCAATTGACAAGAAAACTATTTAATGACAAAGCTTCTAAATGCTTGTCTAAGTTCTCTCTGCATTTTAATAGTGGAGACAAGTTGTTCAATCAAGCATGGCACCGAGGGCTGCTGCTTTGAGTTGAAATGTATCAGCCACTCTGAAGAAAATGCTTTGGGTCAGGCTCTGGACAGAACATCCAGAGACACATTTAATGTGACAGGCTTTAGCATCCAATATCTATGAGTGTGGGCTGGAAGCAAGCTTGTAGCACTGCTCTAAAATGCCAACTGAGCTCACAAGCACATACACATATTTGTTGGTTTAACCCCCAAGGCACTGTTGTGATTCAAAAAATGGCATGAAGTTGCAGGTGGACAGTCCTTGCCTTGCAATAGCCCTATATTTGTCCTCCACTCATTTTTTTACCTCTAGGCAGTCAGTATTTTTTCACATTTACACAAAGATTTCAGTGGTTCTGTTTAGAAACCCCTTCTCACAGGCTTCCATATTTTCCCTACCTTTACTAGCTGGAAGCACAGTAGCTTGCAATCTTTGCTGAATAGACTTTTTATTTCTAAATCACTCTTTTTATACATTTCAGAATTTGACCTAGGAGGAGATATTACATTAGTTTGGAAAGTCTTCAGCCATAGTCTGCTAAATTAGTAAACCCATTCATAATGAAACTTGACTGGTTTTATACTTTCCATACCTTTTGGGAATGTACCTAACTTGCCAGCACTTGAAGAGACAGTGTAAACTTTTCAGTTTTACTTAGGTTTAAAGGGAGCCCATCTGGCCCCTTGCAATAATAGCTCACTGAGAGAAGAAGTTGCACCAGTCCACCTTCCAGAAACAATGGTGAGGTGAGAATATCTCTTGTCTAGATTAGGTCCTGCTTCTCTCAATCAAGCCACATTCTCATTTCAAAACTGAAGTTTTTAATGGAAAACTGCCTCCCTCATCCAGTCCAGACATTGTGAGAACCCTGTCTTGTGCACCACATGGTGTGTCCCAGTGTTGTGTTATGTGAACTGAGTTAGGAGTTCAGCATATTCTTGGATAGTGTCAACTAAATACCTCTAAATACAGCTCACTCCAAAGCTGTTATTGCTCTGGTCTGAAGCATGACACTCTCCTGCATTTTTCCATCTTTCCCTCTCTATCCTGTCTGTCACTGGGGTTTGTTAATAGAACCTGTCTCACCTTTTAATGTAAGGTTTCTTTGCCTGAAAGATAAGTCTAGTCATCATATGATACTGCACTTTTCACACCTAGTTGAAAATGAGTATAGTTTCCTTGCAAGTTTATCTGACAGAGGAAACTAAACAGTCACTTTCAGATCCCCCATCCGTGTTGACCATGCAGGACAGGACAATAACCTGCTCTGTCACCACTGCTAGAAGGCTCATGCTCCAAGCTGAGCCTGCTGCTGTGCTTCAGCCACTGTCAAGATTAGAAGCATTGTGATTATCACTTAATCAGCTTTCTTGCACCAAAGTTTTCTCAGCCACAGATTCCCCACAGTTCACCAGCTGTCTCATTATTTACAGTGTCTTACTGTAAAAATTTAAGGCTGCCAAAAGAATTGTCAGACAAACTTCCCATTTTTGTATGTATAACAAACACCTGCAGTTATATTCCCTTAAAGGCCTGAAAATTCACCTGAAAATTGATTTTGGTTTTGGGGAGGCTTTAAAGAAAAAATGTAAACCCATTGCTGTTTTTGAGGTAAAAGAGGGTGAAATAGTAAATAAGCTGAGTGAACCACTTACCTAGCATTGCCTGAGTGATCTGGTCAGCCTTCTTTGGAGGAGAAAAGAGAAAGAAGATGGTTTGAACACATCTAAGAATAAGTAGCCCAGCTGTGTGCAGGCAGATGTGCTCCTCTTGCACCTGCCTTTGAGAATATGCAAAGCGCATGCATTCATCCACACCTGTTTATGTAGACACATCCTGACTTTTGAAGCTTCAAATTTGGTATCAAAATAATCCCTTCTGTGCAAAGCAGGTGTTTGCAAAGTTGCATACAGTTCGTTTGTGAAAGAGTCATTCTGAAAGTTTGGTAGTGTGCACCAGCCCCACAGAACAGGCTGCAGAGTTGTGACCACTGGTTGACTCTGAGCTCATACAGAAACTTCTTGTGTGTAGCTTACCAGCCTTGTTACCCATCCTACAGACATCATTGAGCAAGTCATCTTCTTGTATTTTAGGAGGAGTCAAATGATAGTAATGTTGGCAGTAATGCATTAATTAACTGCAGTCTACTGGGGCTGCCTGTGAACTTCTGAAGTGTGAGATTTCGTTAGAATGACTGCTTGAGTGCAAAGCTGTGGGTGCTCAGGTGATTCACTGAGCAAGCACAAACAGCCTTGTTCAACTCATGGTCATGTGCCCTTCCTGCCCCTGTTGACTGTCATTTTGTGCAAGGGCTTCATCTGATGGCTTGAGGCCTCAGTGATTTCAGGTTTCTATCAAGAGTGCTATGTATGAAGTCTAACCCAAGTAGTCACATCCACTAACCCAAGAGGTCTTCATAATGACACACCCATACTACGACAAGGCAAACAAACATCTACATTCCTAACAAACTACATTCTTTTAGGCTGAGTTTGTTCAGCCATACTGTCCCAAATCTTTTACTGGCAATACTGAATGCATTCCCTATGAAGTATCTTTTTCATTCACAAACAGGCTGGCAGAAGGTTACTACATACAGACATGCACACCAATGACTGGCTGGCAAGGGGTGACATCCAAAAGTAATTGGAGCCAAGAACTGTGGTCTCTTTACTGATTCTCATTTCCACTGGTTTTCAATATTGGATCAATAGATGTCCTTGCTTTGACATCCTTCACCATCTGTACTGCAAATATCAATAATAAACCTGTGCACAGCACTGCTCAGAGAGGCTTGCTAATATGGTATTTAGAAGTAAGCTTCTTTTCTTCCTTAACATAATTATAAGTTGTTACTTCATGTAAACATACTGTTTCTGCTCTTGTATATTATCCAGCCCTATTTAGAATATCTTCCCCTCATGTCCCCTGAGAATGCCTTGCTTTTCTAGTTGAGCTGATCCTCCACATCCCTTTGCATTTAGAGAAGATGAGCAACATGAATCCTAAAGGCTTCATCTGCAGTCACTTGCAAGTTGTTGAAACACTTGGTGCCTTTAATTACCCCAAAAGTGGATGTTGCAACACGACCACACCAGCTGCATGGTTTGGGATCCAGAGCTGTGTTGGCTGCATGTATGGTACTCACAAAGTTCGCTCCACAGAATTATCTACTATGCAGACATACATATGCATTTCTGCAAGGCAGGGATTGCTCTATCCAATGCATGCTGTGCCATGCTGGAGCTCTCCTGGCTACAAGCTGATATGTCTCAGTGGTGCAACGCTGCTTTGATCCCAGAATCACTGTAATTACATTACACTAGTGCTCCCTCTGAACTGCTTAGCTAAGCTGAGAAGTCATCTACAAGATGGTTTGGGTTGGGTGACATCTTGCTCCCACATCACTGCCATGCATCAGGTGGTAGTGCAGGTTTGCTCCCAGACAGCCCCAGACCTGTCAGCCTCACTCAGCTGGTCCCTCTTCCAGGCTTCCCAGCTGTGGCTGCTTGCCTCTTTCATTTGCACCGCAGCACGGGCACTGCTTGGCTTCTCAACCAGAACTGCTCTGCTATCAGCTGGGCTGTGGCTCACAGAGCACGGGGCTGCAGGGATGAACAGAGCTGGAAATATCCCTCCTGTGCTGGATGGTACATTTCCCCCACCACCCAGTGTGCCAGCTGCTTTTTGCTGTCACCTGGCCCAGTGATGGACACTCACACTGGAATCTAGAGACCATGCAGGCTGCCAAAGGCAGCAGTCTCTGTGGTGGGGAATTGTGTGCTGCATAACGGGACACTATCCCGTTCCTATTCACATCTGCAATGGTATTATTTGTTTACTAGTTCAGGCAGAGTAGAAGAGCCAAATAAATTGTCATTCTCTCATCCCTGCTTTGAGAAGCTCACTGTCATGATTATTGTCATCAGGACAGTGCCTGAAAATAAACCTGTCAAACACAGGCAGACTATGTGAGGGTGTGCCCAGATAAAGAGGGGGTTGCTTGGATTCAAAATCCCAGACTGGTAAACAGTAGAAGGAATCTGGGGAACTGCAGATTTCAGCTGAAATGTTTTGTGCCTTAAAAATAGAGGAAGAGAAAGATGTTCAGAGTGGGACGGATTACCTTGTGGCTGAGGGTCTCGGGAGCTCTGGCCTCATTTCCTGGCTTGCTCAGGATTCTCACACAACCTTGGCCAAAGTCAATTTATCTGTCTGTGCCACTGCTCCTCCATCTTTACATGGATTTCCCCTCTCCAGCACTACTCTCTCTCTCTTTCTTTCTCTCCTATCTGCCTCACCTGCTGAGAGTATAAATTCTGCAGTGTACAAACAACCTCTGATTTCTGATTTCTCTCTGTCTGGATTTGATTGTCTCTGATTTGATTTGTTTCTGTTTGTACTGTGTCCAGCAACCTCAAGCAGAGCCTATGGATGATACCATAGTAAAACCAAAATGCACAGCTGAGTTTTTTAAAGCTTCTGTGTTAAAAAAACACAAACAAACAATACTAAAGTGCTTTGCTTCTGATAAGCCAGTCATAAATTTTAAGAAAAATCTGGCTCATTGTAACAGTGTAACAGGTTGGCTGTAGAGCAAACACTAACTAGCAGTTTCCTATGGTGTTACTATATGGATTTTTACATAATATTTTTAAAGTTGTAGTTTCTGTCTGCTGTATTTAAATATTTGAATAAAGTCCTGTGCACAGGGACTGAAAACGACTTTTCTAGCAGTCAACAGAGCACAAATTCTTGTGTTAGCAATAATCCAAATAACAGACATGTGTCTGTTATCTCCATGAGCTGGATACCAATTGTCTCACAGGTGACAGCCCTCTTCCTAGCAAGGTCTCAGTTTCCAGGAAGCCACAAGGTATCAGTCTGAAGTTTAATATATTTTCTGCATGATCAATATAATTTTCTGCATGATTGATACCATTTAGAATAGCTGGCGTTCACCTTAGGAAAGAATAAAAGTTTATTCAGAACTTAATGTTGAATTGGTAAATAAGGGAGAAAAAAAAAAAAAAAAAAAAGAAAGAAAGAAAAATCTACTATTTTCATCCAGAGTGTTTGTTTTCTATTATCAACAAGCTGCCTAGCAATAGGACTTGATTAGGGAAAGAGAAGATATAAATCAGAGAGTATGGGTACATACAGATGCTGTTGATGTTTTATGTGATATTGTTCTGACATATCAGGAACATTTTCCAGGTAGTAGCAGCTTTACTTAAGGTGAATTTTATAATTACGTCTGCACTCAGGAGAGCTGTCACATTGCCCAGAGATGTATGAAAGGCTCTCACTGTAGCCTGTACTCCCCAGGCAGACCCCTCTGATGTCTGTGGTAGCTCTGGGCTCACCCTAGGTGCCAGAACCCCTGCTGAGTGATTGGATCCCACAGGATGGATCTGGCAGACCTGACCCCCCAACCTCACATTTCAAGCTGATTCCTAGCTGACAGGCAGCAGGTATTTTCAGGCTTAACTCCATCAGGATTAGAAAGAGTTTCTTGAGATTTTTATCTCCAAGGGATTTACCCAGAGCCTTTTTTCTCTTTTAGTTTATTTAGCCCTGTTTAGGTCTCTCCCTACTTTCCTCAGGTTCACAAGTGGATAAAGAGCTGAGTATAAAGCCTTGCATTTATGTTTACTCTTCATTTTTAGCTGGGGAAATAATTTCTCAGTGGAAAAACAGCCAGATGGAGTGGGCTTGAAATAACAGGCAGAAATCCCAGCACCAAGACTTGATGGAAACTGCAGAGTCTCTGCCGTTCAGCTTTTCTCCAGCTGATAAAAAAAGAGGCTTGGATCTATGGTTAACAGTGGTTTATTACTTCTGTCAGGTGGGAAAGGGAGCTAGGGGCTGCTGAGGCTTTCCAGTTCTGGAGAGATAACGATAATATCCACAGATCTCCTGAGCCAACAGCAAAGGCATCTTGGGCAAAGCCACTTTATAGAGCTTGTTAGGAAAAAGCCTTGCATGAACAACTTAAAGAATGACATGAGATAAAGCAGTCCCTTTTATGTGCTTTATTTATTTATCTATAGATCCAGGGTAAGCATTTGGCCAAACCAAGATCTCACACGGCCCAAGTTCAGTGTCTCAAAACAAGAACAGGTTAGAATCTGCAATCACCAGTGCAGAGACTCCTTGCCAGGTTCGTTATTAAGTACAGGATAGATGAAAGCATGTTACAGTGCTGAGGCAGTTGGCTACCAGGGCACTGAGACATGAGAAACAGATAGTGCAAAGCCAGCTGAAGGAGTCAGTGAGGCTCATTTGCAAGGGAAATGCAAACGCAGAGCTGATTGCGTTCCCTTAAATGGGAAAGTGTGTTAAATCTGATAAGCGTGCTCTGAGTGTCTCCTGAGCGTGGGCTTGTCTCAGCATTTAGTTTCTGTTCTACAGCAGGTGAGGGAATGAATGCTGTTCTGAAACCCTGCACAGGTGAGAGACAGCAATTATTTCCCTCTACTTCTTCCAATATCTGCATAAATTAACATGTAGATACCCTTTGTATCTCCAAGGCACTCCACGTATATTAACTAATTAATGCTCGCTGTACCCATCTATGTTAAAGAAAGAATTATCCTCATTTTGCTAATATTGCAATTCAAGTGGGAAGATTAAGTGCACAGGAGTGAATCCATCTAAGCAGTTTAGTAGGTGAAGTCAGAGGGACTAAAAATTAAGATATTTGGTGGACTGGGACCTGGGTCTCGCACAATGCTGAGTACTCTGTAGGATCAGGCATGCCCAAAGCCACAGAGGTACCAGGTATGAGAATCTGACATGAAATTGCTCTCCAGGAGTTCAGATCTCAGGCCAGTGCCTGAACCCATCACATGCTTTCCAAACAAAACTAAAAAATCGCTATTTTCTTATCTGTATGATCAGATAAGGCAGAAATCAGAATACATACTTTGAACAAAAAGATGTTTCCCAAATATGAGTGGTGTATGTTTTCTTCATCACCACTTTTTCAATGGTGTAACACATGAGTCTGGCACTTTCCAAAATCCCTTTTCTCTCTGTCATTACTTGCAGTGCCTATGGCAGAAAACATGAGCTACTATCTGCCTGTTACATATAGCTCTTGACAAAAATTATCACATTTCCCCACACTCAAAGAAACAGAGTCTGTTCTTCCAGAGTTTTGAAATCAGTTTTCCTGGCTTCACAGCTGCAACACTGCCAGACAACAGATCTGACAGTCCTCTCAGGAAGAAATTAATTGTAAAAAGGATTTAGAGGAGCCATGCAGACAGTGGGGTTTGATTACCTTCATTTGTATATTAGTTCTTAAAGGCATAAGAATGTTTTTTGAGGCAAACTGAGGAGAGCCTTACCTGAACCTTTAGCAAGTTTCATCAGGTTCAAATTCAGGAGTAGGCCCAGATCAGACTGCCAACAAAATGTATCTGAAGTGTTTCCCAGGGCTGCTTGAATATTTCTCCCTTACAAATTTGCTGCTATTTAGTGGTATTGCACAAGATTGTGAGGTACGCTCATAAGCAGCCCTCAAATGCTCATATTATATGTTATTTTAACAAGGAAAGGCCTTATTTGGGTACAGTTATTCATCAGGACCTGAATGGGTTGAGAGGGGCATTGAGGTATTTTTTGTTTCTGAAGAGATGGCTCCTTTGTTGATGTGGAAAATAAACGGTGAACTCCTGAACAGGCTGGTCTATTGTAGAGTTCCCAAAATTAGTCTAAACAGCTGGTGACTCATTGTTGGGATATTAATCAGAGCAAGATAAAAGTGTGTGCAAAAGAAGGGATGTGGCTTATTTGATGGGGTTATTGGCTGATTTTGAATTAATTTATGAAAGAGACAGGTGTTGATGGGGGTGAGAAAGCAGCCATAGAAAGAGTAAGGGCTCAGATCAGCCAGCCCCTCCTGGTGTTGATAAGCTAAAAGGAAGAAAATATCTGCAAAGACAGAGGGATAAAAGAGAACAGCAGGGCAGGGCAGCTTGTGCAAGCCTGGTGCTCACAGAAGGCAGCCTTTGTGAGAGCAGCAATAAATCAGCATGTGTGCAAGGGTCAGAGATAAGGAAACCTGAGCAAGCCTTGTGTAAGGAGAAGACCTTTTTTTCCCCTGTGCCTACTCTGTGCCAGCTATGCTGCTGTGACAAAAGGAGAAGGTTTTAGTAGTAAACAACCAAATCCCATAGAATTGGATATGGTGGATCAGGCTTCACCTGCTTCTCCTTTTCATGTGCCGCGAAAGTGCAAAGCCCAACGTTCTGCCTAAAATGGAGCAGAGGCAGGGCAAGCAGTGGAGTGTGCAAAGAGGAAGCCTCTGCTGATCACAAGGGAAGGAAGCAAGACACAGAGGGGACCCCTGTGGAGACAGATACCTCAGTGCTCTGCTACTCAGGCTGAGCCAGGCCACTGAATACCTTAATGGCAGCTGTAGAAAACACCAAGGTGGAGCAAGTAACCTTTCACAGCACCTGATGGAGTCTAGAAGAAAATTATCAGGAAGGCATAAATAGTCTTCTTTCAAAAAGGGCTGCTTAACTTAAATATTTTGGGGGACTAGAATTTCTCGATAGGCATGGCATGAAGGCGATCTTTGTGATTTAGCACATGTTTCCACAGTACAACTATTGATGTGTTCTCCCCCTCTGAACTATGTAGCACTAATTTTTCACATGAGTAAACTAGCTTGAATATTGGCATAGAATATAGGGAAATACGCTGAGCATATAGATTTCTCTCTGTCCCTGTAATACTGTATGCATCTCTGGCCTGGATCTCTGGCTTTTCACACTGGTAGCCCATTTGTAATATTGATTTGGAACATAGATACATAATACACATATTATGGATTTATTTCCATCTTTGTTGAATCTCTGTTGGTTTGAAAAGTAGATAAGCTGAAAGGATGAATTTTTCCCATAACATTGCTTTCTGTGCATACAGAGCCAGGAAATACTGTAACAAATATCTTCTAGCACAGCAAGTAACTTCCCTTTCACTGACTACAACTCCTCCTCCTCAGCATCTGATGTCTGTCTCGGTGAAATGGCTCAGTGCTGTCATAGCAGGGTCCTTTCACAGTGAGACATCCCATCTGTCCTCCTTTCCCACTGCATTGCAAATGTCCCTTTACTTTAATACCAGTTGCTGAGCCTGCCTTTCGTCTACTGCCGCATGCTTCTAAGTGGGGATGTTGTAAAAAGGTCAGGCTGCTGAGGTTTGGGTTTGTTTCTTTTTCCTGATGACTTGGAGGTGACATTTGATTTTTACACAGTGGTAGGACATAGTTTGTGACAGATGGTGTCTGTAAAGCTTGTGACAGCATGGTATCACTCAGAACACCAGTGCACACTCACCACACCACAAAGCCCTGGAAGGTAGCACATGTTCAGGTCTTCAACACAGAACAGCCAGCACTGCTTCTCAGTGAAATTTCCTCCAGCAACGTGAAATACAATGGTCATGGTGATGCCTTGGAGTGCCACACCAAACTTCAGCTATATGCTCACAGCCTGTTTGGATCAAAGTAGGTTCAGTGAACATTTCTACACACCTGCTCACCTAGCGTAGCCAGCTTTTGAGAGCCAGGAGCCCAAAACACACAGGCCTTAAGCTCAAATTTTTGTGAGATGCTCCTTTTTAGCATACAGGTTCAGTTCTCCAGCTTTTACAATAGGATTTGGTGATTGCCAGTGTAAGAGGGCACCAGGTTGGGAAGCATACAGGTAGGTCTAGCTGAGAGCCCTCTGCCCATCTTAGCAGAACACCCAGTATAGCTGTTGGAGGGGAACAGGCTTCTTTCTTTCCACCTGAGAGGAAAAGCTAAAGCAAGGTCTTGTGTCCTTGACATGTCAGGTTATGACAGGGTGACCAGATCACATACACTTGTCTGTGGCATGGGCATTTGATGAGTTTTACACTTGGTGATTAATAGGCAGGCTTCTGCCATCACAAAACAAATAAAAGCATATACAGGGCTGGTTGCTTTGTATGCTGTGTCTTTTCTCCTGGATGATCATGTGCAGCACCAGCCATCAAAATAACTGAACTGAACTGTTAATAAGCCATGACACTCATCCTGTGTTAAGAACTTGTTCTGTGTTCTCTTGTTTTTTAGCCTACAGAACATTTTCCATATTCCCATTTCATTATCAACCATGCTGTTTGTAATCCACTGCCTTACTTTAATAGGATTTAGTTGTCAAATAGGATTCCCTTTAATTTATAATCAGCATTAGCTGCCTTAACATCTTGCTTTGTTCTTTGTTAGCTTCATCAGAATTGATTAAAGGTTTGGACTATTCCTGAGGACCACTGGATTGTGGGGTGTCCATGTAGGTGACTGGTAACACACAGCTACCATTGCAGCCAGTGGTGGTCTAGGTCTCTCTAAAATTCTACTACTAAATGCAAGTGTTTAATACTGTTGGAATCATTTGTATGGGTAGAAAATGTGGGAGATATCACACAGGGCTATGCTCCTTTGGAGCAGCAGTTGGAGCTGTTGGGGGTCTTAGGGCTTCTCAGATGGCAAAAAACCCATGGCATACATGCCAGGGCATCAATTCCTTAGTAGCCAGTGGTCATGCCCTGGATGTGGTCTCAGCCACATGGGCAGAAGAAAATATCTTCAGCAGCAACATTCTTCTAGGTAGCACCGTGTCTTTTTCATCCAGGCCTTTATCTCATGTTTGTTTGGGGATGTTTTTGTACTTCCTTACTGCATTTGTGGAATGTGATCCAAAGCCTTTACTTCTCAGTCAGATCAAAAGCATAATCACATCACTTCTTTCTTTTGAAAAAAACCCACTTATGCAAATAGTTGTCAGTGAGGGGTTTTCAGCCTCATAGGTATGCATGTTTTTTATTTTTGTATATAAGGCTCACTTTTTATCCAGGTTACCTCACTTCACCAGTCTAGTCACAACTTTAGCTTAATGTCATCAAACCTTCAGTGCCTGCCTACAGCTGCTCTTATGATGAAGTTTAATAGGGGCTTTTATAAAATTTTTGAGCACAATGGAGATAAAAATAGGCAAAGCACAGGATGTTCATCAGGGCTTCTTTGCAGAAGAGCCTGAAGCTGCTACCTCTCTTTGGATCCCCATTGTTTCCTAACCTCACCCCTTGAGGGGGAGATGTATCCTTAGCCAATTGAGGAGAAGCAAAGCATGCTGCTAGAGGAAGTCTCTTACTGTGATTTCTCTGCAGGAAAAATATGTTTCTTTCACTGTGATCCTTTGCTTTCCGGCAGTGGAGTAAGGATAGGATTATAAAATCCACCTGTCTTCAACTCTCTGTTGCTAGAGGGATGACAAACAGGAAACCTATCTGCTATCTATATATGAATGCCAAAAATATCTAGGTCATAATAAGCTCCTGATTATATCTTTATCCATTCCTTGAGAGTTAAAATTTATCTTGCTTTACCTCACCTCCAAAGTTTTTATCTGGGGTAGTTTAAGAAAATTTATTTAAGGGAATTTAGGCAAAATTCCCTTAAATAAAACTGGAGTTGCACTCAGATTGCTTAATTAGCACTTCTTTTTTACATTGGGGAATAAGAGCAAAATGCAATGAGACTGGTTTAATAGATTGAAAATTATGAGCATTTTATACTATGTAATAGCACTTTGAGCAACTTCATCTAGCAGGCTTAACAACTCAAACTCTCCTGGCTTTGAACACTGAAAATGCTGTTAAATTATTAAGCTTAGTCTCCACTGGCAAGGACATTCAGTGTCTGAAACCTCACCAAAACCTCAAGGCAGTTTATAGCAGATATATAATGAGCAGAACAAAGAGAAATAGGGATTTAAAAAAATATATATTCTTTAGCTCATCCTTCAAACTGAAAAAAGTTAAAAACAGAAACGATGGAACCTGAGCCAAAATTAAAACTTAAAAAATTTCTCTTGTAGAAGAAAATTATATCAATTATCACTTCAGGCTGAAGGAAAACATATCAAATCTATTTCAAGCATTTTAATCCCTCATGAAATGAAGTGCAAAGTACAGACGGCATTCAAAATGCAGGGAAGCAAGTAAAGAATGTAGTGCTTGTTTTATACAAAGGCTTAGTGGTTAAATATAAATTGAGCCAGAGGCAGGAGAGAAAGACGGATGGGGGAGAGGTCAGGGCATTCATTCAGGACTTGTAATACCCGTTCCCACCCCAATAACCTTTTAGATATGAAGAGGGGTGGCATTGACAGAAGATTCTTATATTCCACACCCTGATGCTTTGGCACTCTGGGGAGGTAAGTGTGGACTCAGATCCTCTGGTTATGATTTGAATAAGAACTAGATTTCACATATTCTGGGGATAGCTTAATCTTTGGATTTTGGGTAAAACACAGGAACATGAGTGGCAATGCTTCTCTGTCCTGCTTTCCTGCATGCAAACCACACATTTTTTCAATATAATCTGTTCTTCTGGTTCAAAAGCCTAAATATTAACCTTTGCTAAAATGTTAACTTTATGTATGCAGTTTCCAAAATGGAAAATACATAGAATTAGTGAAACATTCAGACCATGGTAATGAGGAAACCTTGATGATATCTGTACCGGCTTCTGAGAGTCAGCTAAAAGGAAAAAAAGCAGGTGTAGGTGGGGAGAGGTTATGTCAGTTGAATCTGGGTCTAGTTTTAACATACTGGATATCTGCAAAATCAAGCAAGAGTATATTTCATTCACACTGGAGAAAAATATGATTTACCTAGTTTCTTGCCTAAGTATTAAAGAGAAAATCTACATCATATGACATCATGTCTCAGACCCCACCAAGAGATTTCCCCCTCCTGGCACCCTGCACTCATACCATGGTGCCTCAGTGGTCACTGTGAGCTGCCACTGCTCCTCCTGGTTCTTTGCACTCATGACTAGCAACACCTTGGAGAAGCAGCTTAAAACACTGCCACCCTACTGCCAAGAAGCAGCCTGTGAATCTCAGTCATGTTTCCTTTTCTACTCTCACAACCAGTCAAGGTCAAGATGTCCTAAGTGTTTACAGGAGATCACTGATGAATGGAGAGCTGCTCAGACATGCTGAATTGCAGATAGCTGCTTTAACTGACTTAATTAGAACATGCTCAGTATAAATGCTGTATGAAGATGAATCCTGCTCCTGTTAGCAGCTAAGTGGTCTTTATCTAGAGGCTAAATAGGTTGGGAAGAAAATTGAGATATAGACAAACTTCAAATAAATCATAAAAGGAAGGTGAATAAACGAAGGACTGAGTGCAAGACTGAAACACACATGGTGATTTGATCATATAAATACATACTGTGCACTCCTATAGAAGTGTCAATTTTCCAGGTCAAGCGGAAAGAGTTATGAGAGAGTTTGACCCAGTTATTGCTGAGACCCTCTGAGGCAATTCAATATTGGATTACTGCTAGTAAAGGGCATGCAGAACAAAATACAATCTTTGCTAATTGCAGTGAGCCTGCAAGAGCAATTTTTTTTACCATAATAAAGAAAGCCAAGTGTTATTCAGGAGTTCTGGATTCTACTCAAGATCTGTCACTAACAGCAGATGCCAGTAATAAATACAGGCACATTTCCAGAAATGCAATAAATATGGAGTTATGCTCTGTTTTTCCCATCAGACCTATTTCAGAATAAGATATATACTACAAACAAAAGGAAATAGAGTATTTTTTACTCTTCAAAGATACACCTGGAATTTATTAATCAGTTTTAAATGCCTTATTGTTCCTTCTTTTCCTCCTGATTCCTCTAATAACACAGTCTTTGATGATGAACCTACCACTCCCCATCCCCTAAATGAGCAGAGTGATGAGAAGAGTATGGGGGAATCTTTGTTCTCTCTCATGCTGCCTTTCACTTATTTCTGGAATTCTGAAAGATGGTTCCTTTGTTAGACCAGCAAAGTACAATTTCATTGCATCCCTAAATTTTTATGGGGATCACTTCTGCTTTTTATGTTTTACCACTTCCAGGGAAACTGCCTTATTTCAGCTCTTCCTTCTTTTAAGAAAGGGACCATGCCTGTAGCA
Source organism: Oenanthe melanoleuca (assembly GCF_029582105.1). Taxonomy (NCBI): domain Eukaryota; kingdom Metazoa; phylum Chordata; class Aves; order Passeriformes; family Muscicapidae; genus Oenanthe; species Oenanthe melanoleuca. The sequence continues at coordinate 84,604,812 of NC_079333.1, read as the reverse complement.
AACTATTAACAAGGAAGGATCCTGTTTTGAATACTTCTTTTGAATAATTTTATGACAAATTATTCCTGTCTGCTCTACCAAGGACAGAAATGCTGGAGAGACACTTGATAGCATTCATCTTGCCTAACCTGAGGCATCTGCCAGGTAGATGTCTCCACTTGAGCTAGACCAGGGTTCCCTTCCCAGACTAATGGATAGAAACATACATTTCTAGTTCATGAGTCATCTGATCTGGTTTGGATGATTACCTCAGGACAAGATGAATCACAAGGGAGAAAGGGCTCATTTCTCTCTGCTGATAAGAAAAAATAACTCAGATGGAGACATCTCTTTTGTAGATGCCTACATTTAGGTGAGAGGCATTGCAGCCCCTGAAAGATCAAGAATTAATGTGGCATTAATTCCATAAAATCTCAAGGACTACCCACTTTTCTGGGACCATTCAGACAGTTTGACCATTCTTGCTGGAGTTCCGTCAAAGATTTTCTGTTAGGGAAAGGCTTTGTTTTCTCTGTCCATATTACTCCTGACAGGATAAAAGTTAGCCTATTAAAAAACTTTCAGAATAAAAAGGATTATTTCCTTAGTGTTGAGGTTAATCTATTGTTTTGTGGTTTTAAAGGAAGTCTCAGAGCTTAAGTGCTATAATGAAAACCTACAAGAAGATTGCATCAATAAAAACCACAAAAAATTAATTTCTGTAGCCTAATTCCCAAAAGTCTAGGTATACATCTCAAGTGATTAGTGCAGAAGGAAGCATTATAATTTTTCCTTGCTCAGCCTTAAAGATTGTCATTCTGATGTAATTTCATTCCTGAGTTCTGCATATTGCTGCTACTTACTTTAAAAATCAAGTTAACTAGAAGACCTTGTAGCTTTTATGAAAAATGCAGGATTAAAATATTGATGGGAGGTCCTGTCTCAGCTGCAAAGTGCCTGGGAATTTTGAATGTGACACTGTAATTCTTCTCACCTTGCCTTTTAGAATCATTGAATCTTAGAATCATTTAGGCTGGAAAAGACCTTTATTATCATCAAGTCCAACTGTTAACATGGTGCTGCCAAGTTCAGCCCTAAATCATGTCCCTAAATGGCACATCTATATCTCTTTTAAAAATCTCCAGAGGTGGTGATGCAGCCACTTTCCTGGGCAGCCTGTTCCAATGCCTAACTACTCTTTTGGTAAAGAAATTTTTCCTAATGTCTAAATCTCCTCTGGTGTAACTCCAGATAATTTTTTTGTTCTATCACTTGTTACTTGGGAGGGGGGACTGACTCTCACCTGGCTACAGTCTCCTTTCAGGTGGTTGTAGAAAGTGAAAGGTTTAGAAAGGTGTAGAAAAGTTACCCCTGAGCCTCCTTTTCTCCAGGTTAAACACCCTCATCTCCTTCAGCTGCTCCTCATAGGATTTGTGCTCCAGAACCTTCATCAGCTCCATTGTTCTTCTCTGGACTCACTTGCTGGGCTCCAGCACCTCAATGTCTTGCAGTGGGGGCCCAAAACTGAGCACAGGGTTTGAGGTGTGACCTCACCAGTGCTGAGTACAGGGGGACAATCCCTGCCCTGCTCCAGCTGCCACACTATGTCTGATACAGGCCAGGATGCCCTTGACCTTCTTGTTCAGCAGCTGTGGGCCAGCACCTCCAGGTCTTTTTCTGCCAGGCAGTTTCCAGCCACTCCTCCCTGAGCCTGCAGCACTGCCTGGGACTGTTGTGACCTAAGTGCAGGACTTGGCACTTGGCCTTGTTCACCCTCATACAACTGGCCCTGGCCCACTGATCCAGCTTGTCCAGATCCCTCTGCAGAGCCATCCTGCCCTCCAGCAGATCAACACTCCCACCTGGCCTGGTGTCACCTGTGAACTTAGAGAGCACTTGTTCCCCTCATCCAGGTCATCAATAGCTACTGAGCAGAGCTGGCCCCAGCACTGAGCTCCAGGAAATACCACTGGCACCTGGCAGCCAGCTGAATTTGACTCCATCCCCCACCCACTCTGGGCCCTGCCATCCAGACGGTTTTTTACCCAAAGAACAGAGCACCTGTCCAAGGCGTGAGCAGCCAGTTTCTCCAGGAGAATTCTGTGGGAGACAGTGTCAAGGGCTTTACCAAACTTCAGTCAGACAACATCCACAGCCTTTCCCTCACCTGCCAAATGGGTCACCTTGTCATAGGAGCAGATCAGGTTGGTCCAGCAGGTCTCCCCTTGACAAGCCCTGTTTGTGCTGGCTGGGCCTGATCCCCTGGCTGTCCTGTACTCAGGATGATCTGCTCCATGGCCTGTCCCAGCACTGAGGTCAGGCTGGCTGTTCTCTGGTTACCCAGATCCTCCCTCCAGCCCTTCTTGTAGATGGAAAACACATTTGCCACCTTCCAAACACCTGGGATCTGCCTGGTTAGCCAGGACTGCTGATAAATGAGGGAAAGTGTCTCTGTGAGCATTTCCACCGGCTCCCTAAATATCTGTGTATTGATCCCATCTGGTCCCATAGGCTTGTGTGTAAATGGTGCATCAGGTCTCTGACTTTCACCTTGGATTATGGGGGTTCTGCTCTCTGTCCCTGTCTTCCAGCTCAGGGGGCTGGGTGCCTGAAGAACAATTGGTTTTGCTATTAAAGACTGAAGCAAAGAAGGCATTGGGCATCTCAGCCTTTTCCTCATCCTTTGTAGGTTTCTCTCTCCATTCAGCAGAGTATGGAAATTCTCCTTAGCCCTACTTGTGTTGCTGATGTATTTATAGACACATTTTTTATTGTCTTTTATGGCAGTAGCCAGATTAAATTCTAGTTGGGCTTTGGCCCTTCTGACTTTTCTCCCTGTATAACTTCATGACATCTTTGCAATCCTCCTGAGTTGCCTGCTGCCTCTTCCAAAGGCTGTAAACACTCTATTTTTTTTTTTTTTTCAGAGTTCCAGCCAAACCTCTCTGTTCAATCAGGCCAATTTTCTTCCCTGCCAGCTTGCCTTTTGGCATATGGGGATGGGCTCTCTGGTGCCTTAAGGTTTCTTTCTTGAAGAATGTCCAGCCTTTCTGGACTCCTTAGCCCCTCAGAACCACCTTTCAAAGCACTCCCTCCACACAATTCATGTGTTGTCACCTGCAAACTGACTGAGGGAGCCTTCCTTTCCTTTGCCCAAGATTGCCTCCAGCCATCACATCACTCCCAAGTCCTTCTTTGTTCATGAACAGCAAGTCCAACTGGGCACCTTCCCCAGCTGGAGCCTTCACATGCTATGGCATGAAGTTATGAACTTCCACACACTCCAGGAACCTCCTGGACAGTTTCTTCTCTGCTGTGTTGTATTTCCAGCACATGTCTGGTAAGTTGAAGTACCCTGCCAAAACAAAGTCCAGCAATCATGAGATGGCTCCCAGCTGCTTATACAATATTTCATCTGCCTCTTCATCCTGGTTGTCTGGTTTATAACAGACTCCCACCAGGATATCTGCCCCTTTGGCCTTTCCCCTGATCCTTAACCACAAACACTCCACTCTGTCATTGCCATTACTAAACTCCAGACAGCCAAAACCACTCCCTAGCACACAGTGCTACTCTACCACATCTTCTTGCTTGCCTATCTGTTCTGAACAGTTTATAACCATCCAGCACTTCAGATGTGAGTCATCCACCGTGTCTCCATGACAGCAACCATGTCATGGTTTTTCTGCTGTTCAATGGCTTCCAGTCCCTCCTGTTTGTTGCCCATGCTGTGTGCACTGGTGTAAATGCACTTCATTTGGGCTATTGATCCTGTTACTTTTGTGGGAAGAAGCCCTAATTCTTACATGACCATTCTCAGGCATTTCTGTGCTTTCTAACACATCAATGTCCCTTGTGTCTTAGTTGCCACATGGATCTCCATCCTCTACCTCCACTGAGAGGGCAGACCACAGTGCCTCAAACATCAGTGTGCCACCCTAGGTTTATCTCTAGAGGGCCTGGTTTTATCCCTTTATAAGAGCTAAGCCTCTGGGAGATAGTCACTTGTCCAGCTGGGATCAGGTAGCTGTGGTGTTACTCAAGTGTTAACTGCATATTAGTCACCTGTTAACAGCAAGGTTAAACCAGAACTGCATGGCCAGCCAGCACTCAGAGAGATAAAGAGGGTGTGAGCCAAACAACACACTTTGCAAAGATCTTCTGCTCTTTGAACACATGCATGGAGAGAAATGTTGCTCCTCAATTCCCCTGCATCACTGGGGAAGGACTCTGAAAGCACACACCAAACCTGCTGGCCCTGGAAAGTGTATGCCTTGGGGAAAAAGTCCTAATTCAGCTTACTATAATGTGACACAGCTTATTGAAGTAGTCACCATTCAGATCACAGCATTTGGATTTGTGGCTCTCAGTAGTGTCTGCAACAGGTGCAAAACTGAACTGGGAGCAGGGAACGAAGAGATCTCTAAGAACATACTGTGAGGAAGTTAGTCTTAGGGAAAACTTTATTGCCAAATATGCAGCTTTAGTCTATATTCAAGGATATCTAAAATTTATCTCTGATTTTGAAAACATATTGACACTAAAATAACATAGAGCTAAATGAATACTATTGATGTGAATAATAATCATAATATAAAAAGACACAAATACCTCTGCTCTAAATTTATTCATCTGCCTTTGAAAAGATGCATGCACCCTAATTAAATCAAATGTACTCTGTTTTCTCATAATTTTTTCTTCTCATTTTTGCCATTTGCATTTTTAAAAAAATGCTGGCATTTCAAATCATGTAGTTCACTGCATTGTTACAAATGCTTATAAATTGCCTGTGATATATCCACTGATGATGGATGACATGAAGACATTGAGAAAACTATTTTCATTCTTTGTATAAAGAAGTCACTATACAAAGTATTTTTAACAAGCATTGTCTGGTTTTGAACAGATCTTTAGATGAGGCTTCATTAAAAATACTGTAGTAATTGAAGACCCTACTATGTTGAAAAGAACTTAGCAATAGCTAATATTGAAAAGATGATAAAATTGAAGTTTCAGCCCTGACTGTTGTTCTCAACACCAATGAGCCTGTCCCTCAAAAATTCCTCATGATGAGCCCTCCTTGGCTAACCAATTGCACACATCTTCCAAATGACAAGTGCCTAGCAATTTAAATGAAGGGTTCCAGGCTGCTTTGTATCAGATATACAGCATACTAGTTGAGCACATGGTTATCTCTATTTCTCCATAATACTTGTTGACATCATGGCACTTTTCCTGCCTTGATTTCTTCATAGATTTCATGAGCCCCTCTTCCAATGCACTTACATTCAACACATTTCTGTTGAACCCTTCAAAGTATCCTCTTCCCCCTCTCCCCCCACCTACTTCCTGTATATTTTAAATATGTACTCTGAGCCTGTGAAGTCTGATAATACACCTCAGTCAGTCATACAAGTTAAATGAAGTATGAATAGAAGGTAAGTGGAAGGTAATAGGATGGAATTAATGTAGTTTAGGAGAATCTTGATTTCCAGACAGCAAACCTGTGTTTCAGTCTCTAATGCCCTGAAAATAAAAGGTCATGGATGGGCACAAATGTCATGTTACTGGTTAAGATTATTACACCAGAAAGACACATTACTATTAAATTCATTTAACAGATAAAACAATTCAACTGTTTCTCTACTCCAAAAAAGCCACACAATGCATCCCATCTCATCCTGATTTATTGGTATTCACCCTTCCCAATATGTGTGGAGTCCTTTTGGCAGGGGCTGACATTCTCTCATCTGTTGTATCCTGATGCACATCTGCTCAGAAGTGTCACATGTAGGTCAGGCACAGCCAGAGCCACAGACAAATGGTACAAAGGCAGATGGTTACCAACTCCACTATGGGCAGGATGTTGGCTAAACAAGGTAATCACTCGCTCTGCTCTCAAATGTATTTCCCATTTCAATAAAGATTTTTTCACCATCTTTTGAAAAATGGTGGCTAACTCCCAACAAAGATTTCTCTATGGCATGCTGAACTTATCATTGCCAACAACCTTTGTTATTTGCCTGAGCTTCAGCGGCGTTGTATAGTTTAGTTATAAATTGTTCACATATCACTCTTCAGAGAGGTCATAAAGGGAAACATTTTTTGATAAAGAAGGACAGGAAGGAATCCTTCCATCCTGATCTCTAGTGTAAATGTTAAACCCATCACTAACAGCTAATCCAAAATTAATAACATATTCTAGCACTACCACTGCTGGAGTTCATCTCTCTGTCACTTTCCATGTTTTGTTATCTTGACAGTTTTTCCTTCATAGCAAGATGATAGTTTACCTCAAAATGTTGGATCATGCTTCTCTTTTAAATGCAGAACCAGAGTTCTGACTAAATACACTAATTTTACATCAGTCAATAACCTGAATATGAAGGTTGTTTTATATCAATTAGGATGCTGCTTGGGGTTTGGGTATTTTGGGATTGATTTCCAGTGTCTACGTGATATGTTTAACAATACTAATGATGAACTGATAATTATAGCTTGGGCTATTGTGTGATGTCTAAAATGTGATGGGTGTTTACTCTGTAAATCTTGAGAACAATTCTGTATCAACCAGTGATTATTTAGCTTCATGAAACACTACTACAATTAAATCATCAATTATATATGAATATTAACTCTAGTTTCATGGTCATTGTCCTTTTCTCCAGTCAGTATATTGAGTGAATAAATTGGTAGAAAAGAATTCTCCATATCCCTTCTAAAAAGAGCTTCAGTTGTGTTGATATGCAATGAAATGTGCTATTGAAATAATATTTCAGATTAATATTTACAGGCATTTTTGTTCTGTACACATACATTGATTCTGTTCATCTGCACTATGCAGACATGCACATTTCTTGTTGGCCAGTGATAATAGTAATTATAATAGCAATGCTAATACTGTTCTTCTGTGTGAGGCACGTTGATATCCTGGGGGAAAAGTGCTATGGCAGAAGAAATGTATTGTTACATCATACAGGTTACTCTGTTCTCTGATGCAGTAACATTCTGTAACAATAATGTTGTCAAAACAATTGCTGTATAATGCTATCACAACCATAACTATATCTTCAATAATTTAAAAAAAATTTGACTCAGATACCGTAATACTCCAATTTTTTTTTCACTTTCTTTTGTTTAAATGGACAGAACCTGAAGTGTACAGATAAGTCAGATATATGAGAAGATACCATTAGATGATACCATTATTTATGTGTTCATTTATTTTCCCATTCTGAGCATGATGGACTCAAGCCTTACATTTTCAGAGTTCAAAGCTATGTGATGACAAGAAGCACAGCTCAGCCAAAATTCCTATTTACTTCACTGCCATTTTGCCTATGTATCATCTGCAGGATCTGTGCCTCATACCAATTCCAGTTCCTTTGATGTAATAAGTACTATCTGCCATTTTTGCACTGCTGCTAAGTGCCAGGAGATGTGCTATTTAGTTGTCATGATCAGGACTACATCTGACTGTGTTGCTCAAGAAAAGCTACCCTCCTGCTTAGCATCAGTACACAGCTACCCCTACATAAAAAATTCCTTTACAAAAATCTCTTATTCAGTGAAGTACCCCAAATTGGTAAACACTAGTTGAAGAGATTCCCATCTGCTTTGTGAGTGCCCCTGTTAGCTGCCAGGATTTGTAAATACAGCAAATGGTATTTTTAATATGCTTCAATCACATTGTGAAATCAGTTATTTGGCTGTTTTTTTAATACCACTGTGACACCTACGATATTGGACTCTCTCAAGATGAGACAAACTGACAGGACACATACTGAGAAAACTAAAAGGTCTGTGTACAACTCCAGACTTGCTGAAGAACTAAAATGATTGAAAAACTGTTCATTTTCCCTTTCTTTTGGCAGCTTATTCAGAATGATGACATCCACTATCTAAAGTCAAATGGCTTCTGCTTAACGATCTCAGACACAGAGGGGGAAAGCATTGATGTCATTGAACTCTACAGGATTTTGGCATTTAGTTTCAATGGGTGAGAAATCAGTCTGTGATTCCTAAGGAGCATAGAGGACCACAAGCTACAGAGGACTGCAAACTATGCTTGGGATGACTGGATATTACGTGTGCAGTTATGGGAGAGACTATGGAGAACTCCAGTGATGTGCAGGAAACCTTGCAATGTATAAGAGCAAGAAGAAGGCAATACATAACTCAGGAAAAGTGCACAGAAATGATCCAGTTCCCACACATCTAATGGGAAATATTAATTTTTTTTTTCACTGTACTTTTGTACAAATGGCTTATGTTCTGCATTCAGCAGATGCTCAAAGACAATTGCATGCCAGATGCATGTGCATGACTGAGACCCTGACAAACCAGCTGTCCAGACTGGGCACCTTGTTGGAAGGTGCCACCAGGTTCATTTAGCTGTTAAGTACTAGGATGTCATCCTGAAACAGCACCAAGCTGTGGTGAAAGACTCTCCTATCTCCACCCATTTGCATGTAGATTTCACTTGGGACTCAGAAGGATATTCCAGGAAGAAGAGACCACATTTATAATTTTCTCCAAGGACATTAAGAGAGGAGCTGGCTTCTATGCCTTGTCTGTGTTCTGTGTTAACTGGGGACAGCAGACTCTGCATCAAAACTGCTGTGGAAAAGCTGGAGTGGAGTCACAGTTCACTAAGTTGTCTGTGCCTCTTCTTCTAGATGCAAGCAAGTAGATCAACAGCTGTGCTTGTGTAGTGCTTTGAAATTTGAAAGATTAAATTTAGTGCCTAAAGTCATGTGCAGTGCTAAATACTTTTATTGTCTTCTGAAATTAGAAACACCTTTGAAACAATTTCAAACTCTTCTCCCACGTAGTCAAATAAAGGAAATTAATCTTGGCCACAATTAACTTTCTATCCTCATTTCTCAACCTGCTCCATCTGCTACTTCATCTGACCTGTTCCTACACTTCACTGATCAAATGTAGTTGCAAGCTTATCCATCATCTTACAGCATAATGAAGTGTAAACCTTTTCTGAATCAATCTGTCATGTGAGCCATAATTTGGAGTTCAAAAGATTGCATCCAAGACCATTTTAAGCTTTAATCACAACCATGCTGAATGATGGGCTACTTGCCATTAGCAAATGTGTCTCCCCTTTGCTGCTCAGCATTCTCAATGAGTCCAGAAATTCTACAATTTTAATAAATGTGTGGCCTTGATCAAAAATAATAAAAAAACACAATCAAAAACAAAACACCCCACAACAATTTTTTTTTTTAAATGACCTTGTTTAGTAGCTTAATGTCTAGATTCCTATTTGAGGTGAGTACAAGAGAAAACATGACAGTAAAATGATTTCAGTGACCTGAAAGCACATGCTGGAAGTAGAGACACAAAACTAAATATGATTATATATGGGGTATTGCCTGTATCCTTTAATTTTGCCTCATATCATCTGTTTTTACATAAAGACTAGTTCAAAACAGCCTGTAAAAAAAGCAATCATACACCATTTCATGCATAAGGCTGAAGTAATCAAGCAGCAATATAGCACTGATGCACTAAAGCCAAAACCTGAGATCATTGGTTTTCAATACTGTTGTCAGACAATATTAATAGTAAAGGAATCCAGCATCTGGTTCTCAGGAAGGAAAAACAATATTTCTCCACTAGTCCTCACATCCACAATATGTAATATTAAATTCAGAATGGCCAAGCTGTAAAATGCCTTACAAAGAGCAAGGGGCAGGGGGAACCTTAAGGAACACAGCAAAAGCTAGAGGAGAACAAACAAAACCAGAGTTCTACCAACTCACAAAGGTGAAGAAAACGAGGATTGAAGCATTCAACAGCTTCACTCATCACTAAAAGAGGTTAATTAAGACTAGATATTTATCACTATTTTAATAAGGGATTAGAAATGCAGGCTGCACTTTCAAAGAACAGTGTAAACAACAGTTAGATAAGGAGAATCATTCAAATTGGTAACACACAATACAGCACACGCTCTGGAAAACTTGTGGATCTTGCTGAAGCAATTTGTGTTTCTCTATGTATTGTCTTCAAGAGGTTATGGGATGCCTTAGAGAAGGGTAAAGTGGCAATATGGCATACATCTTTAGAGGGTGGAGAACAGTCTGAGGAGTTCCAGGAATGTAACCTTGGTGTGTAGAACAAGTTATTGAGCAAACTTATTAAGTGAACACTGTTAAAGCACCCAAAGGATAATACAGTGATTGAAACCCAGAAATCCTGGAGTTATTGAGAAGAATCATGTCAAACCAATCTCCAAAGTAATCTTTGTGTCAGATCTGCCAGCCCTGTATGGCTGCCCTGTCTGTACAGTTCAGACAACAAATTCACCTGGTCACTCATTGCCCACTTGACAATGAGCCAAGGAGCTCTCAATTCACCCACTGAAACAGCAGCTTAGACATCTACCTCAATGGTGGACATGCACACTGAAAGAAAAACATGGTTAGAGCTGGTTTTAATTTTGTAAAACATGGATGTGTTTCAAATAATGTTCAGTAGGGATTTACCATAGATTTTGTCATGTTAAGCACCTTGTAGAATAGAACTGAAAAACAATTTTTTCTGCCGTTCATAGATGACAGCTGACTGGGAAGGGATGCAAGTACTTTAGAGGACAGGGATAACATTTTAAATTATTTTGACAAGCCGCAGAAGTGATCCAAGGTCTGCAGGGTGTTCAGTACAAAGAAATTCAAAAAGCTTCCTTTAGTCATAGGATATGAATACAGAAATGCACAATGGAGAACTAACAGTAAGTCACCATTAGAGCAGAAAATGATTCAGCAATTGCTGTGATTCACAAGCTAAAAATGTGTGTGTGATGGTGCTGCAGAAAAGACAACTCCCATTCTTGGATTCACTGCAGGAATGTCATGTGCAAGACACCAGAAGTATTTAACATTCTCTTATCCATTTTTCAGTTTCCTCCTAGAGTGTTACTCTAGCCATAAACACACTTTAAACACACTTTAAAGAAACACATGACAAGCTGCAGAGAGTGGAGGAGAAAAATAAGTATGACAGAAGAGCTACAAAATATTATTTGTGTATAAATCAGAGAATTTTGTTGTGTTTACTGTGGGGAAGACCCAGGGGTAAGGGGGAGGGAAGGACAGGAACCCATACAAGCCCTCCAGCTTATCAGGTTATAATGGGAGGCAGATCAAACTTCCTCTGTCTGCTAAGGGAAGTACACAATTATAATTGGCTTGATTTGCATCAGTGAGATGTACTTAAATCCTGGAGCCTTTAATGACAGATTTTTGGAACAGGCTCTACAAAAAGGGATGGTTAATACAGCACCAAAGCAACAGGAGGACCCATGGCTTTTCTGTGGGGAGGTGCTAGAAATGGCAAAACTGTCTTAGAAACCATTGCTCACCCCAACATCCCCCTGCTACAGGGAAACAGAAAGAAACCCACAGGGGTTGAGGAAGTGGCTGAGAAGATTTTGAGTGGGCTGGCAAAGGACAGCTGAGGAATAGCCCTGGTTTGGTGGCTTTCCTCTGTAGTAGACAGGCATTTCCCACAGCCCACTGAAACCCCACCATGGAACTCACCTGAGACTTGGAGGCTTGTGTTTCTGTGGCTGTTGATTGAGCACAATATGTAAATGGCCTGTTCATTTTTTCTCTGCTGCAAAGGTGGAGTGATGGTAGTTTTATTACAGTAGGAGTGCTCTTCAGTGAGGTAGTTAATGAGCTGTCAAGACTTCTGTAATAAACTTCTCTGTCAGAGTTGTAAGTGATAACTGACTGCAAAATGAAGCTTACTTTTAGTCATTCCTCAGAAATGTGTTTTACCAATTTTGAGGAAAAAAACCTCATCTTTTTCAAGAGTCTTATCTCTCAGTAAAAACAAACTGTGAGATTTTCCCAAAGCAACAGGGTAGGATTATTTTAATATTAATATAATACTCATCTTTTGCTTATAGTGGAAATATGTGTGTTGTAGAGTTGAAAAATTGTGGAGGAAATTGGGAAATTCTGCCTCATCAGTACCATTACTTCTGCCTCATGCCGTTTCTCTTTCCTCATGTGTGCTCTTCCTGAGAAGACAGCTAATCCTGGCCACCAGTAACCAAGAGTACACAGAGCTCCAGAAGGGACATGATGGTGCTTTACAGCACAGCACAGTTGCTTGTCTTGACATTTTCTGAATTTAAAAAATGTCAATTTTTATTTGCCACCCCCGGTCCTTTCCTTCCAACATACATTACTCAGAGCTGTGCTCAAAGGGGCTGGGAGAAGAGATGAAGGTATTTGTTGTAAATAATTTGTCTGAAAGCACCTTTCCTTTTGCAAATGATGTGCACACTGTTTACAGTCCCTGACTTTAATAACTGTTTAAAGTTTTACAGCTTGGATATACTTCAGCTGATTTTCTTCCTAAGCTTTCTGCTGCCTTTCCAATTTTCATGTCTTGTGGCTTGAAAATCACATGCTTGTATTTCTTGTCCATAAGCTGATCCAGGCTTTATGGTCAGGAAAAATCACTCTTCTGGTTTCTGATTATGCTCAGATGCTTTTCTAGTACTCCTGAAATGTGTCTGCAAATAAGAAAAGTTCATTTTGAGGAAAGCTGCAAGTGCCTTTCTTGCTTATTCACACAGGTTTCAAAAGGGATTTTAGATTCTGCTTTCCTCTTGCAAAACACTGAAAGTTTCCTGCATTAGTGTTCGTGAATCAGCAAATACAAGCTGGTAAAATATTCCAACAAATCTGTTGCACCCAGCAGTGTGTGAGCAGTGCCCCTCCACCTGTCTGTGCCATGCTGGCACGCTGCTGGCTGCCCTGCTGACCTGGGATCCTCCCTCTCAGCTGATGGGGATCCTTAGGGTTCCTGCCAGCCCTTGACTTAGCAAGACTGTGGGAATACTGCCGGCTCTCCCACTTCCTTCCCTCCCGGAGTGACTGCGGCGTTTTGCTCATGACCTCTGCTGGTAAAAGGGAGACTCTACAGCTCCTTTATTTGCAACAAAAATGATCATGAATAAAACCAGGTTGGACACTTTGTTTTCTATCAGGAATTAGGCTGTGGCTTAGCTGGGCGTGATTTCTTATCGAGCACTGAATTTTTTATTAAGTACATCTTTGCATGATATTGAGCCAATGGAATGAATATTGTCACACAAACAATGGCATTGACAGAGACACAATGGGGGACATGGGACCTGTATTTTCCTGCTTCTCAAGTGCTTGTTCTCCAGGAGTGTCATTGCCCTGTGATGTTTTATTTTATGGCATCTCCTTCTCTAAAGTAATGTACAAAAAATTGCACACTTTATTTGCTTGTAAAATTAAACATCTCTCTCACTTCTCGGTGCACCAAATAAATTGTGAACCTGTTTGCACCCATACAAATCTGTAGACAAGCAGAATCCAGGCAGAGTTTGGTTAACTAATCTGCAGAACCGCAGTGAAGTGTGTACATATAAACTGTGCATTAGCTAAGTATATATAAATATTAACTACATGTTACTGAGGGGGATGTTGTGGAAAATGGAAATCAAATAACATACAGACATTTGCATAAGAAAGGCAGTGCTGGATACAGGCCAAGATATCTGAAACCTAATCTTGTCTTCAGACAGCTGGCAGCTCAAAGCAGCTACCAAAGCATTTTCTGCCTCTGTACCAGCCCTAGTTGTTGCCCCCATCACCTGCTTATGCTATGGAGGTGGATCCTTGCATGTCTATTGTCCAGTGGATTAAGCCTAAATCTTTACTTGAGGGAAAAAAGGTCAGCTTTTCACCTGCTCAAGCTACCACCTCCCTGGGGGACAGTTATCCAAAACTTCACAGCAATGAAGCTGCTCACTGACCGAGAAGGGGACAAAGCAGGGCCCCATCTCCCTTTCTCCTTTCCAGCCCTTAAATTGCATGGGAAAACTCAAGGCAGGTTTTTGGGCTTCCCCCCCCCCAAAATCAAACAAGCCTCTCCTAAACCACAAGCAAAAATTAGCTGCCATTTCCCAGACACTCAGCAGCGCAGCAAAATCCTTCCTCTGCAAAACTTGACATGGAAGGATAAGAACTAATGACACTGAAGGGAAGGGATGAACTGCAGGAGTGAGAATTTCCCCTGCAGAGACCTGCAAAGAAATTGGGTCAGTGCAGTGAGCCTGACAGCAGGGCTTCACCCTGCCAAAGCATGTCAGCCTACTTTCAGCCCTGTGTACACACAGATCCCACTACTCTGTCCTTAGTTTTAAGCCCATTGACTTTACTGGGAGCTTTGCTTTGCTTAAATCTCCACATTTCTATGAGCTAGGTCAGCAAAGACAGCTATTTGAAGCTCTCTGTCTGTATTAATGAGGTTAGATGTTTTTGAAGTAGCCTTTTTTTGAGAAGTTACTTTACAAATCTGTATCTTACATTATCTGTGTTCTGAGAAAGGTTACATCACTTTTAGTGAAATGAGGTATCAATGTGTCTGTTCCTGTGGCAGCCACAGGAAGAAACACACTTCTCTGAAAAGTCAGAAAATATACAATTTATTATAAGGCTAAGCAATTAAGTTGCATTTGTGAAGAGTTTTATTACAGATAGCAGGCAAAGACTTCCCAGCAAATGGATATAAAGTGTCCATCATGTCTCAGGTATTTCATTGAAGACACTCCAACTCAGAAGTCACTTTGGTGACACGTTGAAACATCCATGCCCCAGCTCCAGCACCTTTTCACCAGGAGCTGTGGACTCAGAGAAGGGGAGTTGCACTCCAGACTGATGCCAGAGCACTGCATCCCACCTCATATCTCACTTGGAAGTTCATGTCTCTGACCATCCAGTGACCACAAAGAGAGGTGATGAGGGGGATGAGATGCTTACCAGGCTCTTCAGTTCCATGCATAAAGTTACAGAACACGGATCCAGACTGGTGATTCTACCGTGGCTGCAGAGGAGGAGACGCCCTGCAGAGCTTAGAAATGAGCTCTGTTAAATGTGGCATGGTGGGGTGTGGGAGATGGGTTGTGCAGAAGGCAATTTTCCTCAATGAATTACAGCTGTACTGCTTGCTGAGAAGTGGAGACAGCCTTGCCTGCCCAGTGAGGATGGGGGTTATAGAAGAGTGTGTTGGCTGGCTGAGCATAAGTTGCAGTCCCAGACCCAGAGTCTGCTGCAGTTTGGGATGGAGTCTGCTGCCTGTGCTGCAAGGAGGTAAGGGACAGACAAGGTAAGAAGATGCTGTGTGAGGAACAGACAGGGTCAGGTGGCTGGGAAAGGGACAGCTGGGGGTTAGCCAGTCATGCAGAAGGAAGAAAAAACTTGCAGAGGGAAAAGGAGGAAAGGAGTCAGGGTTGCCTGAGGAAAGTCTACTGAGTAAGGAATTGAAAAGTTTTTAATAAAGGACTAATGATGGTGTCAGTCCAGGCTGTCTTGACAAAACTGCTGCAGTGGGGAGGGGTGTGGAGGATTTGGCAACTTGCCCAAGTGCACACAGGCTGTCTGGGTGACAGCCAGGGATGAGTGCTTGGCTCCACTGCCCTTGTCCTTGCTCATTCAGAGAGGTGTGAAACAGGCAGCTGTGATCTGACAGCTCTTTTCAGAAGTGTCTGTGAGAAAGGAGGATGAAAAAAGCCATTAGAAGAGCAGAGATGCCAAGTACCCATCTTTCCCCTGACTAGAGCTTCCGAAGCCAAGATATTCACTGTAGAGGAAGTTTATTGTTTTTGTGTTGTACCTCTGAAATCTTCTACATCATCATTACCTCACTACAGCTTGGTGCCAGGAGATTCACAAGCTTTGTATGTTTAAAGTACCTGTAATGAGATGGAAGGTATGTCCTACTTCCTCCTGGCCACACACCACAGCATCCTACAAGGTGCAGGAGCAGAATTGGTCACCTCAGTTTCACACATACATGGCACAGCTGCCTGAGTGTGCTGTAACACCAACAGGAGCCCTGTATGATGTCCCCTCTGCAACCATGGCCATATGGTTTTGTAGAGGAGCTTAAAAAGCTCCACCCAAAGATGAACAATATAGAGAAATAAAATTGCAGGAAATCCTTTGGTATTGCTGACTTCAGATTTGATACCTGAAAAGACTTTTTAGGTTTGAGAAAGGGAATAGTGGAAAAATAGCTCATTTTCCACCTCGATGTGCAATATGAGAGACCTGGGAAAAGTCTCAAACTCAGACTATTAGCAGGTGTTAGGTATTCACCAGACAGCAAGAGAAATGGAGCCAATTTTAGCAAGGAGCAGTTGACACCCCTGTGCCAGGCTGAAGGCCGTGAGATGACAGAGACAGGCAGCAGGCTGAATTAGAAAACAAACTAAGCAGCCAAGACCTGTGCACAGCCCTCACAAGCCTAACACCACCTCAGCATGGGAAGTACAAAAAGGGCACAAGGGAGACAAGAGCAAAAAGACAAGGACAAAGAAGAGAAGGGGGAGAGAAGCATGCCTCTCCCAGCAGAAGCCAGCTTTCCTCTTCTGTGTGTGCTTTTGCTATCTTAGTGTACAAAGCTTGTGCCAGCCGATTAGATCTCTCTCTCCCCCTTGCCATTTGTATGTCACCTCTGCTTATCTCAGATCTTCCCCAGGGCAGGCAGTATATCTTCATGTGCACAGCTGCACTGCAATGCAGAGGTTAAGAAAAATAGGCAAGCACTCACAGAGAAAACAACATAAAGAGATTTTTTTAGTGAACAATGGAAAAAAATAAATGATAGTGTCTGAACTTGTTACATTTAACTGTATAAACATATTGAAAGTCTGCTGCCCTCTGTGCCTTTTTTATTCCCATGCACCAATCCCTCTAACCTCACTTACCCTGCACAGCTAAGTAGGGTGCCCTTTTACTGGAAATAAGCCCTGTCCCTGTCAGTGTTGAGAAGATCACTGTAATGCTTGCTGTAGGGGAAAAAGAGATGAAAATCAGTGCCTGATGTGCTAGCAGACAATAAAACTGAAGGGTCATAGGAAGCCACAAATCTGCCAGAGACGATTAATTCAGTAGAAAAGGCAGAAGCCTAAAGTTTTTCTGTTTTCTTTATACTGTCAAATTTCTTTTTACTTGATACAAGAGGCAATAACAGATTAGGAATGATGTCTGGAAGGAGAGGTTCCCAGGGCACAGGAGACACTGGGATGCTGAGCTGTGGCAGGGCTCAGTTTGCCAGCAATCAGGACCTATTTGAGTATGGGTGATACACACCTGCCTGACAGGTTAAAACTTTGTCCCATCTGTAACATGACATGTTAGATGATGTAAGATGTGGTCAGCTTTTGCCTGATTAGAGAGGAGCCATCTGTGGTCCTCACCTCCAAATTCATGGCTTTACCTCTGTCTGTGGAACAGCTGAGACATGAGTTGTGTGAGACCTGGCTGTGTGAGCAAGAGTGGACAATTACCCTGAATGTAAGAAAAGCTTCAAGCAGCAAATCTTAAGAATCACACAATCCATGGGTTTTCTCAGCAGCAGCAGCAGCCTCAGAAGCAGCATTTGTTAAGAAGAAAGAACATAAACATTTGGGCCAAAGTGTTTTCTTAGCTGCTTTTCCCTTTCTAAGAATGGATTAGCCTCCATCACACTGTACATACCACTGATGCCCCCTTGCCTTCCAAACCTGTCTTCCCTCCATTTCACAGCTTAATAAATATATGTATCTCCCTTTTACTCTCAAGACCCTATGTAGTTCTGTCCCTGATCTTTTGATCTTCTCTTCCTATCACTTCATCCTGATAATGCCCTTGGCATCTTTTCACTCTCCATTTCCCACTCTCATTCTGCTGCCTTTCCTTTTGCAGCTCTCCATGCATGAAATGACCTCCAGAGAAAGGTTTTTACATTCTCATCCTTTGCTGTCAAAAAGCTCACATCTGTCATGGACCTGACAAGTAGTGCAGTAATATGATAACAATAACATGCTAGATCTTCAAGATATCTTCAAGATATACATAGATACAATGGATATATCTATGTATCTATATAGACATGTATATATACATATGTGCATTTATATATGCATACATATGTATGTATACATTCCTGTACTTGAATGCAGGAGACCTATCAAGAGCTTGTAACCAAATAGACACAGGACATTCTCCTCCTCATTCTCTTTTCTTTGCATTGCTTCTTCATTTTCTCAGTGAATTCTTTTAAACCGTGTCTCCATTTCCATCACTGGAGAGTACTTAAAATGAGCTTAATAACAGACAAGACAAGCAAACAGAGGAGTTTCAAGGCTTGCAGTATCTGCAATTTGCAGTCCCATGGTTTTAAAGTTCCTGAAAAAACTTTAAAATTTTAAGGTTTTCTATACTTTTTCTCCTTTTCAGAAATCCCGAGTGTGGTCACATCCAGGTATGCTGGGGTTGTCCTTTCACATCCTAACCTCTGAGTTCCATTTACTTTCTAGAGGACTGCCTGTAGACTAACCTAATCTGTTCAGAGGAAACTGATAAGATACAGACATATGGAAGAATAGTGCTCAAACTCATGGCCTGGCCCTGTTTAATTTACCTGTGCAAACATGCTCATATTACATCCCTTCCCTAGCAAATGCTTTTTCTTGTCCTTGCTTTTGCTGAACAAGTTCTCACAGCACTTAGCTGTGCAAAGAAACTGAGAGCTCCCCATATCACTCTGTCCAGCAGAAAGTGCTGCATTGAGAAGCAGATTTGTGTAACATGAAATTCTGCAGGACACTGCTTGTACCTTCTCCAAATGGACTAAGAAGACATTCTTAAACACATGAGTCAAGGTCTCCAAAACACCTGACAGCAGCATCCTTTGAAGACAAGCTCTGTCTGACACACACCACAGTGAACCCATGACCTGCATGCACACAAACACAAACAGAGGCATTTGGCCAGAGTGAGTGGTGTTCATAACAAAAGTAGCTGAAGTGATAACTCTCTTTCTTCTGCCCCTTCTTCCCCACACTCTTTCCTAAGCCTGGGTCTGGTCTGCCAGCCTGCCTCAGGCAAAAGAGCTGTCAGAGGTGAGGTGAGAGATGTCTCAGAATTGTCTTGTGATTTTGTTTCTGAATGTGTGCAAACGTGGTCACAACAGTACTTCATGATGGACAATCAGATTGCAAAGAAGTTTTGCCACACTGAACACTGTGTCAAACAGCCAGAACAAGCTTCAGGACTCTGGGTATGTATTGGGGTAGGAAAATGATTAGCTGGAAAGTGACCTTTGATGAAGTGTTTCAAGACCATGGATCTAAACCTGAATATTTGCCTGTGAACTGTTGTGCCTGGGCTGGTTCTGGTGCCTCTTTTCTCCTGACTCTGTAACTGACAAATTCACTGATCTTCAAAGCAGGAGAAACTGCCATGACTGGCAAGTTTGACCTCTTCTACTTTGCCCATCACAGTTTCACCATACCAAACATGCCCAGGAGGTAGTTCTGTAGGTGCAATTTGTGGTTATCCATGCAAGGCAGATCTGCTGTGTCATTTCTTGCACAAAGTTTCATCTGGGATGGGAAGAATTTGGCACTTTGTGGCTCAGTAATTTTGAGGTTAAATACCTTTCCTGAGTGCTAAAAACAAGTACACATGCATTTAGCTTTGATTTCCCAAAGAATGCCTGCAAACTTTTCCCCTGGAAAGACTTATACCTGTGATACCAAGTGCCTAACACATCCTTAGCAGGGATCAGCTGGAACTCACCAGTCTTGCACCCACATACTTCCCTCTGTTGAAAAAAAAATAGTGGAGAAAGTGGCATTATTGGATTCCAGGGTAAAAATGAGGGCACATGATTCTGAGACCCTCTACAAGACTTTCTTATCAAGACAAACCTAAAGTGACTTGGGCTTATGAATTACATTGCAGTGTAACCTGCAAGGAGGCTGAAATAGTGGGGATTTTGGAACAAAAACAACTTATGTACCTTGATGAAAAAAAGCTCCCCCATGTCTTGTAGCTCCTCAGAAGGAAAGCCCAGGAGTCTGAGCTCAAAGGTTCCTCTGTGGCTGGGGAACAGAAAGTAGGACCAAGTCACACACTGCCTCTGCTCTGAGGTTTGGATGCAGCTCTTCCTATAATTTCCAGTTCATTCATTTATTACTTACCATGATTGATTTCTGTGGTTATTTTTTCAGTGATGCATCAATAACTGAATATAATCCAGTTATTTGTCAGCTCTATAGGCTAATACACAGGAAATGTCCTTACTTTTATGGGAGCTTAACAGGCACAGAGCATTGTTTATTAAAGTGGGGAGAAAAATAATGTCAGATTGGACTGGGAATGTGTTGGAGGAAAAAAGACTGAGTTCTCAATTTATGAAAATGGAAATCCTAAAATTGGTATCACTCATTTCATCTGAATAACTAAGCAGTAATGACTGTGGCACAGGCTATTGCAGGCAATTAATGATCAGCTCTCAGGGTTGATGGCCTGTGAGGAAGTTAAGGGACATTAAACTCTGCTGGCTATTAGTCATTCAGATATTGCCAGTTGCTGACTCCATTGCAGATTCCTTCAATTTTTAAAATATAGACCTTAAAATTTACAGTAAAACATCCACCCTGTAATGAGACAGATATGTCTGCAAAAATGGCAAAAAATGGGGTCAGTGCTGTGATTGCCCAAAGACCTCTTGAGGATGTCTTGGCTTCTATTTGAGCTTGATGTCCAATTAAAGAAGGTGAGAATGCATCTCTGCATTCTTCCAGTTCTCCTGGATTCAAGGGCATACCCTCTCTGGGAACTGATTATTCACATCCACCAGCATGATATATCCTAAGAAGAAACAAGGAGGGGGATGTTGTGTGTTTTCCTTTACTTGTGCATGAATTTCAGCCCTCTGGGAAGGGAGAAATGTTAGAAGAATGAAAGATACTTGGGAGATTTTCATATATGTGTGCATATATTTAGACATACACAAACAAAAATGAAAGAATGGATCTGATACCAAAAAACAAAGTTTTTAAATATTTTTTGGTAAAGATGACTTATAAGGTATATTTATTTTGGCTTTCTTTTACTGAAAAATAAATAACAGAAAACACCTGATCTGCCTGTCATCCAGTCTTTTGCAGCCCTCTTCATGATGCTGTTGAATAGTTTTGTCTCCAGTATCATTTCAAACTGCAAGTCCAGATGTTAGACACAAATTTATAGCACAAACAAGCATAAAAGACCACAAATCCCTCAGATCTTCAACAATGAGCCTGAAATAGGTAAAGGGTAAAGAGTGAGAAGGAACCGTGATAGTAATTTGTTTTATTTCAATAGCAGAAATTACTTCTTTTGCTTTTTGTTCTTGTTTGTCCTGTGGTAAGGAGGGATACCAGTGTTGTTTTATAACAAAATTATATTAGATAGGATCCACTAATTTGCATTTATTGGTGGTGTAATTTCACTTCAGAAAAAACCAGGCTAATTCATGTGAGATTGCTTTATTGCTGCTCTCATTGGAACTCTTAGAAAAAAATCCCAACATTGTAAAGAGAATCAGGACAGTGGAAATTGTAGGGAAGTGCACCTGAACAGCATTTACCACTTCTACAGAAGATGGAATTCTTATATGCTGAAGAATTTGTTTATTTTGTTAAATATTACTATGTCCTCAGGCCCAGAATATAATTGCTTTTTCCTTGTAAAGGAGAGAAAAACTGATGGCATCAGACCTGGAGTATTGTCAGAACAGATTGAAAATGCACCTTTTGCTGTAGCCTGTGTTTTAAAGCTGCATCCAGATTTCACTCCATTTACAGCTAGGCCTATTCAGCTATAAATCCATGGTCTACTGACAGGTTCTTCTGTAATACTGCCCTGGCTTCTCTTTGTTTTGTTTTGTATCTTTGATTGATATTTTTTTTTGTCATTGTCAATAAAGAAATGAAAGAAAAGAAGGGAAAAGATAAAAGAGAGGGAAGGGAAGGACACCCTGTTCCTAGAAGTCCAATCCAGAACAAGCTCTACTTTTCACCTTTAGACATTATAAGTTGTTTACAAACAGAAAATGAGTAGCTGTTTATAAACTAGCAGGTTGATCTGCCAGTGCCCTGGCAAGATAAGCCTGAGCTTTGCACTCAAAACAACCTGTGCTACATTTTTTCTTTGTTGAGAGTCTGATCTTTTGATCAGTGTATCCAGAGAAGCTGTCCAGGTTATAATTTCTTAAAAGTTTCATGTCTAATACATGAGATTTGAGTATATTAGGGACTAAAGAAGCTGGCTATGAAGATTCAAAAGAAAACAGCTGGAAGGGGGAGGACATGGAAGGTCTGACCTTCCCAGCCCTATGAATCTTGCTGCCCACTGTCCCTCTCTGGCTTAATTAAGACTGGCCAAATATGCTTGCCTCAGCCAAAATCTTCTCTCTTGGTCCTTCCTGCTGTGACAAATGCAATGAAAACCCTCAAGCTACCTTGCATACTCATTAAAATAAAAAAAAAAAAAAAAAAGAAAGCTTAGTTTTAATGGGTAATAATTTTTCACATGGCTGAGTTTTCCTAACAATCAGATTTATCTTCTTAGGGGTTTTGTACTACTTACATTTTCATAGTCTCTAGTTTGATAGCCTAAGTGTTCAGAGCAGCTTCTCCTGATCATACTATCCACATTGGTGACCTTCAGGTCTACAAAACAATTCCTGAGAAGAAATAGCCCAATCCTTCATCCTTTGTTTTCTTATTCTTCTTTTTATGGTGAGGTTAAAACACTCAAAGCATTAATATATTTTCCATATTTATTACTACAAGGAATAAAGTAACTTCATAATAATTTAGAAGGAGTTGCAGTAGATGCCGTGTACACAAGAGGGCAGATCTGCTTCTCCTTTCACCATCAGCAGCCCCTGGTACTTTGTTCCTCAGTAACTTCTGCTTTCAGCTGGGTATCTGGGGCTGGATGTCACAGGAACAGCATGGCTGTAAGGCAGGCTTCCAGTCTGAATAGACAATACCATCCCGGGAAGGTCTAAAAGACTTTTATACTGCTAAAGCTGTGCCCGTGGGGGGAACAAATACACAGTTATAAATGTTACTTTATGAGATTGCTCCTTTAGGCTTGAAAGTCAATTGCAAGCCAAAAAGTTAGGTTCAGTGACCACGGTGGCAAAGTTCACACCTGGCTTTGTTACCCTGCCCATCACATCCTTTACTCCATTTTCCCCTGTACAGTGTTGGAAGCTCAGGTACCAATTTCCACCCCTCTCTGCTGACTGACTATGATGATTTCATTCAAAAGCCTCTTGACAGGGAGGAAATATCCTTGCCTGAAGGCAGGCTGGGGGCTGTGTCTCTCCATCATGCTCCACCCAGCATGGGTGGCTGCTGTCCCCTCTGCTCTGCTGCCTTGGAGTATCACTTGATCCTGGCAAGCCTGTCTGGGGTTTAACCCCCCAGATTTCCCTGAGATGGAAGGACAGTGTGTTTGAACCCAGAGTGTTTGCTATTGCCTTCCCAGGCTTGCTCTGGGTACTGAAATAGGGAGCAGCCACTCCAGGAGACCCAGGGTGTAGGTCTCGTTCACTGAGAAGTCTCCAAACCCCATGGAGCACAAGGGATTTCCCTGAATTCCCAGAATTAATCCATGGCCAGCACTCTGCTTTGCTTTGCAGGAGAGCTGGCTGCTGCCTGTGAATTCCCTGGGCACAGACTGCACCCCTTTGCTTTGGCTCACAAACCACTGCTGGCTTCTCTGGTCACCACACAGCCAGACAAGTCCAGGCAATTTCTGCAGAACTCTCCTGAGGGATGTAAGCAACTCAGCCAAGGTGAAGGCATTATGCTCTTCTCACATAAAGTTTTGATTTAACTTAATGAAACAAAAAAAGCATGCTTTTATACAATGACATGAAGACATACACTGTGTGCATCTTGGTCCAAACCCAAAATGAACTTAGAAATTCTGAAGAGCACCAAAAGACTTATTTTTTCATAAGACACTTTCTTTCAAATGTTTTTCTTTCAGCTTCTAGAATCTTTTGGGGAGGGCAGAAAAGAATACAGTGTTTACCTTCCAAATGCCCTTGGAGAAAGGTGGAAGCAAGCAAATGAACCAGCAAACCCAGGCTTTTTTAAAGAGCAAAGGTCATGAAAGCTCATCTCTAAACAGGCAAACCAAGGGGGAAAAAAGAGAACTGGCCACAGTTTACCTGGAAGCTTTCCTCTTGTGCTTTATGATATCTCCTGACACTGTCACATCCCTTGTATTTTATGTATGGGGCAGAATACTGTTGTCACCAGTGTCATTTGGTAACCATCCAGCTAAATGTTGGAGAACATCTCAGAGGTGAATGTCAGCTCTGAAAAAACCAGGGACATAGTTAAAGCCACTCGTGTCAGACATAATTAGAGACCTACTGGGACATTGCTGGAAGAGACTCTGGAACTTTCCAAGATGTTGTGTTGATGCTGATAAAATGTATTTGCTTTTCCATTTCTACAATCTATGAATTTGCACTTGTGGAAAGGCTGTTGCACAATATCTCACATCAATCACAATCAGAGAAGTGCTAATCATATTCAGAAGTTGTTAATCATATATTAAATTAAATGAGTGACACATGTTCTTGTACAGTGTGCTCACCAGGTGGCAAACCCATCTCAGACCTTTCTGCATGTCCTCTTTGGTATGCATGTTTAGTCTACAAGTATATAATTATTTATGCTTTAATTAGATTATTGTAGTGCATAAAATAAGTACCATTCTTATCATCTATTAGTCATCTTGTCCCTCTTAAGAGGCCTCTTCAGAGTCAAGACATTAATGGGGGTACTTTAGCAATATATTCCACACTGCTGTCGCAAAATTTTTCTAAGGACTCTCACCCATTCAATGGGAAAGAAAAAAGGGGAACTGTGTGAGTGTTACCCCTAAAGAAGCCAGCAACAGAAGACAATAATTTAGGTTAAACTGGGGTTTGCAGTGCCTAGCCAGGTCAGTACAGGGAAGGTTATCAACAGAACAAGACATTGCATACCCAGAAATTTTTTCAGACTAGGCTAAAAAAATACATCTTGCAATTGAGAGAGCTTTGGTCTAAGTGTATCTTGTTAATAGTGAAGGTGGGAACATATGGGAGCATATTTATATATACCTGTGCATATATAGAGAGGTGAGCACAAGGAATATAGAGACACCTAATACAAACTAGAATATATACAGTGTAGACAAACAAGAGAAAATACAAGTACATTGTCTGGCTGCTGTAAGAATACTTAGGGCTATTTACCTGTCCTTAGCTCTCCTCAGCATCTGTTTTTGTGTGCAGCTAGTGCTGTGCTAGCTGCCTCTCTGATCAGTGGCATAGCCTATCTCCTACCTGAGTCACAGAGTGTTAGAGGAATTTTAATTCTACCAGGAGCAAAATATCTGCTGTGATAGTAGCCAGTTGCTGAAGGGAGATGGTAAACTATTTAAGATGATAATTTATTGAGAATTTTTATTAGTGCTAGCAAAAAAGCAAGATGACCTATTCTGAAAGTAATTTATAGAGGTCTTGAAGCCCCATGCAAATCCCAGAAATGTGGGAATGTGGTGATTCTGTGCCAGCAGCAGACTTACTCTGGCTGATATTGAGCCTGATATTAGTCATTAGCAAATTCAAAATAATAAAAGGCTTTGAAAATTAAAGAAGAAACAAAAGTAGACAATTAAATTAATACTGATCAACATGGCCTTATGGAAAATTAACCTGTTCATAAAGAAAGGCTGATTTCCTTTTTTGATGAAACAACAAGTTTGTGGCATAAAGGAGCTTGACAGAATAAGAAGTATACTTAGATTCTGGTTAAAAATATCCCACCTGACACATGGGCTAGTGCTATCAATATAATACACTAAATGCCCTAAACTGTCTGTATGACAGACACCAAAAATTGTCATTCCATGGGAACTCATAAATGGTCATTTCTAGTCATGTCCCACAGGCATTTGTATTAGAATGTATTAGCTCTGTTCATCACTTCAAATTGAGAAGCATAGACAAGATTATTTCTAGAAATAGGTGTAGATTATGAAGCAGGACACAATGGTGAGGAAAGGATGTTGATACTGAGTGACCTTGGTCACTCAGAGAAGCTGAGATTCAACATCTACCTCCAGCCTAGGGCATCCATGAGTATTTCTGGATGTACCATCCTTCAGGTGGGGTGTCACAGCCAAAACATGCTTTGATGCCAGTGCTAAGTGGGGATCAGACTGGAAGAACCACAGATGGAAAAGAACCAGACCATCCTCTCAGACTGAGGGACAGTATCCTCAGAAAAATCAGCTGCTAACAGCAGTTAGAGAAGTGATGGCTTAGAAGGAGCAGCACAGTCGCTCAGGGCATCTGGGATCCTGAGTATAAAATCAGAGGAGCAACAAGATAAATTTAGCTCTGTTGTCAACACAGATACCAGCACATAATTCTGGTGTGTCCATTTTTAAAGGGACTTGAAAGGCTACTGAGACTGCAGCAAAGAGCCACCAAAATGAATTAAAGGCTGGAAAAACTGCCATGTGCTCTGATACTGGAAGAATCTGTTAATTCTTCAAAAACAGACTGGAGAGGGATTAAGTGCCTGTGTGTAGTTTCCTGTGAGGGGCAGGGGGGAATACTTTAATACCTGGAAGTTAAATCCAATTGCATTCAAACCAGAAATAGGAACAGATGTTTTTGGCTGTGAGGTTGTTAACTGCTGGAATAAGTTGCAAAAATAAA
The DNA here is from genome assembly GCF_029582105.1 of Oenanthe melanoleuca. Taxonomy (NCBI): domain Eukaryota; kingdom Metazoa; phylum Chordata; class Aves; order Passeriformes; family Muscicapidae; genus Oenanthe; species Oenanthe melanoleuca. The sequence continues at coordinate 84,578,205 of NC_079333.1, read as the reverse complement.
TTCTGCATTTGCCGTCATTAGTTGTCTCTGAGTAAGGGCAGGTATTTTGGTGAGAACACTTTCTCCTCTCCCTCTCCTCTCCTCTCCTCTCCTCTCCTCTCCTCTCCTCTCCTCTCCTCTCCTCTCCTCTCCTCTCCTCTCCTCTCCTCTCCTCTCCTCTCCTCTCCTCTCCTCTCCTCTCCTCTCCTCTCCTCTCCTCTCCTCTCCTCTCCTCTCCTCTCCTCTCCTCTCCTCTCCTCTCCTCTCCTCTCCTCTCCTCTCCTCTCCTCTCCTCTCCTCTCCTCTCCTCTCCTCTCCTCTCCTCATTGCTAATTTTAAAAATGGACTAATTTTAAATTGGCTAATTTTAAGAATGGGCTGTATTTCCTCCTGTGTGCTGGCTGTTGCAGCAACTAGAACAAGGTTTCTTACACAAGCGTGCTAGACCTGGGCACGGATGTTAGAGACAGGTGCTGGCTGGAAGAGCACCAGGAATGTGTTTAGATATCCTGGAGAGCAGTTTCCAGTGCATAACAGAGGCACATCCCCATCCAGCCTCTCACTCTTACCTGTTTACTTTAGTGCTGCTGGAAGCTAAACACCCTCCTGCTTTTCTTTAGTTGCCATGTAACAGACCCATCTATTGTCACAGTCCAGCCTTCTGCTAGACCTTGGCTGCTTTTCTCTCTCCTCTCTCAAACTGAATAGACACTTTCAAGGAAAAGGCAGACTTGCTTAAATACACTAATTTTCTGAGTATTTTTACCTCTAAGTTGCAAATGTCACTCAACCCAAAGTGATTATTTCGTGTTTGCACAGTAGATTTCATGCACACCAGGGTGCATTTCAGACCTGTTCTGTTTAACTGCTAATAGGATTTGCAGCTATGTTTGTGAATTCCAGCTATCCCATTTATTTCACTGAGCTTCAAGTTTATACACTGCTAAGGACTAGAATGAAATATTAACACCATACAGCTAAACAGAGAAAGTTTGTACATTGTTCTGGACTACGTTTTTTTCCATTTTCCATTGGAAAAATGACAAAGGCAAGAAGCTAAAAAAAAAAAACAACAAAAAACTGTAGCAATATATGGGCTTTTGAAAACATTTTTTTAACTTCTGAAATTCCCCAGCTCTCATATAATTTGGGTGGAGTATGCAATAGATTTAGAGAAGACCTTAAAATGACCCATGAATCCAAATTCAATTGGAAACTGGAATAGCTGCAACTAATCTGTTGTCACAGCAGCAGTACACAGAAGTCATAGGAGCAGACTGAGAAGATAATGCTGCTAGAATGTACATGCTTTCCCAGAGGATCTTCAGCCAGCTACAAACACTTTCATGGCTTTCAAAGAAACATAACAAAGATAAAAATTGAACTTCAAATATTTTCTGTACCTACTTTTTGTGAACCAAATAATTGCTTATTTTTTTAGCATTTAAATGATCATTTCATCCTGTGTTTCTCCCCTGCTTTTTTATTCCTTTAAGTGTATTTATATTTCTAGCACATCCCTTCATTCCCACGTATCAGCACATCGCCTACACATTAGGATTTGCAGCACAGGGTTTGTTTAAACCAGGAAAACCTCTGAACCCTAATTGGATCAGTTCTAAAGAAGAAAACAGGGATAAAGCTCTTATTAACTTGAAGTCTGTAGGCCTTGACCAAAGTTAATGAAAAAATATTTCTTTCTATACTACAGTAAGATTTTTTTAATCCCCTGAATATTTGTTCATACCAGACATTGGCTCCAGAAGTATCTTCAGACTGGAGACCACTGGAACTCCTCCTCCTGCAGCTGCCAGGCTTGGTACAAAAAACGGGAGGAGGAAAGTTGGGAAGCTGTCCCTCAGGCTGGCCAGAACACATGTGGAGCCATGTCCTTGTCTCTGTCCTTTCCTGGAGGACCTGCACAGCCTGCATGCCATATTTTTGGGAACACATGCATTGGTGGCAAGAGTAGCTCCTCCCTGTGCAGATGCTCTCCAGCTGACCCACAAGGGGTGTTTAGACCAATTCATTCTGACATGAAATGATGGCAACCCATAAATTATCTTTGGATGTGCCAGCTGGGAAAAGTGAATCTGTCTCAGTACATGGATTACCCTGTACCTACAAAACTGCCAGATAGTCTTTTTCTGATCCTTTTCCAAAAGGATTTGTCTTTAGCCCTGGTCCACCTTCATCTCACTGCTCCAGGAGGGGAATAAGCCTGAATGCCCTACAACCCTTCATGAGCTCCCTGCTCTCATGCTGAAGGTCTCATGTGGCTTCCTCTTCTGAACTTGCCTTGTCTGACCTTCCCACTGAGGCAGGATTTCTCTGCTGCCTGAGAAAGCCCACCATGAAATGTGTAAGGAAGCACATGAACCATCATGTGATGGGCATGCAAAGTCTGCAGCCATTACCAGGACTTTTAATTGTCATTTTTAATGAGAGCAGATCCACTTCCCACCACATGATTTACTTGGATACAAAAGGCTAGTCCTGTCTCATCTGGCCACATGAATGCTTCTGTATTTGTTTGCTGTGCTTTTTTTCTTGTTATTCATGATTTATTTAGAACCAACCCCATTCAAGGTCATAAAAAAGACAGTATGTTCAGTCAGTCAAATTTTGGGCCATTCTCCAGGGCAATAACGCAAGACTACAAAAATTCATACAATGCCTTCAAAAAAGAGAAGGAAAAACAGCAGCTTCATTATCTGGCAAGCAAGATCTATGATTTTGTTGAGACTTGCTTAAAATAAACACTATCTGATTTTGTTTTGTCTTCTCACTAAGGAATCTGTGCAGGGCATAAAATATTCAAGCATTCAGGATTTAGGATATGAGAGTAAAAATACTCTCCATTTTCCCTTGTTCCTCCAAACAATCCTCCTGTGCTGGGCTGCCTAATGATCCATGAAATGTAGTCCTACTGATTTCATGAAGTGACTTTCTATCCCATGAAAAGATGGTTCATGTCAGAGTTATGAACTGCAGAAGGGCAGGCAAGGAAAACTGCTCAGGAAGCTCTCTCAGTTGAGATGAGAGACATCTGGATGCTCACAACTCTTGAAAGCAATGAACTTCAAAAAAGAGGCCATGGAACAGTGGCCACACAAAAAAAATAAAGATGTTTTTCCTGGAGATGTGCTTGCTGCCTTGGAACTGGCCTCTCTGCAGGGCCAGGGGGATGATGCTCAGTGTTGACTGTCCAGCAGGAGCTTGGGTATGGCCTTCTGGTAGTTGAAATGAGCTGTAGCATGAGGGGGAGGTAGGGGAGACGTGTCTTTTGGAATGTTATAAATAATCCCAATCAGGTTTCTTCCAGCAGACTCCTTTTCTTTTTTCCCTTCTCATCTTCTGTAGTCAGAAATACACAGAATCCCAACTCACAGGCGTGTTTCTTGCTAAATTGTCATTCTTGCTGCTGCTTCTACAGTGCAACATTTCTAAAGTTAACTAACTGCAGTATCTTACTTTTAAAAAAATATTGTTTAGACATACTATGTCTTTTTTTTAAAAGATCAATGTGATAGTCATTTGTAGTCATTTGTGGATACTGGCAGGATACTGTGGGGGAGGATTGCTGTTCTTATACTCATGTCTGTGTAGCCCTTTTCAGGCACTTTAGAAGGCAGATTATGTCACTGTAGTTTCCTCCCCCCAAAAGTAAACTGTTTTCTAAATAATGGCAAGGATGGACAGATCCTGATTATAAGTAGTTGTGGAACATTCTTCTCCTAAAACAGCTGTAGTTTTACATCAAAAATATATAAGCCTTACTCCCTGGGTACATTTCCCAGGTGGATATCCTGATGCAGTGGTGTGTGTGGATCAAACAGGTTTTATTTTGCAATGAGAAGTCCTGGTATGGCAGAAACTTTTATGACTTCCACTTAGCTTATAATCTTCAATCAGCTACCATTCCTTAAATGAAATTGCTGACTAAAATTCAGTCCTATAGACCATCTGAAAACCTTAAATGTGTTGTTGACTTATTGCTTTAGTTCTGGATTTCATGTTGATCTTGGAGCGTATTCCCTCTAATTTGTTAGTGAACATATTAAAATGGGTATCAGTAATTGATAAGCAGAATGCCCTAATACTTATTATTCCTCATCAAAAGACTTGGACATTCTCATACAATTAGATAAGGTAGTGCAGATGACTGACTGTTATGTAAACTTCAAGGAAGAAGCAAAAAGGAAAAGATAAATCAGTAGAACTAGAACAACCAAAAAAGAACTCAGTTACCATGCCTTGTAACCTGAAGTAATACCTGTTAAAAGCAGATTAATAATATGATCCAGTTATACATTGAAATCATCTCTATATAGAATTTTTTTCCTGATATACCTTATCAAGTTACTTCTGTAGATGAAGGCAAAAACCTGCATCTCCTCCCTTATGAATTTAAGGAGAAAAGGCCAACAGCCATTTCCTCTTTCTGTCCCATGACACAGAAAAGCTCTGCAGAATGACCAAAGATTAACCATTTTTTGGAGTCCATGTGACCTTTTAACTCTTTTATTTTAAAAGGCCGTCAAAACCAGAGGTGACCTTTATGTTATTATCTAAAAGGGCAATGAGTAAGGGTCAAGCCACTCTTTTTCTAAAGTCACACAGGCTGGGAATGGCAGTGGTGGAAGAGAACTGCCCTTCTCCCTGGCCATGGAAAAGACTTGGGGTCTGTTGATGACTGAAGAGTTTTTGACCAACACTGCCCATGCTTCTGCCTAACCCATCTATAATTGCACTGGTGACTGTTAACCCTTCCTCACTCAAGGACCACAAACAACCATATCAGATTAAGTATTCCTTTTTTTCATATCTCTCTCTCTCAACAATTTAATGAGATTCCTGTTCTTGTCTGGACTTGCCTTAACCTTTGCCAGAGACGGGGAAATCTGCCATTTCATTTTTTCTTGTGCCTGAAGATTTCCCTCCTTTTTCTCCTCACCTCTCTCATGTACTCTGTCAGAGAGGTGACAGCCTTTCCTCTGGTGTGGTTGGGACTCTCTGGGGTACCCAGCAGGGAGACACCCCCAGACAATACAACAGGTCAGCCACAGCACAGGTATGAATCTAGCAGAGGGAGGATCTGATCTACCCACCCTCCTCTTTTTCCTCTGAACATCAGCAATCTGTGTTTTCCTGCAGCATCTGAGCAACAAGACTAACAAGGCTGTAGACATAAACCAGCAAATTACTGAGCAGATAAGGGCTGAGAAAATCCAAGGATGAAATGGAAAAACGGGCAAGAAAAATATAGAGCTGAGAAACCAGCAGAAAAGTAGAAGTAAAATCCCATATCTTTACTTAGATTTGTGCAAATATTCTGCTTCATATCTGTGAAAGTGACTCATGACTCCCTCAGAACTGAATTTGAGGATGATAAGGCAAAATCTGGCAGACAGCCTTCCCATGCTGTTCCTGGTCTTGCTCAGCACTATTTCTCTCCTCCCACGTAGGAATTTCTTTAACACATGAGAGATGATTCTGGGGAAAGTTTTGAAATACCTTCATAAAGGCAAAAATAGCTTTCAAGTGCATTTCCTATTTAAAGAGAGAGAGGATCCTAACAGGAAAGGCTTTTAGGCTGCAAAAATTCTGAAATCCACAAAACTCTAAAAGAGGGAGAGCATCCTATGGGGCACATTGTTGCAGATGTCCTTCTGTCCAGTCACACTGTGTGTGTATCACCCAACAACTATTGAAAACCCTGATACTTTTCATATACATTGTTAGAAGGGTGGTGCTTTCAAATATAAGTTTTTTTGTTTTTTTTCCCTTCAGGAATAAAGAAAAAAATCATGTAACTAGAGGAACAAAACCCTTGAAGGATATAGGATTGAGGTTATCTCCTCATTAGGCATCAGAGAGCTGACACCAAACAAATGAGAAGTTTTGGGTTGAGCTTAGGTAGGTATTGTTTGATAATGCTGAATCTAACATAAATCCATAAACAACTGTTTTCCAAACCTGTCCTGATGGGACCAGGACACTAATCTAAACAAAAAGTAGAGTATGGCTCCTATAGTTAGTGGTGTTTCTCAGTATCTGATCAGAGGAAACTAGAGTCTACACAGTCACAAGATCTAAAATTGAGACAATCATAGCATGCTTCTCCCAGGTCTTAGTTGTGGTAGAGGATTATTGTATGATACTTCAATCAAAAATACCAATATGTTTAAGAAAAAAATGCCACAATATGTTGCACATGATGACCATTTATCATTTTGTTAAATTATTTGATCTTTTATATCAAGCCTCACATTCTGAAAACACAGGGCTGAGTTAGAATCCCAGATTTCATTTTTCAAGAAGACACTTTCAACACTAGAGATAGACAAAGCAAACCTGTAAGGGTAGCATCTAATCTTTCCCATCCCACACATATGCAACCTCTCCTCAACACCACAGCTCGAGTATCAGGAGGCCATTAACACAAGCCAGAGGCACTGCTTTTAATCTTGTGTTTGTTGAAATCTGCCTCATTGTTTGTCTTTTTCTTAACACTTGGCACTGGCAATGATTAATACTGCCAGCATTTTCCTTGCCAGAAAAGAAGGGGGTTTTTTCTGTTTTTTTCCAGTGAAGCCTGGAGATACCTCTGGAATCACTCTGAGGCTGCCTTTTTTCCCTTGTCTATAGAGAGAGCAGCTAAAGAGGACAGAAATCTCATCCCCTTTTAAAAGAGGTGTTTCCAAGAGGGAAGGAAGGAAAAGTGGAAGTTTATAAAATTTTTGTCAGTCGAGGAGATTGGGAAAAGAGACTCTTCTCTTTCTTTTCACTGCTGAAACATTGCTCAGAAGCTGCTGATAGTGTCTCTCTGCCCTTCTTCAGACACCACACTGTGGCACCATGGGTTACCCCAAGGAATGCTGCTTGGCAGAAAGCTGAGGCCAGTTTCTTGGTTGACCTACAGTCTGCTCTAGGTTGATCCAGAAGGTGAGATCTACCAGGATGAGTCCAGCTGTGTTTTCTCAGTAGTCTATATCTGTGGGCTAAGACACCTCACTTGCACTGATGCAGGGACCTGGGTTTAGCTTAGCTTTGCATGGGGAACATCTCTACCTGCTTCTTCTCAATTTTTGCTCTTCTTGAGAATCGGGGTGAACAGGAGAGGCATTTTTAGCTGGTCATTTTCAGCTGGATGTTTGCCAGCTCCTTTTCATCTCCTGAACAGAAGCTCCAGATCACCTTCAATAATTTGGCCCTTTTTTTTTTTTTTTTTTTTTTTTTTTTTTTCGTTATTATACCAGGGATAGAAGAGCACCCTCTTCACTTGTCAACTTGTCAGCAAGTAGGTCACAAGTTGGCTGGTTTACCAAACATGAAAACAATTTGCCAGCAGCAGGGACCTAGACCCTAAAAGGAGAGAACACACACTTGGCTGGCAGCCACCTTGCCACCCCAACAAAGGAGAGATATTGGGTAAAGTAGCTGCTTTCAGTTATCCCAAGTGTGAACTTGATTCTGATTTTTAGGCTTGTCTGGCTGTTAAGACTTTCTTGTGTATTGCTAACAACTGTTCAGTGAGCCAATACTTTTTAAGGGCTGCTGTCATTCACTCACACTGCCCTGTCTGAAAAACAGACATGAGGTTTTCATAGCTCACTCCTTATCCCACTGCATCACTGAGATCCCACCACCAAAGACAAAAGGTGAAAGATGAAAGCCAAGTCATTCTGTTGCCAATTGTCAGGCTTCAACAGTCTCAAATATGCTGGAAGGGGCTAGATTTATCCAATTTCAAATTATTGTAGTGCCAGTTGCATCTTATATGAATACAGAGACAATAATTTCTATGTGTCCCTAATGGTATATTCTATTAATATATTCTAATAGCATTTTCTTCCTTCCCTTGTATTCAGCAGCTACAAAACTTGGAAAGAAATGCCAGAAGTAGATGAAGAGGTTGTGAAAGCTACAAAGAGGTGTGGAGGAGGGGAGAGAAGGATTAGGATGCACCAAAGGCCATTGCAACCCTTTCTTTGCTCACTGTCAATCCTCCCACTCTCCAGTCTCACATCTCTACACCCGTCCCCTTGGATCCCCCTGCCACTTCTCAAGGGTCTTCCACTACTAGGACAATGCTTAAGGTGAGAAGGTAACTTGTAAGGCACTGAAATGTGGCCCTCAGCTGTGGTTCACACTGGGAGCAGTCCTTGGACCTCACATTCTACAGAGCACTTTGGCAGAGGAGCAGGGGTGGGGCTTGGTTGCCTAAAGTTCATGGAGTTATAACAGGCACACATTTTATCCTTATTGAGACAACGGGCTGAGAGTGGTTATTGGTGGTGTTATATTTATGTGAAGATTCATCAGCCCTGATGTAAGAACTGAAGGTTAGGGAGTTCCTTCTGCTGCCCACACCTTGGTTGATGCACTGTGTGTGCCCTTCATGCAGCCACAACAGCACAGGCCACCTCCAGCTCCTGTGTCCTCCCTCCTGCCATGTGCAGGTGTCTCAGGGACCCCAGAGTATATCCAGTGGCTTGAAACAGCTCCCTGTGAGCAGCTACCTGGAGCCCTCAAGGGCTAAGAATGATATAATTTCTTTTTCTAGGAATGAATAGGCTGTTCCAGAGGACAATTAAGCACCTAAGAAGGATCACATGAATTACTCCCTGGAGGTTCATGTTCTTCTTCTCTGGTCATGCTCACATACTAGGCTTACAACTTTCTTGTATCTTGTATGAAGTGAGACAAGCCCCAGTTACTCTGCAGCAGTTGCAGTCATTCTTTAGAACTTTCTTTAAGATCAGGTCACAGAGCAAAACTATTTACAAACCTCCATTTATCCTCTTTTCCTTTCACACATTACCTTTCTATTGTTGTGCTTATCTCTCACATTACCTTTCCAACGATTGCCAAAAAGACAGCTACTGCTGTGCCATGGCTCCTTCCCTCACGCCACTTTAGCCCCCAGGAGCATTTTCCAGGAGGAGAAGAGAGAGCAGGCGTTGGTGTGCAGCAGGCATATGCTTTATAGCAACGCTGAGGTGCTGAGAAGCAGGAGCTGCAGTGTTGATCATATCAAGGCAGCGTTACCAGGAGACACTTCACAGCACAGCAAATGTGCCTCTCAGAGGCTTTTTACCCTCTGCAAGGGAGTGGGTGCAACGTTTTTATTCTCTCTCTCACTCAGACATGAAGGATGGGCAGCTTAACAAGGTCACATTTGTTAGGGGCATGCATATTTCCATCTGCTCAGGAGGATAGCAAAGTGCCTGGCACAAGGCAAGGAGACACTCTAAAAAGGAATTGTTCCAGAGGAGAGTGTCTAGGCAAAGCTGGAAAGCTGTGGTAGCTAGATACCATGCACTGAGACAGGCTCAGATACATTAGATCAAAGGCTCATGTACTTATCAAGTAAAACAATAAATGCTACTTCATTGTTTCAAAATCCTTCTGGCTGTACTGCTTTCCAGAGCACCACCTGCAAAGTGGCAGAGAAGATGCATAAACCTTGGCAGTACTGAACCCCTAAAGCTGAAAGTTCACTTCTCTTCTCAGGCAGAAGCCACACTGCAAAATTGCTCATGGTTACTGCTGAGACTGCGAGACTGGAGCAAGCACTGCTTCATCTGGCAAGCCTTAGACAGGAGATCCACAGAATTACAATGTTAGTTTAGGCAGAAGCTTAAATTTTTTTCATGGTGCATGAATATGGGAAAAAAGTCTATGAGGTGAGAGGCTAAGAAAAAACTCTGAACATAATTTTTGCTAAAACCCTTTGAGATGAAAGCTATAGCTTCACATCTTTCACACTCAGAACTCAAGGATCTTCAGAGCACAGATGTTTCAAAATCTAGTATCTTACAAAATTTGGTATCTTGACTCTGCCAGGATAATAGAAATGAAGATGACCTTTAGGTTCAATGTTATAAATGTTTTCTTCCTATTTGCTAAACATATTAAAAAACTAACTGTATGTGCCAAAATAAGGCATGGGGAGAAGAAGGCATAGAGAAGAGAGCAATGTCTAAAAAATAAAGTTATTCTTTAATATTTTTCTCTCCAGACTTCTAGGAACATTTAGTAATTAGTAGGGAAAAGACATGAGAGTAAATGATCAGGAAGATACAGATGAATTTTTCCTTTGAGGCATCACTAGGATGATTTTTGTGATGACATTCATCACCAATTAAAGTGTGTCTTATTGTATCCTCTTTCAATTTTACTCAAGTTTAAGGCAATGGCATTATCCTCTGTTAACTCCTGAAAGATTTAGCCCTTGTTTGAATAAAAAGCATCATTTTTAACCAGCAATTATTTCCTTTTCATAGAAAGCTTTTTGCAAATTTTGCAATTTTTGGAATTTTCCAAGAATTTCTGCATCAAGAACACAGACTAAGCTCACACTACCTGAGACTGCTATCTAAATAGCAGACAACAGGGGATATCCTGCTTTTTGGGTCAAGCAGGTCTCCTCCCTATCTGACTTTGATATTGATGTCTCAGTGAAGAAAACAACATAGCACAAAAAGAGATGCTTGATTTTTAGACTTTAGAATAATGGCCTGTGTTACCATAAGAGAGCCAGAGCTCACTGGTAGAAAGTCAGGCCCTTGGCTAAAGTCTGACTAGGAATACACCTCCATGGCTGGATGCCAGCAGATGGACCATGTGGGGATGGTTGACCTGGAAAAATGCCCCAGCCACCCACTAAATAATTCCTGGGATGGATGATCAGAGACTCATTCACTGAGGGCTGATTGAGGCAGCTCAGCAAGTCCATGTGGTGCTAGCACTGCCATATCCTCTGCTTCCATGGGCACACCTGTGCTTGGGAACTGCATGGATCAGGGGGTGTCAGGCTCAGAGTAGCTGGAGCTGGGCTGGAAGGTTCTCATGTGGGCATGCACTGTCCAGCCTGCTCCCAACAGGTTCCCACAGCCTAGGGACTGCTAGGAGCCATTGAATGTGCTGCAGAAGGGGTGACAAGCAGCAGCTGAGGGGAAAGCCCCATATCAGCCAAAACATGCACTTGGCTTCAGAGCCAAGAAGATAGACCAGCACCAACCTGAATAATGCACTGTATCATCCTATCAAGGGTTTTCCTGGAAATCCTCCTCAGACTCCCAGACAGATTTAGTTACTGTCATTGATGTAGACTGACAGTAGGCATGCTGCTAAAAATTGAACATTACATAAAGTTTCAGCCATTCCAAAAGCAGGATGACATTTCTAAAATTAAGAGCAAATACTGTGTGAAACATACAGCCAAAGAATTTAAGAGCTACTTAACTTGCTTATAGCCAGTGATAGGGTATCAATATACAGTGAGGACAAACCCTTAATGCCTGGAAATGATTTCTAAAGCCAATGTTTATCTTTTACTTAGTTTAATGAATAGCTAATGACAGACATATGATGGTGGATAACCACTAACTGCCTTAATCTAAGTCAAAGCTTCATAGGGCTCCTCCTGGTGTGTCTGGCTCACTTGAAGAGTGCTATCTACAGCAATTCATCACCTCTGAAGTGTGGTGATAGGCAGCAGAGAGTGTTCTCAGAAACTCAGCTCCTGGGGAGGGATGGTAAAAGCTGGCTCTGCAGGAGCAGTCCTGAGCTCTGCAGCAGTAGTCAGGAGGCACTTCAGGGACAAAGTCCTGCTCTCCTGCTGAGGGGGCTGCTGTCAGATCCAGGGCTACAGCACAGCAGAGCCCATGAGGAACTCTGTGAAAAGGGACCACTTCACTCTCCTGCCCTTCTGAAAGGGCTTGCAGGCACTTTGGGAGAGCATTCACTGCTCTGGACTCATCTTTTGTCTCATGTTTAGCAACCTGTGGTCTTGGCTTTTTGACCCTTTCTAGGGCTTCTAAGGACTGACCACAAGAATAAGTAATAGCCAGCTGTGCAGAGACCATGATGGCAAACAGAATAATAGTCTGGATCCAAAATGGTACACTTCCTAAACTGAACTTGTCAGGATGTGAAAGGGGACAGCAATCCACTGATGGCAGAGGTCCTGAAAGGCACAAAGCTGCTTCACAGCTTAATGCAGCCTTCTTCATTGTTGATGCATGAAAGCATGAGATGGTAAAGGAATAAATAAGGAACATTGGAATTCATTATTTGGCTAACATGGAAATTTTTAAGTGATAACTAATGTTCATCTATAAAGGTAGAGGCATCTCTCAATAATCAGATCATAACACTCTAGTAACCCTGTGTTTGCATTTGTTTAAAAAATGTCTCCTGTTATATGCATCTGTTAAAATGATGAGGGAAAGAGGAAAAATTGTATTTTTTTCTTTGGTATTTTTTATTGTCACAGTCTCCGTAGTGAGCATTTTTGCACGTGAATTGTTGTCTCCATATAATTTTGTTATTAATATTTTGCTGTTGCTATTTATTTTCTTATCTCATTGCTGTTTCCAGTAAATTGTTCTTAGCTCAAGATTTATCTTCAACTTCTGTGCCTCCAATTCTCAATTCCAGCCCATCACAGTGGGAAGTGGGAGGGGAAATGGGATCAAGAGAAAGAAGTTGTTTGAGAGAATCCTGGGGGGGTACTGATTTGGAGACCTAAACCATGGCACTGAACAAGCACTCTCCCAAACTGTGCTCAAAACAGTTCTGCCTCCCATGCACAAACTGGTCCCAATACTTTATTTCCCTTAATCATGAGCTTGAACTCTTTTTGTAACTTGAGTCTCTCAGGCAGATTTCATGTCCTCTTACCAAGAGAAAAAATGTGAAATAAGGATAATTTTACACCTCAAATGTAGCAGAAGGCTTCTGTTGAGCTGTCCTGTTTATTTTGAGTGATTTGTTCACCTTCCCACACCAAATAATGCTGCTTTATAATGTTAGTTGTGGGCTCTGTGTGGTGTTGGACAAGAAGGGGAAAAGCCCTCAGATATGCACCATGTTCTCTGGCCACCTCTGTTAACTCCTGTATTGTTTTTTCTCCTGATCTCTTGCTATGAGATGGTTGGAAACAAAGAGACTCAGCCTGAAACCTTCTGAGATCTTCCAGCAGGGCAGGAAGCTTTCTGTGATACCACAGATTTTCTTTCTATGGTAACTCCAGCTAGAAGATCCTCTGCCAACTTCCCACTTTCACCAGTAGTTTCCAATGCCATGTTCCCACTTGTGCTGCTACATTATTGGGGGATAAGCACATGCAGAACCAAGCAGGGGAGCAAGCTGGCTTATATTATTATTTTTTAAAGAGTATTTTGAGGCGGCCCAGTGGTCTCAGTACAGACTCAGGCAGGGCTGTACTCACTCAGCTGAGCCAGCTCTGTCCTGTGTTGTGGTAGCAGAGGTGGGGCTTGTGCAGGAAGAGAGATGGAGGGGTTTTGCTGATAGTGGTCTGGCCATGGGGAGAGTTATCCATGGAAACATGCACCACACTGAAAAGATCAGCTAGATTTGTCACCTATGAATGCAGCTTTGTGAAGGGAAATGAATCTCTCAGTGAGCAGAGGAATGGATTTAGGAGACTAGAAAAAGGTGAATTAATTGCTTCAGGAAAATTTCCTCAAAGATTTCCTTTTGTTTTGAAATCAAGATACACCAAATAGGAGGTGTGACACTTGGCAATATGATTTAGGGGTGATTATAGTGATGTTGGGTTTATAGCTAGACTAGCTGATCTTGGAGATCCCTTCCAGCCTTGATGATCTGTGGGCCCAAAATAAGACAGTTGTAGAACAACAGGCTAGACATGGGACACAGATAACCTTCTTCTAGTTCTTTCATTTGTCTGTGTGGGTGAAGTTGCTCTACCATAATTTACAAATACCATATGTGACCTGCTATACATCTCAGGTCTTCTACACTCTGGCTCCCCACCATGTGCCTGTAGCTATTAACTTCAGTTCTAACTTGCTGAAGAGCTGTAACAGGCATTTCTGTGACACATATGAGTGTCTGAAAGTCTGGGCCCCAAGTTGTTTATTTATAGGCTACTAGACATGCTTGGCTCCTGTTTCCAAAGCAGGCACTCCTCCATCACAGCTGTGGCCACTGCAATCCATGCTCAACTCACACAGTTTAGGTTTTCTGCTCTCTTGGACCATCCCTTAGTAGAAGACTTAAGGTGGTAGAACAAGAATCATTTTCTCCAGTAGAGGAGGGCTGCAAACAGAGGGTTATTTATCATGCAGGAGAAGGAATAGTGAGGGCAGACTCAGCCATCAGCAGACCAGGCAGGGATGGCCCCAGCCATAGTGCTTGCTCCCTGCTGGCACCCTGCCATGCCTTCACAGGCTTACAGAAGAGAGGGAGGCAGGAGGCTCCTGCTGCAAAAGCCAGATTTATCACCTTACTCCTGCTTATAAGATGGTCTCACAGTTCTGGGGAGTTAATCATTACAGGGCTGATGACTGGTGAAAATGCAGAATTTTTCCAGCTATAAAGTCTTGCACAACATTAGCCGACCATTCAGATAATGTAAAATCATATTTTAAAATCATTGAAGAGTATAGATAGAAGAGGTTTAATTTATTTCAAAATAAAATGTACTGAAGGGTGACAAGAATCACCAGCAGAACACGAAAACCCCCAGCAGAGGCCTGAGGGTTGTTGAATCATGCCCACAGGTGAGGAGGTGCTAGGCTGGAGAGCTCCTGCTGGGAGCAAAACTTCACTGTGGAGAGCCACCTGCCCCTGGTCAGACAGGAAAAGAGCTGTGACCAAATGTGAACAGCTCAGGGGCTCCCTCCCAGATTCATGTTTCAGACCACCCTAAACTTTTACTAGAGTGTCCTCAGGCTGAGTGTTAATAGCTCAAGGACAACAAATATCTGAGTTTTGCTGGGCAGTGGCTTCCAAATTAAGAAACTGATTTCCTTGGAACTGATTCCTAAAGTCTTAGCACGTGCCTAAGACCCAGGGCCAGAAGAAGGTTTGAATGTGTGTGAATGCACATTGGCTGAAACATTCCCCAAGCATGTGCAGTTCTCAGTGCTGGGAACAGGTTTTTGTCTCTTCCTGGGACTGCCAGATCACAGGCTCAAAAAGCAAGGTAGGGAGCTGATCCCAGAGGGGCAGTGAGATAGGCAAGGATCCAGGAACTAAAAATACAGTGGCCTCCTTGTCCTGCAAACAGAACACATTTCCTCCCACCCACTTGATACTGCTTTGGTGCTGGGTGAGCCTTATGTGGGGAAAGAGGCCACCACTGTCTGCAGGGACAGCAGGGACAGCAGGGACGAGGACACAGAAGGAGGGCATCCTTGCAGGGAGCTGTGGCTGCCAGTCTGGTGAGTGTGGGGCATTGTTTTCCTGTTAAATCCCTGTTAACTCAGTTTTAAAGGATGAGTCCAGGCAAGCATGCATTATAGAGAGACTCCTCGAGGCAGCCCAGGTAACCTGTATGCTTTATAACTTCTGCTTTTAGTGTCTTTTTAGAGATTCTCCTAACTTAGCAAATAAACCACATTTTTTAATATAAGTGAGACTGGGATTTCTTTAAACTAGAAAATATTTGGAAATTCAGGTTTTGGTTATTATTTTTCCTCTGTACTTCAAATAAAGCCTTGGCTATTAATGGCAACACATAAGTTCTTGTGTAATGCATTTTAAGCTGGATTCTTTAAACTATTTGAACACAGAGGATCACAAACACAGAGGATCACATTTACCTTTATACAAAGGCACTAAAGTGATAGGAAATAATATTTAAACCCTGTTTGAGACCTAAACATTTTCATTAAAATTCTTATCATATGTATCTAAGCCAAGCTAATCTTGCAAAAAAAAAAATGGTTTTGTGTATTTAGTACAGAGTATTTACATGATAACAGATAAAGTGAATGCATCACTTTGCTAGTTATCAAAAATATTTAATAATTCCAGTTGGAGCACTCAGCTGTAAGAGCTGCTTTCCATTTCAGTGAACTTTATGCTGTGGAGAGGAAAGAAATGTTTTCTCCACATGGCTGAGCATCAGGTTTCTTTAAGCATGAGAGCAGGCTTGTAAAGGGTAGGTGTTTATGCTTGCTTGTTTCCATCGGGATGTTCCCTGACATGCAAATGACCTGCCAGCCACCAGCAGGTTTTAAGCAGATCTCCTTTAAAACCTTCTGCTGCCAGCCCATGTCAGCTCAGACCAGCATGTGCACGGATTAGCTTTGTTTTAGCAGGCAGAGTTGTAGTTTCTTTAGTGCTGGGTGAAAAGCACTGAGTGGCAAAAGGGAAAAACTGTAAAAGTTCTCTGTGGATCACAGGCTCTCTTGCCCTTTTCCCTCTCTGAATCCAGCAACACCAGGGACAATTCCCACCTGAAGGATGGCTTGGAGCAACATTTTCCCTGAAGTTAATATAGTTATTAGTTAATATCTGGGAGGTTTTGTCTTGTTTTGCTTTAGCAGTGAGGATATTTAAAAGGTGAGGATGTTTAAAAAGTCCCCACACCTTCAGTTAAGCTGAATGGTACTTTGGGCTCCATAGGCTGTACATAATGCCTGATGTGATTCACTCAGCCAAAAAACAGACACATTTTTGAAAAAAAATATTTCAGCCTAGCAGGGAAAGTAGTTTGTGGGTAAGAATGAGCAGCCAAGACCAGGACAAGGCAGTATTTATCTAAGCCATCTGATAATAGTTAGCTAAAAGATGCCTGGCAGATGACATGTTAAAACTGACCAGAGTGTAATCTGGAGTGAAGAGAGAGGGGAGAGAGAAAAGCCAAAAGAAAGAGCAGGAGGGAGAGAACTCACACCTCTGGAGCTTCACCCAGGATGGCTGAGACACTCATTTTTGGGCAGCTACACATGTTCCTGCTTCATGGAGTCTCTGAGGTATAACATGTACCTGGGGAGCACAGGGAGCCACTCCCATGTGCCACACACTCCAGTCACACCTGTACAACAAACAGCACTTCTGTCATGTCACCATCCATCTATGCAAAAATGACTGAGTGGATGTTTTGAGGGGCAGCCAATATTGCAGTGCATTTCTGAAAGGAATCTATCCATGACAGCATTGCATAGTTGAACACCAGGCTTCCATAAATAATTAGGAAGGCAAATCTTTATCTTTGTCACAGTGACTGGAATGCACCTCACTACCTTCACTGATTACAATTCATGCAGCACTAAAATCACAAGGTATGCTTTTTACATGCCTGATGTACACCTCTCCACCCACCAGCACTGCTCATAAATATCCTCTTTTTTCCCAAAGAGGCCAGGACCCTCTGGCAAAACCTGGAGACTCACCAAGTATTTGCTTGGAACAACAATCTATTGTTTAAAAAAGGAGCTCTTCACAAGAGACATGTCTGACATTTCCAAGGAGTGATTGGTGAACTAGAGTATTTGGAAAGAGTCTGTTGTGACCATGATGGAAGAAAGGGTTCAGAATAATATTTTGCAGGCAGCAAGAAGTTTCAGCAGGGACTCTACTTCACTAAAAAGGGAGATGCTGATAGAAGCCAATCTAAACCAGGTGCTATATTTATTTATATTTATTTATTATTTACCATTGATAGCAGTTTTTATAGCAATAGCAATAATCATAACAGTAATGACAGCAATAATTAATCAGTGTGGGATGGGCTGCCCACAGCAGTGAAGTGAAGGTGTAAGGTGGTTGAGGAGCCCTAGATACTCTCATTGCCTTGTGGTGAGTGTGTGTGCAAAACTTCCAAAATAACTGGTATCAAGAAGAGGAATTTTGGCAATGGCTGCCAGCTTTCATGGGAAAAAAAATAAATCTCTTATTTCTTATCTTTGCATGTCTCACCTATGGTGCCACCACTGGTTGTTCTCTCTTTGTACCTACAACACAGCTGGCCAGATGTTCTTCACCCCTTTGGCCTTTACTAGAACTCAGGGGTTGAGAGAAAAACCTTTCAAGAGTTCTATTCCAAACCAGCCTGGCACATTATGGAAATGCACACAGCAGGGTGTTCATGTTGCCCAGGGCACATGTGCTCCTCCCTGAGCCACCTCTGGCCCACCTTCTGGAGGCCTCCACTGACTGCAGAAGGACTCATGCAGTTTCATCTATGGATCAAGCCAAAGATCTGAGTCAGGTGTAAGCAAAAAAGGCTGACACAGTTCAGAAAGGCTGTTGAATAAGAGCAAGATGTCATTTTGTCAGGACATCTGTCAGAAATTGCATGTCTGCAGCTGATCTTGCCCAGGGGCAGAAGATCCAGCTTTGTTTTTCTGTGACACTGTGGTGTTCAGTGAGTCCCATGGTCAGGAGGAGGAAAGCTGGAAGAAATCACACAGAACCTGAATTTCTCAGGTTTCTCAGGAGAAAAAAAAAAGAAAAAAATAGCTTTAGAGAAATGTAAAGAGTAGCAGAAATTTAAATTTTGAAACTTGCCTAAGGCATTGCTTCTGGAAAAATCAAGGTGATATAGCAAGTGGTGGCTTGATGTGGAGCTATCATTATATCTCTGTGATGTTCATTCTCACTAGAAGGTGGTGCTAAGTGAGGAGGGAAATGTGTATTTTTTGCTGCAAAATTCAATGCCTTTATGACAGACACTCACAAGAGGCTTTGGCAAACCTTGTCCTTGTGCCTGGCACAAACTGTGCTGAACAGAGCTTATAAAGCCACAGGTAAGGATTTTGCCTTCACCTCATCTCCTTGCAAGCAGAGTTGGTTTAACACACAGCAATCTGAATGAATTAGAGGGTTTAAAATGCTTCCCATCACTTTATCCTCTACTGCTCTGTCTCTCTGCCTGTGGAACTATTTTTATGGCCAGGTCCTTATCTGTCCTCTTTAAAATCCTTAGTGCAAGGGGTCAGATCAGGAGGCACTCAGGTCTACAGAGGTTTATCTGCTTGTGGCATCAGTCAGTGTCTCATCTCTCAGGTTGCCACTGAAACTGTGATATCTAAAGTTGTTTGCTGATTGGAGAAGGTAACTTAAAGATTGACTGTTTAAAACACAGATGGCCTGGGCCATATGGACAGTTTGGTGAGTATCAGAGATTGTGCACAGTTCTCCAGCCTGACCAGAAGCAGAGGGTTATTATTCAGAGACCTACAGTGTTACCAGGTAAAGTGTCTCATATGGTGACAAAATCACCTTTGTGTGAAATTGTGCAGCCACTCCTGTGATGTGCAGCTCCACTGCTAATAACAATTTCACTGCCAGAAGGGAGCCAGAGCTGTCCTCCTTTCTGAGAAGAGGTTCATCTACTGTATCAGAAACACTTGTTCATGCTCTGGAGAAACAGGGAAAGGGAAAGAACTGTTTACTGAGCTCTGGTGTTTGGCACCTGTGGAATGTGTGTATTTTTGCCTGGGGTATAAGGCAGGATACTCACACTTTTTACCACCTTGCATTTGGGGCTTATTCAGAGACCATGGAAACTTTTCACTGACTTCAGGAAAGTTTGGATCATGCCCAAAAGCTACTCAACAGCCTGAAAGGGTAAAAAGATAAACTGACTCTTTCTCCTGGAGAGATCCAGGAAAATGGTTCAACAGAGATAATATGGATATTTTGGCATTTAGGGAGTTTTGGGGGTTTTGTTGTTCTTGTTGTTTGTTTGGGTTTCGATTCCCCATAGCAACTCTCAGTGTAATGCCTGGATTATTTATGATGTTACATTTCCCTTCCTGTTTTGATTGGTAAGGACAGCCCTCAGGGCTGTCAGGCAGCTGAAATGCAGCAGCAGGAGCTCCTGCAGGGACCCAGCTGTCAGCCAGGGCTCCTGAAGGGCCAGGGGAGCAGGAAGCTCTGGGGCAGGATGAGGTGGCAGAGCTGTCTCAGATGTCCCCTCCCAGGGCAAGCTGGGCTGATGCTGCCAGGAGGGGCAGAAGGTGCCCAGCAGCTTCACAGGGGAATGGGGTGAGCCCTGAGCCCACAGACTCCCAGGGGAGCCCTTGGGACTGTCCAGGAGCTAGTGAGCAAATCACAGGAAGGGCAGAGGTTTGATTTTTGCCAATGAGAACCTGATTTGTTTTAGTCTGGGCCTGGTCCAAAGTCAGTCTTTATTATCTGGATTGTGTTCAGGCTGAACTGAGCTTTGCTTTTCCATTTTTGAGAAAGCCCAAAGAGCAACCTCCCACTGTGAGAGCCTTGTGAGCCAAGCTGCTGATGTGAAACAAGTCTCACATTTGTTTCCTTTCACATCTTTTGGTTTAGAAACACACAGATGCATTTAACACACACCCTAAAAATAAAATCCTCAGAACAGTTGGAAAATCAAGTTCTTTATTTTTTAATGATTGCCTTTAGCAGCCTGCTTTATGATCTTGCCTTAGAACTGACAACACACAACTGATCAGTCTCAAAAACAAAAGAGTTTTCACACCTTGCTACTTTTAAGATAAAATTCCTTTTAATGGCTTTTCTACTAATTAGCTGCCTTGAAAGATGACTTCCCAATCTCTTGGTAGAGGCTCTTTTTAATGTCTGTCAATATAATCAACAAGGATTGTGGTCTTTTATTCAAAGTACATCGATCAGGGACAAGAAAACATAGAGGTGTTTCTTTCCCCACTAACAGCCACCTCCAGCTGTGCCACCTCAAGTATCAGATCTGCTGTGCCACCCACCTGCCTGGGCAGGAGCTGCCAGGAGGGGCTGAGGGTGGGGAGACCACTTGGTAAGGCTGAAGTGGCCCAGAGGATGGAGCAGAAGGTGATTGCTACAGCCCTGTCACAGTTCTCTGCTGCTAGAGCACAGTGGAAAGCTCAGAGAAAACCACACAGCACAGCTCACCAGCTGGGACACAGTGGATTGATAAACCTTTCTCAGATGTGGAGAGTGTTGTGTCACTGCCATGATCTCCCTTACAGCTCTCCTCTTTCTCTCAGGATAGCTCTTCAATTTGAGTGAGGTGAAAATAAACAAAATGCCAGTAAAGAAAAAAGCTATCTGAGTATGAATTAAAGAGGCCAAGCCCTCCCCAGCTGTGGTCAGTCTCTGAGCATCTCCATGATCTAGGAGTTGCAAACAGTAAACCCAGGTCTTGTGCTTTCCCCTTTACAAGTGGCTTTGCTCTTGCAGTATCAAGCACTGGGGCTGGGCTAGTATCTATAGTGGGTATTGAGGGAATACACACAACCTCTGTAAGGAGTAACAAATCATCTGGAACACACCCTTGGATGCCCATTTTTAAAATAAACATTTACAGCCTCAGCTCTTCAGCAGCCCACAACAGGAACAGCCTAATGCCATGGCCTCAGGATTTGCCAGCTTGGATAACATTTAACAGCAGCCTATTCTTATGCTGCAAGCTGTTTGATTATTCCTAACTAACACAGTTATCTGCACTCATACTTTCCATGCAGTCTCAATGCAACACTCAAAATGATAGTTTAATTAAATTATGGCAATATCCAGATCCAGGAGTATGTGAGGCAAAGATGCTGAGGATAAACACAGCACTTGTGCTTCCAGGGGAGCAGAGAGATTCTGTTATGTGGGAATATGAAGCTTTCATAGGAGTGAATTTAATTAACATTTGAATCCTCTAGAAATCATCCTTCTTTTATGTATTTCAAGTTGGACATTCCAAGATGGAATCCATCAAGATAACTTGTGGAAGCCTGGTCTTACACATGCAAGCAGAATTGGAGATCCAGCTATTCCTCTGTGCTAAAGGGGTATTTTTACTTTGTTTGGACATCCTCTGTGGAGCCAGGTGCCAAGACAGCACACAGGATGGTATGTGTATGGTACATGGTACAGTGCTGACCATACAGCCAGCAGTTTTGTGTGCATGTGTGTGTTTGCCTATCAGGAATACAAGCTCAGCCTCACTACAGGCTGGAGCCATGCACACAGAGCTCAGCAGCCTCACCAAAATCCTAGGTTGGTGCTAGCCAGCCCCAGCACACTGAACTTGATGGAGATCCTTGCTGAGGCACTTTTCCAGCTTTCCAGAGACAAAGACTGAGTCCCAAGAAGACTTCCTTTATAAGCCTTATTATCAGCTTTCACAATGTCTCATACTTGTGGAGAGGCATCTGGCTACCTCTGGCTTTGTATCTCTTCTAGAACAGTCCACCCCTTTACTGAGTTGTGGCTTACATGGGAATGGAATGATGGTGGCTTGCCAGTTATACTTAAATCACTCCTACCACCAGACAGGCTTGCAGACAAAGTAAGGAATGAATTTATTCAGGAATCCAAAGATCAGAATTACAATCTCCTTATTTAGAGGCAGCTGTGCATAAAGAAAAGAAAACTTAGAGCTGCAGACAGATTATTCTGTTATCTGTTTCATCCTGTTGAAATGCTCTCAGCATGCTTGCATACCTTTCAGCTTGAAACTTGTCTTAAGCAAGAGCTGGTCCACAGCACGTATTCCATGGAAGGGATGTTTATAAGGGGTATGCATGTCCTTGCACACCTCTTTTCTCCCCTGGGCTATTCCAGGTCCTCATCACACATCATGCCACTGCCTGAGCTGGGAAGCATTGGTTCCTGCTGAATAGGTGGGTTCTTCTGCTCAGATAAAATATCTTGGCACTTACCTTAATGCATGCTGTCTGTTAAGGAGAGCTTCTCCTGAAAGGCAGAGCAAGATTCAGGCCTCCTTGTATTATTTTTTTTTATAGTGAAAACACCAGCTAGTATATATGAAAGAGCTAAAAAATCATATAAACAGTGACAATACATGCAGTGAATTAGATCTTGACTATACTGAGACAAGAATTAATGGCAATCAAATTATCTCAGGGTGAAAATGACATGAACATGCTTGGCATGAACTATGCCCATGCAAAACCCCAAGATGGCATCTTCTTCCTTCAAAGCTATTGATGTACTGGATGAGAGATTTCTGAAAAACATTAAAACCAAAAGTAATTTATCATACTCCATATTCTATTAACACAATTTTATTTTTCTTCTGTTCTCCAGAATCCAGGATTCACATTAGCCAATGCAACAAGCAGTCCCTGTGTTTAATTTTCCTACTGGACAGTGGTGAAAATCCTCACTTGCAAAGTTTCAAAACTGATTACTGATGGCAAAAAATTTTACTTATTTTGTATGGACTATAGATAGATACACTTGCAATGGTCACATGAACAGGAGGAATAATCTTGGGTTGCTTGACATTAACGTGATCACATCTCTGTGAAAAATGGTTTTGACTTAGAAAATAACTTTTGTTTTTGCACAAGCAATGCTGGACAGTGTAACACAGAATGGTTGTCCTCAATAAGATCCTGGCATTCATATCTATAGAACTACCAAGAAAAAGTTGAGTGATTTGAGCTGCTGACATGTTTAAAAAGGAGCAGAACTGCTCCAGTCACATTGAGATGATGGAAGCCGTTTTTCATCATGGCAGCAAAGGTCCCACATGTGAAAGGCTTCTCAATTCAGTCCTTAAACACAGCTGTGTCAGAAAGGGTACTTTGAGAACTGTGTTTCTGGGATGCTCTGGCCTTTCCCCACCACACTTTCTCCTCCTTTTCCTCTTACTCTTCGTCCTCCTTCTCCTCCTCCTCATCATCAACGTCATCATTAATATCTGTTAATAATCAATATCTATTTTTCTTAAAATATGATTTCCAGAAGGCAAAGTTGTCTCCAGAGCCTTTTCTGACACAAAAGATCAAGACCAGAGCAGAATCAGAGTCCTAGAGTCCACAGGTCTGGGATCCAGTCTTACTTTAGGATTTGTTGAGATGATATGCAGAACTGAATGCTCTAAATGCATTTCAACATGCAAGGCAGAGATAACTTTTCTTTCTTTCCACTTGTTCACCTCCTTTAGTTCTAGACTCTTCAATGCCAGGAGGTCTTTCTTTTAATATTTCTTTAGATTTGGCAACTATTGAATCTCTTCAGGCCCAAGTTCAATTTCAAACTACAGGTGATGCCAATGGCTCATGCAGAAACTCAGAAAAACGTCTCAAATACAGATTCTTCTTAAAAAGAGCAGATTCTTCTTAGAAAGAAGCATTGCTGTCTGCTGAGCAGGAGTCACGTTTGGCACAATCACAGATCAAAGAGAGCTGTGAACCTCTCATCTCCATCTCAGCAGTGTGCTGTCCAGAATGTTTAATATTTGTGCCCAAAAATTCAATGGCAGATTTGTTTGTAGAAGAGATTTCCAAAAGTTGCTTGGGTTCTGCTCAGCATCTGCCCTTATTGGTGTTGCTGGGCATACCTGGAGTGTCTGGGTGATTTATTGGCTTCAGCTGCTCTCTGCAGCCCTCCTGCTTGAGAGACAGGGGCTGCTCCAGCATGGCCAGGAGCCATGAAACAACAGCTGCAACAGATGAGATGGCCACAGCTCCTGCCCTGGTTTGGCACACCCTGCCAAAATGGGGCCAGGCACGCACCTGGTGTGGGGCTGGGTAGGTGAGCAATGCCACAAGGACATTTGTCAATGGCAAACAGAGAAATAAAGTGCTATAGGGAAATAAGGTTAAATGGGGAGGTGAGAAATGGCAGATGTTTTGAGGAAACATCTGTTAATGCTTGAGGGAAAGGAAGTGGTGGCAAGGACACTAAGGAGGCAGCAATTCAAAGGATTACCTTGCAGGTTTCATGGCTTGAGTGGAGAGGGGAGGCTGGAACACCACAATGCTGACACTGCAGATGTCTGGGGCAGAGAGGAAGCAGGGGAGACATGTGGTCTGCCAACCATAACTCATAAAAGGAAAAGAGGTGGTGGAACATGGAATGAAATGCAGAAAATTATGGTAATGGTATGGTGGTCCAGTATTACATGGGATGATGGTTTTAGGAGGCATGCATACAGGTATCATTAGAAAAAGGTCAGCAAATTCATATTCAGGATATGTGAAAAAACAGAATGCAGATTTTGCATGATAAAGACTTTAATCTCACTGTCCTTCAGCCACACAGAATGTAAATGCATATTTTTAAAGCATAAAAAATACACTGGGTTTTTTTCCCCCAACAATTTGAAAATCAGAGAGCTCTTTGTGCATTTTGATCAGTGTGTAAAAATGTAGCTAGTCTTGGCTGAGAAGGCTATATAGCAGAGACATGTCATGTCTTTGCTCAGCATCCTTTGGTTTTGATTTCTGTGCTCCAACAACTTAATAGCTGAACATGTCTCTCAAATTAATGCATGTTCACAGAGCTGATAATTTGTCTTTGAATTGTTTTTGGAACATCTGAGCAGCCCAAATTATGTCAGAAGTAGCTATTGTTTAACTGAGGTGCCATAAAGTGATGTCCTCCTGGTAAATGTCATGCTATCTGTTAAATTTAACCATAAAATTAATGAAATTGTAATATATGTATCTTTTTCGATCAGCCAGTGAAATCAATATGAGCTCTCACAAAAAGCATCACTGAAACAGAGAAGTATTAATTCAATCATCTTCAGAGTTTTCATGTTATGGAGAAGAAAATGAGTGACCCAACATAAAGAGAAAGAAGCATTTGAAGTTTACTGCAGTCACATACAGGAGCTGGGTAAGGGGCAGTGGCAGGTGGCAGGTTGGGCATTAATCTGAGCACTTGCATCCAGGCTAATCTGGACTCTACAGTGAAATTCCTCTCATTGTGCTAAAAAGCCTGAGAGGTACACAGTAGCCCTAGCTGCACTTTTTCCAGCAAAGCTGCAGCAAAGATTGAGTTACCTGTTGATTCTGTGTCCAGGGGAAGGATATATTCTGTAACAGCAACAGCTGCTCCTTATAAACACAACTTTTTAATATCACTGGGCTTGTTTCAAGCTGCACATGATGGCCTTCAGCAGGCTAACCTGAGCCACCAGGCTTGCATCAATATCAAAAAAGGGGATTAGTGCCCTACTCCACAAAGTGCAGGCACAATACAAGGCTTAGGCAGTTCTGTGCAAGATTTTAGATTTACCACCATTTCCAGCTGCATTATCCTAGTTTTTATTTGCTGTTTTGGGAAGTGCCTTTGGAGGTAGTAGAATGTCATACAATTTTACATCTGAAGTCCTCTTTTATAAAGCCTAAGAAAAGCTTATTGATTGCAATGGAGTAATGGGTGCAGACAGGATGATTTTGAGGTGCTGGAGCACCTCTATTCAAGGCCATGTACTCCTCCCTCAGCATGAAACTTTAGTCAGATGAGGGGAAAGAGCTACCACAGCTAGTTTTGAGTCATTTTGTTGGGAAATGGGCTCCTGACAGAAAGACCCTTTTACTACTTGTAGAGGTGTGGTAACTCTAAGTCCACAGGGGCTGGGTTTTTTATAATCTCAGTGTATTTTTCAGATCTTGCTCTTGAGCAATGATCTCTCTCATAGTTTCCCCTACAAGTGGGAAACCTGAGCCCTTGGAAGCTTAATTCGATTTTTTTTTTTCAAAGTGCTTGGCACTTGTGCCATCTCTGTCCACCACTGGGACTTGCATTTACTTGCCAGGTTGGATAACATGGATGCAAATGTCATGTCCAAGGTCACACCATGAACTAATGTCAGAGCTGGGATTACTATTACTTATTATGGGCAGGCTGGTGATTATACCTATGCTTAAGGCAATCTACAGTTTCTATTACAAAAGTCTGCTTTTGTGTTTGTGCATGCCAAAATAAAACTGCTTAGTCTAAAATTCCTAATCCATACAAGCAGCCTCATACTTGGAGGCAGAGGAGGAAGGCTGGGCTCTTGATTTCTTCATTTTGCTAGAGGCAACTCCTGACTCCTGCTGCTGGGGTCACAGCACTGTACTTCTCTGAGATAAGAGTTACCTCAGGAGAAAATTCCTCTCTTCCAAAAGGAGCCCTGAAAGAATTTTTTGCACATATACTTACTGGTGGAGTTAGGTAAAGTGGGGTAAAGGCAATAGTTCAAATAGGCAGATAAGTGGGCAAAAAGAGCACCAAAACTCAGTGTTACAGGGATTGCTCATGTCACCTGCTGTGAACTCAGGCAATCATTTGGATCCTTTGTCACTGCAAACCACAAAAGGCTTTATTGTTGTTAAGTGAAGCCTGCTTACTTTGTAAGGACTTGCTTTGGTGGATTGGGAGGGTAGATTTAGTTTTGGACTGAAGAAGCCTTAGCATGGTCCAAAAACAGCAGCTAAAACATACTGAACTAGTATTTCAGCCAAAATGGGAAAGGGCAGAGATGGGGCTGTGAAACAGCTGCTAAGAGCAGTGGCCCTTTGTGAGCTGTGATATTTGCTGGGCAGACAAGTGGAGGAGTAAAGAAGAAACGATTTCTGCTTTTCCAACTTTGTTTGTACTCTGAAAATATATCCAGAGCTCCCTCTGGCTTAAGAGTCACCACCCAGTTTTTTCTTCACTCAGGGCATCTGTCAGTGCTGTGTCATCAGCTCTGCAGTGTGAACCCTGAGACACGGGCACATTAAGTAGGCACAGAAAGGCAGCCTGGGGACTGGATTTATCTCCCTGAGTGGGACACAGGATGGAGAGGGGGAGAAATGGAAATTCTCCCTAGGTTTTCCATGCAAAGTTTGGTTTTAAAGGTTTTGGAGAGAGCTGGGTGTCTGAATTTTCAAACTCAGGCTCATCAGCATCATTTGCCCAAATGTGGCATTGGAAGAGCTCCTTGGAATTGGAATGGCTAGGAAGAGCTCCTGCCTGTGCTCTCAGCTCTCACAGCCACCAGCCCAAGGGGTACAAGGGGTACAAGCTGCAGAGACTGGGCGTGGGACAGAACCAACACCTCAAGAGTTTGGGATCAGAAACAGCAGAAAATTCATGGAGAGAAAAGAAAAATAAATGCATCAAGGTCATAAAATATAATTTGCTTTTGTTTCAGAGAGTTCCCAACCCAAAACCTGAGGGAATTCAGGCAGTTGTTCTGGGATATATATATTCACAAGCACAAACTACTGACTGGAGGCAAGAAAATAGGTTAGGTTAACCTACATCTCACCCAGCTGAGGCATTTTTGTGGCACACTACTTAAAGCAAGGGCATCTCACGCTGAGTGAGGCACAGTTTACATAAATTCAGTGACCAGAAGTTAGCTGGTGACAAAATTTGTGAGAAGGAAAGTCTGGTGTGAGGCATCATCTCACACCAGGTAGTCAGCAGCAGCCCCCACAGAGAGCACACAGAACTGGCTTACACCAGATGCCAGCTTTTGATGGCAAAAACTATGAGAGGTGAGCTGCTGATGAGAGCATCCATGGAAAACACCCAGGTCACAGAGCTCTCAGTGTTTCAACCTGCTCTCAAGCCTGAGCACATCTTTGCATCAGCTGCTCACCTGGAGGGAGGGGGGTTGGGATCCTCCAGGTTCTCCCCCAGGTGTGGGGGGCTGGGTGTGGAGTTTCATGTGCAGGTGTCTGGTTTGGAAGGCACTGGTGTGACCTGTGGCTGTGAAGGGCTAGAAGAAGCCAACAGGCCAACACAGCTAACTCATAACAACAAATACTGATCCTGTCTTTCTCACTGTGAGAACCTGTGTGTGAAGGGTTTGCAAAATACTGACTACCAGCACAATCTCCTCAGGTGCCCTCTTCTCCTCTGGTTCTGCTGTTGTGTTTCTGGCAGTCCATATCATATGTACAGAATCCACATCTAAATCCCCCAAATTAGATTAAGGGCTCAACAACATCATAACACAGTTTTAATCACTGTGCTACCCACCATGAACACAAATGTCAGAACAGGCAGATTCCCATTAATATCTGTAAGTAGAGCTCTTTTTTTAGTAAACACACTACTAGGGCAAGCTGCTTAGATTTTGGGTTGTTAAATCTATCCTGAACATTTACATTCTCCTTGGGTGCCCACACTCTGGCATCCTCTGTGACTTGCAGAGAATGGCAGGGCAAATCCTGATTGTGAGGAATTAGTGGTAAAACCTCTAACCTCTGTGCAATGGATGGCTAATGGCACCTTGGTATGCTTTCCAAGGGAGCTGTGCTTTACAACCTGCAGCATTTCCTTTCCATTTCTAAAAAACATTTAGACTCGATGATCTTAAAGATCTTTTCCAACCTAAATGATTCTGTGATTGCAAAGCAGCTCTTCTTGTACATACACATCCCATTGCCTTGGAGCAGGGAACTGATTGAAATTCTTGCTTTGCTTCTTGCCTGTGCCTCAGTCATGGGAGCAGCAGGGCTGGCTCTGGGGCTACAGCCCCATGGAAAGGCAAGGGAGTCTGTGCCAAGCAATCCATCACTGCTGGGGGAAAGAGAGCCTCAGCCCCCATTCCTTTTCAAAAAGGCTGAATTCCAATATCCCTGTATAGCTGAGACACCTGGACATGTCTCTGCTCCTGACAGCACCCACAGCAATACCTCTCCTCTGCTGTTAGCCTGCCACCCTTCTGTGCCTTGGAAGTGCTGGTCCCCTAAATGTGGGGGCATTCCCCTGCCTGTCTCAGGAAGTGGCTGAGCTGTCACCTGCTGCCAGGAGCACAGGATCAAGGCCTGACATGTTGCTGATGATTTATCTTCCTGGCAGCATCCTTTTTCCAGGAGTCCTTTCCCTGGTGAGGGTCCTCAAGAGCAACACCCAAAATGGAACAAGGACAGTTTAACCAGCAGGATAATGTGAGGTAACCAGCTTTAGAGAGCATTTGCTCTTATCAGAGAGAAAGAGTAAAGTTTGCATTAACAGATCTGCAATCCATCTTAAGTTTTTAGATTAAGTACTCTGGAACTTTTACCCCAAGCTGGTCCCTGATTGCTGGATGTGCACACCAGATCTCAGTCAGGCTGACACCTGGGGATTTAAGATGTCATTAGTGCCCAGAACATCCTGGACTGGAGCAGGGGACAACCATCGTTTATCCAGGTTGTTTCTACAACATCAGCTGGACCTTTGAATCATGCAAACAAAAAATATTGGCTAACATGAAAAGGTTGAGGCTTTCCAGAGCTGTCCAAACATATGTCTTAACTACCCCATTTTTGCTTCTTAAACAGCTTTTCATAACTGTTTATTGTTCTGAGAAATGTGAAAGGGCTGTTTACATGGTAGCTAAAGAAATGTGAGGCAAAAGGCCACTAGATCTAGGATGAACAATCCTTTCCCCAGGAACCTGAGGGATATTTCTCTTATTTCCCTAACCAAAGTCTCTAGGTCATGTTCCTCATCCATAGTGTTTGGAAGCCAGGCATTTCTGAAGGGATAAAAGAAGATGTGTGAAAATCATTTTCTGCCAGAGGCTTGACTCAGGCTGTCAAACCATGTTGCTTGGCAGAGGCTCAGGACATGCTGTTGTGAGCTTTTTAATGGTAGGATGAATGCCTCAGATGCCAGCTTCTCATTGGTTTGGAGTTAAAACCACAAAACCTGACTGGGCTCCATGTCAAGCCATAAATCAGTTTGTCATGCCAAAAGCCTGGCACACAGCTTGTGTCAGTATCCAGTCTGCAGCTTGACCTACACTTGCTGCCCAAAGTGCTCAGAGACAAGATGGGAGGTGATGCTCTCTCCTAAGGACTATTGCTGAACCAGAGCTCTGAAAAAAGAGAGAGAAGCAGGAAATGAAGGGAATGAGGTGTTCTTCAGGACCATGGAATTAATAAATAAATCAGCAAAGGATCTGAATCCCTCATCAAGTACTGCTGCTTCAGCCAGGGGAAGGAGCAATTGGCAACCTCTGTTCTACAGCACCACACTTCTTCAGATGAGTATGTTGCTGTGGAAAGGAGAATTTGCCTGCACACAGAGTCTGCCTGATGTTACTTCTTCACCACCTCATCTTACAAAGAGGTTTCCTTTTCCTCACCTTAAAATAGTTCAACTTTGTACCAAGGACCATGTCTCTGCTACAACTTTCTCTGCAGAAGTGCATTGAAATGCAGAGATGGACCCAATACTGGCAAGGAGGTAGGCAGCTTGTAACCCC
Organism: Oenanthe melanoleuca; assembly: GCF_029582105.1. NCBI lineage: Eukaryota > Metazoa > Chordata > Aves > Passeriformes > Muscicapidae > Oenanthe > Oenanthe melanoleuca. Next base: position 84,547,532 of record NC_079333.1, on the reverse strand, counting down.
ACCTCTACACTGAGCCTTGCTGGGACAGGTTTTCCCCCAGCCAGCAAGAGTGTCCCCATGGGAACGACTAGAAGAGCTTTTTTACACCTCAAACATCTTGCTGGTTTTTTTATGTACAAGTATTCCCTTCACCCAACATCACACAGGAAAGGTATGACAAGTCCTGAGCAGAAAGTTCACTCCTGAGCTGCAGTCCTGCTGCAAACACACATTTACTTTCTGATCCCAGGCTAATCTCTAAAACTGCTGTCTTTTGTGGTGAGGTGGCACAAGGAGATGCAGGGCAAAACTAAGCAGGACACAAGACACAAACTACCCTGCACCCCTGGGGTGGACAGATGGACAGATGAACGAGTGTTGGAGTTTGTTGCATCCACAAAGCAGTCAGCACTCCTTAAGGTGTTTCTGTCAATCCCAAAGGCCTGACAAATAATCTGATTGATAAATTAGAGTTGCTCATACCTCAGACAAAATACTGAGCCCTGAAATTCTGCCATCTCCTCGGGGTGCCTTGCAGCACCTCCTGAAGGACTCCCAGATGCAGTAATGTGATGGGCTGGCACTACTCAAGAGCAGAGCAGCCCTTTCCATGGGGGCTCTCATGCACCTCTGGCTGTGATGCCTTAAAAGGCTGGTTAGCACAGAGATGCTGCAGCCCTTATCTCCTGCCCATGGCTGCTGCTTTTTTTTTTGGAGATATTATATTTATAGCTCACCCAAGCCAGATGCCTGACTGCCTAATTACGAAACATACAGCTTGGGCAATCCAATCAAGAGGTAAATCTGTCCTGTCCTCTCTCCTTCACAGACTCATGAGCAGAGGCAGAACTGAGCTGCAGCAAGGTAAGACAGCACCTTGTTCTGGTTTTCACTGTCCTTTGAGCCCTTTTCTCCTCCCCACCTGCCATTTGCCATCACTTCTCAGGGCTCTGCATAGACACCTTGAGGGGAGTGCTGCTCTCTCAGGGGAAGAGTGGACTTTAGGAGGTTTGTTCCTCTCTTGCTGCCAGGGCACACACACAGAGCCTCTCTTTGTCTTCCCAGTCTGCTGTTGGTGCTAACTAGCAGCTGCTCTTTAGTTTCTCCACTAATAATACACTGTCATGTTTTCATGTTCTCAAGGAACACAACCATATCTAACTATACACTTCCTTGGTTTGAACAGCAAACTGAATTACTTCAGGCAGAAAGCTTTTAATTAGTTTTTGGAGGGTTTTTTTTCCCCCCTCTATCAGCATTTTCATCTTTATGTTGAATGTTTGCAAAATGAATAGATAATGGGGGAAAAAGTGGACAGAAAGAAGGAACATTTTACTTTTTTTTCCTGTTTCAGACCATCAAAGAAAAAAAGGAAAATTACAGGTGATGCTTGCTGATTTCATGTTTTAAACAATTACTTGTTATGGATTACAGCAGCTGAGGGAAAAGGGAAAAGAAAGCAAAGCACTGAATCATAACCGTGTGTCAAAGCAGGAATTCATCAAAACTAGCCTGTAAAATACCATTAGCAATAACTGCTAAATGCCAATTATCAGGATATTGTTACATTAAATTTCTTTTAACTTCATCTCATGAGAGCATTAATTTTTAAATCAAGCCAGTTAAAGAACACCTTTTAGGGAAAATAAGATTATTTGTGCATGTGCATACATTTGTTTGGATTCATTTACAGATACATTTTTATTATGAATATTCTTATAACCAAAGGCTTTTAAATCCAAGGATCACAAAATATGACACAAAGGTAAGAAATATTAATTTACTTTTAGCCTAAAAGCTAAAGGTATCAAACACTGCACTAGAGTTTGTTTACTATTCCATTATTGAAGAACTTTAATGAAATACAGGTTTTTACAGATGCTGAGTCTGTCATGGGCTTTGACAGGATCCCAGGTCCCTGGTACCCTGAGCAGCAGGACTCAGACATCACCCAAAGGCAGGAAAGCACAGCTCACCTTAAAGTGTTTGGGATTGAGGTCAGATCCTACCTGAGGATTTCAAAGGCAGGAGGTCAGATGATTGCTTGGCTAACTTGAGATGAGAAGTAGGTGTTCACATCTGTGCCATTGGAGCAGCACTCTGGTCTGTCCCAGGGCTGTCCCTTGGGCTCTGCCATGGCAGCATGTGCCTGGCTGTGCTCCTGCAGGAAATGCAGCCCTGGTCATTACACACTCATGGCCTCTGAAATCAGGTGGAGACATCCAAAACACATCCTTGGGGTAGGATTTGCTCTTAGGCCATGCCCAGGGGAGACAGCCCTACATATCATAGCATAGGTGACTGAATCTCAGTGCCTGGGAACATCCTGGCACTATTTGGTTTATGAGTAAAGACATGGACTCTGAGGTTGCCCTTATCCAACCTCACCTGTGACAGGCATTCACTGCCATGGTTGATGTTCTCATGTAATAAGTCATATCTGGTTTAGCTTTGCAGGTTTATGGTGGTGGGGACTGTGACAGTAAGTATAGATAGTGCTGAGACAATGTGCTTAGAAACAACTTTGCTCCAGCTTTCATGTCAAGAACAGCACATAACTTAAGTGGAAGAGTAAAGTAATGTAAAATATCAATTTATTTGCACATACACTTACCTTGTCTTGGAGCTCACTGTCCCCACGTGGATGCCTTGGAAGGTTAACCTCTGCAGACAGTGCAGCCAGTGTCCCTGCTCTCCAGCCATAACCATCTTGCCACTACAGCATGGTCTGGTCAGATCTGCACAGAGCTCCAACCTTCTGCTCCCCTCTGGTGAGATGAGTTTACCTGGAGCCCAAAGGTAGTGTGTCCCACTAGGGAATGCAGTGCTTTAGAGGAACACCAGTGGGACTTGCCAGCTGCCTTCACTCATCTGGTTATTGCAACATCTTGATATTAAGCTAAACTGATGTGCTTCCAGAGTAAATTGTGCAATAAAGAAATCGTGTACAAAACCAACAATATTTAATAGAGTAGTCTCACTTCTCACATAATAGAAATTTTCTCATGTCCTCAAATTCTTTGTCTATCTTCCAAGCCTCAGGCTAAAACAATAAAAATGAGAAAATCATCCTGGTTGGGCACTTAGAATTAAAATATTGCAGCCACTAGTGTATTGACAGTATTCCCTTTTAAAAACAAGAAGCAGAAGCAGCATTCCAATCATGTACAGCAAAGCATTAGCTTTTTTAAAAAGCTGTGTTGGCCAAAAGTCTTTAGCTGGAACAAAACACAGGAACATACATACTAATGCTGCAATTTTTCATGGGATTTGAATTTAAAAGTGAAATTAAACAAAAAGACCCAAAGCCTGTTTCCAAAGTGAAGCTGTTTCTAAAGGCAATCTCCAACAATAATACTTTGTTCTTACCTAGCATTCAAAATTATGATTAGTGGATGAATAACTTTACTTTTTCCCTTGCAAACAGCAAGCCATCAGAACAAGGCAGACCTTTGACTGCAGCTGGCAAGAGGCTGTGAGGGGGCAGCCTCATTCAAACTCTTCTTCAATGCAGAAAATGCAAAAGGCTATTTCACAAGGAAGAAAACCAGAGAAGGAAGTGGATGTGAATACTGACTTGGGGGTGAAATCCTGGCCCCACAGAAATCAATGGGAGCTCTCTCAGATGCATCCATGGATTATTTTAACAAAACTCAGATCTCTTTCTTTTCCTCCTAATTTTAATAGTGCCAAACTCGTGTAGATTTGTACCACAAAAGTGCATTTGCGTATTTTTTCTTACCATTTTTCCTTCTTTGTGGCTGTGTGTTGTCTAACCAAACCACAGACACTCTGACACATTTATTTTTCAGTGAGATGAATTATTACTGACTGCAATATTTTATCTTTGGCTTTATATCACAATGAGTACAGTTTCATGCTGATAAATCTCAGGCTGTTTCAACAATGTTCATCATCCAATGCTGATCAGCTCTGAGAAGCACAGGTCATATTGCACAGTCTTAGCTTTTCTGAAAGCAGCTGGAGCAATTTTGCCTGGTTTTGCTCAACTCCCTCTGTCAAACATGGAAGGAGGACTACCATAGACATTTCAAAGGGATCCATCAACTTAATAAAATTCAAAATTTTCTGCTGCAGGTTGATTTACTGGCTACTGTTAAGACATGCTTACCAAGAATTAGTGGAACTGAAGAGCTAGAAGAAAAACTATTTTCCCTCAGTTTCACTTCACATTTTCAGCAATATTTTTTATGAAGCCACTTATACAGGTTCTCTTTTATAATATTCTTTCTTTTTCCTGCAGTGTCTGTAGAACTCCCATATCACAACAAATGAGAGTAAAACTCTCCTTTAAAAAGGAAAATAAGTACTTTGTCATGAGAATAAAATGGGCACGTAAGTGGGGACAGAAGCTGTCTCACACACTCCATAAACAAAGCTATTGGGCTTTCAGATCAGCACATTCCTTGCAAGCTGAACAGATTTTCCCCAAAGTCTTCCTAGAAATTTGCATGCTTTCTGTAAGAGGGAAGCATTGACAGCATTGACTGGTAGTTTTTGGTAGTCTGTGGCTAGGGAAGCAAAGCCCAACATGCCTAGAGATTACCATATGAAAACAGAAATACCTGCAAGCCATAGATGCCATCACACAGAAGCCCATTATTCTGTTATTTATCCCATTTTTTAAATGCTTGGTTTCCTAATTCCCTATGCATGGTTTCCATTGCAGCACATCTCCCAGCCTGCAGCACTGGGTGTAGAAGGCAGCAGGACACTCAGGGGCTTAGAACACTAATTATAATACAGAGAGAGAGATATAGCATGGCACTTCTGGTACAGAACAATAACAGAGAGGAAGTTTTCAGAACAAACTCTGCTGTACTTTTCACATGAGCCCCACTCAGGAATTTGTGTGAGCACAGGTTAAAAATATGATTTGTTATGTGCTTGCACGACCTGCAATACACTGAAATACACTGTTGAGTATTTCTTCTCTTAACAGCATTTTAGGGGAGAAAAATGGCACTTGTTCCTAATTCAGAAAAAAGAAGTAAGGGTCTTCTAAGGACCAGATCTGAGGGCAGCCATGCTGCCATGGTGCCTTTTTGTCCTGTGTTCACTAATGCAAATGTAGGATGGATCTGCAGCTGAAGGAAATAGCAAACAGGGCTGGGTGCAGCTCACAGAGAAAGCTGGCAGGAGAAGCAGTGAGGGCATGGCTGTGGAAGTGCTGTAGGCACCCAGGCAGAGCAGTCTGCCCTCCTCACAGGTCTTCCTCTGCCCTCTCCTGCAGATGAAGCTCCCACTGCCTGCCAGTGCTGTTTGCTGCCAGACAAGCCAGTCCCTTCCCCATATTTTTTGCTGGATATCCAAATGTTAAAAACTCTTCCTTGCAAATGAGGAGTCTGGGCTCCTGGAAATCCTTCTGGATAAGTGGAAGAGTCAGCATGATTGTGGACAGGCTCTTCAGGGACACACAGATGGGCAGTGCTCAGTCATGTAAGGCATTTACTCTGTAGCAACCTCACCAGGACTCACTGGACTTTATGCTTAGATGTTAGTGACAAGCAAGAGGACTAGCACTGCTTCATAATGTGAGTTCTGACTCCTCTCTAAAATTACTTATCTTCCAGCAAGAGACACTTAATCTTCAATACAAGCTATTCTTACAAGTCTTTCTTTCATTTTACTCACATTTGAATTCATTCACACTAAGAGAGCAGCTCCACTAGACAGCCATGGGAATATAAGCTTGGCAGAGACAAACACAATCCATATGCCTATCAGGCTGACAATGGATGGTATATTTTTTCAGCTCTATGTGAAGTGGTAGACATGAAATTCACATCAGCAATCAAATGATTACTTTAATCCTATTATTTAAAGGGCCTGAGCACTTACAGGGTTCAAAGTAAGCACAGGCCTAAGAGGATCAGCAGCAAGTACTCTACTTCAAAGTGCACAATCTAAGCTCATATACTCAATCATAATATATGTCTGAGCCTACATCTCTGACCCTCTCAGTTTATCTGTAGTGTATACAAGCAGTAGCTGGGAAGAAAAATAATTGTTGCCATACAGAAGGATCTTTCTTCAAATCAGGATGTCCCCAGTCATGGTCAGACTGGAGAGGGTGACTGTTTCTACTCACATCAAAATAGGATGAGTCTGAAGTAATTTGGAAAATTATTTGCAACCTACGCTCCTTTTGAATATTAGGCAAGTTGAAGGGTTTGGGGAATGATAGGGCCAACAGATAGCCAGCCCTTGAGGAAGAGATGGCTGTAACAGAAGAGGCAAAATATCTCTTTTTTGCTCCTGTGTTTATTGTGAGGAACTTGGAGAGCTTCCTGCAGCAGAATGCTTTCTTGTGGGTATAGTCAGAGGATCTATTTCAAGCTGAAATGTCTGTGGAAGAGGGATGGAGCAAATAAACAAAAGAATAGGAAGAAAATGTTAGAACCAGATGGTGTTCATCCAACAGATTTAAAGAGACTGAAAGATGAATTAGCTGAAATAATAATAGTCCATGGTCTTTTATTAAAAACAGACTTAGAGCTGAGCACCTGAATGTATCCAATACACCGTCAGCCTTTTTAAATGCTTCCAAGAGAAAATGGGGGAAATAGAGCCTAGTAAGACTGATAAATTGAGTAGAAATTATTACACAGGGTAGAGAAGCTGGGTAAATATGATACATGGGGAGAAAGTCAATGTAGCTTGGCAAGGAAAATCATGTTCTGCAAATCCATCAGGTTCCTGTAAGATAATAAACAGCATGGAGATGCAGATCTTTGGTTGACAGCATCTCCCTATTTCTCCCTTTCCATGTATTCAATAAGAGCCTTCACCCCAAAATCTTAAAAACACTTAAGAAGTAGTAGGATAAGAGGTAAAATATTTGCATGTATAACATAAAACCAGTTGAAAGATAGACAGGTTTTACAGTAGAGATTAATAGCAGATTATTAGTGTAAATTCTTCTAAGACTGAGAAACCAGATGAGAGCAAAGGATCTTAGGCAACAGGGTGAGTGGACACTAGAACAGCATCTCAAACTGAATGTAGATGAGCATAAAACAGTGAATGTGGAGGGAAAATGTAACTCTAGCCATTAAGTAATGGTTCTGAGATGTCTAGCTTGGTGTGAAATTTAGAGGTTGTATAGGTTTACAAAAAAAAACCATAACCAAAACAACTGAACACAAGCAGCCAAAATACAAACTGAATGTTAGAGTTTTGGCCACATCACCTGAAAAGCTAAACTGTTATATTGAAAAAGTTTGAAGAGGAATGATAAAGCACAAGAAGTAGCTTTCATACAGACTGAAGAGGTACACTGGGGCACTCTGGCCTAGGAGAGATGGCTGAGGGGAGATATGATAAAGATTGACAAAGACATGAACAGCCTGCAGCATATGAATAAAGAACAGTTTCTCATTATATCTCCAAAGGTAAGACCTAGGAGGCCTCAGATGAAACTAGCAGGTAATATGTTCCAAATTAACACGAGGAGGATGGTTCTTCAGCAACACAGAGTAGAGCTACCTGTTACTGGAAACTGTGAATATCCTTTCAGGCAGCCATGAGGGAACTGCAAGTTCATGAAAGTGATATTCAGTATGGATATACTGCCTCCAGGTTGAGAAATCCCCAAGCCAAAAGTTGCTGGAGGCTGGCAGAGTATTATGAAGAGACATCATTACATTATCTTCTCTCTTTTTTCCCAAGACATTTCCCAAGAGCAACATAACAAATTGGAGGAACCCTTCTTTCAGTGATTCTCACATTGCCATGGTGTGATCTGAATAACTACAAAGACAAGTTCTGCCTGACATTATTCATCCTTTACAAGCATGAATGTTAGACTTTAGTCTAAATCTTCCTTCCTTCCTTGGTCCTAATGTTAATCCTTAGGGGCAAATTAGACAAAGATCTGCCAGGAGTGACTTGGACATTGTCACTTCTGCCTTGGAAGTAAGTTAGGTAAGTTTTTAAGGTGTCTGCCAGCTGCTCAGCTTTTCAAACCTGTCTTTGCTCAGAAGTTCCTGAAGCCTCTGGATGTCTGATAAAGTGAAATGGTAGTCTCTAAAGTTGCTGTTGGTTATTTCCAGAGGGTGATAACAGCTATCAGGAGTGCAGGCAGAAAAAGTCCTAAGGGAAGCAGAAGCAAATTATACACACAGAAGAAAGGTTTTGCAGAAGCCATGAGCAGTGAGGCAGTGAGAAGAGGAAAGACTATGGGAAGGGGATTTTGCCTCAAAGTGCTGAAGTGTGCTGCTGGGAGCACAGGGAATAGGAGCTATTTTTTCCAGAATAACATGTCTCTGGTGTTGTCAGAAACTCAGAGTGATTAGTTTATTGGAACAATCACAGAGTGTTTGTTTCATGCGTCTGGAACAGGGAATGATAAATCATGATTATACTAAAATTAATAAATCCTAAATTAAGGGCTAGTACTTGCCAGCTCAGAAGACCAGCAATTACTGCAACCTCTGTGGTAATTTGACATCCCAGATTCCATCTGCAGGGGTAGAAACCCAAAAGGCTCTTCCCATCTGCCACATGGCAGTCAAGTTGAATCCAGAGGAAAGGAAAGAAGCAAGAGCTCCTCTGCACAGGTCCCTGCACTATGATAATTTAGAGTCATATGATGATCCCTCACCTGTTGTTGGGGGGTGTCTCTCTATCCCAAAGCACTTCTGAAGACATGTCACCAAGATCTCTACTGTTGTTACAGATGAACAAACAGTGGAGGTGAGGGGTTTGGTTAACACTTAGAAAGTAAAGAAGTGTGAAGATGGCAAAGACCAAAACGTTTCACTCCAGTTTCCTTAAAAGTAAAGGCACCATCCATTCCCTAGTGAGGGGAAAGAATGAGAAAGGATGCTAGGGAAAGAAGGGGGAAAGACATAAGAATTGTTGTCTTCCACTCTCTTTGTTGTAACTCTCCATTATTTCTTCATGGAGTTCTCAGCCTGGTGAGGGCTGTTCAGGGTGGCTGCCCCACATGGTACAGGCAGCTACTGCTTGGGGAGTTGTTTGATGGGCTGCCTTTATCCTGCAATGGCTTTGCATGGCTTTTTTTTTAAATCCACGAGCTCCCGGGATAGATTTTCTGAGAATGCTGCTTGTCCAGTGAAGGACCTGTCAATTCTGTTAAATGGTGCCTCACCCCTCCAAGCTTTTGGAAACTCATCTGTCAACAAGAGGGATTTTCCTTAGCAGACACCACTCCTTTAAGCTCTGGGTTGATTCTTGAAGTTTGTTCTGGTCTTCTGTCTGCTTCTTCGTCAAGCACCACTACATCTCTCTGTGATCAAATTGTATTCCTCTGCACATCAGTGATAAAAGCTGTTTGTCTACTCAGCTGGGATAGAGGAAAGCAGCATAAAAAGGGACACAGCTTGGGTCATGCATTGCAAGCCCTCTCAATTGTCCACAGAAAGAAGGGTACAGGAGCAATTACACAGAAAGTGACAGCCCACATTTTGACAGGTATCTCACTGCCATATTCACTTTGGGATATCTCCTTCAGGAGATAGATTTCTCTGAATGAAACTGGGGCTAACTGCATCAAAAGTTCTGACTAGCTCAGAAAAATTAATGAAATCTTTGTCCAAACTGGCCATAATGGTCTAAAATGCTTTTGTCTATATGCCAGACCATGCTACCATAGAGATATCACATGCTATCACAGAGACACACTTGTATCTGAGTCTCAATCATCTGTCTTATCACATAGCATCATATTATCCTTCTAAAGATAACTTTTACTATGAAAAACAAATGTTCTTTGATGCTAGTGAACCATGGCACCTTTTTCTAAATTATTGAAAAAAATTGTTTAACCCTGCATGTGAAAGCTATTCAAACATATTAAGAAAGCAAACATGGAAGTATTCTTACATATTAGATTGGAGTTTCTAAACCACTAATGTTTCCACATTGATTTAGGCTAAACATCAATAATAGAAGTATTGCATCATCCCAAGGCAGACAGACTTTCTCTATCTGCCTTTGCTGGGGTTGTTTTAATGGATTGTCCAAAGATTCCCTCATCAGAATCTGTGAAACTCTGATATTTCTTACCTGATGTGTCTTTCTACTTGAGGTTCAAGTCGCCTACGGGAAGAAAGGAAGATCAGAATATTGCAAAAACCTTGTGACTTCGGAACTGAATTGGGAAAGAAAATACATGCTGAAAATATCTTTTTATCCTTTACAATTCTTTGTAATCTTGGGGAAAATACTTATCTGTGAGCATTTTATGAGAATGAAATGTCAGGAAGATTCAATATTGCCTAGCTGTTATTTTAGGTTTAATGAACTAAAATGCAACATCTGCACTAGTCTACACTCCTTCCTAAGTAGCAGTGCCAAAAATAGCAGCTCTCCTAAATGCATCCTCTCATATTCAACTGCAGCTTGTGTTACACAGATTCAAGCATCAAAAAGGGGATTAGTTGAATTCTGATAGAGTAACTTAATAGTTTCCAGGATAAATTGGTGGAGTAAGGAATCAGCCAGTAAAAGCCATTTTCAAACCTAAAAGTGTATATTTTCCCCTCCCCTGCCCTCTCAGAGACATTATATTTCTGTGTGTCTCAAACTGGGGGAAATAAAACTATTCCACTTCCAACTGTCTCTTTCCACTACTTTTCTTTAGTCATTCTTTTCAGCTAGAAAAGGAGATAAGTTCTGAAATTATAGTTATTCCAGCATCAGCCCAGCAGCTGAAGTGAGACTGATGAAGGCTTAGTAAAACCATTGGGAAGTCCTGCTATGAAAAAGGTACTGTTTCCACCTTTGTTCCCCATGTGGGGGTACAGCATTCTACACATAGAATTAACCTTTTAAACACACAGATCACTGAAGAACAAGCAATAAATGCTATATACATGAGGAAAATATAAACCATAGGATAAGTTTCTAAATCACTGTACAATACTTGCATTTCCACTCTTGGTTTAGGCCCCCATTGGAAGCACTGCTCCTGTTTTCATTGCATTGACTCCTCTGAAGCCTTGAAGATGCTTGAACTCTGCTTAGTTATTCAGAGAACCAATGAAGTAAAAATAAAAAATAAAATACAGATATTGCAAAAGAAAAAGTGGGTTGCATAATAAATTTGTTAGTGAAAGGTTCCCTGCCCTTTCCTCCCCATCTCTCTGAAAATCAATGGAATTTGTGGCTCTCCCACCCATCCACCCACACCTGTTGGATTTTATTCTGGTGGGAAAGGGGCTGAGGAGGGCTGCCAATCCCTCTGATGAATATTTACTTGACAGATAAATGTGGAGTGAGTGGTCCTGAAGGAGGGTGAGAGGTCTGACATTCCCTATCCTTTCCCTAGTAGTGTTTGATGGAGTGCATGCAGCTCATCATGAGATGAGAGGAGGTGCTGCCTGGAACCTTCCTCATCCCTCTCACAGCTCCTCACAGTCTTGATGAGGCTGCTGACTGTCAAGTCCCATAGTGATCCCACAAATCAATGGATTTTAAATCAGCAGAGGCTCTTCTGCCTTCAAAGAGTCAGAGGTGTTATACTAAATTAGGCAAAAATTGCCTTATTTTCCTTAAGTCAACCCAGACCTGCAACTGATAAGCTAAATCATTTCAGCTGGAGCCAGTATATATTTAAATTTATAATTGTGGAAAACATTTGTCTTGTATGACCACAGACTTCTTGCAGTAGCTGTCAACAGACAGATGTGGAAATAAAAATATCATAGACATTGAAAAAAAATCAATTAGCACATTCCAAATATTTAGTTTGTTTAGAAAAGTTTGTAATCAAATAGCCCAATTCTAATCACCTTCAAGGCCTTTTTCCTTTTTTATGTACACTACTAAATCAGAGGTAAGAACAGTAACTAAGATGGAAATAAATTATTATTTTTGCCACTGTGCAATAGTTTAACCTAAAAGAGAAAAACTATTACTTCTGTTATATTTATGCCCTAGCTAGTCCTTTGTAAATTTCCTAACAACTTACACATGAGTTTGGCTGTCCTGAGCTTTATATTCACAGATAGTGAAGCTAATGAACAGAAAGATGAAATGTCCTGTTCAAGGGCATCAGAAAGTCACTGATGGGACTGGAAACCCAACCAGTAGCTCTCCCAAGGTGTAGGCGCATCTCCAAGGTAGCTCACGAGTTCAATGAAAATTTTTCACTCTCTGGTTTAATTCATTTAACAGTGCCACTGCAAATTCAAAGGAAGAGTCAGGGACTCCCCATGAGGCTGGGGAGTGCAGCAGCTTTGACTTAAATAAGATTGAATTGCCATGGCATTCTTAATCCTGTATGCCCGTTGTCAATCCTCCAGGGCACGATGTCTGTGTTTTGAAAACTCAACAGCAAAGGCTGGATCAACTGACAAGCAGATCATTGCTGGTCATCAAAATAACTCACATCTGTAAAGGAGAGTTGGGTTCTGGTAGAAGAACTAGGAATGACCCTGCCCCACCATTTTTTTCTGTGCTTTTCTAGATTTGGAGCAGCACTGAGATCAACTAACACATTTCACCCCCATTCCAAACCCAACTTCATTTGGGTGCATAGGAGGACAGCAAGTACAGGGCAGGGTTCTGGTAAAAGTTTGTTTTGCAGGAGAAGCCCTTATCTAACCCATGTGCACATCTACACCACTGCTCAGGCACATGCCAGAACCCTGTACCCAAAACTGGATTACCTGGCGTCTTCTGGATGTAAAACAACAAGACTCTCTTGGGATAATGGGCTTTACATATTAATCCTTCTGGTTTCCCTTTAGGCTGAAAGCATTCATATTAAAGCACCTCCCTCTGGCAAGCATCAGTCATTACTGAAGAATTATCCTGAAATGCCTCCCCAGCCCACCCCTCAAGCTGCAGAGAGCAGACATCTCCCACGTGCTTCTGATCCAAATTCTTCCCTCTGGGAGGTTTCCCAGGACCCTCACTGTTTTGATTAGCAGAATGTGTTTCTGCTAGAATGGTCGATAAATGAAATTGGATTTTGTAGCAGAAAAAGTAGTTCCTGATTATAGTGGGATTAATAGCTCCCCCTCTCCCTAGCATGTGCACACTGGCAAGGCTCTCAACTGGGTACTGAGCATGTGCTGAGACAATCTGTTCCTTTGGCTTTCTCCTACAAAAAGATGGTTGGTTTGGTTTCATTGATTTCCCCTGCTTTTGTTCGTTTTCCTCCTGATTATGGGGAAGCTTGGAAAGAAAAAAGGGTGGAGAGAAACTAGACTGGGGTCTGAATGCTCACAAAGAAATGTCTGCACGCTTGGTCTTTGTAAAAATGTGCACCTCTCCACAAAGAAGAGAGACAGGTTGTTTCACTCTTCTTTGGCAAGACATTCAGCAGGCAAAACAACCAAAGCAAATAAAGCCTCATACCATTTTTAACCAAGGACTTTATTCTCAGCCAGGTGAAGAGCCTTACAAATGGGCTGGTGCTGCTGTAAAACCTATTCTTCTGTAAGGGTCGAGATTCAGCAAAGCCGTGTTATTAATAAGCATCAGGGGTTTAGAGAAACAAAGGCTGGAGGAGGGGAGAGGGAGCCTTATTTTAGGAAGGGGGCCAAGAAAGACAAGATGTTTAGGAGGGGGAAGCATCGACACCCTTGGAATAGAGAAAGTGTCGAACACCAGCTGCAGAGCGCCTCAAAGAATGAGAGTCTCCGATGCTTTTGTCTCCTTATATGGTAAAATGATAGCGAGGGGTTTCTCCGGGCTGGGGAAGGCGGCAGCCGCTGTCGGCACAGCGCTGGGGCCGGGAGCGCCGGGGCGGGCAGAGCCGGGGCCGGGAGCGCTGGGACCGGGAGCGCTGGGGCGGACAGAGCCGGGGCCGGGAGCGCTGGGGCGGACAGATCCGGGGCGGACAGAGCCGGGGCGGACAGAGCCGGGGCGGACAGAGCCGGGGCGGACAGAGCCGGGGCGGACAGAACCGGGGCGGACAGAACCGGGGCCGGGAGCGCTGGGGCGCACAGAGCCGGGGCGGACAGAACCGGGGCGGACAGCGCTGGGACCGGGAGCGCTGGGGCGGACAGAACCGGGGCGGACAGAGCCGGGGCCGGGAGCGCTGGGGCGCACAGAGCCGGGGCGGACAGAGCCAGGGCGGACAGAGTCGGGGCCAGGAGCGCTGGGGCGGACAGAGCCAGGGTGGATAGAGCCGGGGCCGGGAGCGCTGGGGCGCACAGAGCCGGGGCGGACAGAGCCGGGGCGGACAGAGCCGGGGTGGACAGAGCCGGGGCGGACAGAGCCGCTCGCTGCAGGCGCGGGTGAGCCCGACCGGCTGCACAGCTCTCCCCTGCAGCCAGCCCACTGTGCTCTCTGCACATGGATGTGACCCCCTGTCCCCGCTCCGGGAGGTGGCATTAACTGCCCGCTGCTGCTCTGTAAGTAAATATCCCCTTTTTCCCCTTCGCTCCCACTACCCACAGAACGTGTCTTTGGGGGTGTCGCTTTAAACAAAGGGTGCGGAGAGGAGGAGGGGGTTGGTGGGGAAGGATGCGAGGAGGGAGATTGCAGGTCCCCCTTTCTCCTGAGTGCACGGGGAGGGGTGTGAAGAGGACAAAATGACAAATTTCTCATCGCAGCAATTACTGCTGTGTGTCCGTCAATGAAGCGACACATCGGCGAGCTGATGAGGCGCTGGGTCTTTTCATGTGTAACTATTTGTATTGTGCTGCGTGTGTAATCCACTGGGAAGGTGATAAAAAGTGGGAGATGGAGTCTGAGATTCCTTACACCTCCGTGCACTCCTGCTGCCGAGCTCAACAAAGGAGCATTTTTGTACTGTAGCAGGAGCAGATGCACATGAAACAAAGGTTTCTCCTCTTTGCAGGGAAACAGTGTGCACAGATTGTGTATGGAAAAACGGGGAGCCGTCAGCATCGTATTGCTTCTTTTTATGTGGGGAGAATAAATTAGAATACAAATCCCAGTTAATCGCTCTGCATCCCTTCTTTATGTGCTTCTCTCTGTGCATGAGTGTGCAGCCCAATAACCTGGTCCTTACTGTACACTAACGTGGATTTCTCTGTGTACATAATAAAGGAAATACTAACTTTCATTGTCTGCATTGGTGGCTGTTCCAAACTTTTTTACTGCCCTCAAGGAATATAGCTTTTATTTAGGTTGATCAAATACCTGCATATTCCAGCTTTGCAGTGTACAGAGACATACACAGCTTTGCTGAGTACACCAGACAGCAAATGCTAAAAAAGATGTATATATCAGCAAGTCAGAATGTGATTGCCACTCCCCTGACTCCAATCTAGAGGTATATTAACTAACGTTGCTAATTGACATTGAGATTGTCAGGGTCAGTAGCTGTAACATTTATTGATGATTATGCGCATTTATATGTTGTCTTGAATATGAATTGTTCTAAAAAGGACCAATATAAGGCTGTATTTTTAGATATACAAATGCATCCAAATGTGAAAGAATGCTACAATTAAGGTTGTCTCTGGGTTTCTGCTGTGAACCTTATTTTCAGCAGTTCCTAAATTTACAGGACTCTCAGCTTTCTGACCAAAATCTTCTGTGCCTTTTACTGTGCCTTTTATCAGCCAGATGGTAAACTTTTAAAATTATTGCTTCAGGTGTTTGGATATGGAAGGCAAAAAAAAAAAAAAAAAAAAAAGAAAAAAAAAAGAAAAAAAAAAGTGCGTATTTGCTTATTTTACAAACATTTATGTCTGTTTTGTGCACCTGTAAATATAACTGGCAGAGGAGGGATTTTAAAGGTTCCTTTTTCAATAGAACCTGACCAATTCTTGGTCACATTTGGAGAATTTTTTTTTTAAAAGGATATGAGTTGCTATATTAAAAACTCAGTTCCAGACATACCATAGCATTACTATCAAAATCTCATCAGAGCACCAATAAAACTCTATTTTAGCCATAGGGTAAAATGATCTCTGGTTTGTGAACCAACATGTGGTTGTGGTGAGTGGGCAGCTGAAAAGACATAAAATGCTGTTGTTGAGGAATCAAATTTGTGAAAATTACTTGGGGTTCCACCTGACATCTCCATCTACTAGCTATACTACAGGCTAGGGGGTGGACCAGTTCTTGTGGTCTTTTGAAAAAGATGGCTAAAGTGCTGGGATAAAATATAGTTAATTTTGGTTCTCACCATTCTGCCAAATGTGCTCCCACAGAAATCAGCAGTGCTACATAGGCAAGAACCAAATAGACACTTCCAGGTGGTTTGGATTTACAGGGATATATTACTAATTTTTGTGAAATCACTGTTATCTCACAGCAGTGGCTATATTGTGTCAGATATTCTTTGTCCACATGAAGCTCCTACTATGTAGAGCATGAAATGGTGATTCCCAATTGAAGAACTCAGGTCTGTTTCCCTCTTCTTAGAGAAGTCTAGGGATAGCACTTTCCCTGAAATCACATCTTTCCTGTCCATACAGACATCAGTTCTCCCAGATGGCACACCTTGCATTAGAAAAGAGATCAGACAATTTCTTTGATCACACACAGCACAATCTGCCTGGATTCCATCATGCTTTGAATGTCAGAAGCAAAATAAATCAACAAACAAACAAAAAAACCAAAAAACAACAACCCCAAAACATTGATGACAAAGTACAACTTTTATAATTGTAAGGGCTGATGATAGTTTCTGCTTCATTGCACTGCAAATTCCAGCTTTCATCCCACAAGAAAGGGATGAGGAGGGCTGCAAAGACCTATATTCACAAGAGACCCCTGGCTCAGTTCCTGGGCATTGAGCTCTGAGCCCCAGAGCCAAGGAATATGTTACTGCTGATGTCCTCACCTCCCTGCCTTGCCTCAGCTCCCAGGGGCCAGGATATTCAGAGCTAAGGGAAGGTCAGATGAGTGTTAGCACCATCAGCCACAGGCAATGCCTGTTGCTGCTGGCCAGCATGCCCACAGTCTGTCAAGGTCCCCATGGACCAGGAACATTCAGGTCTAAGTCTCATTCATGTTTCTCTGATGGGTAAATCTGTCCTGAGCATCTCTGGACAAACTCTGAGTGGTGTAGTGTTGTAGGCAATCATCTTCCATCACTTGGATACTGCTTCAGAGACTGGGGTAATCTCATAATTTGCATTTTTAGAGTGATTAATTCTAATGGTGTAGTTTTAATATTTAATTTACATATGCACAGTTATTTGTGATGCAGATTCACCCCAAGTGAGAGTGTGAAATGGCAGGGTAATGACAGGTTTCATGAAAATAAATCTTGGATACATTGACAGCCACTGATGTATTAACATCTCAACAATATTAATTAGCTATATATAGACAGAATTTTATTATAAACCACTAGAGCCTTTTCCTAAGGATGAACATCAAAATACTCCTGCCAGGTGAAAAAGTTAATTTTGTTCCTTTTCACATACCCTTCTATATTATGATTATATAAACTAGGATGCTGAATGGTTACTGTGCATATAATAATATGCCATAAGAGGAAGGCAGGTGAGCATAACACTGATGTAAACATAGTCACCACTCCCTTTCATGGGAAATTTTTGAATTTAAAGTTTCAACCACTGCAGAGAAAGGTCTAAGGTATCACTCTGATGGCGTGTTAGTTTTAGACCCTCAGCAAGCATAAGCATAGGGGCTCAAAACCCACCAATGTTTCTTCACTTCATCTTGCATAATGAAAGCAGCAAATTGCACAAAGGCATGAAATTCCTGTAAGCATTTACATAGATATATTTTGTCATTGCCCTGAAGCACCCTTGAAATTTAGAGCAGAAGTGTCTTCAGAGACCAGGATCTCACCTTTGAAGAATTCCACCTCTCCATACTGTACCATGCAGGTCACTGTGGTGGATTCAACATCTTCCTTCCTCAGCTGGAAATAATCTTGCCCACGTAAAGATTGTCTATGTCCATGTCACCAGGCTCTCTATGTCTTTGTGCCTTCTGGACCTCTCATGCACCACAGGTGCTTTGGCTCAACCTTAGCAGATGTTCTCTTTGCTCTCTGTGTCCAGTTTCCAGCCACAAACCCACCCAAAACTGGGCCTAACTGGTTTCACCCAGGTGCAGTCAGTCTGGTTTGCTGAGATGTGCCCAGCTGAATGGCTGCCCCCAAGGTTCATACAGCCTCTTCTATCATGTTTGGGAAGACCATGGGCATGGCAGCTGGGCAGGAAGGTTTGGACACCCTGAGGCATTCACTGCCATGGCAGGTTTATGCTGCAGCTGTAAGATGTGCATTAGCCCCAAACCAGGAGCACCAATTATCTTAGACACAAGGGGGCTTTGTGGTCCTACCTCAGCAAACAGAACCAGAGCTCAGCTGCTGGAGGCCAGAACAAATAACAAAGCATTCTCCTTCCACACAATCATCCCAACTCTTCTATCCTTTCTTTAAAGGAGGAAGCACTGTTCTGGTTTTGTGCACTGGGTAGTAGTATGCAGGATTTAAAAACACAGAAAAATTTGGAAACATGACTGAATGGTGGCACATGGCATTTCTGGATATTTTTATTTTAAAGTCTAATTTCTCTGAGATTATCAGTATTCCTGTCAATAAGAGAAAGCAATCCTTTTCTGGAAAAACAAATCTTTGTTGGAGTTTAGTGTCTGGAGACATTTAGCTTATACACTACTTTTGCAGGTTAGTGCTAGAAATAATAACAAGCTTTATTAATCTTATACTATTTTTCTCCTGTATCATCGTCTGTTATCTGCTTAAATGTTTTTATTAGAAACATAATTTTTTATGCTTAAGCAGGATCAAGTACTTGACCTTTCCTTTGAGCAAGCATTTGCTTATTTTGCAAGAGAAAGGAGGAGGACAGCAATTTCAAAAGGCTTTAAAAGAGAAAATAAGAGCAAGCCTTTCTACTTGAACTGTGCTCCTCCTTGCTGTGGCAGATTTAAGTCATGCTCCATGTTATTTCAACATGCTTCTTTGTAACTGAAATGTGTGCAGGGATATGGGCAAGACCATAGACCCTCCATCACTTCAGTATCAGCCTGAGATAACCATAGAGCAAACTCTCTGGGGTACACTTTCAAAAAGTGTCAGTGCCCAGTTCTTCTGTGGCATTTGTAGATTTTACCACTGGTTCTTGCTCTACCACTGCTGGAGTGGCTCTAGACTGGAGCAGATCTTTATTGACTGCCAAACACAATAAACCACACAGAAACCACGAGTGAAGTGTTCCTTCTCCACTGCTATAACTGGGATTACTTTAGCCAGAGGCATGGGAAACCTTGCCACAAAAGAAAAAGAAACATTTTTTATTTTATTAGTTTATTTCTTTATTTTTGTTATTCATGTTCTGCTGAGGAGTAAGCAGCACACTATCCACTTTCCAGGTCATGATAGGCTGACTGTGCCATGCAGACAGGAAACAGACATGCTTTGGTTATCTGCATGTGTTAATGCAGTCTGTCTGGTCAGAAAATTGCTCTAAAGAGATTTTTAAAAACTCTAAAGGAGAGATCAGAATGTTATACTCTATGCAACATAAGTCACCCACTTCCAAGGAAGGTGAGTGTTTGGAAAAATCCAAAAGTAATTTTGAGGAATATTGTAACTTTATTAAAAATGAAACTTTTTTTCTTTAAATAGCTTTAAAAATATCTAAATATCTAAAGGCATGACTGGGATATTTTTCTTGGGGTCAATTTTTAAATTTTTTTCTTCTTCTTCTTCTTCTTCTTCTTATTATTATTATTATTATTATTATTATTTTCAAATATTAAACCAAATTTTCCTGGCTTTTGACAAGGAGCTTCTAAGAGATCTGCAAATATCTACTCTGAGCTTAAGAAACAGCAATGAACACCTCTGTAACTGAGTACTTTAATATCCTAAACACTATGTGGATACTGGTAAACCACTGAGTTTGTTAACAGGGCTGTTCTGGGAGATAAATGATATATCATAAGGATCTTGCTTTCTTGAAGACAGGGTGCTAAATTCTTTTTGTTGTGTTTACTTCAGGATTGCTCCTCCATAGCAGCAGAAAGAGAAAAAGGCTTCTGGCTCCTTCTCAGCTTAAAAATTTAAAAGACAAAGAGTGCAGCCACATGTGCCTAAACATCCTCTCATTTACAAGCTAAGAATAAACCCCAGACCACTTGTCCCTCATAGCCTGGTTAGCCTTTGCATTACCTTTAGTGTAATTGAAATGTCCTTCTGTGGCCCCAGCCTTTTGTGCATCAGCTGTCCTGGCTGCCCATGGCCAGGAGCTGCTGCTGAAGGGTCACAGCTCTGAGCAACTCAAAGCATCAACACCTGTCCCATGGCCAACAAAAAAGAAATAGAATTAGGTTTCCCTCTTTTCCTCTTGCATGGCCTTATGGTCTGGTTTGGAAAAACAGTTAGGTCTTCCAAGAGTGTTTTCCTGTTGCTGCAACAAGATGATAGATAATGAATGTGGTAAGAGCAGCTAAGTTACAGGAAAAAAAGTCACCTCTTGCCAGAAAGACCAGCATAGTTTCAACTGTCAGTTCATGGTTGTAAATAAATCTTTTCATTTTAGCCTTTGGAGCATTAACATAAATTGTTTCCAAATGCTCTAGACCCACATGGCTCATGTCACTGGAGTTGCCAGACACATATCTTCCTTCCTCAGGGGAAGAGAAATAAACAGATAGAGAATTCTCCATGTGTACTCTTCTTCTGGAAAAATAGTCAGGTGGGAGAAATATCTGTGCATCTTGAAGGAAGACTCTTTATTTCCTGTGCAGGTGGCTAACACAATGTACCCATCCAGGGGCACAGGTGGAGAGAGCCCCAGCACTACTGACCTAATTAAATCAACAGCAAGTCCCCTTTGGCATCTACAGGGGCTTAATTCTGTGTCTCCAGATGCTGTTACAAGAGATCAGAACTTCAATGAATAAACTAAACAACTCCTGCATGTTTTAGACAGTTTTCCCTTGGCCTCTTTCTCTCTCTTCTTCTTGTGCATCTGCACCTCTCAGTGCTCAACACCCCTTAAGAAGAGTTGAAATAAGAGATGGACACAACAGCATTTATTAGGCTTGCATACACAGCTGAAGAAGCAGGCAAACTCTGCTTTTTCAGTAGTCAATAGTGTCATGGGATGGGGGAATACTAGATAATTTCTTAATGACATGATGAGTCCTGATATTTATGTGGTAATATGACAACTTTAGGAATTGCTGCCAGTAAAATGAGACTGAGCCAATAGGGAAAGAAGAGGAAAGAAGCATAGATTTTGAGTCAGCCTACTAACTTTTTGGTAATTTTCCTGCCAATTCTAACTTCCTGTGAGACACAGTGTGGGTAGTACTAACATTTGGCATAAGCTGAAGCTTCTTTTTTGGGTGTGCAACTGAAAGCTCTTTTCCTTTTGGGGATGTACTTGTTATGTCTGATGTTGAAGGAGGGGAACTGAATGGCAGAAAATATCAATTTCCCCATCATAATTATGTTGAGAGCAATCTGAAAAAGTATAAGTATAGAATGACTACAGTGATAAAATCTAAATGCCTTTTACCACAAAGAGCTGTAATAATGGTGAGCCTCTGTCCCACAACACTTTACAGTCAACAAGTATCAAACACAAGAGAAAGAAACAGATCAATGGCAAGGAGGTTGAATTGCAATTTGTGTCCATCCAGAGCTGTGCAAGTCTCCTGATTTGTTTTTTTTCCCCTTCAAATCCAAAACAGTGCATAAAGCCTGCACTAAGCTTAACACAAGGGGATTTTATATAGCAGGAATTAATGAACAGGCAATGTAAAGGACCATGTGTACAAAGTGAGAGGCAAAAATATTGCTCAGTATGATTTTACATTTCTTGATTGTAAGACAACAGGGAAATTATTTGTATGAGATTCCTTCTAGTATTTAGTAGATAGGATCTATTATTACCTCACATTTAATTGTCTCTGGAGCAGAAAAAACCTTGTTCAATATTCTCAAAATACCACATAGTACATCATGAGATTCAGTCCAAGGCATGGATTTAAACAGCCTGGAACTTTGGGATGCTTCACCCTTAATTCCAGCTTACTGAATGAACCTGAATTCCTAACTTTAAGAGATATTGGATCCAAAATTGGCCCTGGATCCAATAAAAGATTCACATAACTAATGCTGAAATCCAGATCTTGTCTTTCAGTTTCCCAAATCTCTAGAGGTATTCCTCAAATCTCATCCAGAGCTGCCCCTGCACTGTCTTCATAGAGCAGAGTTCATCCCTAAATCTGTTTGAGATGTAGAAATGAGGACTGCCTCTCCCTGCTCAGGGTGAGGGGGACAATCCCCTGGGACAATCTTGCAACACATTTAACAAAACTAGATCCCTTTCAGGATAGGAAGGCAGTGTCCTGGTATTTTCTGAAATAGTGGCAGCAGCTATTAAATGATTGCTGAATTATTTTGAATAGTTGAGTTATTACATTATTATGTAAATTATTAAATACATCTATTACATGATGCTGGCCTCTGCTCCTGTGAAATGCACCCAGAAGATAATCCAGCACTCAAGAGGGAAAGTCCTGTGACCAAGAGACAGGAACATCCACCTCTAAGGGAAGAGTCCTTCTTCCAGTCACAATGCATTTCTATATTTTACATTTAGCAGCTTTAGATGAAATGGTGTAAACCTGTAAAGGAATCACACTCTATAGCTTTTGTTTTCACACATCATGAGTGCAGAGAAATATTTCACTCTTCATTATCACACATCTACTTTTAAATCAGGGCTAGAAAGAAGTAATTCTGAAGAAGGGAGACAAATGTAAGTTCATAGGTGATTTCTGCTCACATTTGAACTTAGCAATAATGCACATTAAATAGGCAACAAAATCCTATCATTTGGGAAAAAAATGCAGATTTCTGACCAAAATACAGACTATTTGAACAAGAGGTATCACTCATGTCAGACTTAGTCATATGTCTACACATGTAACTCAGCATACCTTGGTCTGACTCCATACATTTTGCTGAGCTTACTCCAGAAGAAAATTTAGTCCTGACTAGTTCTTTACTGGGAAAGTCCAAACCTACTATGTAGGTTTGGGGTGCAAACAGGCTCAAAACAGAGAGGAAATTCCATGATCATACTTTAAATGTTCTGGTAAAGGCTGCAGGTGTAGCTCAAGAGAGAATTAACTTGCTGGAAACAGCTCCTGCCTTGTGCCTCCATTGCTGGCTGCTGCTGGAGATGGGCTAGAGGGGAGATTTGGGTGTCATTGCACTTCTCTCCCCAGCACATCTTCTTCCTTTCTGTCTTCTTATCAGTCCTATGATCCTCTCTACTCCTTAAGGACAAAGAGCACCCTACATACTCCTAGTTCCCTCTGGGATAAGAAAGTTAATTAGTTCCTAGACCATCTTTAAGGCCAAAGCAGTTGTACTGCTAGTCCTGGGTGGTCAGAAGTACAGGTAACCAGCTGCCAGGATTTGTGCTTCCTGCAAGCATGTTTTGGGCTTTGCTAGTTTGTCTCTTCTTTAGTATCTGCTAGGAATTCAGACTTTCCAGTTGAGACATCACTTACCTACTTCACATATGTAAAAGAACTCGCCCCTCAGTCTGTGCTAGTTACCACAAAATTCAGCAGTGGATTGACCATTAAAAAAAAAAAAAAGCTTTCTAGTCATCAAACTAAAGTTTGTCCATTCAGACTGCCCTAAAACCTTAATCTCATCCCAGCTAGACAGAATAAAAAGATGATAATAAAAACTGGAATCCTGAAAGAAAACTCAGGATTTCAGAATGCCCTATGGGTGGCTCCCACTGTCAGAGGGAGAGGACAAACTCCAGAAATCAGCAACCGTGCCAAGAACACTAAGCAAGTAACATTTTGTTTAAAACTGAGAGCTGAAGTTGGCGAAAGGGCTGCAGCTGCTGTAAATGTCACTTGTGCATGAAAGACAGAGGTAGCCACTTAAGCTATTAGCACTCAAAACATTTAAGGATTTATAGAACAGATATGGCTTAAAGAGGAGATGCAGCCTGGCAGGCAGTGGAGATCATGCAGTCCAGGTGACATGTACTTTCTGCTTGAGAAATTCCCTTTCCTAAGCAGGCAGCCATGCCCTGCTCCAGCTGTAACCTCCAAACAGATCTCAGATGCAACACATGCTGCAAGCCTCAGGTAGAGAAAGGAGTGATGACTGTAATGAAACCCAAAATAAATTGTCCCAGGCAATAATAAATATTCATCAAAGACATTTGTGTCGTCTTTGCTTGTGTATGCATTCAGAAAATGATAGAGACATAACAAAACCTGAGGAGCAAACATCAATTGCCCCTAATCCAGACAAGCTGAAACACCATACACAGATTTTTCTACTTGCTTTTCCCCTTCCATAATCATTGTTTGACATTTGTCTGAGCTGGGACACCTGGTACCCACCTCCCATTTGTGTCCCAATACACTACAGCTGTTGGATAACTCCTTCAGTTGCATTAGAGAAGAATCAGATAGACAATCACTGATCCTACACCTTGTCTCCATAGTCCCATGCATGAGCAGAGATGGAGGGTTGGTGTCTGCCTGTGGTGGAATGATTGCCAGACACTGGCTTACTGAGAATGCAGAGAAGGAAGGTGCAGGAGCATATAACTGTGGTGCCTCCTAGGCTATTAGCTATGTAGACTAAAATCTACTAGCAATGTAGACCTTCCTCTTGCCTTATGCAGGAGATGTTGCTTCTGAAGATTAGCTGGCTCATCCTCCTAATGGACTTGACTCTCTCAATCCCTTACAGAAACATCTTCTTGTTGCAGACCTACAGGTCAAATTCCATTTACAAGTCCTATGAGAATTCTTCAGACTCAGGGTTTGCTCCTCCCTCTCATCTCTAACACTAGTTCTGGCCAAAGATGGATCAACAGATGGCTAATTTAGATGGGCTGCACTGCAAAATTTATAGCCCAGTTTCTTCCTATTTGTTCATTTATTTGACTGAAAGTTGGATTAAAACTGAGGTACAATGTGATAAACAAGAATTGGTAAACCTTTCCTGGGGGATTGGATCAAGTGTAGCTCAGTCTGACATGTGCCTGTTCCTGTTTTTGTGGCAGGATAACTGGACTCCAGACAGCAACATGACTGAAAGCTTTGATTGCCACTACTGCAAAGAGTCTCTCTTTGGTAAGAAGTACATCCTGAAGGAGGACAGCCCCTACTGTGTGAAATGTTATGAAAATCTTTATTCCAACACCTGTGAGGAATGCAAAAAACCTATTGGGGCTGACTGCAAGGTATGTTGGATTTGTGTCTTGTTACAGAAATCTTGACAGGTACAGAGCTCTGAGATCTGGAAGGATCCAGCCTAACACCTACACAGGGTTTCCTTCAATGGGAGAACATGGTTTTTGACCCCTGTGTCTGTTATGTGTCATCACTTGGCAAATCCTTTACCCAGCATGTTAATAGAAATGCACTCCTGTTAAGCACAGAATGATCTGATGCTATGATGTAAGAAATTCTCTTTAATTCCTTGGGAGAGCCTTTCCTCAGGGATAGCTGGGAAAGGGTGACAGAAGCTGGTTGAGCCTATTTTTAGGTCAGAGGGAGCTAAGCCACTGCTGGCTTTGCAGTGACCACACTTCTGTGGTTATCAAGAGACACACACTCATGCTAAGGTGCTAACTTGTAGGTGACAGAAATTTAGCTAAAGCTGACCCAAGTAATAAACCAGATAGAGTTAGAAAAATTAACTTTTTAAATACAGAATGATGATAGTGGAGTCTAATCAAAGAATGGGATGGACAGAGCAGAGGCCTTGCTTGCTTGAGCTGTGCACTGCTACAACACATGGAAACACCTGCCTGGTACAGATTAGATGTGACCACCTGTATTTGTTTTAAATTAGTTAAAACAACTGGAGTTGATGCCAGCTTCAACTGCCTGAATGAAGACAGAGGAACCATCCAGTGTAGTGTCTGTTATACAGCTACCAACTTCATCTGATATACATCCTCCCTGCATAAAATTGATCTGTTCAAAGTTAGACAAAATTTTCACTGACAGGATGAGATTGCAGTAGAACTTAAATTTGTATTGCATGGCCATAGGATTCTTCATTGACCCAAGGAAATCTGATTTTTGATTTTCCACTGCTGATCCATACCTCTAGAAAGACCAACTAATTCTCATCATTGTTACTACCACTCAATCACTAGTTCAAAGATATAAAAATATGTGCATAGTCAGACTGGAAAAAATAAATCTCTTACATTCCAAATTGATCTACAACACCCTATTGGCAAATCAGTAGGAAAGTCCCTTTCAGAAGCCTTAAAAAGGTAAAAATGTTTCACCACCAAGACAGGGAACAGGCAATGATCTTTAGGAAGGTATAAAATTGCCAGCTTTCCTACAGCTCATAAATATTCAGGTTAGAGATGAGACACAGCTGGCCTGGCCTGACCTGAAAAAGCAAAATATTCCTGCCTCATTCCAGAATGTGCTTTTGTTTTAAGGTCTCTTTCTAATCCCTTGAGAAGATATTTCCATGTGTTGATAGTCAAGAATTTAAAAACTTGGACCAGCTTCAACAAATCTTGGTCAAAGTATTCAGGAATTAATCAGGCTGAACTTTTCAACCCAGATTTATGTATTTAGGGAGTGTGGGTGTTATCTGATATGCTGCTTTGCTTTACTTTTAAGTGAGGCACACTCTAATATCAGATAGAAAAAAAAAAGAAAAAGAAAAAACCTCAACTGTCTGCAATCTAAGAATATTTTATCTATGTGAAAAAACAGAACTATATGTGGAAAACATAACTAAGAGATAGTAAATAAAGATTTCTTAAAGAGGTATAGAACATGCCAGAAACAAAGATGTTCTTTTTTGTTTCTGTGATGGCTGTTTGTACCCATCTGTGCTTTATGCTGTAGCTTTTGAAGCTGTTAACCAATTTTAAGCAAATTCCGACAGATGGATAAAAGTTGAAGCTTAAATTCCTGCAAGTTTTCTGAAAAAAAAAAAACAAAACAAAACAAAACAAAAAAAAACCAAACATGTTTGGGTAGAAAAGGAGATCCTATGAATGTTCTCAATGAGAAGAAAACTAGAGTAGTTTTTCAATGACAGTAACAGACACTAGAGTACACATTTGAGAGAGCCCTTGCAAGTGCCTCAGCCACCAGATAAGTTTCAGATGAAGTGTGTGCACTGTATGAGCATAATTCAGCCATGGAACAGGCACAAAAAAAGTCTTCTCCTCATTAAACTGTATGGACACATAGATATATAAATACATAAGAAATACACACATATGTATGTATTTTTATATAAATCTTTTTACACATTGCATTTAATTTTTCACCAGAACAAAAAAGATAAATTGTACCATGTTTGGGAATGAAACCAGTGTGTTTACTGCATGTAGGAACTTAACTCAAATTTGTTCATATGCTCAACATAACCTAAAAATGTAAAATTTGGGATGAAAAACCTCATGGAGTGACAGTGTCATGAGAAAAGGTCACATCCAGGCCCCTGCATCTGGCAGTGGTGTCCACACTTACATCCACATTACAACTTTATTCCATAGTTCTCACATCAGATTTTCCTTCACGAGTTTCCTTGCCCGCCATTATTTCTCTACACTGAGAAAACCTGCACTGAGAACCAGATGCTCTTAATTTCCTTCTTTCCCACCCTCCCAATTACAATCAATCCTCCTATAACTGGCAGGGTTACACCAAAGTGAAGCCACAGATGCTAAGAAGAGGACACATGTAATATTCAAATTCTGACAGCACCAGACTCTGAGAGGATGAAATTGATGCTGGATTTTCACATTGTGTTTTAGCTATAGCACAGACACCCCATAAAACAAATTCTGTAGAGAAACTTTCCTTGAATTCAGGTCAGGGGAGAATTTTCTTCACCATCTTTTAAGGTAGTTTATGGGTGACTGTGGCTATCACTGAGTAATAAATAATTTGGTTTTATTGTAAATCTTTTCCACCAAAAAATCCCAGAATGATGACATATGTCTGAATGACACCTTTGGGCACAGGCCATTTCATTAACTGTAAACAGTTCTAGCTGATGCTTACAAAACTTTCACAGGCAAATGAAAAGCTTCATATGTTGAGTGGTAGGAGGAACCAGCAGGCAGCAAGAAACCACAATGCCATTTCTGTCACACCTGTTATACATTATCCACATGCCAAGGGGTTATAGGAGAAGTTTACTTTTTCTAGAAAAAATTGGCATTTTGTTGGCTAAGGCCCTGGGGAATGCTCACCACACCTACAGTTTCATGCTTATTTCTGGAAATCCATGCATCTTCTACCCATTTACTTAACTGCAGAAGGGTTACTTGTGGTTGACTTTGGCTTTTTTGATACTTTCCTTGCAGATCCTATGGTATAGAAACCATTGCAAACACAGGAAATACCTACAGTAATCCTGTGTTTAATGCAGTCCACAAGTTGGCCTTGGCAGGCAGGAGGGGATGAAAGATCTCTCTGTGAAATGTGAAAATTAAATTATGAGTAGATTGTGAGATACAGCTACTGTGTCAGCACACAGGCCAAAAATTACTCAAAAGAATCATTCTCACACATAAACTAAACAAAAAAATAAAACCTCCAGAAATTATGATCAGGAAAGGGGAAAAAAAATTATTTTTCTCATTTTTAATATTTAAACCTTGTCCCAACATGCCACACTTTTTCAGCTGGTTACTGAATCTCAGGCTAGTTGTGGGAAAAGAAGTGGATGCCTTAATATCTTCTATTACATGTAAGGGGCTGAGTACAGCACAATGTATCTTGTTTTTTACCTTTTCTCAACATAATTTTATAGATATGTGCCAGTCTAACATACTTTAGTGTTTTGCTACAGGGAATGTGTAGCTAAAATCTACAGAGTATTTAGTTGGCATAGCCCATTTCCTACATTCTATCTTCTGAAAAGAGCATTGTGGCAGGCAAAAACAAGCCATGTACAACATATACAGTTACTGTTCAGATAATAAGCTCTCTAATCTCCTTCTTCCTACTGGGTCCCTGTTGAAATCCTGTTCAAGAGAAATGGTATTCCATAATGGCTTCAGTTTACTTAGACTTAAAAAGCCTGAGGAGAAGACAATATAAATGCAGGGTATGAGGAGCCCAGGCTTAACCCAGTTAACTGGTAACCCTAGTCTAAGGGGCTCTCTTGGGTTTTATTTTAAACCCACACTTTTCTAAGTCACATGCAGTCCCACCCTAGAGGCCAAATAAACCATGCTGGAGCAAAACTACTGTGCAGAGCTATGGAGAAGCTGTAAAACTTGATCTTGCCAACGTTAAAAGTTATCTTTTTAAAGCTTTCTTTGTGGGTGTCATAATGAAAACAAGTGAGAAACAACAGGAATTAGTTGTATATCACTTGTACCTTCTGCTGGAACAGATTTATTTGGGTTACAATCAGCTGGCATAAATTAGAATTCACATGTCTAGACTAAATCTGATGCTCTCTCAGCTTAAAGAGGAGCAGCCTGACATTCAGAAAGCTTTAAGTTAGTTTTTGCACTTTTTTTCATAGTAAAATTTGCTCCAGATCAGTACACCCACATTTACATCCACAATACACACAATACATCCACAGCTTATGGACAAGCCAAAGGCTCCAGTGATATATATATATATATATATATATATATATATACATACACACACAACATGTTGAAATAGACCAAACCTTCTTTTCAGTGACTTAAGAACACTCATGATACATAAATGGTTTCATCAGTACCTTCCTTGCTTTCAGATGTGACAGATTCAGAGAGAAAAAAACAATATCCATTTCATCAGTCTAATACTCTACTGTCAAAGCCAGACATCTTAGAACTTTCTCTGCATTCAATGACAATAGTTGTTATAGTAATCCAGAGTAGCTAAAGATTATTCAATCCACTTTTTTTATCTTGGATACTTTTTGTTGTAGTTTTGCTTCATGACTTCATCATGATGAAACATCTGTTACTGTCACCTACCCAGCCACTTTCTATAAAATCTTGCCATCATAGCTGACTCAGGGATCAAATCTTTCATCATTGGTACCTAATATTTTTCTTCATTCCTGCTCTTCTAGAAGGCATGCACCTTCTTCAGGGTATAATTTCATTGATTAAATAAGCATGCATCAGCACATGAATTTTGAATATTAAAAAATAGCTGGCTGAAAACTGTAAAAACAGGAAATGACAGCTAGTGAGGAAAAATAATTGAATACATCATGTTACATGAGAAACAAAATCAGATCTGTTGTTCTACTTTATAAAAGGCAGGTTTCAGTTCTTTTGGAAAGCACTGTATATTGTATTTTTCTGTTGAAAAAATAATATGAGACCAGATTTAGGCTATTTGACTTCACTAAAGGGAAAAAAAGTAAGTTAAAAGAAGATTGATTTGAATTTGTTATTAGAAAAGATTAAAATTTTACAGTCAGAAATTTGTGTTGTTTCAAAAGGATTTAGCTGAAATGAATAGACAAGCTGAATAAACAACTGTCTGAAAGTTGTAAAGTGGAGGTCTTAGATATTCTATCACAGAGTGCAACCTCAGACATGAAAGACACATTGGGTATTGTTACTCACAATGATTCAAAATATTTAGGTGAGTAGCACAAATGTCCAAACAGAAATGCTTAATGGCATGGTCAAATTCTGACAGAAATTACTAAAGTTTAACGAGTTACCACATATCAGCTGAGCTAGATGAAGCTATTTCAGTGTTTCCTGTTAGCTATTTATGAGAACCAGCTCAAAATAAGCATCAGATATTTTATGTTAACCTAAGTCTGTGGTATCTTTGGGCTAAGATTGCACATTTGGAGTTACCTGGGACTGTACTGACTGACATAGTACAGCTTATGCCAGATCAGGTATGAACCCTTTGTGATGCTTCACACAACTGAAAAATTTGAATTCATTGTTCTACTATTTGCTCTTTTCCTTCAATTACCCTAATTAGTTCAGTGCCTGCAATAAATACACAGTAGATCTTAAACTAGAACCTGAGAAGTTATTTCAGCTGAATTTTTATACTCCCTATTCATGACAATTTTAGCCTTTCACACTCCCAAGCCAAACTAGAGCCTCAATATTTTGGGGTAGACACTGCTTCTTGTAATCATCCAAGCTCTAAGTTTTTTGAAGTCCAAAGACACTGTTCAAGTGTTACATGAATAGGCTGCTTTAATTAAAGTAAGTTTTTAAAAGCCCAATTCACCCTTTTAGGTCACAATTTTGTGAAGAACTCTTTATTTTAAATAATAAAAGGAGCCGTGAAGATTATTTTAAGTACTAACTTGCCCACACTAATCCCTTGGCCAGTACTCTGGATCACTGGATACAGGTACAATCCACATCTGAAATGTAGGTAAACCAAAACACAAGAGTCAGTAAAAATTTGTTGTAGTGAAAAAAATCCTAAAGGGATCAAACTCATTCCTCTCTTGGTGTCAATCTTTCAAAAAAATGCCGGAACGCAATTGGGAAAAAATATTTCTGTTCTGGAGTAAATATCTACTAAATGAACTAGAAATCAGCAGTAGTTAAGGCAAATAGGGGAAGTCTATCATACCTATCAGGTTAACAAATTTTAATCCAACTCAAAAGCAGGGTTTTATTCTCAAAGGAAATACCTAAGTGAAATTATCTGCTCCTCTGTCACATACAAAAAGGGCTACCTTGGACTGAAAAAGGGTTGGTAGTTGTCATGAGCTGCTCTTGGTTATCACAGCAAAATAATTTTACCTTAGTCAGAACATTTTGCTTTCTTCAAATTAGCCCCAGCTCCTGGCTGGAGTTCAGATTTGGATGTGTTTGCATTCTCTGAGCTTCCAATTGTGCAAATGTGGAATGTGCATTCATTCCACTGACTCTGTAGTTTTGGATTTCTACAGGATCTGTCTTACAAGGACCGTCACTGGCATGAAAACTGCTTCTACTGCTTCCAGTGCAAGAATTCATTGGTGGACAAACCTTTTGCTGCAAAAGAGGAACATCTACTTTGTACTGACTGCTACTCCAATGAATACTCTTCCAAATGCAATGAGTGCAAGAAGACTATTATGCCAGGTTAGGATGTTCACTTTTTGGACTAAATATCAAGACCAAACTCTGCAACACTTGTGAGAAATGTTTGTCCATGACTATCTCTACTAAGTCATGCTGAACTGTGTAAAAAACTGGTGAGGGTGCATTCTAGGCCACTTCCATGACCAGAACACATAATGTTCATAATGGCTCATGGAAGAACTTTGATTCATGTGAATTTTTTGTCTAATTACTCTAAATTTAGCTTCTCTCAGACAGATGAAAAATTGGTCTAAGTGCCTCTGAAATCTTTCTTGAGAACAAAGATATGAAGAAACAGGAAAGAGCTATTTTCTTTTTCAACATGAAACATGAGGTTACATAAGAGATTGCTAAAATCTGGTCTTCTCACATAATACTATAGCATTCTGTGATGATTTGAGGGCTTTGAGTTCAAGTGCTATCAGTACAGAAATAAAATATTAAAGGTGATTTGAAGAATCCTCATACACACTCCATAACTATTGCTAGTTACTTTGTCAGCTGGTTCTGACATTGGTCATCTCAGATAAAAAGAGAAAACCACAACATTTTGCTCCTGGGGTGTAAAAATGGAGGCTTGATGATGAAACAGGACAACAATATTTAAAAGCAGGTGACCCTATCTATTAATGACCAAGTTTAGGCATTTCCTATTATTCCACATGCACCCATTTTACTGACACAGCAATAAAAACTGACATGCTTGGGAATAGCCAGTGCTAGTTTTAAAGCTGGAACTACATGGCACAGAAATTCCATTCATATCCCAGAAAGCCAGTTGTATCCTGGGCTGCATCCAAAGCAGGTCAAGGGAGGTGATTCTGCCCCATAACTTTGCTCTTGAGAGATCCCACCTGGAGTGCTGCATCCAGCTCTGGGAGCCCCAACACAAGAAGAACCTGGAACTGCTGGGGAAGGTTCAGAGGAGTACTGGAGCTTATACAGACAAGTTGAGAGAGTTGGGATTGTTCAGCCTGGAGGAGGCTCTGGGGACACCTGATTGCAGCCTTTCAGTACTGAAAGGGGACCTCTAACAAAGATGGGGACTAACTTTTCAGCAGGGAGTGTTGCAATAGAATAAAGTGTAATGGTTTTAAAGTAAAAGAGGGTTGAATTAGATTAGATATAAGGAATAAGTTTTCTACAATGAGGAGGTAAGGTAAAACACTGGAACAGGTTGCCCAGAGAGATGTTGGATTCCCCATGCCTGGAAAAATTCAAGGTCAGTTTGGATGGGGTTCTGAGCAACCTCATAGATTTGAAGATTTCCCTGCTTACTGTGAGGGCTTGGACTAGATGATCTCAAAATGGTTCCTGTCAACAAAAATTATTCTATGAGTCTATGATTCTATAATTGTATGTGTATATATTTTTATATTTAATACTGTTAATTCATCAGCATTTCAGGGATTTACTGAATGGATCTCTTTTTTTCTATTATGCCAGCTACACATTGTTATGTAGTAATGGAAACTGGATTCACTGACACAGGACCCCTTCTTCTCTTATAATCCAAAAGACAAGAAATTCATTTTTGTATACTTTACAACTACCTGCTGGTCTCTAGCTGCTTACCTAAGACAGCTGAGATGTCACCACGCTGGAAGAGCAGCACACTCAGCATGTTTTTTCTACTTGCACAGCACACTGTGGTAGCATAGGAGCTATAGCAGAGGAGTATGGCCACCAGTGAAAGCATAATTCATTTTGAAAGAGCCAGGAAATGGTTGGATACCCTTTGTGGAGACTGTTAATGCTAAACTTAACCTTTGCTTTGAGACACTAAATGCAAAATATAGATTTAATGAAGCTTTATCATGACATGCCCATTTAAGTGATTACAAGCTTGATCTTTCAGTCCTTCTGCAAACTCAACTCATGCTAACTTCAGTCTAGAAGTTAACAAAACAGGGCTCTTCCTGCTTTGAGTTTCAGTGACAACAATATCCCAAAGAGAGAAGAGCTGAAAATGTGAAAATAATTCTTTCCACATTTCCTTTTTCCTGAATATTATTCTTTCAAGGACTGGTTTATTTGGTCCTTGACATGATGTAGGAAGTTACCAACATAGAGAGGGCATAATTTGTAGAAGGTGTCTATTAATAGAATGGAGCAGAAATATTCAAGAATGTAAGCATCAGAAAGAAAGGTAATTAACATTTCACTTGCTATGGAGGCAAGCCAATTTAAAAAGAAAAAAAACCCTACCAAATAAATCCTGAAGTATGCCTCTCAGCAGAATTTAATGAGATCATAAAAGAAGAAAAATATGCAACTAGTAAACAAAGATGAATTAATGCTTGCAAAGGGGAAAAATGGTAAAACTTCACCCTGCAGTAATAGGGGTGGGCAGAATTAGCATCAAAGGTATTAGTGTGGTTCATCATTAGCCAACTCTATCAGCTTGCCAGTCTTCCAAGTATTTGACTTTATGTTTGCTGTCACAGGCCCCAAGAGTGATGCAGAATTGTAGGAACAACATTTGTTTATCCTTCTGGCCAGTATCAAATATTCTGACTCAAACTGGTACATAGGAAATCATACCTTGTGCAAAGAAATTTATCCATATAATAAGGCATCTCCAATTTCCTGGAAGGGCTGAGAGTCTACCTGCCATACCATGGAGTGAATCTGCAAAGAACACTATCTGAACCCTAAACCTTTGTTCTAGAGAAGGACATTTATTTCCTAACTACCATACCACTTTTCTGCTTTTCAATAAGGGATTGTTTAAATTCCACATTTCAACCATATTTTCAATTCATCTGAAAACAGAGAGTGAGTTTCTTTCTTACTGAAAGGTTCAAGAGACAGACAAACATTTATGGAAGGTGTTGCTGATCTGGAAACAATTGCAAATTTATAATATATCTCAATGAGAACAAGAAAAAGGCCCCCAAGCAGATATGAAACAATCCATTGTCTCAGACAGTGACTATATTGCATTGGGAAAGGGAGGCAAGATGCTTGCCAGTAATTGCATGCCCCATCCCCAGCAGTGTTCAAAGCCAGGTTGGATGAGGCTCTGAGAACCTGGTCTAAGGGAAGGTGTCCCTGTCCGTGGCAGGGAGTTTAAAACTCGAGGATCTTTAAGGTGTCTTCCAGCCCAAATCATTTTATGAGTCTGTAATTAGCCAGTTACCCTGCTGCTATTTGAAAAGGAAACAAAACAGATGAATGAGGTCAACCTTTAATGAGGAATGGGCTTTCCTGCACTCAGCACTAGCAGCAGCTTATGTTGGTGTATGTCCAATTTGTTTGAATCTTCCTGTGCATTGGAATTCATTATTTGCCTAATAACACCCCAAAAAGCTGTTCTAGGCTATTGCTATTTGCACTAAATCTTTCTCTGCTTTTCAGGAGAAGAACCACTTCTCTCCAAAAACATAAAATGGTACCAAACATCATGCAAAGCTGGTAGGAGCATGAAATAGCCTCTAGCTCATAGCTGCAGTGCTTCTTGACTGACAGCCAGGCCAACAAGAGCTACAAACAGCTTCTGTCTCACCCAGAAGTTCAGCTGATGCTCTGGTCTCATTGCAGGCACTCGGAAGATGGAATACAAGGGCAACAGCTGGCACGAGACCTGCTTCATCTGCTACCGCTGCCAACAGCCTATTGGGACAAAGAGCTTCATCCCTAAGGACAGCCAAAACTTTTGTGTACCCTGCTATGAAAAGCAGTTTGCCATGCAGTGTGTCCAGTGCAAGAAGGTAGTGCTCTTATTTTGCTTGTGTGAAACCTAAGGGGTTGGAGCCCATTCCATATTATATCCAATTAGGCAGAATATCACATTTTCGTGTGTGCAAAGATATTAAAAATTAACTGGTCTTAAGAGATTATATAATTTCTGTTGCATGTACTTGTAAGAGAAAACTCCCTGAGAAAGTCTGGAGAAGCAGAAAGTAAATACTTCATCTAAAATATGAAATAAAGCAGTCTTTTCCAAAGAAAGTAACAGGGAAGTTGAAACACATCAGGTAATTCCTCCACCATGAAGAAAGGACAGGTGAAGGAAGAGTGATGAGACAAACTCTAGTACATGCAAAAGAAAAGCAACATACAAAGAGTAGCTCAAAAAATAGAGTACAATTGAGAGTGAGATTTTACACTATATACAGAATAAAGTACTTTTAGCATGGATCTTCTTTTTATAAATAAGGAAATCACAATAAAGCACTTGCATGATTTTCTCGAGGTCAACTCCAAGCAAAATTATAATTGAGCTGCTGCTAAGCCTTCCTCCCCTCCTCCCACCCACTAAAATATCATCACCCTCCTTCTTTACCAAACCAAAAGACAAACCTGCCACTCTCAAGAAAACACTTTCTTGTCTTTTTTTTCCTAAACCAGGCTATCACCACAGGAGGTGTTACCTACCGGGAGCAGCCATGGCACAAGGAGTGCTTTGTGTGTACTGCATGCAAGAAGCAGCTGTCTGGACAGCGCTTCACCTCCAGGGATGAGTTTGCATACTGCTTGAGCTGCTTCTGCAACCTCTATGCCAAAAAGTGTGCTGGATGCACAAACCCAATCAGTGGTAGGTCTCTTATGGCTTTATATTTCGTAAAGACAGTTTTGTGTGTTGATTTGCTACTAAAGGCAAAACTAAACAGAAAGTCTGACCTGGTACAAGAGATGCCCAACTGAATCTTTTTAAGGAGCTCCACCTAGAGAAATTTTTCCCTTTTTTGTTTTTTTTCTTCTGTTCAACTTCAGTACACCTGATGATAACTGCCATGGCTTCAAATTCAAAGGCTTTTTTACTAACCTGCTTCTTTTCCTGAGGCATTCTTCCTTCTGAGCAATGAATCAAGTCATGACCTGACAGACTTCTTTTTTAATTATCTAAATGCACCTCTGAAAAACATAAATTAACATACTCAGGCACCATACAAGTTTCTATAAAAAAACAGAATTCTGTTCAGAGGCAGGTGCTTTGCTTTTCTTCTGCTGCATGTTGCAGGGCCATCCCTTGGAAGTTCATTTCTGCCATTATCACTAGGGCTAACAGCCTTGCTCATAAACTTTGCTGAAAGCAACAGAAGTATTTGAGGATGAAAATACTAATCACTACAGAATAAGGATGGTGAAATTAGCACAGCAACAGAGATTTGTCACAATGGCATTTTTTCACTGCTGAATGTCAGATCTCCATGTCAGTCTGCATGACCTGATGGCTGACCTGCTATTCTTTTCTTGTAACAGAATGATTTTGCTTTTCAAACAGGACTCGGAGGAACCAAGTACATCTCCTTTGAAGAAAGGCAGTGGCATAATGATTGCTTTAACTGTAAGAAGTGCTCCCTTTCATTGGTGGGTCGTGGCTTCCTCACAGAAAGGGATGACATCCTTTGCCCTGAATGTGGAAAGGATATTTAAAGCTCAAACTAAGAGGTGAGGAAGAAGGGAGAAAAGCCGTGCTTGAAATATATAGTCTGAAACACATGGATGTTCAGAGCTAGCTTTGCCACTCTGTGTCTCACTGTACTATTAACATTTCTTAGCCTTTTTCTTTATACTCTCCGAATCTGGAGGGAAAACAACTTGAAAATCTCTAATAGCAGTGTGAGTGCTTAAGATTTCTACCAATAACAAAAGCTAATGCAAAACCCATGATGTAAAACTCTTTGGCTGGTTTTTACATAACGTGCTTTTTATAAGTTTTTCTTTCCTAAAAAATATTCCTTTTACAAGCAAGTGATACAGTTCAAGGATTAAAATGGCCACACACCATACATTCATAGGTGGATATTCAGGGTGAAGCCTTCAGCCCACTGAAATCAATGGCAAAGGCCATTCAGTTCCAATAAGGCTGGTGTAACCCCAATGTTCTTGAGCTATGTGACTAGTGTGTGCTGTCAAGTCTGTGGAAAGACTGCAAAAGTAGAGTGTATTTCAATGTACATGGATTTGTGACATGCCATAAAGAGATAATGATGAAACAGTGGAAGTTGGAGTGCTTCATGACAGGTACATATTTTATTGCATGTCTAGCTGATCATTGTGTGAGGTACAAGTTCTGATCAACAGTGTCAGTATTACAGTTAGTTGACATTACACTGCACATTACATTTTTCAAAATAAAATTGTTTAAAACAAAACTGTGATTATGGCTAAACTTTATTTACATAATATTTACAAAAAATGCTTTCACATTCTGAAGAAACACAATGCATGCAAACACAAACCTTTTTGCACCCAATTTTTGGGGTGTGAACTGTAGACAATTCTCAGAAGCGCCCTGCTGTACAACTTAGTCTTTTACTAATTGAAGTCAGTGGGAAATCTATCAGCAAAACTGAACAAGTGTGTGAAAACACGCACTGAACTGACTGCAGCTGATAAAAATGTGTTCACAGGCTCTAAACTCAAGCCCAAAATAATTTTCTTCTCAAGACAACACAAAACATCTATCTCTGTGAAAGTTAGAAGTTTAACTTCTATAGTAGGGCATGCTTTAATTATGTTGTCGATTGGGATACATAATACCCTTTGTTGCAGCATAATTTCTGCTACATGTTTGCCACAGCTGCAACTGTCAGCAACAGCATTTTGGCAGCACAGTAACACCAAAAGAAAACAATACAAAGGAAGATAAACCTTTTCCCAAAGCAAACTGCAAGAAATATGGTTATGTTATGCAATGTACAATCCCAGGACACCTTCCAGATGGAATTCATTTGTGTTCAGAAAAAGGAGGAAAGAAATATATCACACCTCCAACAGGAATCTTCAGATCTGAAATTAAGATTTAGGAACATACTTTCTCTGTGTGCTACTGGGTAGGGAGAGTTTGCTCCCAGTTTCTGCCACCACTCTTGAGTTTGTCTCTTTGTACCAAGTGCAAAGTGCTCACAGGTCATTCCCCTCTCATTAATTCAACAATCTAAATGGATGTACCAGATCAGATTTGGTTTCTTGCACACCATTTGAAGAACTTTGCTGGCTGACATTTTTGAAGCACACACTGCGCTAATCAGAACTTAGTGAATTACTAGATTCTATCCCTTGGTGATTTCTTCTGTGGTGAAAGCTGTAGCAAACAGCCATAAAAGTCCCTCTTTACCCACACCTCCAAAAGGAGGGCAAACACTTCACTCTCTCCTCGGGGCTCTGCCTATCCCCCAGCACACTGCAGCTGTGCTCTAGTGTTTTGCCCAAAGAGATTCCTTTGAGCTAAAGGGGTAGTGTCCCTGTACTTGGCACTGATGAGAAGCCGTATCTCGAGTCGTGCTCAACTTTAGGCCCCTCACTATAAGCAGGACAGAGGTGCTGGAGTGCATCCAGAGAAGGGCAATGGAGCTGGTGAAGGGGCTGAAGCTGGGAGTTGCTTAGACTGGAGAAAAGAAGGCTGAGCTGAGTCCTTACTGCTCCCTAAAACTGCCTGAAAGGAGATGATAGCAGGGTGGGGCTTGGCCTCTTCTCTCAGGCAGCTTGTGATAAGACGGGGGAAACAGACTCAAATTTTGACAAGGAAAGTTCAGGCCAGGTATTAGGAAAATTTTCTTGACTGGTGGAAACCACTTGGATGTGGTAAAGCAGTGTAACAGGATCCTAGGGAATGGTAGTCACCCACCATCCCTGGAAGTGTTCAAAAAACATGCAGACAGTGCTTTGTGATACAACTTAATGCGCATGTGGAATTCAGTTGAAGCTTGGACTTGATGATCTTGGAAGTCTTTCCCAACCTTGATGATTCTAAGAAGGCAGTAGGAGCAGCACAGCTTGCACCTTGCCTCCCAAGTGCTACAAAAGATGGCAAAATGGCCCCAGCTTTGGGGAAAGGTAGGTGAAACATGACAAGGCTGGAAAGCATCCCAGTCTGGAAAAACGACTGCTACCATACAAGAGCAGTTATTGCTATTATTCCAGTGCAGTTCTGCATATCCATCCTTAACACATACCAACACACACAAGCTCCTAGCCACTGGAACTACACAAAACAAATCCCAGATTCCAGACCACTGACAAAAGAGAATTCCCATCAGACTGTTATACAGTGCAAAAACCAGCACTTTAGGTGATACTAACGGCTGCTACAGCTGCAAAGCAGCTACTGACCCTTTTACCCTTTAAGTGCTGATCACTTCAAGTCCACTAAAATATAACTGTATAAAATGACAAAGCTTAATTGCATCACAAAAACAAGACAGCACTGTTTTGTTTATTTTTAATTTATTTAAATAGGGTAAGGCTACTTAAAAGACAAGTCTTTACATACAAAATGTACATTATGTTAAAGTTTGCTGTACTCAAGTACAAAAACTGCACAAGTGTTTAGTAAAAGGGAAAGGTCACACCATTTCAAAACACACATTCTTACCATTTTACAGCATTCAAGAAGTGCCTTTTACACCATAACAGTGAATGGAGAACTTTCTGTAAAGAATTAAGCTACAGTTTTTGGTTTCAATATAAACCAGTGAATTAAAATGTAAACAAGCTATCAGATCTTCTTTTCCTGGGTTAACTAAGTAGATTCAGAAGTTGATTCTTTTTTTGTTTCACCAAGTCCAGGACCATTGTTATTATTATTTACCATCCATATCTAAAACAGATCTTCACCCCGAGCCAATGAGTTTTAATAAAAATATTTCCATCAACTGAATCCAAATGAAACACCAAATTTCACAGAAAACCAAAATCTACCTTAAATTATCAAAAGAAGGGAAAACAGGTTTGTGTTTTTTTTTCTAGAGTGCACATGTGTTAATGCTCTCAAGGTACTTCTGTCTTCCTATCCATGTCTCTCTCCAATCATCTGTAAGCTGAAAAAGCACTGCTCTGCATTCCACTGGTTTTCCCCATATTTTATAAGCATGATTGTAACCAGGAAAACAATCAAATTTGCTACATTGGCACATTCTTACACTTATGCATGTATAAAATATGCCTGTATACTTAAGAGAACATGGCACTAATCCATTCACTACTTCCTCTCGAAGTTTCATATCAAACAGGCTAATCACATATTTCCACCTGTGCATTCCTTGTTCCATATATCAAGAGAAACTTCAATTTGAAGTAATGCTGTTAAAATAGTTCATCTCTTATTATCAACCTAACTTGCACTGCAAATTCTACTCCTGTGAAACAAAAAAAAAAAAAAAAAATCTGCAGACTGTCTTATCAGCAGAATGGTCAGTTTTCTCACCTAAATTAATTGCCTTTTTAAAGCCATGAAGGCTCTAGGCATCACTCTAAATTTCAATAGCTATTTTAACTATTTAACCAGACACGGAATAAAACTGAATCTTAGTGAAACAATGTGTGAATCACAGTGACATGGAGGAGATGAACTATAATAATCTTGAAAACTAAGAGTGGGGGGTTTAGTATAGTGTAATATCACCACCTTTTAAAGAAGTAATTAATTACTTGGTGTACAAGAGTGGATACTTTTAAGGTGACTGGTGATAGTGACTCCAGCTTTACAAGAGGAAGCTGGTAAACTTGTTAAAACTTCACAGCAATCTGAATCTCCGTAAGTCTGTAAATTTTAAAATAATTTTATTTAAACTGTTTAAATATGACCTATCTATTTGAAAATATGGAAGTAATATTTATGTTTCAAGCACCATTAACTACTTCATGGCCATGTAACATGCTGGATTTTCTTCTTTGCTTCTGAAGGCTTTAGGTCATTCTGGAATATAAGAAAATAAATAATTACTCTTAGAGATACTGTGCAAACAAGAGCCAGTCATTAATCTGACATATTTCAATCTGGTACAGTATTCAGCTACAGGCTACTATAACAGCTTTCTATTGCCATCTTGTGGAGAAAGCTAAATATCACAGAACTTCTCTGTTGAAAATAAGAATAGAAAAAATGAACTTAACTACCTGCAAATCATGCATATGCTTCGGTTTTCAGTAACCTACAATTAAACATTCAAAGATTTCTTTCAGTTTTGCAGCTTAGAAACAGGTACATATTGGAATTTAAAAACATACTTCTGAAGTTATTTCAGGTTGTCTTCTTAAAATATTTGTTGAAATGGAATTGTATAAGGAAAAATCTCCAAATACACAACTAGGAAGCCAATTTATTTTGTCAAATAGTAAAAACGTTAAAAAAGGAAAACAAAAATTTGGTCTTCCTTTGTAATGACCTGGATAAAAAGAAGATAAATAATTGCCAAAGCCTCAAAAGAGCTCATCTTTCAAAATGTAAACATCAAGAAAGTCCAAAGCAAAGCATGGCAGATGAAGTGGTGAAATAATTCCTTTCCACCATCTAAAATAATAATTAAAAACTTATGAGAAATTAGAGCTTTAATAGTTCACATAAGCAGAGTAAAGACAGGAATATGAGTTTTCAAGAACATACTGCAACACACTGGTTCAGGGTGCACAAGAGATCTCTCTTCTCTTTAAAAGACTTTCAGTGTTAAGTTTATTTACAGGAATCCTGTGGACTGCAACCACTGAAAGGTTTAAGGTGGTTGATACAAAGCTAATAGGGATAGTTCTGTGCTATTCATTAAATTTTTCTCGAAAGTCAAGGAAGTCACTTGCTTGGAGACAGAATTGTCTTTATTGTCATTACACTAAAAATAGATCAGGCTTTACAGCCATCTGCCAAGTACACTGATTCTTCCTGACAGCATCACTTACTATTCAATAGCACATTCTTTAATTTCAGATGGTAGAGTAACATCCATAGAACACACTTGCCTAACTTCACATGTCTGACCAGCATCAACCAAGGCATGACTGAACTTACAGGTATTAACTGGAAAAACCTAAACTGTGGCTAACATAGAAAGTCAAATGTCAGAGGTCATAGCTTCTGAGTGTGTTGTATAGTGGTACTTAAAAATGTCATCATTGTGTCTACAGAACATTTAAATTAAACACAAAGAAGCTGTGAGGTATATACTAGACAGGTTTCAAAATCTCTGTAGGTACAGATCTGACCAATACTGAAAGAATTTAGTTATACTGATTGTAGGAACACCACCTCTCAAGCCTCAATTCCATTCAAAGCCTTGCTTCTTTTAAAACCTGCTAAAGTTATCTTTCAAAACAGCCATGTGTTTTGGTACTCATGTTTAACAGAAGTCTGATGGAATGTACCAATCCATGCAGCAGAATATTACCTACATTCTTTCATTAAAGGAATTTTTAAAATACATTAATATTTTTATTAATAAATATTAATATTTTTTTAATATTTTATTAATATTTTATTCCTTGTCATGAGGCAATATTGAGAAAACAAAGTTCAGTGTCATGCCTTGGGAAAATTCTAATCAATGTAACTACACACTGTATATCTAAAGCTCCCCCTGCAGCTCAACTGAGAACAGATATTTCTTCCTTTAAAGTCCAGATTAATTCCAGATACTCCCATATTGCAGTGGAAATGCGAAAACTGCTTGATTTGTATAATGAAGGAATACAACACAAGTGTTAAGACCTATCTCTGTATTGGGGCATGTTTTTAAGAGAAGGCCTATTGTTCCTTGCTCACTGACAAGCCCAGTAATCACACCATTGTCAAAACTAACCACTGTTCTTTGTCCCCATCTGGCAGCTACACTCAGCACCATTACCTACACAGAAGCTTCCTACTGACAAGTACAAATTTCTTTCATTCTGATATTTCCCAAACTAGCTACACTTCTGTATGTTTCTAAATACTCTACTATTATTCCAAAATAAAATCATCTTGAAAACTCTTGCAAGGCTCTAACTTTGGCTCCTGTAAATCTCAATTAAAAAAAACAAACAAACAAAAAGCTGCAAAACAAGATACTGCACAAACATACCGGCAAATCAGATTCCTCTTTTGGAACAGACCTCTTTAACTTCACAACAGTAGTTCCTGCTATTGGAGACAAAGGGTAAACCTTCAGACCAGTCAACACACTGCTGTCAGTCTTTGAAATACTGTTCTGCTGAGCCTCATTATTCCTTATTCCCAGCTTAGCGTCCTCTGACAAACTGGAGGCTGAAATGTATGTTGAGGCATTTGGAGGAACTGATAATCTTCTAACTGTGTTGGTGGTGCTTCCAGCCGGAGGAGGCTTCAGGCGATCGGCAGCTCCGTTCTCCGTCTTCTTCACCTTTATGCTTGTACTTGTGGAATTGCCATCAAATACAATTAATGGCCGTTTCCTTAAACCTTCCACTGCTGTAACACTGAAAATACAAATCATAACATTCTCAGAAACCTAGGTTAGATGATCAAAAAATAGCATATCCATGACATGAGTAGCAAAAATTAATTTTATCCTACCTAAATATATATCCCAAAATATTAAGCTCTGAGATGCTCCAAACTTAAATAAAAACAAATATATATACTTACATATACTTCAATAAAACTAAAAACCAATAAAAGTCACTTCCAAAATATAAAGGCTGTGTGAGGACCAGTGTTCCTTAGCAAGAGTTGTGTGAGGAACTGTCTAAGCAGACAATTACAGCTGTACAACCAAAGGCACTGTGTTTCTTCACTGTAGCTATTCTAGAGTAACTACAGAGATAAATGTTAAGCATTACAGAAGATGAGTATTTAAGAAAGGGTGTGCTGCCTTATCTGCAGGAACAGCCTCTCATATTCTGATATTTCTAAATTTCCCTGTTTCCACTCTTATT
The DNA here is from genome assembly GCF_029582105.1 of Oenanthe melanoleuca. Classification (NCBI taxonomy): domain Eukaryota; kingdom Metazoa; phylum Chordata; class Aves; order Passeriformes; family Muscicapidae; genus Oenanthe; species Oenanthe melanoleuca. The sequence continues at coordinate 84,502,944 of NC_079333.1, read as the reverse complement.
CAAACTCATAATGTTAAGGTAAGTCCAAAAGATTGTTAGTCAAGGAATAAAAACACTAAGCAAAAAACCCACACTTTTTAAAAATAAGTTTTCTTTGAACAGGAACCCTATGTGGATTTAATGACATTTTTTTAATAGTTTGTGCCCTTAAGCCTGTGTGTAGTCAGAGTGGGACAGTTTAGTAACCACTGATTCATGAAAAGGAATACTATCAAGCTAATATCAAAACAGTATTATCAGAAACATCTTGACTGACAAAAAAAAAAAGGTAACCCACACTATATGAATTCAGTTTTAAAAATGTAATGCTCAAGAATGACAGTGTTTGGAAAGTGCAAATTACCAAATAAAAACTCAAATCACCATTAAGAGAGATTAATATTCCTGTTTAAAAACTTCAGCTTTCAGTTTTGATAAAAAGCTCTTTTGCACCTATTTCAGCACACTAACATTCTCCTACCCAAACACTAACCTCATACATCCATCCTCAAGTGTGCAGATAAACAAACTGAGGTACTATAACCTGACAAAAGACAGCTCGGTGTTTTAGTCACTGCTACAATTTAAAAAAACTAAAAAAACACCTAAAAAACTCCCAAATCACTTGACAGATTTTGTTTAGCTCTTCAGTTAGAAACTTTGGTAAAGCTAAGAGACTCAAGACATCAACAAGCTGTAATATTGAAAAACTACAGGAATTTCCATCCACCTTTCTTTAGAATTTACTGCTGAACATATCAGAACACTACTCATGCATATCATATGTCAAAGTCTTGGGCAGGGGGAAGGTTGAGTGAAGAGATTCAGCAAAACAAACTTTTGAAGAACATTTTGCTTTCTGAGCAAACACAAACAGAAAAAAAATTCAAATGAAGCAGAATATTTCTTTCAGAAAGCAAACATTAGTTTTGAAACACACAAAATTGCTGCAGCATGCACCCCTCACTCTAGAGTAGACCACCCCTGTGCAGGAGCAAGAATAGTCAGATATGCTTTTAGCACTTTTAGAGAATGGAGGCTGCTCATCCTGGAGAAGAGAAGGCTCCAAGAAGACCCTACTGCAGCCTTTCAGTACTTAAAGGGGATGTAAAAGAAAGATGGTTCTGTGAAAAGAAGCACTATAAGCTAGATAGCATTAATAACATTTAGATGACAAAAGAAAAATAATCTTCCCCTTTTTTTCCATTTTTGCAGTAGTAGAATCCAACATTTCTGGCACAGGCAAGCCAGCACAGCATTCTCTGTAAACTGCAACAATATCCAAAAGCTGTACAAGCTTCATTAATCAGGGAAAGATTAAACTAAATCCATTGTCCTAAATTGTCCAAGTGTGGCCCAATAGAGCTAAATTACCTTTTACTTTCACTTTTCAAGTCATTTTGCTTCCTTTTCTTTTCCATCATTTTTCCCCATCTACTTTTTGGCAAGTCACGCTGAGGCAGGGGAATGGCATGTTGAATATAGAGATCAGTGAGCCCATCTTTGTCCATCTTTGCATCATTTTCAACTAATATATTTTTCTGTGGGGAACAGAAAAAGTGTTGTTAATTTTATGACAAATTCAACGTTCAATCATCTGAGTGGCATAATTTCTTATTTCAAAATCCACAGTAAAGTATTTTACTGGGTCAGGGTTCCAGAAGCAGAGGTGTGGCTGGGGTTTAGAGAGGCCATGAACTGCTCAGTGCCAACAACAGCCTGGTCTCCTATCTTCCTACTGCCAACTTCCTTAATTTTCTGTGTGGATGACACTCAGCTCATCTCTCCAGTGAGGCAATGGGAAAGATGGGATGTTTTGGTCAGTTCCACCACCTGCAAGTGCAGTTCTTCACATGTTTCTTCATGTGCCTCCTCCTGTGTGTCCTTTGGAGTCTCCTGACTCCGAGTGTCTGCTGCTTTTTTCAGTGCACTTGTGCACAGGTGCCATGAACAACTCTGCTTCAGATTCTGGGGTGTGATGGGCTGCATTCTTTGACAGTGTGAGAGATGCACAGATCCAGCTGTGACCAGCACTGGGCAGTTATTCACCTCTGCCCACACAGGTCAACCCTGCAGCCCCTCTCTACCCAAAATACTGCAAGTTTTCCCAAGGAAAATAGCAGCCAAAAAAGGGAAAAGTTATGGTACACACACTGTTGATGAATTATGTTTTCATGCACTCTTAAACACACTTCCCTTGGTGGGGGGGTTGGACAAGATGATCTCCAGAAGTCCCTTCCAACCGTAACTATTCTGTGATTCTAAGAACCACCAGTTGAGACATCAGTTGGAACACCAGTTTTTTTTTCTAGTTGTGTATCAGGTTGTGAACATTTCTTGGTATCTCATGCCAAATTTATAGGATGAGAAAAAACTTCACAAACATCCTACAAATCGAGGTCACTGAGAGCAGGTCAAGCCTCTGCCACTACCAGTTCTGACAGCACTTCATGACTTCTGATATTAGACTGAAACCTGTCCATATAGGCTACACAGACAAAAGCACATAAAAAATCTTTGAGCTTATGCAAAACCCTGAAACTTTGATTACTATTGTTTCATGCACCTGACATTTTCAGCCAAGGCAGTAACTAGTATCTCAAACAACATCAACTAAAGCTTTGTATGGTCCTAAACTGTCTTTCAAAGTCAATTATTTTTCAATTATCAAGTATCAATATTTATGCATTAAAGCATTAGCTTGACTGACTGCATAGGCTGCATTCCTTTAACTCACAGAATCACAGAACTATTAGGGTTGGAAGGCACCTCCAGGGATTATCTAGTCCAACCGACCCGCCAAGGCAGGGTCACCTAGAGCAGGATACGCTGGGTATGGACGTGGCAACTTTAACAGTGCAAAACTCATCCTTCCACAGCCAGTTTTACTGTATGCAAACACTGTCTCGAATTGGGCAAACTGCTCTTTAGCAGCCTCGGTGCTCAAACACGGCCCTTTTGCAAACACGGAGACATCTCCCGCGCCAGAGCCTCCTCTCCGCAGGTTCGTGGTGTCCAGAGCACCGACTCGGTGCCTGCTCTTCCCGGAGCGCCGTGACTCTCCTCGCCCGCCTCAGGGGCCGCCGCTCCGCCCGGCCCGGCTCCCCGGACGCACCTGCTCCAGGGTGAGCCGCAGGAATTCCTCCGAGAGCAGCTCCGGGTGCAGCAGCAGCAGCTCCGACTCCGAGCGCCCAGAATCCCGCTCCTCCTCGCCGCCGCCGCCCGCCGCGGCCCTTCCCCGCGCCGCCATCTTCCTCCCCTGCGGCCCCTTCCCGGACTCCCACAAACCCGCGCGCGCAGGGAAACGCGTCTCCAGAGCAGCCGCGCGCCGCGGTGGCGTCACGGGGTGGAGCGGGCCGGGACAGCCGGGCCGGGATAACCGGGCCGGGATAACCGGGTCAGGATAACCGGGCCGGGACAGCCGGGCCGGGATAACCGGGCCGGGATAACCGGGCCGGGACAGCCGGGCCGGGACAGCCGGGCCGGGATAACCGGGTCGGGATAACCGGGCCGGGACAGCCGGGCCGGGATAACCGGGCCGGGATAACCGGGCCAGGACAGCCGGGCCGGGACAACCGGGCCGGGATAACCGGGTCAGGATAACCGGGCCGGGACAGCCGGGCGGGGACAACCGGGCCGGGATAACCGGGTCAGGATAACCGGGTCGGGATAACCGGGCCGGGATAACCGGGTCAGGATAACCGGGCCGGGACAGCCGGGCGGGGACAGCCGGGCCGGGATAACCGGGCCGGGACAGCCGGGCCGGGATAACCGGGTCAGGATAACCGGGCCGGGACAGTCGGGCGGGGACAGCCGGGCCGGGATAACCGGGCCGGGACAGCCGGGCCGGGATAACCGGGTCAGGATAACCGGGTCAGGATAACCGGGCCGGGACAGCCGGGCCGGGATAACCGGGTCAGGATAACCGGGTCGGGACAGCCGGGCCGGGATAACCGGGTCAGGATAACCGGGTCAGGATAACCGGGCCGGGATAACCGGGTCAGGATAACCGGGCCGGGACAGCCGGGCCGGGATAACCGGGCCGGGATAACCGGGTCAGGATAACCGGGCCGGGACAGCCGGGCCGGGATAACCGGGCCGGGACAGCCGGGCGGGGACAGCCGGGCCGGGATAACCGGGTCAGGATAACCGGGCCGGGACAGCCGGGCGGGGACAGCCGGGCCGGGATAACCGGGTCAGGAGAACCGGGCCGGGACAGCCGGGCGGGGACAGCCGGGCCGGGATAACCGGGTCAGGATAACCGGGCCGGGGGTGCGCCCTGCCGGGCCGGCACCGCTCCGCGGGGCAGCCGTGTCCGAGGAAACGCGCAGAATCTCACAGAATCGCACAATATCCCGAGTTGGAAGGGGCCCGCAAGGGTCATCGAAGTCCGGCCTCTGGCCCTACACAGGACAGCCCCAAGTATTGCACCCCATGTCTGAGGGCGTTTTCCAAATGCTTCTTGAACTCTGTCAGGCTTAGTGCTGTGGCTGCTTCCCCGGGGAGCCTGTTCCAGTGCCTGACCACCTTTGATGAAGAACCTTTTTCTGATATCCAACTTAAACTCCGCTGATACAGCTTCAGGCCATGCCTCTGTAGACTGTGATAAGGTTTTCCCTCAGTCTTCTCCAGGCTGAACAGTCCAAGTGACCTCAGCCGCTCCTCACACGGTTTCCCCTCAAGGCCCTTCTTTGGACACTCTCCAACAGCTTTTTTACTTTTTTGTGTTGTGTTACCCAGAGCTGCCCCAGCACTGGAGGTGAGGACAATCCCCTCCCTGCCCGGCTGTGATGCTGTCCCTGATGTCCCCAGGACTGGGTTGGTCCCCTGGCTGCCAGGGCTCTGCTCACTCATGCTCAACCTGCCATGGACCCCCGGGTTCCTTTCCATGGCTCTGCTCTCCAGCCTCTTGTTCCCCAGTCTCTCCATACATCCCGGGTTGTCCCATCCCAAGCGCAGAATCCACCAGTCGCCCTTGTTAAACTTCATACAGGTGATGATTGCACAGCTCTGTTTTGTCTGGGTTTCTCTGAAAGGCTTCTCTTCCCTTGAGGGAGTTAGATGTTGCTGATAAGGTGAGATCACCCCCCCCCCCCCCTCCCCCCCCAGATGATAGCATGGAACCGGGAGAACATCTATTTTATTGTCACTCTGTCAGCGTACAGGAGTATGAACGCTCTGTGCTGCTGCTTGCCGGAACTTTGCTACGGAATTAAACACAATCTCCGCCCTGCCCATAGCTGCGACACCCACTGGTTAACGCTGCTTGATAGGCAACAACAAAAGTTGCTTTGTAACTCCAAAGTACAATAGCTGCCTGCCCATTGGAGTTCGTCACCCGCTTATATGTTTAAAAGCAGAATAGGGAATTACAAACGGTTACATGTGTAAATAACGATGTAGTTGTTACAGCACAAAATTACAAAGTAATTTGAAGTATTTGATGCACTTTGCAGAATTGCAAGGCGCAGGCAACAATATAACACAATAAAAGTACATCCACGTGGATGGAATTGCAGATACATGTAGGTCATGTTAGAGCTACGTACATGCAGCTCTATATATTAAAAAGGCATAAATTCAAATTTTCAATATTTAAAAATAATTTAAGAGTACAAGTAGGTAGTAACATTATATCATATGACTTCCTTAAAAGTGTGTCCTGGCAGATTATACAATTTGTTTCCTTGTGATTTTTCTCTTCGGGGAAGCTGCATCCACGGGGAAGAACGGGCTGGGTGCCAGGGCTGCCCAAAGCCCCAACTTTACAGTTCTGTGCCCAGTAGGCACACAGCTATAGACTAGTTCTATTTTTATTTTCTCATTCATTTCTCACTTCAGCCAATTATGTCACAAAACCAACTGAACTCAAGTAATCTTGTAAATGAATATAGCTTCTAGGGTGAATATTCAGCCTGTATTTTGGTTTTTTTCAATGAATGAAATGAATGAAATTACTTTCTTGTAAATGACATGGATCATCTTCGTCTTCCTAAAGCACCTTGTAAGTTCTGCCTCACAGAAAGATATCCTTGCTAACCAAATTAGTTGAGCTGATCTACATTTTTACCCTGTGATTTTCTCATGTTACTATTTACTTTGCAGGCATTTGTACCCAAAATTATAGTTCCTCTTTGATTAACCAAAGCATGTCCTCTCACAATAAAGTTCTGAAAGGGATGAAATGTAAACAGTCTAATAAAAATGTTTCTTTTCCAATTGCTGTAAAAATAATGGAATTTTAATGAGCTGTATTGTTTTCATAGATTTGTTGAATTCTGTTGCATTTCGTAGTAGAGACTTTTATGTTTTTGGTTTTTTTTTTGTTAATGCAATAGGGTATTTTTAAATAAATGATACCAGGTACGATTTTCCATTACTTTCCTTTTTAAGATTTTATAAATAGAAAAACAATGCTTTACATCAGTTCTGATACATTTCTCTTTACTTTGTTCATTAGCTGTATGTGTTGTCCCAAAATAGCTTCTTTCACTCAGTGTGCAAGGAGCCAATCCACACCGAGAATTGAAATATTTGTATTATTTACAGTTCTGTGCAGAAAGACGTGCTGGGCAGCAAATCCACAGAGCCAGCATAACGACCATCAACATTTACCATTTACATACTTCAGGAAACAAAAGCATTAATGTTCGCTACAAATTACAGAGCTGTTTCATTAATTAGTCTTCTATTGGCCAATGATTCCCTCGTTTCTCATGCTATTAGCCTGCACGCTCAGTCTTTGTCTCCTCTTTAGCCAGTGGGTTTCTGGGGTCGGTGGCCGTAAGTCAGTGATCGCGGCTCTCCCTCCCCCTGCCGGAATTACCTTTTACCCAGTCGGAGCTGATTTCAGCCGAGTTGTTGAGCAGGCTTTGTAAGCTTCTTCCTTATCTTAGGAATTCTGCCAGATATATTTATGGCCCATAAAGTCTGCATTCTTTGTGTCCTCTACCAGTAGCATACCCTTCTCGCCAAGTTTTGCTAACCTCCTCCTAGGTCACTGAGGCGTGTCAAGCCCTCAGCTTCAACAAGGCAATTCTACCGACGAGTAATTTATCTTTCTAACATATAATAGTTGAGAGCTATATAGATATATTAGTGATAGTGTAACTCTCCTATAATACGTGAGAATTATATAATATATAAACCACTATATTTTTATTTTTATATATTTTTATTTTTATATATTTTTATTTTTATATATTTTTAAAAACAGCACTATTGTAAGTCTCATAATAGATAATGAGACTTATACTATTGCTATTATTAAGTCAAATTGGAGTGAGGGCACTTTCTGGGAATCTGAAAAAAGCATCTCCCACATACATATATATATGAATATATGTATGTATATATGAGTGTCTGTGTGTGTGTATATCCCAAGGTTTTGGACTCTCTTATGTACCTATTATACATATAGATATAGATATAGATATAGATATAGATATAGATATAGATATAGATATAGATAGATATAGATATAGATATAGATATAGATATAGATATAGATATAGATATAGATATAGATATAGATATAGATAGATATAGATATAGATATAGATATAGATATAGATATAGATATAGATATAGATATAGATATAGATATAGATATAGATATAGATATAGATATAGATACAGAAATGTGTGAGTCTCTCCTCTCGGCCGCGGGGCTCCCCGGGTGTTTCCCGGCCGGCGCGGGCGGGCTCCCGCACGTGACCGGACGCTGCCGGGCGGGTGACGCTGCCGGGGGCGGGGCCGGCCCGCCCCGGAAGCGGCGCGTCCCCCCCGCCCGCCGCCGGCGGATCGCAGCGCGCCCCGAGGCGGCCCGGCCGCCGCCACCGCCACCGCACCGCGAGGCCTGGGAGCGGCGGGCCCGGCTCCGCCGAGCGCCGGCAGGTGCTGCGGGATGGGCGGCGGGACGGACGGGCTGCGTGTCCGGGCGGGCGCAGCGGGGCCGGCCGTGGCGGGCCTGGCTGCGTGCGGGGTGTGTGAGGGGACGGGCAGCGCATCCCTGTGCTCCCGGGGGCTCCGCGGCTCGGGGGAATCTCTCCGCGGGGTCATTAGGGTGCGGAGCGGTGCGGCGGTGAGGGAGGCGGGGTGTTGCTCCCCAAGGCACGGAGAGCACAATGCAATGCAAGGTTATTGCTTAACCGGAGCGGGGGAGAGCTGCTTCCCACTTCTTGCAGGAAATGAGTACGTGCGGGGTTGTTATTGCGCTTGAAAATCAGTGTCCACTCGACTGATAATTTGGCTTTATTTTTCTTTGACAGCAAAACATCCCCATTATCTTCTTTTCCGGACTTCTGAGCATCTAAATGTAGTATAAAAATGCTGTCTGTAACTGTGGGGTGGCCTCTTCCACTTCAAAGGAGCAGCATGTTCTGCAAAACCTGTTCTTTCACAGTGCTCACTGACCCCTTAGGTTTCATAAATGAGAACAAGATAACTGCTAAAAGAAAAGTTACAACCAGGTCATGAGTGGTGGCATTGTTTGTTTCTAAAAGCTTTTTCTCACACCTTTTTTTTTGTTTTTCTAGAATGAATGTTTTAATTTCTTTGTTACCAGACTTACTATGGATTTTTTATTCTTTCTGTTCAGGAGTCATCTATCTGTTAAGATTTTTTTTCATACTTTTAATTTTCATCTACTTTGATTTAGGATGTCCTTTTGGACTTTTTAACACATCTTGGTCAGGAGCACAATTCTGTGTTTCTGTCACTGGCACATCTTAAGATTTTTATTTTTTGGCTACAGGAGCATTAACTAAGTCCTTGGCAACTTCAGGTACAAGAGCTTGACCTCTGCAGAGGGAAGTTTATCACTTCAGGCTACACATAGGCTCTTAAAAACTGTTGGGGTTGTTTTGGCAGTCAACCTTTGGACAGCCCTCTCTAACTTAAAATGCTGTGTTTCTTTTAATCATGTTGGAGGGATAAGGTGGCTGTGTTGCCAGACTTGCATTATCATTTTACTCTTGGCTGTTTTTCTAGTGCTTGCTGGGTTTGGTTGATTTTTGTTTGTTTTTTTTTTGTGTGTGTGGAAGGTCATAACACTAATTTACACTTCAGGTAAGGATGGAACTTGAAAATGTCATGGAAACCCAAACTAAAATCCTTTTAACTTCTGAAAAAACCTCAAAAAACGAACTCTGAAGTATTTGGTACTAATGCTTACTACTGTACCTTGGTAATATGGTTTCCTTCTAGCCATAATCTTAGTTTTATATAATTTTATCTCATGGCTACCTGTAAGTATACCTTATTTTTCTCACTCAGTTATAGAATTTTTTGACTGGTTTTTAGAGCTCTCTTGCTAAAACAAAAGATTTTGTTGGATGTAAGAATTGGAAACTAAATTTGTTTTGACTGTGTTTAGTTTCAGTGTTGTGTACAGGAGCATTTTGGTGATGTTGGTATCTTTGTTGGCCCACAGAGATTTCATTTGATGTTTTGTATCACCACTGTATATGTGGGGTAGAAGTTATTGTGTGTGTTTGAGATCTTTAGTGTTGTGTCTTCCCCTGCAGTGGCTGCCCATTACAGACCAGTCATGACAAGTTAAAAGGTGATTAAACAAGGTCAGCAGTTTCTCATCTGCTCTTCTTTGGAATGTTGAGCACAGTTATCTGCTGGTTTCTTACAAAAATAACACAATTCTGGAGTACAATGAAGCTGCATGGACTGTTTTTAAAACAGTATTATCTGCTTCATAAATTGCATCTGTCCCTTGATGGTGCTTGATTGCAGAAGGGTAGATATAGTTTGTGGAATAAACATTAGAAGTGCTGGTTAGCACTTAAAAAAAGACTTTTGGAATTATTGTGGTAGTGGAGAACAGAAACACTGAATTTCTGTGATACTGCACCTTGAGCTTAATGAATGCTTTATGGTCCATGCACTCTGCATGTGTTTAAAAAAATAAAACAAGTTACAGACCCAAACCAACAACTTCTATTATGAGTTGGATGATGCCTTGTATAAGTTATTATTATTTAATTGGCTTGAAAAGTATGTATTTCTGACTGCTGGAGACCAAGGAATGTAAAATATGTGTTAAAATGGAATATACCTGTGACATTTTGTGAAAAGACTGTGTATTAATAGGCCTACAGTGGAATGTAAAGCAACATGACATGTTAACTAGTAGCACTAAATGCCTTGTGGCTCTCAGGAAATCTAAGACCTGAAGCTTGTCTGTTTTTATGTACAGGTGATAGAAACTTGTGCATGACAGGCTTATAAGTAACTAAGTACTGGCAATAACCTCTTGTAGTTCCAGTGTCTGTGAGAGCCAATAACATGCTGGCTGTTTGTGGAGAAAGCATCACTTCAGAATAGCTGGATGCTGTTGTGAATCTGTTTCAGAATAGGTTAGAAGTGGAAACATACAATTTGATTTATTTCTGGGGTTATTAATGTGTGTGCTTGCTCTGACTTGTGTAGTTGGGTTGGAAATAGAGTATAGACTATTAAAAAGTGCAGTAGTTAAGTTTTTGTATCAGTGAATGTTAAATTGCTGTCAGTGATATTTGATTCTATGTGCAGAGGTAAACAGTAGTGTCTTTTTCTCTTTAATTAGATCACCCAGAAGACACAATGAGCGTTAAAGCTTTCAAGCTCGTTTCTGCTGTTGAGCGGGAGATGTTAATGGGAGACAAAAATTACATCAACATCGAGTGCATTGAGTGTTGTGGGAAGAACCTCTATATTGGAACCAATGACTGCTTTATCTATCACTTTCTGTTGGATGAAAAGGTATCGACAGCTGGAAAAATAACTTTTGCTGCCACCAAGCAACTACACAAATACCTGGGTCTGAAGAAGCCTGTGAGTGAGTTGAAAGCAGCCTCTGCCCTCACCAGACTGCTTGTGCTTTGTGACAACACGATAACACTAGTGAACATGATCAACTTGGAGCCTGTCCCCACTGGTGCTAGGATCAAAGGAGCTGTGACATTCACACTGAATGAAAACCCTGTGAGTGGGGATCCTTTCTGCGTTGAAGTTTGCATTATCTCAGTCAAGCGTCGGACCATTCAAATGTTCATGGTGTTTGAAGACAGAGTCCAGATAGTGAAGGAAGTGTTTACTCCAGAGCAACCTTGTGCTGTGGCTGTAGATGGTTACTACTTATGCCTTGCCCTTACTACACAGTATATAATTTTGAATTATAATACTGGCGTCTCCCAGGACCTGTTTCCTTATTGCAGTGATGAGAAGCGGCCAATTGTGAAAAGAATAGGCAGACAAGAGTTTCTGTTGGCTGGCCCCGGAGGCCTAGGTGAGACTAAGGATTTTAAATTTTTGCAGTTTTTTAACTTCTCTTTTTTTCTCTGAATTTCTGCAGCAAAGCTTTACTAATTAAGTGTTATGCATAATAATGATGCTTTCCTTCACAGGTCTGTATTGGAATGCTAAGATGAAAAGGTGGACGGTAAATTTTTGATACTTAGTACTATTATAACTCTAGAATACTGTTATAACTATAAAAAAACACTCTGTGTTTTTAATGCACAAAATTTTATGATTATTTTTATTCTAATCATGTGCTTTATTTTAATCAAAGCTTTATTTCATTATGTCTTGCAGCTCTTAGCAAAAAAATTGTTGAGTACCAAGTGAAATTTTAGAGATTGATAGTCTGTAATGGTTAGGGGGACTGGGTTTGTGGAGCTCCACATTGCTACAAAATTCTTCAATTAGTGTAGATGAATTATTTTTTTCCTCAGTTGCTATTCAGAGGAGCTCATATGAAGTCCATTGTATAGGTTTTAACAGATTCACAAGAAGGTATGTTTTACTACAGTGTTAGTAAGAAATTTTAGTGGAAGTAAGTTGTATCCTAACTCCTATAATAGTAAATGCTGTCTTAACTGTAGGTGTTAACAGATACTACCCAGTTTTTATGCTCCCATATGCTTAATATTTTTGGTAGTATTTTTCAGCTCTGTGTTACACAAAATGATAGTTTAAGTACTGCAAAACCAAAGTTAGATCATGTGAAATCATGCTGTTGTCTAAGACATGACTGTAAGGACTACTGTAATCTATCTAAATCAACAATATGCTGTGAGGTCAGTAATCTTGAGCTTTTTTTGGAAAAGCTGCAATATTCCAGAGCTGACAGACCACAGGCAGAATGCTTTCATGCTGTTTGCCATATGACTCTCCTTTCAGGAGACACAGTTTATGTATTTTTTCTAAAACTTCAGGAATAGCAGGGCACCAGGTTCACAGCTGTTTAGGGTATTAATTCGTGTTTTGGCTTTTTAATATAAATTCCAAAGAAAATGAAGTGTGCAATATAAACACCAAAGAAAATCAGTTGCTTATATTGACATTTTCCTTTGTGACCAGATTGCAAGATGTACATCAACTGACCAACTTTTCTCTAAAGAAGTAGACTCCATAGAATTTGAGTTTATGCTAATTAAAGACGTTCCAAGATGAATTTGTTTTTGGTTTTTTTTTAGATACAGGACTTTTCTAAGTTATTTTGGCTGCCACTTCCTATTAATGCCCTTAGTTGTTTTAATATGGACATGTATTTTTGGACATAAACTGTTTTAGTAGTGCTAGGGAAGTTAAAATTTGTGAATTAGGTGATTTTCTGAGAAGATTCCATTTTTACTTTAGTTTTTAAATTTTTTTAAGCATGTCGAACAAGATTCCATTCAAGTAATTTCTCTTTTTTTTTTTTTTTCTTTTAAGAATATAATTTCAAAAGCATAATTATATTTAGCTAGGAATCAGAATTTTATTTAATCTGACCTGCTTTTGTCTGGTGTACTGTAAGAGAGATACATGAAAAGAAGGTTACTTTTGACATCCAACATCCTTGTGTAAGTAGAATGTTCTGGGCTTAGAATGTCAGGTATGGGAGATCTTAAGCAAGTGCACTTCTGCTGCTGTAAACATGCTATAAACCATCTTTTTCCTCATCATACAGGCAAAGTCTTTCTTGTAGTGCCTCAGAGGCCATTTAGAGTATTTGCTATCAACTGTATAGTTTTTCCTTGTTTAATCTTTTTTTAGCTCATTTTCTCTATTCCCTGTGCACTGCTGTTTTGACTAAGTATTATCTATCTTGCTGTTCCTGCTTGGTAGAATTCCTAGTGTCTTTAATACATGTCTCTGAAGTTATGAAGATGGTTGTGCGCCTTTATAATAGATAAGCATTGTGCATTTTGGTATCTCAGGTGGGCCTCTGCTGTGGAATGCATGGACTTGAGAAGGCTTGATATTAATCTTCAGTTCTAATTTTGATTTGCTTTTGTATGTCTCATGAATCAGGACATGCTGGTTTGGCACTTGGCAGAGCATCTATGCTAAGTTCAGCCTCTTTTACAGTGGTGGAGATATTCTGCATTAATGTATTTGGCTTTAGTGTGTTTGAAGTGACATTATATTTATTTTCTTTTGAGTTAAGACTGGAATTTAGATTGGCAAAAAGCAAGTGTTCAAAATTGTAAAGTAAAACATTTCTGAGTTTTCTTTTTCTTTATCTAGACACTGGATTTTAAACTGACTGTTAGAATTGTTCATAGCAGTTCCTCAGCCATTTGGTACTTTGTTGTCTTTGCTTGCAGTTAGTATTGAGCTCATTCTTTTAAAAGGAGGAGGAACTTCATTTTTTGTGCTTCTTCATTCTGACCAGTAATTAGTTAATTTACAATTGAAAATCAATTATTTCTGGTGTGTGTGAAACTGCTTACCAAAATTCAGTTTTTGAGTTTGTGAAGCTCTGGCTGCATGTTTTTAATCAGATTTCCTGCTGTACAGAGGCTTTAAGTGTTTAAACTTACAGCAGATACTTCTTAATAATATTGGCACAGGATATGCTCCCCAGCACCAGATGGAGCAACAGCCCCAAAAGGTCTGAGGTATTGACTCAGGGCTAATGGAGGGTGCAGCTCCTCACACCCTGAGCTGCACAAAGTGCCTCCTGCCTCTTGATGAGACTGGGCCAACTAAAGATGTTGTCCTTGCCCATGGGAGGTGTGTGCTTGGTTGAGGATTTCTGTTGCCAAGTAAATGAGATGCAGCAGGAGGTCTGCAGAGTACATGGCACCAGGGATGCAGAAAGGAAATTGAATCTTATCCGGCACCCAGGCATGAGCCTTCAGTCTCCAGCTGTACAAAGAGGAAGGACAGGCTGAGTCTCTGCTGTTCTCTGATGGCCAACACTGGAAACTTGTGACTTCTCATAACTGGAAGAATTCTTCTTCTCTGCTTGCTAATCTACATCTTTATAGTATGCTCAGTGCTTACAGTAGCAGAAGAAAAGCAGGAAGTGCTGTCCAGCAAATCATCTGAGTGTGTACAATGCAATAGCACCAGGAGGAATTAGCAAATAATAGTAGTGGGAGACTCCCTCATATTGGAGATGGGGGTATTCTCATCAATCCTGCTGATAAGGAAGAACATCTTGAGGAGGAGTACCTGGATTGTGCAGTTCACCAACTGATTGACAGCTTGTGGTGATGGGTTTTGTCTTTAAGGACTATGGATCCCTATTTAGGAAAGAGATGGGATCCATCAGGTCAAGTAAGGCAAAAGCACTTTTGCCAACTTGACTGAGCAACATGGTGAGTTGGATTTAGATCAGGCGTGGTGGTGGTAGGCTGTGTTGGCAAACAAATCAGTGCAAGATGGTGTCATAAGAGACTTCATAAGCACAAACAGAGCTGAAGGAATTCTGCTTCAGGCATATGCAGAGAAAGAAGTCTTTACAAAACATCATGGTAATGGAAGCTCTCACTTTTCCCGGGAAGTCAGCACAGCTGTGTTGTAACAGCTGAGATAGGGGTTACCCTTTAAGATGGGTGGGGCGCCTTGGAAAAAAGGAGGAGGCAGATGAGAGTTTATGGATTTGGGTTAGTGAGCAAACTCATTGTGGTGAGTGCCTGGAACAGGCAGGCCAGGAGTTTTCTGGAGTGCATTGATGGTGACTGAGGACATGATGAAGGACATGATGCTCTGTTGAGCATCAGTGTGTTATCAACAATGTTCTCATACTGAATCCAAAACACCTGCTGCTAAGAGCAGTAGCTTTATCCAAAACCAGGGTGGAGGCCAATGTCCATCTGGTATTGACTCTGCTGAACACCATGTAGGGCAGCAAAAAGAGCTTTTGCAAGCATATCAACAATGCAGGAGGGCTAATGGAAGCCTACTGTTAAATGGAGCAGAGGACCTGATCCCAAAGGGCATTGAAAAGAATGAGTTGCTTAATGCCTTCTTTACATGAGCTGCTGATATGACCTTTCAGGAATCATCAGCCCTTAGGAACAGTGGGAAAATCTGGAGCAACAAAAACCTACCCTCAGCAGAGAAGGATCACATTATGGAATATTTAAATAAACTGGACAGACAAATCCATGGGACCTGATGGGATATTCTCATGAGTGCTTGAGGGCGATGATCAATGTCATTGTGAGGCCAGTTTATTATCTCTGAAAGATCATGATGATCAGAGGATGTTCCTCAGGACTGGAAGAAAACAAATGTTTTCACTTCTGCCTTAGGTGATCAAGAGAAAAGAACCAGGGAAGTATATCTGTCCATATCCTGATCCTCAGGAAGGTGAGCTCAGAAGATCCTGGAAACTGTTTCCAAATATACAAAGGACAAGAATGTGATTTGAAGAAATCCATGTGGATTTAAGAGGTGGAAATTGTCTGACCAGACTGTCTTCTGTGATTAAGTAGAAGCATAGCCAATGAGGGGAGAGCTCTGATTCTGTGAAGTTCAGCAAGGCTTTGACGCTCTCTGCCATGACATCCTTTGTAGACAAACAGATGAAGAATGAGCTGGAGAAACAGTTGAGGTGGATTGAAAGCTTGGCTGAAAGATTTGTAGTCAGAAGAGCAGAGTGCAGCTGCAGGCCAGTCACTAGTCTTGTACCCCAGGGGCCCAATGCTGGGTCAATACTAACATCATTTTAACAACATGGCTGGTAGGGAAGGTTTTCACAAGTTTGCAGATGATACAAAATATTTCAATATCTCTTGGTGCTGAAAACAGTGTAGCTTTGTTTCAGGTAACTCTTGTAATTATTGGGTAGCTTATGCAGTTTTTAATATGGAATTGATTGCTGTCCTCATCTCAAATTTCATCAGATGCATTCCTGTACTATAAAAAGGCTGTGGTTTCTGGTTGTAGTTATGTTTATTGTTATCCTTAGGTGAGAACTGGATGAAGACAGATAATGTATCATTCTGCCACAGAAGCCCTAGCTATTGAAGAGAGACATCTCTTACAGAGAGACATTGACTTGAATGCATACCTTTTCACTTCCATAAAGAATTTTTTTAATTACCTAAAGAAGAGCTTTTTAATTTAAAAAAATATGGGGTTTATCATTATTTATGTTAGAGCATCATAAAAATAGAAAAACCTAAGAATTAGTCTTTATTAAGCTTTAGTCTTTGTTAGTCTTTATTAGGCTTATTAATATAATAAGCCCTGAATTTTCTCCTGATTAGTATGTATTTAGTACAGGTTTTTCCCCACATTTTGAAGTGGGATTATACAATGGAATAACAACTGAAAGCTTTTAAAACTGGACAGTACATTTTGCCTGACATAAAATTTTACTTCTGAGTCTTAAGAATATCAAGATCTATAGAGTAAATTAGGAATTATATATTACAACCCAAAAAGTATTTTCTGTAAGGTGCTCTGGTTGAAAAGCTGATCATCATAGTGAAAAAGAACCCTTAGTCAAGGAGAAAGAGCTGATAATTTGAAAGATGCTGTAAGGGATCCAAAAGCCTGGTCTCTACACTGTAGTTCTGTAAAAGTCTACAACCTTCTGTTTTGTTTTCTGTTTCCTTTTTTTTTTTTTTTTTTTTTTTTCATTTCAAGAAGGGCCTTGTACCCAACTTGCCTTGCCTCATTATCCTCTGTTTGGAAGAGATTTTGTAAATTGAATAACGTAATCTTTTAATCTCTTCTGTTCTTTAGAGCTCAGACTTACTCTGCCATCTGTCAAGTGGCTCACTGCTGCCAAAGATCAATTTTCAGGGGCATGTCTTTTTAATGGCATGAGAGTACTTGGTTTAAGGAGTATGAATTCATATTTAGAACAGAAGTTTACACTGTGCCAGTAAATCTTTATGGAACTAGGCCTGAAAATTGTGACTGAAAATTCTCTTGAATTAATTTTGAATTTCTCTTCTCTCTGGGAATTAATTGTGACTGAAAATTCTCTTCAGAACTGGGAAATATCAAGTAGAATTAATAGAACCAATGGCATGTGGTCCTAAAGCAATTTAAGTCTGTTAAGCTAGGAGAAGAATGGAGGACAGAATAGACATGAGGAAAGGTAATGACAAAAATCCACCCTGCAAATTAACTGAAGCTTTAATCTGGTTATTCTGAAGACAGCATAGGAGTTATCATTGGGATTATAGAAAGTCTTTGTGCTGCTTTATACACAGCCTCTGCATTTTTTGAAATGATAGAAAACACAGATGCTTCGCAGGAAGTGACTCAGCCCAAGGAGCTGGGCCCTTGTTCTCTGGAAATGTTGGCTGTAGCAAAAGTGAAAAAGTGTAAGTAAACAATTGTGTCCACTAAAATGCTCTTTAGAAATTGGACACTACAAGAACAAACACATCTGCATTGCCAAAAAGTCAAGTGGTGCAGGTCCACAGCTCCTTCTAAGGCAAGACTGTTTGAAAGTTGAGTCTCGGTAAATGTTACTATTCTGAAATTAATTCAAGCTACATGGTGTAATTCCTTTAAGAAAACTTTTAAACTTACTAAACTTGAATAATTCTTGCTAGTTTGTTTCAGTATTCATCTCTCCTCTGTTTTTGGCGTTATCTGTTCCTGTGCTGAAGGAGAATGGAAAATAAAAAAAAATTGAACTGAATTAACCAACATGTCAGTTCCAGGGAGATGTGATGTGTTGTCATCATGCTGCCTGATACTGCACCTGCTCTGAGACTTTCCATTGCTGTACCTTAGTACCCATGCTTTGTGTTGGAAAAGCAACAGTCTTCAACTAGCCCGAGTCTCAGGCTTTGTTTTTCCCTTTTTGTAGGCATGTTTGCTACTGTAGATGGGATTTCACAGCGTGCCCCAGTACACTGGTCAGAGAACGTGCTTGGGGCAGCTTTGTGCTTTCCTTATGTGGTTGCTCTCGATGATGAGTTCATCACGGTGCACAGCATGCTGGACCAGCAGCAAAAGCAAACCCTGCCTTTTAAAGAAGGACACATTCTACAGGACTTTGAAGGTACTGAGAAGGACACTTCATTGCATTACTAATTCTGGAGCAACCCTGCAGTCACTTGGGTTTGTTTTTTAAACAAAGTATCTAACAAGTATGTTGACTGTTGAAACCTATATTGCAAACCCTTTCCTGGTTACATTCGTTGTAGACTTCAGTATTTCAAAATTCCTCACTTCTAACAAAATGTATGCTTACTAAATGTGCTGTAATTGTCAAGTTAATTGTTGGGTAGGAGTCTATGGAGTTAGAGCTTTTTCTTGTAACTTGATTATTTCTTTCAAAGGAGCAGTGTTTATTTAATGCTACAGCTCAATAATTGTCACCTACAGGTATTTGTCCATTGACTATTCTGAAAAAATTATTACATATTAGAAAGGAATACAAAAGAAGAATAACTTTAAAAGTATCTGTGTAAGAGGTTTAAAATTGGATCTTTCACATAGAATTGTTAAACAAAAAAATGCAAAAATTTCTATTGATCTGTTCTTCAATTGAGAACTCTTAAGTGTGGAATATACTATGCTAGTACTTTTTTTTTTCCCTCAGAAAAGCTACAAACTAGCACTGTGAGCTGTATATTACTTGCTAGATTTGATGTATGGCTTAGTTGAAAGTTCCTACTCTCTGGAATCTGAACAATAATTTCAGTGGCCGTACCAGCTTAGTTCATCATAAGTGATTCTAGCCAGTTTCTCTTAATTGGAGTGGAACAAATCTGCTATAACTAAATAAATTTACTCTTATCCCTATATCTCTGAGGTGAAATTCATAGGTAAACTGTACTATCAAGTAAATGTGATAGCAGCAAAGGTCACTTTTGGGACTTTTAACACTGTTTAGGTTCTTTTATCTTAAACTGTGTGTTTTAAAGCTGACTTCTGAAATTGCTTTTTTTCTGTAGAGGCTGTAAATTAAATATATCTGTTTGTTTTGTCTAGGAAAGGTGATTGTTGCTACTAACAAAGGTGTGTATATCTTGGTGCCACTACCTTTGGAGAAACAGATTCAAGATCTTCTAGCTAGCCACAGAGTGGAAGAAGCCCTTGTTCTAGCAAAAGGAGCTCGAAGGAATATTCCAAAAGAGAAATTTCAGGTCTGTCCTTCCTTTTAGTTTTCATGAAAACACAAATTTCACAGTGGGGTCATGTACTTCATCAGTCAAGCAATTGGAGAAGGTGGGGGAGGAATTTGCATTGTAGAGAAGTAGTAATACCTTTTATGATTTCAGCCTGAGGGAATAGGTATTCTGCTGAATTGTTTTGTACTTAGAGAAGCTGTGACATGGGCAGGGTTGAATGCTCTTGTTCTTCTGGGATTCTGTTGAATTTTTTTCAAGTGTGTAACTTAAGAGAATTGAAAACAAAGCAAAACCAGAAACCTAGTGGCAGAAAATCCAATGGATGCTTCTTTGCTACTAGATTGTTATTATTTGCTATTGCTGTTTAAAAATATATACTTTATTTCAAAGCAAAATTTTGAAATTTTACTTCTTTTATCAAAGATTCTAATGATATCCTAAACTCCACAGCAGCACTTAACTTCCAAGTTAAGTGATGGGAAATCTCAAGCAAATGCATCTTACTTCCAAGCTCTTACAAGTAGTACTTGTACTGCTGTGTAACTCAGATTTAAAGGTGTTTTTCTGTTGAAGTGTCTTACAAACTCTTTGATTACAGTTGGTTAAAGATTTGTACTCATTCCCTTCTATGTCTGGTTTATATTGCCATACATATTCTACTGTATTTGCTCCTATTTAGAGACTTGTAAAAAGCAGCATGACATCTCTACTCATGGAGTAGGTGAGCAAATATTTGACTTAGTTTCCTTCCTATGGTAAAAGCAAAATTCGATCTGTAACCTGCAGAAAAGCTTTTTTCCTTTTTTCCTTTTTTAAAGTATACTGTGGAGCATTTTGTTGCCATTAAAACAGTTGTGTTACTTTTAGCTTGTTTAGGAAGGTGTAAAGTTTGAAACATGACTCTGGAAGTTACAGGATTGCAATGGGTCAAAATTATTCTGACTGTCAGGATTTTTTTTTCTTTTGTTTTAATTTTAAGAAGCTTCTAATTCCTTTTCATTTTAGTTTGGGTCAAGGCCATTGAAAGGCAATCATTAAATGAAAACTTGTATCAGCTTTCATTTTGATCCTTAACTCCTCTCTTAAATGAGCAGCTGGTAGACTGCTGGAGCTAAAAAGCTTGTTGAGAAAATTGTTGCTATCCTTTTGTGAAGGTCCAACTACCTGAAAGTACTTGAAACTGGAAAGTATTTAGGCAAATACAGACTTCAGTTTCCACCATGTTTTATTTTGCATCTTCACTTCCTGCTTTTCTAATCTGTTTAAAGAAGCAAACAAAAATCTCACTATGAGGGCAGGATGCATGATTTAATCAATGTCTTCTATGTGTGATGACCTATAATTTTCCAATTATTTCTTTACAGTTTATGTAGACTTAGTGTGGGAGATTACTTTCTGCGTTTTGCCACAGATGAACTACAATTCATTATTTAAAATACATGATGTAGAATCTCATTCCTCCTCAAGTTTTCTTGCATTTAGTATGTTTCACCCTTTAAAATATGGTACTTTCTTTTCACAAAAATCTTAAGTGCACAGGGTTGGTCTTCCTGAAATTAGTTTCCTAGAATATTGTAAGTTCTTTCTAACTCAGTGTGCTTCTCAGGTTGTTTGGTTACTTTAACTCAATGCTACAGCTGCAAACCAGAAAACATAGTATTTGCAAGCAAAATAACCTGTTCTGTTTTCTGGGGTGTATTTGCAAATTGATATTAACCAATTATCAAATTCTTGAATTGATGGATTTTCCCACTGACTCCTATTGAAATGACTCAGCTTGGCTTAGTTTTGAGACATTAGTTTTTCAGAGCTTGTCTGCAGCTGGAATGTAACATGTTGGTTTGCTTTCTAAGGTGATACCTGCTGTTGTTACAAGTTTGTTACAGGCACATCAGACTTTCTTTTCTGTAGGCTTGTGTAATATAGGTCTGCTGGGCCTCAACCAAATTGCATGCCTTACATATGTTTTTGCAACATTTCTTTGACATACTTTAATTGATTACACAGTCACTCATTTCTAACTCCTTTCTGAGAGCAATCCTCAAATAATATGTATCTATTAGAAAATTTGTATTTTCTGATAGGTATCTTCTGGTATCTGTTTTGCAAGCATTACTGAATCCTGAACAGCTGACACTTCAAAGGCCTTATTTTGCCATTTTGTACAAGCAGTAGTAGAGAGAGCATAGGATTGGCATGAAGGCACTTGGTCCAGCCACTATAATCTATCCATGCATAAGAGTGATTATTTTTGTCTGGTTCATGAAGTATAGCCTTCCCTTTGTCACATGATGCTTTAGTTCTTGCAGTGCCTGATGCCATCTTATGTGTCACTTGAACTCAGGACACTGCAGGGCAGATTTGAGGACATGGGATTTTTCCCCTACAGTACAATACTTTGTCATTGCATACATACAAGGGTGCATGCTCTCCCTCTGTATAACAGCATAAATATATATGTATATATATGCTGGTAATGCAGAATGATGGTGGAATAGCAACAGTGAAGTACTGTACTCTCAGAATTATTTGTACAGTCAATATTTAGTTATTGAAAAGTAGCAGGTCATGCCTGAAAAGCTCTGACCTGATATTTAGCTTGTGGTCCCTGCAGGCTGCAAATTTAGCTTTGCCATAATAGAGGAAAATTTCTTTGTTGTTGAGCGTGAGGAATTCCTGCTAGGTAAAAAACACTAAGCAAAAGTGTTCCAAGGAGATGGTTCTGCTGGATAGAATTTGTGATAGAAGGATACAAAGGCTTTTCTACCATGCTACCATGAAATGACTGAATACTACTTATTAATTTTTCAGGACAGCTGACGTTTGCAGAAATCATGGTTGATGGTAGTGAAGACCTTGGTTAGATTGACACACATCTTGCATAGGTATCTCTCTTTTTTTTTTTTTTTCTTCCTAATTCTTTTTAGTTTCAAAAAACATATCAACTGCACCCAAATCTGACCAAAAGTTTTTCTAGAAGAATTCCACTGGACAATGTAGTTGGTAATTCTGACCATTTTAGAAAGGACGTTTTGGCTGTTGAGAGAATTAAGACTTCACTGCAGCAAACACACTTCAGCAGTCTTCTTTCTTTTTCCTATTGCTTTTTTTAATGTGAATTAATACAAAACTTATGTTATGTTCTTGTAGTGACTGTTTTTTTATGTGAATTCAGTCAACAGTGCAGAATTTGCTTAGAGAATTGCAAGTCCTATGGTGGTTCTTCAGAAATTATGAAGGACTAAACAATGTGTTGAATTTTGACTTGCTGTAGCTTAGTATCTTTTTAAAAGAAGCTTGTTCCAGATCTGACAAAAAAAAACACTGAGGCTTTTTTTCTGTCATAAACTGAATTTAACTGTGTGTTTGACATGTAGGTCTAGCCCAATCTTAAAAATCTGTGAGAAAGGGAATACTGGATTTTCCATAATACCTTTCGTTTTCTTCTATAATCTTTACCCTAGGACATCTTAATATCTAGTGTTTATACTGTCAGCCAAAAATCTACCTGGGTACTCTCTATCTCATAATTGCATCTTTAAAAAGTTCAGAAAGTGTCTGTCTGAAGTTATTCCATGATTTTTTGTTGTATGCCTTTAAGGGAGAATTGAATGTAATGTCAACATTTAAATGAAAGTGAATACCACTTTATCAGTTCAAATTTAAAGCTGGTTCCTTCAGCCTATAGTTATACTATCAATGAGCTCTTTTCTACTTTCTGGTAAAAAGATGCTGTACAGACTAAGCTCTACAACTAAAGCATTGCTTTCAGTGAGATTAATTCAAACTTTATTATAATACCATAATTGACTAAATATGTAAATTTTAGTGATCACTCTATTGCAAAAATTGAAAACATGCTTTGGGGGTGAAAATCCCCAGCATATCTATTTTTGGTACTAGTCAGTGGGGTGAGAAGTCCCTGGAAAGTCAGACTGGATTTTAACATTTTTCTGCTGCCATGAGATGCAAATATTTGCAGAATTAAATCCTTCAGCAGTTTCCTTAGGAAGGTGACCAGGTGGGTATTCATTGGTTCACAGATTACTGTGTATTGATCTAGTAACACTGTCAGAAATCCAAAATATTTTGGCTATTTTTTGAGTCTGTCCCCTAAAGAAGTTTTACTTTGCAACTCTAATTAAATTCTCTTTTAGCTTTAGTGAACTCTGTTTTTTCACCTTGCACTTGAATGTAAAGTATTAGTTAATATAAAGATGTCATGAAGTATTGTTTGTTTAATTTTCTATTGTTATGTTTGTCTGAAAAACTGTGCCTGATAACATTTCTCTGTTTCCCCTTTTCTCCTGTACACTGGGGAGACAAAAATGGCCCCCACCCTTACAAAGCATTTTAGAGACTTGCTAACAACAGAGATTAAGTATTTCCATTAGACAAACCATTAGTAAATCATGCACACTCTAAGTGGACTGAAGCCAAGCTTTTCTGTTGGTAAATCCATAATCTTTAATCAAGGTGAAAAATCATCAGAGTATCAGTCCACTCGGTTCCTGGTGCTCTTCAGCAGTTCCTTCCTGGAATATGTTCCTATTGTATTGTAGTTTCTCTGGGTATTTTTATTGGAAATGTTTTTTTAAAGTCTAATATTAGTAACAGCCTTCATGTACAGTGTGCAACATTAGACAGCTGTGTATTCATGAGCAAATTGAAGGGGAAGACTGAGGACATGAGAAGGTAGCTGGGTATATTTGCCAAAGTACCAGTGTTGTCATGAAAGGGGATGCTCTGCAGGGCTCAGTTTAGGTTCCTTGCTTTTAATACTTCTCTTTTGCTGTTGAAAATATTCTGAGCACAGGGATTTCATTTAATCTTGTAATTGATAGTAAACCTTTCAGATTTAATAACTATCATTTAAAATAGTTTTTGTGTTCTCTTTCTGCTGAGCTTAATTTAAACATTTTCTGTCTAGATGTGACCTTAACAGTAAAGCTTGATAACAAATAGCTTCCATATTATGGTTACTTGGTTTTTAACCATATTTTTATGGGACATTGCTTAATGTACTGCATATTGGATAGGTTGAGCTGTTTTGGAAGAATTTTTTTATTTAAAAAAAAATCAAAGTAGCAAAGCTGGCAGAAAGTCAAAAATATGGCCATCAGCTGGGGATGAGACTATGAGAATTGCCAGCAATTTTGCACCAGAGAGATGAGACAGGAAGAAAGTGGCTGTGTGTGGTCAAGTGGGACCATCTTTATTTTTTGTTCTTACTGAATCATGGGAAACTTGAAAGATAACCATTGGCTTTTATGTTTGCAAATGACTTGAGAAAAAACTTGAGGCAAGTTAGTGATACCAGGCAAGTCATTATTTGAACAAGAAAACTTGAACTTGCTATTTGTTGACTTTGCTTTTGGAAAGTACTCATGAACAGTGTGGTGTTCATGCATATTTGTGTAAGAAGCTGAGTCTAGGCAGCAGATTCAATATATTTAGGTACTTAATTTAAAATGTAGAGGATCAAGGTTTATTTTGCTGGTGACTTGGCAGGTGTGGCTGAAGATTATTTGTTTGGTGTTTTTTGGCAGGCAGCTATTGCAGTAGTAACTAGCACTACATAAATACAAATATAATAAACCTTTTTTTCCCCCTCCTTCTTTTTTATAGGTAATGTACAAGCGAATCCTGCAGCAAGCAGGTTTTATACAGTTTGCACAGCTTCAGTTCCTTGAAGCAAAAGAACTCTTCAGGTAATTGTGTGACAAGAAATTTAATAATTTACCTTCTTTAAATAAGGAGTTAGTGTTCTTGGTTTGAAAAATTTGGTTGCTCGAATGTTTTTTGATGTAGATGTGAGTTTGGTGTAATAAAATGGTTTTGTTGGGGTTAAGAACAAAGTAATGGTGAAACAACTTTTTAGCTGAAGAGTTAATGCAACTGATTTTTTTGGGGGGATGCTAACACATAGTAGCATTTATAATTTAGTGTTGTATGTATGGAGATTTTTTTACTTTATGCCCATGAAGGTCAAGGCTTTATCACTGAGTCTGTGTTGTGATTTGCAGCATAAACATTGCTTTGTTCTTTTTTTTTTAATACTTTTAACAAAAGGTGTAGTGTAAATATAAGTTACAGTGTAAGTATTATTGACACAATTGCACTAATTTTTATGAGGGTGCTGATACTGAAATTTCCTTTACACTTGTTCTGCTAGACCTTTTCCAGAAGACAGATTTGTTCTTGAAGGCTGTATTAACCTTGCTGATTTAGCCATTTCAGCAGTCACTTGTTTATAAATTGACCTCAATATTCCACTTTCATTCAGAAAATGCTGCTTGTTATCTCTTTTCTACCTGATAATTTCATTTCTGCTAGCCATGCCTCATTCTGTGATACGGCATTGTCTGTAGTTAGTGGAATGCATGCTGACCATATAAAATAACTCTCCTTGTTACCTGCTGAAATTCACTTTAAATCAGTTTAGAGTCTATGAAATAGGATTAGGGTTAGGCAATTTTCAATTGTAAGCGTATTTACAGTGTAGGAAAAAAGTTGTCCTTGGATTTATGAAAATATATTAAGGAAAGTAAAGCTTTGAGGAATGTTGCTATTGGTGAGGGATTTTGTCATTTTGCCTCCTGCTCACCAGTACAATGGGAGACACTGGGCTTGGATGAGCAATGTACACTGAGTGAAGATGAGAGAATGACAGGAAAGGTCTGAACAGCATTTAGAGACAATTTGTTCTGGCCACAACCACTTCCTCCATCACCTAGTAATTGTTGTCATTAGTGAACAACTTGCAGTCTTTCTCCACCCTTGTAATCTTTCAGACTCCTGTGTATGTGACCCCTGGGTTGTGTATCTGAAGCAGAAGTACAATGGTGGTGTATAGTTAAGAATATTTTAAGAGCAATGAAAAGAGGGAAATGTATCCTGTAGGGAGTTCTACCACCTTGTGGAAGGAGCCAAGATTGCTTATGCATCCTCCAATTATCAGTCCATCTGACAAATAGGCTTTAGTGAATAGGATTGTGGGAGCTTCTCTATAGAAACAAACATGCTTCATGAGAAAATGTGCTGTCCAGCTACAAATTTTACAGCTGAGTCAGCATCCCAGGGTGTTCCCTTCCTCTAAAAGCTGCAGCTCCAAAGCAGAACAACAGTTCTGCTGATGAATGAATTGCAGATGTCTGCTCAGGGAAGAAAGCCAGTGAGTGTAAGTTTCTGTGCTTTTCTTCTGTCCAGCCATACATAAGCTAAGCAAAATATTTTGGTGAGTCTTACAAAACTTGTTATGGTAATCAGGTTCCTTGATTTTCAGCCCTGGTGGGCACACTGAGTTAGAGTAACAGCTGGTGTGCCCCATTCAGTCTCAATCAATCTTGTTCGTTTTAAACCTACTGATGCTCACTGGCAAAATAGAAAGATAGTGGCAGTCTATGAAAACACTTTCTCCCATCCTGGTGTGCTGCTCTGCAGATGTTTCAACCTGGTCTTACAAATCACTTCAATCTTAATGTCAAAGGGAAACTTGGTGCCTAGTCTGAGAAAAGAGGGATTTAAGTGGTGAAACAGGGTAGCAGCAGTTCCTCAGAGATCTTGTGTGATACGTGAGCCTGCTTCTGGCTAAATATGAAGTGAGATTGTCTTAGTAATGGAAATATCTGACAGTTACTGCTTAGCAAGGGGAATTATATTGGATTAAAACTCCTTCATTTTTTTGCATTATTACCCTTCTTGGATAACCTTCTCAAGAAACAGGTACATCTTATGCTTAAATTCATAGTTCTTAAAGACTGGAACTTTTAAGAGGAATAATTTTCCAAGTTCCTTGTGGTTAATACTTGTGCTTCTGAATACTAAAGAAGGTTGGCAAAAAGGAAGAATGTGGTAGCTTTATGGAAACTTAAATAGTTCAACAAAAGAAGGATAATTTTCTTCATCTAGATCCATTAATCTTAAAACTGAATAAGAAGTAACTGGTAGAGCTTCTTTGGTTTGACAGAATTGTGATTGTTATGTAGTTGTGATTTATAGTTATGCTGTTTCATGTTGCTAATCATTAGAGTTATACCAAACAGTGCTTTTTAGGAGGTCATTTGCTGAATTTTCCATGCCTTACTGAGATATTTGGCATCTGTCATAGGAAAACCAATTCTCTTTAGTGTTTACTGGTTAGATATTGCTTGCCTTCTCATCCACTGGATACTGGAACTTTTCAAAACTTTGCTCTTTTTAACAAATAAAAATGTTAACTCTTTACACAGTATTTCTTACCTTGGAAATCTTATAGAGAGAATTTAGGTATAAGTCTCTCCTATACTGTGAAGGTTAAGAAGTTGCTGGTACTCGTACCTGAGGAAATAAAAAATAGGAATGATGTGGGATTTGCATCTTAAATGTGATTCAAGGAATATAAGCTTCCAGTACAGCCAGTGGGATTTAGCCAAAACAGTTAACCCTGTAGGCTTCTTTAGCATCTCTGATATCTCTAGATACGAAGGTCTGAATTTAGACCTAAGCTTCCTGAAAACTTGTAGATTCTGCCTGTTGCATTGTTTATATACATGGAGCCCAAAGAGAATTAATGCAGAATCACTCAAAAGGAAGTTACTTCACAACACTGATGTCTCAAGAGTTTGTTTTCTGCTATGTGATAAGAACTTATCTGTATTATGCTGAGCCTGAGATGCTAGAAGCTGAAGGCTCAGACATCTTTTTCAAAAGAGATGAGATCCTTTGTAGCTGCTCTAAGAGAGTTTTGTCCATGATGCGATGGAAGGATCCACAAGACATCCACAAATCCCAGGAGCCATAAGCCTTGAGATAAATGTTAGCCATTTGTGCAGGTGGGGTCATTGTTTGGTATTTTTCTGAAGAAGTTCATGTGCTGCTTTTAAGGAGGCTGCTTGATTGCTGCTTACTGCTGCTGTAGGGAGAACAAAACTGTACAGCTGAGCTTGAGTCAGACCTGCTGTGAAAACCACAGGTGATTCACAGCCCAGACTTTGGGCTAGCCAAAGTTGAAAGTGGATTCTCCTTTTGGAAACTGATCATCATTGAGGCCAGAATCTGTGAAGTCAGAGGTATGGTAGTTGACTACTTCCTCATTGAGGAAAACTTAGATGGTAAGATGAAAGGACTCAAAAGCTACTGTAGAAGTAGGACAAGGTTCTAAAACTTAAAGTGGCATATTAAATATAGCATTTTTTTACTTCATCCATTTCTATGGTCATAGTCTCCAACTCAATCTTAGGGCCATCTCTAAATACTTGACAGCATTGCTAGCAAGGGAATTGATGTTTATATTTTAATTTCTCCTGATTTATTAAGACTCCTTTTTTCTGCACAAATTTTGAGGTGTCTGTGGATATTATTCAAGCTATGGATTCGTTCAGATTGGAGGGAAAAAACATCTTTCTTCAAATAGGGTTAATTTTCTAGTGTAATGCATGTCATATAATATATTTAATCTGGTGGACCTCAGGACTTGAAATTTCAGAGTAGTTGCAGTAGCTAAAATTGCAGTTAGGTTACTCTAATAAATTAATACTGAAAACTCAAATATTCTTGGAACCGTCAGGTCATGCCACTGACAGAACTTGCTACTTCTGGGTTGTTCTGCCTCTTACCATAATGTAGATCTAAGAATTTCAAAGCCAAATCCCAGAAGAAGGATTGAAAGAAATTTCAACTGCAGAAGTCTGAAGTAGACATGAATGCTTTACCCTCAGTTAGAGTTGGGTCTTTCTAGTGTGGAGGTGGGTTCTAGGCTGTTGGAGTTCTCTGTATGAATTGGCAAAACCTGCTGTTCAAACCTCTCCTCGTGGGAAGGCTTCCCAATTTTGTCTGTTGTGGTTCTTCTCTACTGTCTGTGTTCCTACTCCTGTGCTTTGCGGTCACTAGGCTCTGGAAGAGAGGATGTTGCTTTTAAGTTTGTTGCTCCTGTCTCCCAGAATTACCTTCTTCTGGTATAGGTTTTTGTAGCCAAAGGACTGTATTAACTTGAAAGAAAAGTTCTAAATGGGAATTGTCACGGTGATGGTCCCTACTAGTTCATATTTCCTGGATGTTTTTGGAATTGTGTCTCTGGCAAGAAGTGAATGATGCAGGGCATACCTGTAGTGAATGGATGAGCCTGTTTATGATGGTCTTTCACACTTTATTGCCTGTAGAAATCTGCTGCTTTTCTACTTCTGTGTTTTCTTTTGCTTCTTTTTGGAATTCATTCCAATCAAAGTTGTGAAGAGAAAGTCTTTGAGTTTACTGATCACCAGGTAGATAAGAATTATTTTAGAAAGTTCTGTTTGCAACAAAATAACTAAACAGGGTTTGTTTTAGAGAACTGTTGAGTTCATTTTATTTTTCAGTGCAGTATTTCCTGCACTTCAGGAATATTAATTTTTAAATGTGAATTCTGAATAAAAACTTTGACCCTGAAATAAAATATAAAATATCCTGATGTCCTGCTGTTCTTCTTAAGCAAGGCCTGGAAAGAGAGTTCACTCTAGCTGTGAAAACTAGGGATTGTTTGCCATATGTGAAAAGAAAAAATTCTTCTATAACAACATGCCTTCTTTAATAGCTTGAGGAATTTCAATCTAGGCTGAAAGACAAATGTTTTGTCTGGCATATCTATGTTACAAGTTGCTTCTGAATAAAAGTATAGGGTATCCTTCACACCTGAAGTAGAAAAGCCACTCCTGAGGAGCCTCCATAGATGTACACCCAAGAGATGTACTCTATCTGTACAACAGACTTATTGGTTAAAAGGATGCATAATTAGTATCTGTGGTTTGCTTACAGAATCTCTATAAGAAGAGAGCCAGATGAGGAATCTGGTGCATTTCAGGGCTGGGGAGAATGTTTTCATCATACAAACACATGTTCTGAAAGCTTTAGTTTTGTACAAGAAGTTATTGTTTTCTGCAGAATTATTATACTGACATAGTCTTTGTGGCTTGCCTGAAAGAGTTCACTTTTTTTTTTTTTTTCTGCCATCAGAAAACTAGCTTCTGTAATGTATGGGTAAAGTCTAAAGCAGTCCTAGGACTGCTGTAGGGCTGTTCAGCTGGGTTTTGTATATGCCAGAGAACGGCTATGGAAGGTCAAAAGCAAAAGGCTGGCCAGTCTCTGAATTGTCAGAGCTTTCAATGTCTAGAGGAGGAAGAGGAATGATAAATAAAGATATAACAAAAAATATTCCAGAAACTGACTAAATGTTAGTGCCCTGACTTTAAGCATATGTGAGCACACTTTTTTTTGTGCCTATGTATACTTTTTCTTTCTTTTTGCTTCATCTAGTTTGACACTGTAATTGCAGAAGCGGCCAGCTTGATGTCCGGGAGCTGATCTCTCTGTACCCCTTCCTGTTGCCTACTTCCTCTTCATTTATCCGGTCCCATCCCCCTCTGCACGAGTACGCCGACCTGAACCAGCTGACCCAAGGGGACCAGGAGAAGATGGCAAAGTGCAAGAGATTCCTCATGAGTTACTTGAATGAAGTCCGCAGCACCGAGGTTGCAAATGGCTACAAGGAGGATATCGACACAGCTTTACTCAAACTGTATGCAGAGGCAAACCATGAAAGCCTGCTGGATCTCCTAGTTTCAGAGAACTTCTGTCTGTTAACAGATAGTGCTGCCTGGCTGGAAAAACACAAAAAGTAAGTGGATTTTTTTATTATTGCACCTTCTAGGCCAGATGGCACCTTCTAAACAGAGGGAAAATTGTCTTAGATGCTGTTGGCTTCTAGAACAATGTGTTTGAGTACTTGTAGTTCCTGTG
This sequence comes from Oenanthe melanoleuca, assembly GCF_029582105.1. Classification (NCBI taxonomy): domain Eukaryota; kingdom Metazoa; phylum Chordata; class Aves; order Passeriformes; family Muscicapidae; genus Oenanthe; species Oenanthe melanoleuca. The sequence goes on along the minus strand of NC_079333.1, from coordinate 84,471,892 downwards.
CTTACATTTGTCCAAAAGACAACTCAGTCTGAATTAGCATTATTAGAATTTGAAAATGTTGGTGAAAAGCTGTTACTTGAAGTCTAAGGTAAAGGAAATGAAAGAATTCTGTTTTTATCCTGGTAAATGCAGAATTCTTCATGAAAGTTTCTGTATCCAGCACAAAAATAAAGAATTGGTACAAGTTGGAGGGAAAAACGTTAATCATTTGCCCTTGTGATAATGGGAGAGTGGAATGGCTGCAGTAGTTTTATCCAGGCAGAGTGAAAAGATACCTTAAAGCATGCACTACCTTAGGTAAAAGGTATTAACCAGTTAGTGACTTGAAAATTGTAGTTGCTTATTCAGAGAAAGAGCTCTTATCGTTGCAAGCTTTCCATGTTCCACTGATTGACCAAAAAGAGGTTCCTTAAGATAACTGCAAATTACTTCAAACCAGACATACCAACAGGCAGAGAATTGACTCTCATTAAGCAAGAAACATTGGAGAGTAAATGTGTAAAATACAAATTCCAGGCTTAGGTAGTATGTCTGTTTTGGTTTTCATTTCTTTAACTTTAAACTGCCTGGTGCAGTAGTAGCAAATATAGTGGTGAGGAAGAGTCTTTAATTATGGTTATATTTGGGGTGATTTAATTTATTTCAGGTGTTTTGTTAAAGCTTTTTGGTAAGTGTGGTTTGTGTGACATACTTTTGCAAGTGTGAATTGAATGAATGTTAGGACATTGTTCCATGAGCACAGCCATTACAAAACTTGGCAGTATTTTTCTTACAGTACACAAAAACAACTCTGCAGTTGCACTGTACAAAGCTCTTCTTTGCCTGACCTGACTCCATGCCACAATAAAGAAAAAAGTTTCTGATAGTAAAAGAGAGTTTTAAATAAACACATAATAAAATATGATTTAATGACAACTGATAAACTATTGGATGAATAGTTACTTGGAGGTGTGTGTGTTATGTCTGTACATAAAGTTGACAGAATGGCATGGGGAGCATCTCTAATTGGGCACATACTTTGTGTAAGTTGGATCTAGTAACTACAAATTGTCTTGGGGACAGGAGTGATGGGGACACATTTTCAGGGCAGAACTTTTCTCCTTTGATTCATAAAAACAGCCTACAGAGACTTGTTCAAGTGTAGACATGGCCATGTACACGTCATTGTAAGCCATTATTTGTTGTACTCTGTACTAGTCAATCCATAATGAAATTAATGGGTAGCAATTTTAATATTATCTTCTTTTTCTTTACAGGTATTTTGCACTTGGTCTCCTGTATCACTACAATGGTCAGGATGCTGCAGCGCTTCAGGTTAGTATAAAGCTTTTAGTCATCTGTAAATCATTCCAAAATACTGTTTTAGCTCTGAGATAAAAATATGAGGCCTTAATTTATCTGTTTGAAAAGCTGTGATATGTGTGTATATGTATGTATGTGTATATGAGTAACTTGAAACTTATGCTAAGACTTCCTTGAATAAATTAATATGCTAGATGTGATAAGTCTGAAGAGCTTACTGAAGTTGACAGCTATTTAGATGCTGTCAGCATGGTATTTTTAAAGCAAAACTGTACATACCAGAACATATGTTTATACTCCTAGAAGATGGACAAAAGTGCTAAAATAATCAAGCAATCGCTTTAAAATATATTTATGGGACTCAAGGAGCATGTCCTGTGCTGATTGGTCTGTATACACACAGCAAAACAGCATTGTAATCTCATGGCAGATACTGACAGCAATTGGGAGGTACTTTCCTTGCCTGGTGATGAAGAGGGAACACATTGTGCAAGATCTGTGGGTTTCAGATGAGTTAGTAATCCCTTTGGAGACCTTCCATCTGATGTCAATAATACTAGCAGTGGCCTATACACTGCAGAATAAATAATTCTGTTCTCCCTGTCTGCAAAATTTCATCTAGAGAAATTAGAATGTTCTTGATGTGTCTCAGACCATATCCAGTATTTTAAGTTTGCCTTACTGTGTGGCTCTTTGAATACAATAATCACAGTAACCCTATCAAATGCATTCAGGTCAGTTATGTAAATAGTAATAATGGCCTGAGAAAAAAACAAGTAAGGTCAACAAAAACACGTTTGTCATGGGCAAGAAATCTTTGAAGAATTTTGATGCTGCAAAAAACAAGGTTTATTGCTAGACTAGTCTGCTAGGTGTGGCACATTTTAAATCCAATTATAATGTATATAAAAATAGTATCACATGGTACTTGTAATTTTTCAGTCAAAACAAAGGAAAAGCAGAAAACCAGTTTTTCTTCTAAATTGCATGTATAATTTGCTTTTAGTCTTGCACACACAGGACACATGAAAGGTACACCATGCATTGGAGAAAAGGACTTTTGATAAATCTTTCTTTGTGATTAGTGTACCTCCTTTAGTCACTCTCAGAATGAGAGCCCACATGATATGGGGTTTGAATTGGGTGAATATGGCAGGTGCAAGATAAGGGTGTGATGGCAAAAGTGAGTGACCAGCGATGTTCCTTGCAATTGGTGCTCTTGTCAACTCCTTCTAATTCCACAAGTCTTGCACTAAGTCTTTAGTAGCTCACATAAATTTTGATGTGGAAGAGCCAGTACATTTTTATGCACTTTAATCTGTGTGTTTTTGTTGCAGTTATGGGTGAAAATAGTTGATGGAGACATTGAAGATTCTACACGTTCAGATCTCTATGAGTATATAGTAGACTTCCTTACATTCTGCTCAGACCAAGAGCTAGTGTGGAAGTACTCTGAATGGATTTTACAAAAAAATGAGGAGGTTTGTGGTTGATACACTTTTCACAGAACATCAGTATTTCCCTGCAGTGGTGTTTGGGTTTTCCTAAATGCTGATTTTTCTTGATAGCTGATTGGACCTTTTGCAGAATAATTAATGCCAGTTAAGTAGTGATCTCCAGAAGAAAACTTGCAGGTTTCTAAATTCATCCAAGTCCCTCTATTAGCAAATGCTAGTGATAATTGCCTCTTTTTATTTTGAAAACACAGTTTAGGGCATGAAAAATACAGCATATCTTCTGTTTTCTTCATATTGAGTAAGATAATTTTCAAATCTTTAAATAAATAAATCACTTGGCAGGTTAGCTGTTGCTGCTGCTTCTTATTTTAAAGGGGATGGGTTGTATCTGTGTACACCAGGACATGGAATAAATAGCCTCCATTCAAGACAAAATTTCATTGCTAAAAGAATTAACTTAATTTGCCAAAAAAATAAAATAAAATTGTGCGGTGTTTGGTGTTGTATCAGACAGTCTGTGCTGTTAGAACTTGTCACTGCCTGATTTATATTAATTTAAGCATAGCTATTTTGTGCAGTGGCAGATTTCTAAGCTTTTGGTTTGGTAATTACAGAAGTCTCTTGCTCTGTCTGTATCATCGCATGTGAAAAAGGCTTAGAACATTCTGGTCTCTAATTTGAGCTTTCCTGCTGCAAAGGCTGAAGTCTCTTGTTCTGTTGTGATAATCCATTCAATACTTTTGTGGAAGTTGTGCCCAAGCCAAGGTTTATAGGCTGGGCAATGTATAGACAACAAATTGAGGTAGTGCAGATAGGAATGAGTGATATGAAAAGAACAGAGTAGTGTAATCCTGTGGTGTTGAGCAAAGTTATGTATTTATCTTCCTGAATAATGTATTAACAATAGTGCTATTCCTTTTTCATTTTAAATACTTATTTAATAAAATGGTGCCATTGAGTTCCTAAATGACTAATTATCTTCCAATTTACTCTTTCTAGGTTGGTGTACAGATTTTCACTAAAAGGCCTTTGGAAGAACAAGAGAAAAACAACATTAATCCAGATGATATCATCAGTTGCCTTAACAAATATCCTAAAGCACGTGTCAAATATCTAGAACATCTAGTACTGGAAAGAAAAATACAGGTGAGTTCTGTGAGAATGCTAAAAATAGGCATAGGATTCAGAATGAAGATTATGATCAACAAGCCTGAAAATGGGCAGTGTCTGGAAGAAATCAGCACAGTATGAAGTCTTCCAACTGTACTTAGAGTAGGGTAGGAGTGTTTTTAAGAGGAGGAGTGGATACTTTCATTATTTTGAATTTTTCAGTGCTTTTAATAAATAGACAGTTACTTATGTCCCCTCAGACTTAGGGTTTTTTTTTACATTTGGTTATTGCATACTTTTCTCTATCACTGATGAGGCTCAAACCTTCTTCTGGTAAGATCACAGAAAATAATCAACAACAGATTGAGCAACTGCTGATCCTATTGCACTGTGGCAGCAGTATATTAAAATTACTGATTCAGAGTTTTATACTCTGAAGATCTCTTTCTGGAGAGATCTAAACAATTAACAATCAAATTAAACCATGCACCCTTCACTAGAATGCCAAACCACTGTTGATGCTGAATGCCCCAAAGATGCATTCAAAAGTCCTAAGTGACAGTGATTTATACTTTTGGGGGGTTTTGCTGAATGCAAAAGCAGCCAATTCTATTTGGATATGAGACATTTTAAGCACAGGAGAAGTCCTTTAACCTGGAAATTAAGCAAGGAAATGAACACTGAAAGAACTCTGCAGAGCTGATGGTCAGTGCACTAATTCACATTCTTCAAATGCACATCAGATCAGTGGTTTCCCCTTATTGGTGTGTCTCTGATGTCATGGATATTTCCAAACCAACTTTTTGAGTTAAACACAGTGCCTTGTAAAATATTTGTGAAAATATTTTACAATTAAATCTACCTGTTAGTAAAAGCTGAGTTATAAACCAATTTTGGTCTTTAAAAATTACTAGATTGTTGTGAATGATTTAGTGAGAATGTTTAAAACAGTCGAGTCATCAGTTAGTTTTGATGAATATTGGATAGTGGATAACACAAAAAGCACTGTGCCTTCAGATTGCTTTTCTACGTCTGCTGGCTTTGTCAGTTTTTATTGCAGAAATAGAAAAGGTCAAAGAACATACCTGAATATGAGGAATCCTGTATTTACAGTGTGGTTTGTGAGGCTGCTCTGAATTGTTGTCTACCTGTATAGACAAAAAAAACTTAGTGGTTAATGCAAATTAAATAAGTTAAACACATTTCTATGTAATTAAGTAAATACTCATCAATGTTATTGCTGAGGCCAAGAGATTTGTAAACTGAGCTGACATTGTTCTATTCATCTGTAGAAAGAAAAGTACCATACTCATCTAGCTGTCTTGTACTTGGAGGCAATACTTCAGCTAAAATCTGTGACCACAGATAATTGTACAGAAACAACTGAACTGGTGTTGAAACTTCGCAGTCTGCTTCAGAAATCTGATCTTTACAGAATTCGCTTTATTTTAGGTAGGTTGCATGTTGTCTGTTATAAATGCTGTATGTGATTTCCAGCTGGACACAAATAATAGTCCTTACAAAGACAGAAAACTAAAAGATCTAAGGTTGAGAAATCTATTTGCCAAGGATTTGTTTATTACCCATAACCCTGGAACTCACTTTGGGGTTCATGTTAAATAAAAATATGAGCACCTTTTTAAGTGAAAAGAGCAACATACGTGTTACTGTTGGTATAAGGCAAACAATAGTTGATCTAAATATTATATTTTCCTTTATCAATGCTTATAATGGTTAATTTTTAGTGTTTCATCCACTGGAATGCAAACATACAATGCAATTAAGCAAGCCAAGTGTTTAAATCTTCTCTGGTTTGGAGGATTATGGCTGAAGAATGATGGAATAGTGGATGAAAAGGAAGTGACTTTTTGAAATTGAATGGGAAGAAAATCCGGTGTATGTGGAAATAAAAATGGCTGAGTAGCAACTAAAATAATTTACCACTGTTTTTTGTTGTGTTGTTTTTCCAGGCAGCAAAATGTTATATGATGGATAATGTACAAGTAGAACACTGTCATTGAAACTCTTGTTCTTTTTAATCTTTTAGTCAATTTTTAAACAAATTTTTCAAGGCAAGAGTTACAGAACAGATTATTCTCTTGAAATCCATGTACTCCAAAATAAAGGATTTCTCACATGACTAGTCTTACATTACATGAAAGTGAGATTAGTTCAAGGTAGCGTCTTCCTCCTTGATAACCAAAACATTTTGGTGAGAAAAACATTGTATTTCCATGCATTTTACATAGGTCTATGCCAAATCTTTGTCACCTTTACAGTAATTAGATTATTTTCTACTTTATTTTGAAACGCCAGATGAACTTGCCATTTTACCTGCCTATTGCTGACACTTTAGCTTTCAACTGGATTAAGGGTTTGTAGTGTCCTTTTCTTAAAGGGAAGGACTATTTGATTTTTATTGTCTTTTATGAAGATTATTCTGTGACCTACAATATTGGGAGAACCAGCAGTTTAAAATATTGCTGCTTCATCTTACAGTTTATTACACATGGTAGGAGTATCTGCTAGAATTAAAAGGTGTCAGTGACAGTGGTTTATCACCTATTATTAATTTCTTTGTCTCATATTTTGTGGTGCTCTTTTTGTTAGAGGTGTGTTTCCATACATCTGAGCATTCCTGTACTTACAAGCGTCTACCTTCTCTCTAGTTGCCATGACTGGGAGAGGGAGCAGTTGTCTCCTCCACTGAGCAGATATCACCTTGTTTCTCATTTAACAGACAAAATCCAGGGCACAGACCTTCATATGGAAAGTGCAATTTTATATGGGAAGCTAGAAGAGCATGAGAAGGCTTTGCATATCCTTGTCCATGAGTTGAAGGACTTCCATGCTGCTGAGGATTACTGTGTGTGGAACTCTGAGAGCAGAGACGTGCAGTACAGGCGGAGGCTTTTCCATCTGCTGCTGTCAGTGTATTTGACTGCAGGCACTTCGGATTGCGCGCTCGTCATGGCTGCTGTGGATCTCTTGAATAACCACCCTGCGGAATTTGATGCAGGTCTAGTTCTGCAGGTGGTGCCTGACAGCTGGTCAGTGCAGCTCCTCTCCCCATTCCTGGCTGGAGCAGTGAGACAAAGCATTCACACAAGAAGAATGACTCAGGTGGCACTTGGCTTAGCACAAGCTGAAAACTTAATCTACAAGCACGAGAAGGTAGGTTACTGGGGTGTTTTTAAATAAAAGCACTTCAAAGCTTTGCAGTCGAGTCCTTTGATATACAGTAATCAAAGAAGTTTTCATGTCTTTGGCATTTATTGGGGTTTGTTTTTTTTTTTTTTTGCCATGACAGCTAGATTCAAAATTAATTGTATGTTTTTTTCTGTAAAACAAAGGGAAAGTAGGGACCTTGAAGTAGGAATAACCTTAGTGAGCTCTGGGCTGAATATGAAGAGAATCTGGGATTTACAGATTAACAAAGTTCTTGCAGAAGCTTTAACAAGTGTGAGTTAGCGTTCCTTTTACTAGCAGGGAGTGTCAGTATTTCCAATTCAATTTTTTTTACAGTGTCAGCTGTAAAAATTTGTTAAAAAACCTATCCAGCACTTAGTATTAATAGAAGCTTGTTAGTAGATTTTGTTAATGGTAAATTCAGTTGTGAAGCTTTCTTCTATTCCTAGGTAGGACAGTGTTGCTTAGAGTTCACAGCAGATTCTTTAAATTGTTTTTGTTTTATTCATTTGGTACAGTTGCAATTATGCTCCATCATTTCCCTTCCTTTCTGGTTAGATTCACATTTGGAATTTTTCCCCCTCTCTTTAGGTTAAACAGAAAGGAGCCCCGATTCTTCTTTCAGACAAAAAGGTGTGTCAGGTGTGCCAAAATCCTTTCTGCGAGCCTGTGTTTGTAAGATTCCCAAATGGGAGCATGGCCCACACGCACTGTGCTGCAAACAGACATCTCAATTCCAATGTGACTCATCACTCTCCCAGCTCCAGCAATCAGACTTGAAATATTCCCACAGTTCCCATGAAAAGTGGGCTGGAAAGGAAAAAGTGCAGCTACTTTAAGTATAAATCAAGATGGACAGCTAGTTTGTGGGTTAATGGGAAGACTTCCAGTAAATATGAAATACTGCTACTTATCTTTTTGATTTCTAATGAATGTAGATAGAAAATTCACTACCAGACATGGAGAGGTGCAAATATGGGCTCTTCTGTGAATAGGAGTAAACACTTAAGAGAAAAGGAGCCTTTTCATCACAGTGAGGACGAATGTTACAGAGTGAAGGCAAACAGTTGTTTTAAGAATTGTCACTTTGCACTGACTGTGGTGTTGATGAATTTGTGGAGGGGAAGATGGCATCTATTGGAGTTGGAATTCTTGAAGAGTGATGGGACAAGATTGGCATTGTGCAGCTTACTATGAAGACAGATGTGCATCGATTTTAGTGCTTGCTGCAGCATGTCTTCTTTTGGGCTGGATTATCTTCCCCAGGATCACATTATCAACTTCAGTTGTTTTGCTCTACAAAATGTTGGCTTTTGATGCACTTTTTAGTACCTCCCTTCGATCCACTTGCTATATGGAATTTAAATGTAAGCACTGCTCTGTTAGGTTTATGGTCCTGCAGTTACTGTAATGTACTGAGTGGAAACCTATAGCCTCAATCACACAGGTGAGCTTGGAAGAAAAAAAATTGTCTGGTCAGACTGTAGTCACTTTTTTATGGGGGAAGAGGCCCTGACTTTAATACTGATTTATTTATTAATATGCAAATATGCTGTACATACAGTTGAATAAATTGATCTTATCTAGCATTTCTTTGGAGGATTAAGATGTAGCTGATGCATAAGTGTACAGATTATGTGCTAAGTGTTTGCTATAACATAACTTAGGCAGGTTGGAGCTCCACAAAAATAGGTTTTAGTGCTTATGGATGACTTTGTGCAATCAAAACCACAGAGAGAAGTTATAAAATGATAAGAAATCTACAAAAGTGCACTACAGGGGTACTGGGTTTTTTATATTCTACTAAATATTCTGTAAACTAAAATTTTTCAAATAACACAAACCCCTTACTTAACTGCCCTCATATGTATTCACATTGCTATTTAGCTATTTTAAAGCAGTTGATTTAAAAGATGCAGCTTCCCCCAAGAGAGGTTAAAATGACAACATTAAATAAAAGTTAAGTATTGCAAAGTGGAAGCATTTCTTTTAATTCTTTAAAGCTCTAATAAACAACAGGCTTACTGACCAGCATGCAGAAGGGATGCATGGAGTCCAGGTCCTGGACCCACACAGACACCCCAGAATCACACCATGCCTCAGAGTGTTGTCCAGGTGCAGCCTTCTTGTACAGAAAGGCTGGCTAAGGAAGCTGCTTTCTGCATACAGTGCTGCCTCCAAAAGGGGCAGCAAGACCTCACCAGGGGAAAAGGATATCCATCACTTTCTCACAGAAACATGCAATGATTTGGGGTGAAAGGGACCTTAAAGATCATCTATTCCAAACCACCTGCCACAAGCAGGGGAACCTTCCACTAAACCAAGTTCTTTAAAGCCTCATCCAGCCGGGCCTTGAACACTTCCAAGAGGTGCTCCAGCCCTGTGATCATCACTGAGGCCTTATTCCCAACTCGTTCCAACAGTTCAACATCTTTCTTGTACTGTAGGTCCCAGGCTGTACTTAAGGTGTGGAGTACTTTGAATCTTTCTCATTCCTGATTTTGAATATGGAAAGTATAACTGTTGTGTTGAATCTTCTTTATTTTCGAAAGCCCAAGTAAAGAATTTTGTAGTGCTTTGTACTAAGTAATGTAAGCCACATTTAGTGAGAGGCACTTCAAAGGAAGTCAAGTGTGGGCATTTCTGACTCAGTTCTGGCATAAGTGACTCTGCTGTGGCACTGGTATGAGCAGATTATCTTGTAGTCATGGGTTTTGAACACTGTGTATACAACTGGCAGTAATGGTATAGAAAAATTTGTAGTCCCCTGTCCTCAAAATACTTGCTGGTAAGAGTGGAAGTGATTTTTGTAAAGACCCTATAAACCTTTTGTGTACACTAGCATGCATTTCTTAAAAAATACTTTTTTTCCTGCTAGCATCCTAACTATGGTTTTGTTTCTGTTTAGTAAGGAAGTACTAAAACAAGGACCCCCTCATGATTTAGAGTGATTTTAGCCACTTAGTAGTGATGAACTACTGCTGCAATGGAATAAAGATCATATCATTCCAGACCTCAGGAAAGTTCTTCCTCACTATTGCATGAAAAAGTATGTCTATAAAAGATTAAACAATTCTTTATTAATAGTCAATATCTTTTTGCAGGTATGTACTATGGCTAAAATGCAGCAACACCATACAGAACAATTCAGAAATCAGAATAATGCAAGCCAGATTTTTGCAATCCAGTGTGGTTAATATTTAAGTTGGGGGCCATTAGTTCTTTTAAGCCCAGTCCCCCAAAATGTGGACTGGAAAAATTGATGTTGCATTCATATGTTGTTACCTGTTGCTTTGTTAAGTTTTATACTAGAACTCATTTGAATGACTTAACATGGAAATCCCACAGTAACTAAAGGAAAAAGCAAAGAAAGCCAATGTGAGGCTGAGGCAGAGCAAGAGCTCAGCAGGGAGATGGCAGGTGGATGATGTTCTTCCTGTGTGTGCCCAGCACATGAGCAACTGGGATAATGCCCAAGCAGAGGAGATGTCAGCCCACGTCAGAGTCTTGTGTGGTGTTCTGTGCTTTGTCACCAGGAAATTGGTGAAAGGTCTGCATTCAAATTTCCTTAGGTGGGACAAGTGAGCACCCCCTGGTAAGAGAGCTTCACTCTGGAGAACCTGAGTTCATTCCTTCTTTTGTTTTGGCACTGTGAGTTTGCTGATATCTTGATTTATGCACCTGAAGTCCTGGGTCAGCATTGCTACTGTGGTAAGTTATGGCTGCAGCAGCATGGAGGGAGTGAACAGGGAAGGAACCAGATTTGGGTATTAATTGCTGACTGCATGTGTGAAGAAGAGGAAGAAAGGAGGAATATTTATCTGACCATTCTTCTAGTTTGGAAATTAAATGCTTTCTGGGAGTTAAAGCTCAATGTGATCTTTTTATCTCCAGTTAGGGAATATGGTGTCTAAGACCTGCCCTTGAAGAGTGGAGATTCTGCCAAAATATTTATCCTTAATTTAGCTGTTGCTAAATTATTTGAAATTCATCTCTCTCACTTTTTCCAATGAGCCTCTTCCAACTTTGTATGTGTGAGAACCAAAGCAGTAGTGCAAATATTTTTTTAATGTGACCCTGTGTCTGTGATTCAGAACATAATAAATGAGATTAGTCTCTTACACTGATGTCTCTGCAGGTATCAAGACACATTTGTCTAACCTGTGACCTCCAGTTAGTGGAATACTGCAGCTTTGACTTTTAGCCATCCACTGCTACAGATGTGATGATACATACAAAAAGCACTTGTTAAACTTTATTCTACACTTTCATATCTCCACACTTTTTCACATAAAAATTATTGTGATGTGTATATGTCTTCATATGCAGTTTTTCCCTCTTTAAGTAAAAGGAAGAATAATAAAAAAATTGTTCAGAATCTGGCACTCTGCTCAAAATAAGATTCATGGCTGTATATTCATGAGAAAGAATTCAGTTGCATCTTCATTTCTTTTGTTTAAATGGATAAGTTGTGACATTGAGATCAGTATTCTTGTAATATTGTCAAAGCCAGGGGAAAATAAGCACTTGGGGTTTGTTACACAGAACACACCACAGATAGCTGTGAACTGATTTGTTCAGGCAGCCCATACTGAGATGGCTCAGGTGTGCACAGGAGTCCAGGTTACAATGAGAACTTCTCTCTTTGCTCCCCTTGCTCCCAGTCTCCAGAAACTTTCCAGCCTTTGTTACCTGATTGATATCACTCTTCTAGCACTTAACTGACATGGGTACAAATCTCAAGAGGTCTGGGGGGACTCCTGAGCAGATCTGTCTTCAGTAAAATGTCACTTTATTGCTCAGCCACATGAAGCCCTACTAATGTGAGCTGTGGAAAAGTGGTGGTAGGGACAGAGTATGTGTGTGTTTTCTGGGAGCTTTATTACATGTTTAAACACACAAGCATTATCCTGACTGCTGAGTCTTTATAACAACATCTGTTCTTTGCAGGACTCCTGTCCTGAACGACATTAAAAATATTTTGTTTTACACTGTTCTATCAAGAAGTAATTTTTTATTTTATTACTTTTCTGGTTTGATGCAGTCTCTATTCAGCATGGCTCTAAGTGCTTTATTAACATCCTGCTGTTCATAACAGGCAACAACTAATACATTTTCATTGTGAGCTCTCTTCCTATTGCCTGTATTTGCTAATTAATTTTTCTCTTGCTGTACAACACTTTGGGGCTTATGCCTTGTGAACACTGGTAATTAAATGTGCTGCTACTTTTTAAGGGAAAAGAAGAAAAGTTAATAACATTCTGTAATGTATGATTGATTTCAAAATTGAAGTTCCCCTGCAGTAAATTTGTTCAGATGGAAGTTTGTACTGTTAAGGCTTTTGGACTTAGTGGTTATATTGGTGAACATACACAGCAGTATGTGGAATGTACAAATGTATAAATATGTTGATTTTTAATAAAATAAAATCTTTTAATTACATTTGTCACAGATTTATAGATACATAAACCCTGGAATGGGAATGTCCAAGTGAAGGGAAAAGATTATGTACTGATAAATAGAGGATTCATCAGGGGGACTGACAGAGGGGTCAGATCCCTGACGTGGAAGTGAGGCTGGTGCTTACATACTCTGCAGAAGGCAGTGGTGTTGGTGTTCCTCATCTTCCTCCTCACTGCTCAGGACTAATTCAGGGCCAAAGGAGCAGCTGCTCCCCAGCTGCAGCAAGAGGGGCCAGAGCCACCCCAGTGGCACTGTAGGATAAGGAAACACCAGGAAAGGAGGGTGCAAGGGCTGGTAAAGAGTCTGTGGTAAGCCAAGGAAACTGGTGTGATCTCCAAGGGGACTGAGAGAGGAATGCAAAGGAGAAGTGCAGCAGAGGAGTGTTTGGGGCATGCAGGTGTGACCTCGTGCAGCAGCTCTCCAGCCCAGCTGTGCCAGGCAGTGCAGGCTCTGCCAGTGCTCAGGACAGGTTGTGTGCTCAGCTTAACTGGGCATCCATCAGGGCAAAAAGCCAACACAGAGCTTCTGGGAAGGGCTCTTGTTTAGAAGTTCAGGTCTGTGATCACTTGACAAGGATTCTACAGCCCCACAGGTAAGGTTTGTTCCTCTGGCTGAAGTGAAGGCTGTGGGAGCATTGGTGGGTGCTCAGGATGCCATTAACAGAGGGTGCTTGGGATGCAAGTGTTGAGTGCAGCATGATGCTGGAAGGAATGAAAACTAACACAACAAGCATGACTTAGCTCAGACAGCAGGAAATACACCCTGGAAAGCCCTGGTTTGCATTTCCCCATCCATCCATCGATCCATCCATCCATCCATCCATCCATCCATCCATGGAAAGGTAACACAGAAAGCATTAAGCCCCAAACCCAGTTGTGACTCCAGCACAGTGGGATTTCAGCTAGTTTTGCCTCTAGACACTGGTTAGAAAATGGTCCATGCTAATCATCCAGATTGCAGCTCCTTCCAAGACAAATAATCAATAGAGTATAGGCTGAGTTGAGGCAGAAATGAGTCCCAAAGGTGCAGCAACTGTAGCTGCAGGACAGCATAGGGTCAGAGAGGCCAGGGCTGCCAGAGGAAAGCTGATGGCTGAGCACATGGCAGGTTTTCAGTAGATAACAAGGCTGATTGCAGTGCCTAAAAATCCAATAGCAGTCATGAACATCATTACCAATGCCTATAATTGCCAATAACCCCCTGAAGGTATTGTCCTGTAACTACCTTGTCAATATGGTATTTGCATTGAGTGGGGCCTGACCATCCCAATGCTGGTTAAATCCTAGAAAAATCTAGGCTGGTTGGGTTCTTGGGAGATGATGTTGTCCAAGCCCAACTTAATGCTGGGTCATCCTGTGTCAGGTTACTTGTCTTGTTTTAAACCAGTGTTGGCAAGCTTGAAACCAGATTGGCAATGGTTCAAGTGTCTTCTTGGCATGTTTTACCAGAGGCATGTATTGTTTAAACGACCACAATACTTTATTAAAGGAAGGTACAAGGCTAAAAGGTACATATGTCTTGAATAAATAGTTTAGTTTGTTTTGTGGTGTGGGTTCTTTTGTCAGTTTGGTTTTTTGGGGGAGAGTATTTGTTTGTTTGCTTGCTTGTTTTTGTTTGTTTTTGTTTCTCCAAATATTACAGTAAGACTAAATAAGCAGGGGATTTCTAAAACTTAGCTACTTACTGGTGACAGCTTCAAGATTATTCACTTTGTGCCTGGAGAAGTTATAATCAAATAAAAGGCAAGTTCTTTATATCTGTTTGAAAGTCACAGACAGCATGCAAAGATGTTTCAATCCCTTTAGTCCCTCTAACATACAAGGTTACTCTGCAGTGTCATGCCAGAAAGCTCCCAGAGTGTGACAGAAGTAGGGGTTTTTCTACTTGAATCACAAGCAGCTGAAGATGGGGAGGGAGGAGTACAGGATGGATTTGTATCTGCTTTTTTAAAAGATGTCATTCACTGGGGATTTGTATTTGCAAAGCAAAAGAAGGTTTTCATTTCTGTCCTTTTTTGATCCATCTTTAGGTTTTTACTTGTCATATCTCATTTCAAAGCATCTCTGTGGCCCTTTGTGACACGCTGATTTGTCAAGCAGAAGTTTTAGTGTTCCTGCTTCAAAACCCTCCTGAAATCTCTTGTTCTGGATAGCAGCCACTCAGTACATCCCCTCCAGATACTCCAGTCAGTGTGTCAGGAGTACTTCTCATGGCTGCTCATTCTGTAGTGTGAATGGCCATAAAACTGTGCTGGTGTCATGGTTTAACCCCAACCAGCAGCTCTGAGTAAGCCCTGCTCATTAATAAAAATAAATCTCCATGTTATCAACCCTGTGTTCAGCATAAATCCAAAACACAGCCCCATGCCAGCCACTGTGAAAAAAATCAACTCTATCCCATCCAAAACCAGCACAGATGGTCAAAACTAAAAACTGCAAAGCCAAGAAATCTCAGTCCCAGAGGAGGGAGGAGCCTCTTGTTAAGCTGCTGTTAATTATCAATGCCTCAATACCCAAAGCTTTTGGTTTTCCCATCTGTCTGATATCAAATCACAGGAGTCTGTAGTGTTTCATACCAATAATCACTTGTGCTGATAACTTTCCTCCCTGTGGAAGGGAAAAGGGGAAGATTTTCTTGATTGAAGCCATGCCATTACAAGATTTAAAGGCAGCCAAAAAGAAGACCTGACAGGGCCTATTTTCAAAGCAAGTGCCCTTAAAAGCACCAGGTGGGCTCTGGATGCAAAAGCCAGGCCTCATGAAACAATGAGCAAGAACTAGAATAACCTAGAATTCTTAAATGGAAAAAGCTCAGGAGTTGAGTAGGCAAAAAGTTTTAGAGGTTTGCAAGCAAATTCCCCATCTTGTGTCTTGTCAAGTCAGGTTTTGACTTCTGTCAAAGCAGAACAAACTTCAATGACTTTTAAATTGCAGAGCTCCCTCCATGCAGCCCCTTCTCACTGCCTTGGGAATGAGCCACACTCTTCCAGTACTCAGGGGCTGCCAGCCTGCTCTGTCCCCAGGCTGCTCTGTCCCCAGCCTGCTCTGTCCCCAGGCTGCTCTGTCCCAGATTGCTCTGTCCCCAGGCTGCTCTGTATCCAGACTGCTCTGTCCCAGACTGCTCTATCCCCAGGCTGCTCTGTCCCCAGACTGCTCTGTATCCAGACTGCTCTGTCCCCAGCCTGCTCTGTCCCCAGACTGCTCTGTCCCCAGATTGCTCTGTCCCCAGCCTGCTCTGTCCCCAGACTGCTCTGTCCCCAGATTGCTCTGTCCCAGACTGCTCTGTCCCCAGGCTGCTCTGTCCCAGGCTGCTCTGTCCCCAGACTGCTCTGTCCCCAGATTGCTCTGTCCCAGACTGCTCTGTCCCCAGGCTGCTCTGTCCCAGCCTGCTCTGTCCCCAGACTGCTCTGTCCCCAGATTGCTCTGTCCCAGACTGCTCTGTCCCCAGATTGCTCTGTCCCAGGCTGCTCTGTCCCCAGGCTGCTCTGTCCCAGGCTGCTCTGTCCCAGCCTGCTCTGTCCCCAGATTGCTCTGTCCCCAGGCTGCTCTGTCCCCAGACTGCTCTGTCCCCAGATTGCTCTGTCCCAGGCTGCTCTGTCCCCAGGCTGCTCTGTCCCAGGCTGCTCTGTCCCAGCCTGCTCTGTCCCCAGATTGCTCTGTCCCCAGGCTGCTCTGCCCCCAGACTGCTCTGCCCCCAGACTGCTCTGTCCCCAGGCTGCTCTGTCCCCAGGCTGCTCTGTCCCCAGGCTCTGTCCCCAGGCTGCTCTGTCCCAGACTGCTCTGTCCCAGGCTGCTCTGTCCCAGACTGCTCTGTCCCCAGACTGCTCTGCCCCAGGCTCTGTGTGTCCCTGGCCACCTTCTCTTACTTGGCCACACCTTGTTCTTCCATGTCCTCCTGGCTGCAGAGCTGTGTGGCTTTTGGGGCAGTGCAGGCTTGGCCCCACCTGGAGCACTCCCTCTGCCTGGATTTGACAACTTTTCCCCTCCAGTCTTGTATCAACTTCATAAAATTTGATATTAGGTTTTAGTAAAATGCTAGAAGGTAAACCTGAGGTAAAACTAAACTGTCTTTATTAAGCAATGTTGCATTAAATAAAAGCAAAGCTGTGCTCTAACACAACAATCCATGGTATCTTGGTAGAAATATCTTTTTGTGTTAAAATGTTTTTATACATCCACTACTTTAAGGAAGTCTCTATGGTGAAACATTGTCTTCAATGATTTTACTAAGGAATCAGTATCTTATACATTGACTTACTGTTTTAATACCAAAAAGAGTCTGAAGGCATTTGTAAGCAGTCCTGTCACCTCCTGTCCAGCTCTGCAGAGGTTGAGGAAGCCAAGGGGACAGCCCTGCTGCCTGAGGACTTGCATCACACAATAAATAGCAAGTATCAGTGGTGGGGGTAAGCTGGCAGAAGTGGAGGAAAAGATGAGCCCAATCCATATTTATTCATCATGTTTTATCTAGATACTTGAGTGCTGCATAACCCAGCACCTAAGTGCAGTGTGCTACCTGCAGCATCAGGTCAGACCCCTGCCAGAAAACTCATACAATGCCCTGTTCAGGTAGCCTCAGCAATGAAAACCATAAAAAATCTAGCAGCTTTGATGTGCTTATTTTATGCATCATCAAAACTACCTGTTGTAGTTTTACTCAGCTGTCCTCCTGCTGTCACAGCACTGGGAATGCTCTGATACACAAAGTTTTTTGCTGTTCTTTGTAATATTTAAGGGGAAGAAAACTGTACCCAAGGTAGAAAATTACCTAATTTCTCCTTGAATACTGTCATGCCTTACCTGTGAAATGATAGTGGTGGTTCTAAAACTCTCATGGGTTGTACTTTCCAGTAGGTGAAATAACCACAATGCAAGGAAAGCAGGCAGCACCAGCACAAGTGGAGTCCTCACCAGAGTAACCAGTCCTTGCCAGTATAACCAGTCCTCTCCAGCAGAACTTTGCTCCCTGTAGCTGTGGGATGTTGTGGGGGCAGAAGCAGCTCCAGCACTGTGGTGAGCACAAAAGTTCAGAGGCAAATGTGCCACAGGCTCAGCTGTGCAGCAAAACCTGCTGGTTCCAAGGTGTCCTTTACTCATCCTTTTCCAGTGGAGGCTTCCTTTGAGCCAGGCCCAGCAGCAGGTGAAGGCTGGGCACTCAAGAGGGGACATGCACAGTATCTACACTGCTCTTCCTAAAGTGCAGTGATGAAGAGATGCATCACAGATGGGTACCAACTTCAGTGCCACACACCCTACAGCAGAACAGTAACAATATTATAAAAAAAGAAAGATTGACTCCCAGCATTCAGCTGACTTGGTGATGCCCCAGCTCTTGCAGTTTAGTTGTTTCCTCCATCACATTACCCAACCTGGCCTTGGGAGCAATGTGCTCTGATGGCACCAGCAAAGGTCACCAAACAAATCCACACAATAAAAAAGACTGGCAGCTTTATCTCTCATGGCATAAGGAGGCAAGTATCATGCAGAGGCAATGTTTATTCAGGTCATGCTTGTCACTCTGTGTGGATTCTTACCAGAAAATTTTAAAACCTGAAGACGTGCCCCAAAGATGAGTACATTTTTCCTCTCATGTAATCCTGGAGAATAAATTTCCAGCTTTAGCTGGAAAAGAGCTCTAACACTATAGAGTTATGCTAGCAAGAAGCCCTTCTTCTTCCTCCCTGCTCCTTGCCCTAGTCACCTTTGAGACATTTTTATTCCATTTGCTGTCTCCCACTACTATATTTTAAAATTGTAATAATGCAAGTTCCATTCCTGCACAGCCAACACATAAAGCTGATTAATTCAGCCTCTCTGTAATTATGCACACTGCTTCACTATAGTGTTTCACCCCTTAAATAGTGTTTAAAAAAAAGGTCACACTACATTGTTCCATCAATAGTACTTTAGAAACTGAAAAAAAAACCCCATGCCCACAGAAAATGTCAGGGGGCTCATCCAAGTACCCTGAGCTTACAAGCCCGAATTTAAAAATGAACTTTACCTGAACAATTGTCAGTGCTTTAAGTAGTTGCATTTATTATTTAAGGTCCAGCACAATTCAGATTGTTTTTTAGAGAGAATAGAGGAGAGCAGCCACAAGAGAGCAAGAGAAAGAAAAGAAAAGACGGGGGAAAATAAGATTCCCTCAGCTTTAGGACTGCCTGGAGGGCTGGAGGCACCTACACGTGAGAATGGTGGCCCAAAGAGCCAAGTGAAGTCTTGAAGTCCAAAGAGCCAAGTCTTTGTCTCCTCTCTTCCTCTTGGCTCATCCCAGCTGCAAGTCTTGGGCTGCACTCTCAAGCACAGTGCTCCTCTTGTCACCCTGACCCTCTGTGCTGGTGGCTGGGAAGGGACAGGGACTGCACCTGACTCGTGACATTTTTGTGCACAACCATAGCATCACTATCTCAGTGATATGGCAAAGTTATACCAAGCAGATTCACTAGAAAGGTGGCTTATTTACAGCTTTAAAATATATACAAAAAGGACAATAATGAGCCTACTTAATGATCATGAAACAGATTTAATGCCATTTAATTACTGCACCTGTACTAAAAGGCAGAAGGAAAAATATAATTAAACTCCAGAATTAGAAAGAAGGGGGAAAACAGTCCAATAATAGCTACTTCACTAATAAACATAAAGGTTATAAGTGGAATCCCCAGAATTTCAAATTCAAAATATATTTGTAAAAGTGAAAAGGTTAGAGGCAGAAAAACAATAATCAGGCAGCCAAAAGTAAATAATCCATTAATGATGCACATCTGCTGAAGTGATGGAGTGAGCAGGATGCAGGCTGGGCTGAGGAGCAGCAGGGTGGGCACATCCAGAGCCACCATCCCCTGCCAAAGGCAGGGAAACAGGGTCACCAGCAGCAGGCACTGGAAACTGCTCCTGGGGGAAAGCTGTGCTTACAGGGCAGAAGCTGGTGGCCAGAGGGAAAACAGCAGGCTGCAGCTGGACAGATGCCTGGGGAAAATCACAGGTGATGCAATGGAGAAAGCTGTGGGAAAAGGAGAGTTAGCCAGCTTTTAACCACAGACATGGCAGCTTCACTCTGCCACTCACCTTCCTCAGCTCCCTCTTGTAAAAACAATTTCAGGTCACTGACATGCATGACAAAGAAGGGTGGTGTCTTCTCACTGAGGTTGGCAGCTTGCTGCGTTTCCTTTGGATGCATTTGGGGTTTAGGTCTGTAAAACCCATTAATGACCCCTGACATTGCAGGAACAAAGGACTTGGAACAACAAATCAGTGTGATTATGCAGAAGCCAGTTTACTGTTTACCTTATACCCTACTTATACACTCTAAAACTACCGTCCACATGATCACACATTATTTTATTGATGCCTCTGTCTTGTCCACACGCTCTGCACACACCTTGAAGGAAATATGATTGGTTATAGTCCAGTGCTTCATCATCCATCTTTATCTTGGTTCTTCTAATCTTAGTATTCTGCTTTTCAGCCTCTTCTGTCCCAATTTATCACAATCTGTGTTTCAGTAGCCTTGACAAATTCCAGAGTTTGATAAAACATCTGAAAGACAGCTAAAAATAGCTTGGCTGGTGCACCTGGTATAAACTATGGCCTAAACTATTCAGTTATATTGCTACACAACACCTTGTGCAGAATGTGCCAGGGGGCAAACTTTTCCAGATCCCTGAAGTAAAACAGACTCCACACTGCCTCAGCACTGCACTGTCTGGCCCCACAGCACAGGCAGGGATGGGCACAAAGAAGGAGCTCCCACATCTGGGAAGAGCTGCTGCCCTGGTACCCACATTACTGCACCCCTGTGTGACCTCTGGGGTTTTGTGTCTGCTGAGGCACTGAAATGTGAGGTGTCTGCTGAAATGAGCCACTTTGTCTTATTCTGCTCTGAAGCAGAGGAGGTGTGTGCTCTGATGTGGGTGTATCTTTTGGTCACCCTTCCCCAGTGACCCCTCTCTCCTGGAGTGATCCTGAGGTTGTGAAGGAACGTTTGTTCCCTGGACATTTGAATAACTCAGTGTCTTGGCCCAAGGTATGGAATTGCTGTGATGCTCACTTTGTGCTCAGGTGCTTTCCCTGGGAGCCCAACTGTGAAACACCTGCTCTGAGGAGCTTTGCAGATCATGTGTTTCACTTTTGGATGTCAGAAGGGATGAGACACCACCACAAGCAGGGATCTACTGATGCAGTAGGGCAGGAAAAAAATGTTACCAAAAAGGATGATATTGAACAAGGAGTGAAATCAGGTCATTTCTGTAAGATCTTGCTCACAGTAAGAAGGCTGGTCCTTTCACAGAATTGCAATGCTGAGATGCACAGAGAGCCCTGGTTTAGCAAGGCTTGCTTACATGGAAAATCAATATGATTTTACAGTGCTTTGATAACCATGATGGACATTTCTCTTTGAGGGAGGCAAAGATCTGGACTTGGGAAGCAAAGGTCTTTGGCACAAGAGCACACTTAGGCAAGCTTTCTTTTTTCCCCAGCAGAAAATAGTTCCTTCAAGTACCCTAAGCAATGCAGAATAAAATATTTTTTCCATCAAAATTCTCTGGACTCTTGAAACATGAAAAATGTGAAGCTGATTTTCATTATAGTTATTGGGCTGACAATAGGCACAGGGAGGCATTGAAAACCATTTGAAGAAATATTTTGAGCTTAGACTATAAAGTAAACAAAGAGGGAATGGTTTGTTCTTTGAGGAAGAAGGAATTAAATAGTTGTCCTGTAATTCTCACTGCAGAAACGTGTTCCAGGACAGAAGAACCACTCCACTGTAGAACACATACCAAGCTATTCAAAGGCCCACAGAAATATCTTAATTTTTTAAAAAGAAGCTTTTTGGTGTTTGGACTGAGAAGCCTGCAAGTGTGTCAAATTAATTGATGATTGCTAATTTATATCTCCCTACTAGCACACAGACATATTTGTTCTCAGTTTAGCTCCTGGATATTCTCCCTACCAATGCTTAAGGCAGATTTTATTATTGAATTGAAAGCTGAAAAGAAGCTTCATTTTTATCTTACAAATTAAAAAACAATATGTAACCAGGAGATACTTCAATTTATCTACATTTCACCTTTAGTTGCAAGCAAGTCTTAATTAAACAGCCATTTTAATTCAGATGGCATTTCTAATTCAAGGAATTGATGTAGAAAATCTAATAAACGAACTAATAAAAAATCATGCCCACTACCTTGAAAGTAAGATTTTTTTTTTTTCCTCTGCTGTACTAAGCTGGTTCTCCTTTCCAGAGTGGTGGAGTCATTGGAGATTATCACTAATTAATAGTTCAAAAAGATTTTAAATTGAAGATTCAGAATTAAAAAAATCCATAATCTATTCAAAATACATCTGGATCAAACAGACCTGTGAAGCAGCCATGCTACAAATGCCATTGTTACAAAGCCAAATCTTTGGTGTTCCACTCTGCTGTAGGGTGGAAAAGTGGCTGCAGTGACCAGGTGAAAAAGGGCTGATAAATTGCAACAGCTGTGGTTTTCCTGCAAGGTTCAGATGACAGCTTCACACTCTGCTCCTCTGCTGGAAGCAGCAAACTAGGACAGTGTGCATTTGATGGGTGTTCCCCTTCTCAACAGATTAATAGAAAAATATGTGCTGAACCAATTTAAGAGGAATCTGCTCTTCACTGAAAAATTCATTCAAATAGCAGAAAGTTCAACATAAGAAAAGTAACATGGAGAATTTTTTTTTTCCATTTTCATGATCACATGTCATAAACAGTTTGTATGATTAATATCAGCATAGCAGAGACTTGTTTCTATGGTGCTTTACTAGAACTCAACCACTAAAATTTTATATTTAACAATTATTCCTAAGCCTACTCCTCTACCTGTGAAAGCACAGCAAATCTCTTCTTGTAGCTCTGGTAACCTCTTCTGGATCCATTGACTTTGCCCACTTTTCTATCACTTCTCCCCAAGTCCTTTGCCTCTGATGCAAACAATTCCCAGTGGATGATGCCCTATGATCAAAACTGCCTTTTAATCCCTCCCTGAATAAGGGCCCATGCAAATGAGATACTCAGCTAAATAAATCCAACCAGTAAAATAATGTCATGGAAACAGACCCCCATAACCTGCCTTTGCTTTTACCCACCACTTGTCAGACATGATCACAACAATAGCAAATTAACTTTAGGGGGAAAAAAAAAACCCTGACAGGGCAAAGATACTTGGGCAATATTCAAATGAACCACTTAACCTTTTGGAACTAAAAGCTTCCTGCAATAATGACACATTAGTCATTAACTCAATATGTGCTTTGTTAAAAATTAGACAAGAGCTCAGATTCAATTTAGCTCTCACATATACTCAGCAACAAAGAGCCATCTGTGCTGACTACAATCTCCAGGATGGGAAGTGTGCTGTGAATGGCACTCCAGCCTAGGAAAACTCTGGTGTACAGGCAAAAAGAACACAGCAGCCAGTACAGCAGGGGAAAAGGTGATCCAGAAAGGAGAATAATCCTCTTCATGAGGCTACTCGCCCTCCTCAGTGCTACTGATCCTGTGCAGGCACAAAGGAGAACTGGAGTAAAGGAGCTGCATGCAGCTCCTGGGCAAGCAGGGAAAAAGCTCTGCCCACAGCCTGTGATGCCCCCAGGGCTTCACCAACGGGCTGCCTCACCTCATTCCTTAAACTGGCAGCTGCATTCACCAGCTCACTGGATGGCACAAGCATCATACCAGAGGCCCTGAAGCACTGACTTCCCCTCAAGCTGGGGAAAAAAGGGGAAGGGAATGATGACTTTAAAATATTTGCCCTGTTAAGTGTGTAGACACAAAGGCTGCATGAATGGGACCTATATATAAAGTGTTTTGAGTTCCTCTCCAAGTAAAGGAAAAAAGGAAGAGTAGAGCTACTGTCTGTCAAAAACTAATTTTTGTCTTCTTGTGTTCGGTGCAGAAAATTGCTGTGTACACTCCTTTACCTGCTGGCTGTCACTTCCTTAGCCCTTCCTCAGCCTTCCCAAGCCCATCACCTTGACTGACATGCAGGTGTCAGTTGGTAGATAAAGCCAGCTGGGCTCCATATCTTCTCCTATGCTTGATAAGGTAGAACACATCCTGACAGACCTCTGCTGGTCACCTGATGTTAGTAAAAGCACATTAGTAGGTCCTCAAAAAAACTCCTTCAAAATACCTAGATCTGAATTTCATTTACTGTATGATAAAAAAAAAATTCAAAATGAGCTTCTGGGCTATAAAACACCCCATTTATTTGTTTAAAAAAATATATATAATTATTTAAAAAAATATTATTATTGCTTGTGTTCAAATAAGAAATACTAGTTTTCTGTCATCACATGTGTTTCAACTGTCTGCATTTTTCTTCTTTCTTCTGAGTTCCACAAGAACTTGGGAGGTGCTTTAGACAGCTCCTGACCAAGACACAGTACAAGTGTTATCTTGTTTAGCTTTAATGATCTTGCTCTGGGCAAGGTCAGATATTTCATATTGCTCTGCCAAAAAAAGAAAACATAAAAGCAATAAGATCAGAAAGGTTTCAGGCCTCCTGGGAATTGTCCCTGTAAAGATCACTACAGCAGAGTTTCAACAGGAGCAGCGACAAAAATATGCAGCAAGAGAAACAAGGTTCTACAGCATAAATTTATATTGTCAATTATTTCTAAGACTTTAGAGTCAGAGAATTTTTTTTAAAATTTCTAGTGATCCCTTTATAGAAGGCTTCTCAGCAGCACTTGAAAATACAGAGGATTCTTCAACTTCACAAATTCCTGATTTGTGACATATGACCAAACGAAGTAATTCTTATCTGAACAACTCAGGTCTCTGGAAGTGAACTAAGTTCACTTACTTAGATTTACAACTAAACCCTTCTACTGTGAGCCATGATTTCTGTATATTTAGGGTTTCTGTGTGAGTTAGTTGCTCCTTTCTTTCCAAGGACAGAAGCAAGCTCTGCTGAATCTTGGAAAGCCTACAGAAACCATGGAAGTTTTCAGCTGGTGTCTTGCCCTTCTGCTGGAAGATGTCAGACAGAAACAGACACATTAAAAACAACTGAAAAACAGCAAGAGATCTGCTACAATTTGTCCTGTATCTGCTACTACAAAGATTTTTCTCAACTACTTCTCTGTAACATCTTGCCAGACACAGTGAAGAGCTGAGAATACATTGAATGCCAAAACATAAAGCTGAACAGTTCTTGTCACAGTACATTATGATATGATGATAGTGCTTTTTCTGAATTGTTCCATTAGAAAAGCTATTCTAAGGGGAAAAAAATCTGTGGTTAGCAGTCAAAATATTAGGAAAAATTCTTAGTAAATGGCACCTTAAAAGTCTACTAGACTAGCTATGGAGATTGCACACATATGGAATGAAAAAAACCCCAAAGCCAAACAGTACCTGGGTTTGACTGAAAGATTCAATCTACATTAGTATTGTATAGATGAATGGGAAAAGACACATTTTTTAGAAATATTTATGGATTTGAACAACAATATACAGGATTAAAGGTAACTAATAAAATGAATCTGGAACTGAGGATACATGCTTATACTAAGAAATATAAGTAGGCCCCAGCCTAAAAATGAGAAGCTGTGGAAACATCAATGCAACTTCAGTCATAGCCATTGTGTGGTCTGCAAACAGGACCTGAGGCAAATGTTTTAATCTAGGTTACAAATGAGCAGACCGAATTTTAAAAACTCACATTACCTCATGCCCATGAGGGGTTATTTGGATTATGGTGACTGGTTTTACAGATGTACAAGTCTCTGTTCCCTATTACCATAGCACCTGGCATTGAATTCAGAATCACAAATACTGAAGTTCAGTAGCAAAGGAAAATCAGATCCCAACAGATTTCTCTACTACCTCTCCTTTCTGGAGAAAGAAAAGCAAAACAGAGCCAGCACAAGATGGTTCTTGCTTGGAGAGGTGCTGCAGGGTGGGATGCCAGGTACAGCCACCATCCCTCTGTGTCATTAATCCCTTGCAAGCTCTCATGGGGGCACTGCCAGGCTCAAGGTTAAGGTCTGGTTTGGAAACAGCATGGTGCTGTGATGGCACTGTCCCATCACTGTGGGATGTTGCTGCTCAGCCAGTGTGGCTGGTGCCCTGCCATCGACCCTCCTCATTCAGGACATTCCAAGTGAGGGGAATGAACCAGAATTCTGGTTATTACTTAGGGTCTGGGTATTTTCCCCATTTAACAAACCAACCCTGTCCATGTGGGAATTGATTATGGCATAAATGTTGCTATCTCAAATCTATAGTTAAGTCATTGTTATATTTGTAGTGAACCATATTGAATCGCTTTGTAAATGTTAAAGAACTCTTCGATGAAGTGCTGCCAACCCCTTTTGTAACCTTATCTTTGCATCCATATCCTTGGCACTCTCCCCTTTTGCATTCCTAGCTTCCATGGAAATCATTCCAAATTGCTTCTAATCATCCTATGGATGCTTCAAATTGTCTAGTAAGTAATAGAGTGAATCTTGCCATCAAACTCTGTAAGTCATATTTTCACAAATTAATATTGAACTCTGCTTTTGCCACTATCTTTGACAGTGTTTCTTTAAGTGGCCAAATCACTCATTCATGACAAAAATTCACTGCAGTAATCTCAAACAGGCCCAGAGGAGGATGACAGGCAAGGTTTTCCACAGCTTAGCAATGAATTTGTTGCTTGTTTCTGAGCTGTTCTGAGGGGGTATCCAGCACCAGCTGCTCCAATGGGGAGCTGTCCCCCTTCCCTGCACTGACACTTTGAGGAACCCTGGCCAGGATCACACCCAGGGAGCACTGCTGGCCAGCTCCAGGGCCCTGGGGCTCAGTGGGGGACTCCCATAAGGGTCCCTTGGAGGAAAGCAAGCTTGTCTATGCACATAACTGCATCTAGCTGCACGGGACATTTGGAAAGGATTTTCATCTAACTTGGGACAATACCTGCTAGTCCTCAAATCTTAAAAATGTGGGTTTCAACTTTGGCTTAAATGTGCACTATGTATTTTATCAATGTATGTACCACACATATATATGATTTTGTATTTGCTTATATATATATATAATATGCATATGCACCTCTATCTAACTACAGAATTGTCATTCTATACAGATTCTTACAGAGAAGCAAACTAGGCATTGAGTGGATGTCTCATATAACTGTAACAAAGTTTTTCCAGATTTGGGGAGGGGGGAAAGGGGGAGAGGAGAGGGAAGGAAGAGAGAAACTGCATGTGAACATTTTTGTTTGGGGGGATTGAAGGCATTTAAGGGACCTTTACAAAAATCACATTTAAGAAACCTCTCGTTCATCTTGCAAATAGTACAAGAGCTTGCAGGAAATGATAATTATCTCTTACTACCACTTGCTGGTACACTATAAAATATTCTTTTAAAATATCTAATGCGTTGAGGTGTGTCAAGTAGCTTTTTCACCACATGATGTGTGATAAACAGGATATCTCTCGTAATCAGAAATCTAAAGCACGCGGGATGTAAAGTTTAAAAGAGCAGTGTTTTTCCTTAAATGAATGTAATCAATGTGCTTATTAGTTTGCTGCAGCAGAAGGAGGGAGTGGGTGGGTGTTTCAGAGTTGGCACATGTCTATTTGGCAACAGTGAATAGCCTGAGTGTTTATAGAGAGAGCTCTGTGGAATCCCTAGATTCTGCAGATTTTCTTACCAATTTTGTCTCAGATAATTAAGGATTTTAAATAATAAAAGAAAAAGTTAAAGAGGAAGTATGAGCTCCAGCTGGATCAAATAAAAAATAATAAAAAAGAAAGAAGGGTGTTTAAATTCTCAATATTGCCTTAAAACTAAAAATCAGCACTAAGGCACAATTTGGCTCTTAAAAGTAACTATGGAAAACTGGCACCTGCTTCCTCAACAGATCTCCTCCCTGGTGTATCCAGAGATATATCTTCTTAAACTAGTGGTTTTAAAAGGTTTCTACAGCTGTTGGACCTGCAAGACACAGCACATAAATGGGACAGGACTGAGCTAGAGATGTCCTGGTCCATACCTGGTCGAGCTTCATCACTTCTGACACTGCAAGCAGCAACCCCAATGTCTCGAAATCCCACCCTCTCCTGCCAGTAAGGATAAAATGCTACAGCAACCCTAAAATGAAAAAACTTATGGAAGTTTGCACAAATGCAGCCAAGTTGCTCTCTGGTCTCTTGGGAATAACTGTGGCAGACCTCCAGCTGGACAAAGCTTCTCTTTCCTGCCTGATGAGAGGGAGAGTTGAGGCTTAGGCACAGCATCCATCACCTGTGGGAGGAAACTTCTCACTGCACCAAACTGGCCACAGTGTTAGTGCCTCTTTCACACACACCAGAGCCAGCTCAGGAACCAGTGCTGACATCAAGGAGGAGAGGAAGACACAGAGAAAGGATATAATCCAGTTCTGAGGAATGATACACTGCCACCCCAAGCAGTGGTCATTCATGGCATCTCCAGCATCGCTAAT
This sequence comes from Oenanthe melanoleuca, assembly GCF_029582105.1. Taxonomy (NCBI): domain Eukaryota; kingdom Metazoa; phylum Chordata; class Aves; order Passeriformes; family Muscicapidae; genus Oenanthe; species Oenanthe melanoleuca. The sequence continues at coordinate 84,443,905 of NC_079333.1, read as the reverse complement.
GGCAGCAGAAACAAAAGATCTGACGTGGCCTCCTGCCCCTTTCCTCCTTTCTGTAGCTCAACCTCTCATCCTAGAAACACAATTCTCTTTCTTCTACAGCTCCAAAAAGCCATAGTCCAGTTTTGAGCACCAGCTACAAGCTGTGTAGCCATATAAGGTTCAATAAGTCCCAAAGGCCAGTAGAACTGAGCCCTTGGGAGTCTTGTGGCAGACTGGGAGCAGCTGAGGCAGTGCTGCTCTTCTCTGAGAGCAGCACCTCTGGGGCCATCAGACCAAAGACTGAGCTCAGGACACAGCATGAGGGCTGCAGCAGAAGCTGCAGGCTGCCTGAGAGCAGCAAGAGGATGGACAGACAGGCCCAGGGTGACTGGCATGAGCATGGTCACATCTGGATTCTCTTCTGAAAGCTTGGGCACTGAAATGAGTTCAATAGTATCTCCTGTGCTATTGTCTCTGTTCAGGTGTTGCAGCTCATGGTCAGGCAGTCAGCAATTTGTCCACAGTCACATACAAGCTCTGGAATAAAGCAGGAGCTGAACTATGTGCTCATCCAGCATCGTAACTGCAACTTTATTCTGAATTGTTCCAGTCCTTATAGCACAGTTATCAAATTAGCTCAAGGAAAAGTTTATTTATTTAAATACGAAAGAATTATGTATCTTCCCTAGTTCTAATAGATGTAAGAGTGTAAAACCTGGATGCAAATGTGTGTTCATGTATACATGCATACAATACACTGATCAACCATTATTTTATTATAAGGTGTTAGCATCTGGTTGACCACAACTTGTTTCCTGCTTTTACTCTGACTAAAAGATGTTGATACCCTTGGGCAATCCATTCTTTTGCCAGTTATATTAAATTAAAAGCTAAGTCACACCAGCAGCAACTCAAAATGGGGAAAAATATTTATATTGTAAAGATGTTAAATCTCATTTTGTCCAGCCAGTGACTAAACAAATTAGCTTATATTCAATAAAACAAAATATATTTCTTAAAATGCATACCTGCTAGGTGCACTTTGCTCTTTTTTGGTTTTTGAATTTAATATTCAAAAGTTACACTGAACCATATATCACCAAGGCTATGTGTAATCTTAACTCACACATCACAGGTCTCTGCCAGACCCCCACCAGGCAGGATCCTTCTCTCGTGAAGGCAGCTCATTCTCAAACACTGGCATCCTCCTCCTTCCCCCCGAAGAGAAAGATCATGTGTTTTTATACCCTCTCCAAGAGCCACGTTCATGCACTGGTAGCAGTTCCGATGTCCAATGCCAGTTTAAAGCAATCTCTGAAGACATTGCACTGAGCCCTCCCTGTCTTACAGGCATCCTCCCACCTGGGCAAGTGCTCTCAGGGATCCAGCAAGGGACCCCAAAAGGCACAGCAAGGCTTGCAGCTCTCCCAAGGCATTCAGCACTCGATGCTGCATCGAAATGGGTGGCCAAGCTTCAGAGGCTTTTCCAGCTTTCAGAGCCTCACCAGATTTTTCTGACCAACAGCTGCAGAGCACGGAGGAGCCTCTTGGCTCAAGACATTTCTGTCTGGTGGGTTGCACAGGGAGAAAGTACAAACATCCACCTCATTCACTCTCCAGTGAACTGGAAAATCTGGAGTGCAGCCCATAAACCACACTGTGCCACAGGCACTGATGGGAGTTTACCAGAGGGATCTTAATCCTTAAAAATGTAAGGACCTGATGTAAAGGTTTCCACTGACGTCAGATCAGGTCCTGAGCGTAGCACACAGTGGGATATTATCCTTAGGCAAGTCCACAACACCATTCATCTGGAAGAGTGAGGCTGAGGAAAGAGGTGCTGCTCATCCTGAGCTGTGGGTACATCCAAAGGCCCATCCCACATCCTTCTCACCACACATAGCATCTGGATTGAACATTTAAAACCGTATCCTTCAAAGCACTTTCCTGACTATTCAGCTGTGGCAGTGACCATTTTCTCATGAGATTTTGATTACCCCTACCATTTCCATGACCATCTATTATAAATAATGGCCATGCACAGAACTGTGTAGGTGAAGCACATTAATTTTGATACTGCTCTGTGATGGGGGCATGCGAAGCTGCTTCTTTGGAAAGGTCCCTCCTCCCCTCCTATTTTGATTTTTCTGCTTCTATACTTGATGACTAGCAATAAAAATGGGTAAACAGAGATCCAAGGGAAATGAAACTACATCTGCAGAACATTCAGAGCCAAAATACACAAGGTGGATAATTTGCATGCTGTATGTAAAAAGTAGTTATGCAGCTTTCTTCCTACTCTTTACATCTCCATAAAACATAATAATAGATTTCTAATTATACATCCAAATAATAGGCAAGCTGCAAGATGCTGGGAGAAAATTAGAAAGTGGGAAAGAAACTAACCAAAGGTACAGATGTAACGAGGGTAGTGACATTTTCTATAAAGATGCTTTAATGGTTGTTAAGTAGTCATTTGAAACAGAAATTTTTTAAGTGTCCTAATAGGAGTTTTCATTTTCAAACAATTTGCTGTGCAGTTAAGTGATGTCAGACTACAAGCTGCAATCTACTACAATGACCAAAGAAGAGCTGTTTTCACACCCATTACAATATATAATTGATTCCTAAATTGGCTTTCTACAAAAGAAACCAATCAGATTTATGCCAAATTCAGGCAGTGAAGTCTTGACTTTTGAAGTTAAACATCTGATAAACTTTATGCTAACATAACATGCGATATTAAATTATAAGTTCCTTAACATAAAAATAAGCTCACAGTGGATCATGAAACACAGCCAGTGTCCCTGTTTTATTGGCAAATAAAATCATCTGCATTGCTGTACAGAAGGGGTACATCCTCTGCCCACATACAATGTGAGAGTTCCAGCCAGCAGCTCTTCCTTCCCACGATGAAACCCTTCCCATACTTTGTCCTGCCAACCCGAGAGCAGCCCAGCTGCCAGGTGGGGGAGATCTGGAACCCCATCCTTCATGAATGAAGGGTGATACCCCAAACAGCTGAAGCACTATCACTGCATCAGTCGGTGCCACAGCTTCCACACTGAACAGCAATTCACACCTGAGGTGGCTCCTCTACAGAGCTGACTCTTTCCTAGGGCTTCCCCAGACTTCAGCAGCTGGCAGGGTTGGCCTGGTGCTCTTGGAAGTTCAGTTGCCCCTGAATGCAGCTGCTTTCAGCTGTTCTGCCTCCTGCCCGGTTTTGTTCCATACGATGGAGTATCTCTATGGGGCAGCTGTTTTGCACGTTCCTGGTCTGAGGCACGAGTCTTCCAGAGGGTAAGGTGTATGCTTTGCACACTCAGCCCATCAGTATCAGCTCCATCAGCACACCAGGAGCAACCAGCTATCCCTGATGAAGTAAGGCAGAGATCACACAGAAATCTGGCTGTTAGAGAAACAAAGAAGCAAATGTTGTTCTAGTGAAATTTTCTAAATATCATTTTCCTTTCTCATTTTGCCTTAGTCAAATAAAATCATTAAGGGATCTTCACAACTTGAGTGCAAATGAGTCACCTTTGGAAGCATGACTTAGAGAAGAAAATAATCTGCTGATTTGCTTAACTTCTGACATTATGCAGAGTTCAGAGGTAATACAGGGGGAGGAATTAGAATAGGTCTCAAAGTGACTGTCTCACAGGGAAGGAAACTCTTTGAGGAAAGCTGAATGTTAAATCTGTGTCAGCTCTCCTAGCAGAAGCAATAGCTACCAGAGATATCTCAGATGAATGAATGCAGGAGGCACTGTGGCCTTGGCTCAAAAACATCCAAGAGATGCCAGGATGCATGTCAGGGTCTCACTAAAGAACATGCTTTTAACTCCTAAGAATTTAACTGAAGCTGAGCAAGGAGAAAAGCAAATTCCTCACCACCTTGCAGGTGATGTAATCCACAGGTGAACTTTTATTAAATAACAGATCCTAGATTTCTATTACATGAGCAGGGGCAGCCCTTGTTCCAGCATTGCTGGGGTGCCTCCCCACCAGCACACAGCACTCAGTGCCAGCTCTCTGAGCCTCATTTCCCTCTCTCAGCAAACACACCAACAGCATGCCTGAACTGCAACACACCCTGCAGCAGCTGCCTGGGGCATCCCTCAGCTGTCCCCAAAGTTACTCCTGAGATGGGGTGTTCAGCTCAGGTTGAGCATGAGAGGTGACACGTGGCAGAAAGGTGTAAGATCCTGACAGCCCAGCTGCCCTGTGACTTTGTTTGTGAGCTGAGCAAGGAGGATAGTGTGCAATCATGTGCTTGCCTTCTCCTTTTGCAATGGAGTTGAAGGAAGCAGATGTTTTGTCAGCACTGTCAGTGCTCATGTCACAGCCTTCTCGGGCATTGTTGCTCCTGCCTAAGAGCACTCAGTGAGGATTATGCTGGATCACCTCACACTTGCAGAAATGGGCATGTTGTGCTCAGACCAAGTGTGAAAAGAGTTTTATAAGACAGAAACACAAGGTCCTTTACAAAGCAATGATTTCTTCTTTCTCTGTTATGCAATCTGTAACAATATTCTTACCATTTTAAAGCTGACAATGGATAGTCCATACTCATTGTTACTTTGTAAAATATTTTCCTATAAAACGCCAGCTGATGTCATATGAATATAAGTTTAAACAAACAAAAATATCCTATTGATATTTCCAGCAGTACAAATGCATTATGGCTGTCACTGCTCACATGCAATCCAACACTCCAGGAATTAGGTATATAAGGCCAAAGTTTTAGTGGTGCCACCATTCCAAATCCTGCAGGGCTGCTCTGGGACTTGAAATAAAGACAGTACCAAGACACGCTATAATTTTTAAAAATAATTTCTGCCCTGGTACTGTTAGTGCAATCAATTTTTTCTTAGCATGACATCAGTTACCACAGTTACTAAAGTAAAGTGCTACCAGGTCAGCAGGAAAGTGTCAGGACCAGTTCTGGAACCAAGAAGAGTTTGCTTTTATTGACCTCAGAGGCAAACCAGCACTTTCAGAAAGATTTAACCATTTTGTATCTCCTGTTAATTATCTCCCAGTCTGAAATTACTTCTGGACATGTGGCAAGCACACACTAGGCTGCTTGCATTGTTTATTATGTCACTATCACCAGCATCTGAATGTGACATTTATTGAAATGATGAAGAAATAGTCAGGACACGCCTTGAATGCCTCAAAGATTTAGTGTGTTGAAACACACTGCGCTGTGAGTGGAGCACTCAAGGTTTTCTTTCTTCCTTCAAATGGAGCAAGTTCCCAGCAGAGCATCCACCACAGCTGATGGGGCTGGTAACTAGGAGAGAAGTGGCAGGTGGGCTGGAATTGCCCACCAGAAAGGCCTCAACATTTGGGTGTTTAATACTGAGAACTAACAGGGAAGGTGATTTCTGACAAAGTGGCTGAGGGCAGATGCTAAGCACCATGAAATCTAAACCCATTACTGCCCATTTTTTTGCTTGTTTTGTTCTGCTCCCACACTTTTTGTGTGGGCAGGTACACAGGCAGTGATTTATGTTTACTTGTTTGTCTGGACATTTAGTAAGATACCACATCTTATACCCACTGTGTGCTAGCACAGCATTAAAAAAAAGTTTCTAATTCCAGCCCATGAAATTTTATCCATATAAAGTATCAGAGAACACTGGGAAAATTAATTTCAATATTTACAAGAATTTTATGAAATTGTACATCAAAATACAGTTTCAATAACAAATTTCCCTCCCCTTAGCCAAAACTGATTTCTGTCATTTTATTTAAATAACTATATTTATTATGCTATGTATGAGATTTCAAAGGGTAGGTTTGGTTGGACATAAGGCAGAAATTCTTTACAATAAGGGTGGTAAGATTCTGGAAGAGGTTGCTCCAAAAAGCTATGGCTGCCCCATCCCTGCAAGTGTTCAAGGCTGGGTTGGATGGGACTTTGAGCCATTGCTCCAGTGGAAGGTGTCCCTGCCCATGGCAGGGACAGTGGAATTAGAAGATCTTTGAAGGTGCCTTCAACCCCAACCATTCCGTGATTTTTGATGACTTGCACAAGGTTACAGTACCCTTCCCAAGCTTCAAAGAGCAGCGGGCATTTCTTAGCATAATGTACTATTAATTTGAAGGTATTACTTACACACTGAAATTAGACTGCTGAAAACTAGTATTAACTGACACTTATTATTCCTCACTAAACCCTTTTGTCATGAGAAAAAACAAAACAAACAAACAAAAAAAATCCTGACACCTGGAAAGACAATTCGATTATACCCTTTGGAAACTCAATGCATTTATTCTCATATTAACCTGTGTTTATTGAAGCAGCGCTCAGGAGGAAGATTCCTCCCCTCTTTCCCAAGGATCCGCATCCCAATCCCGGCTCTCCATTCTGTTGCGAGCTGCGCCACCTGGTGGCGGCGCGGCGGCACTGCCCGCACCGGGACAGCGCGGCTTTCCCGGCGGACCGAGGGATCGGGACAAGGGACAAACACCGGAGAGCGGGACAAGGGACAAGCACCGGAGAGCGCTGGCACACACATCCTCCGTTTGTCTCACGGGCAGTTCTGGCATCCTACAGCAAAACCATCCACTTGGTGGAGAACGGCAAAGCCAAACAAACAAATCAGCCTGGATGAATCACAACATACAACTGCCTAAAAAACGGAGGGCTGATTTCTTTCTGCCCATATTCAGAAAATACTTTGATGTTCTGTGTATAAGCACCTGTCACAGGACACTAAATTATGAAATCTTGTTGGCGAGGTAAGTTGGTCCACATTGCAAATGCTCAAAACTGAGACCTAAGAAGCCTGGCTTGAACACAGAAGCCAAGTGTTCAGGGCTGCTTCTCTCAGTAACTTTGGAGATGCAATGGAGTAAGAAGAATGGGAATTTAAAACAGGTTATTCAAACTGATGAACTGCTGTCACAAATAATGATTAATAACCCTGACAAATTTCCTTATTTGGTTCTTCCACATGATAGTTGTTCTGATGTCTGCAAAAATGAGTGAAAAAGTGGTAGTTTCACCTTTTCGTCAGCTTTAACACTACAGATATAGCAGTCTTTCTTGATACAGCTATTTAAATTCCTAACTTATAAATGTTGACACATTGCAGATGATTGAGAGGAACTTCATACAAATGAAAAATAAAAAAAACCCAAACTGTACAATTCTGGGTTGTTGATGTTTTTTTTTCTCTTTTAAAAATGTTTTTCTCTCTTGGCTTACTTTCAGATTTAATTGAAAGCCTGAGTCAGTAGCTATTAAGCAAGTGACCTGGCTGCACAGCACTAACTAGTATTCCTAGTGACTTTCCTAAAAACCTATGGTAAATTCTGAAACTTTATCTCATTTTCTTCGCTCAGTTACAACATCAAAGGTCACGGCCATACTTGTTTTGGAAGGTAAAACACTAATAATTCCTTTAAAACATAATAAAAGACTTTGCATGTTTTAGGTGCTGATAGGCTGTTGCACTAGTAGTTTCTTGCCTAGTAACGGGGCCAAACTGGTCAATTCTCATATGTGAAGATACTAAAATAAAAAATCTACTATTTAATCTTCTCCAGAATCTTCTTCAGACAGCACCTTCAAGACCATGTGATTATGTTCATTTCATTAGGTGAGCACAGCAAAAGGATCCTTAGGTATCTGTCCCAGCATGGATGAATGCTTTTATTACAAATCACAACTTCTACTGACAGATGACAGAGTTATTTTGCTACACACAAGCAATTCAGATTTAAATTAAAGAAATTTAATTTAAATTCTGTATTTGCCTTAGTGTAGAATCTCTCATGTAAAACCCCCATTTGTTTTTCAAAGGGACAGGTGAATTGCCTCAGGTGTAAAATTCAACTGAATTCAATTCCAATTTAACCAGTCACAGAATCTCCTGCATTGGAAGAGACCTCTAAATCCAGAGTCTGACCATTTACCCAGCAGTGCCAAGCCCCACTAAACCACGTCCCCAAGCTCCACATCTACATGTCTTATAACTACCTGCAGAGATGGAAACTCTACCACTTCCCTGGACAGCCTAATCCAGGGATAGACAATCCTCTAGGTGATGAAAGTTTTCCTAATATCCAATCTAAACTTTTGGCACAACTTTAGGTGGTTTCCTCTCATTCTATCACTTGCTTCTTTGGAAAAGAGGCCAACACCCAACTTAGAAAACATTCTTTCAGGTAATTTCAGCCTCATGTATTCTGACTGAGATGCTAACTACACCTTAGCAATGAGGAATCTTGCCCAACTTTACAGAGTATTCTCATGAAACTGAAGTTAAAAAGAAGCACAGGCTTTGGGTAGAGGAATCACAAACATGTCAGTCAGGGATGCATATCCTGTTTCTGACTTTCTCTGTTTTGCCCAGCTGATGAGGTCTATTTATTTGTTGCTCCCCTGAATGCTGCTTCGGGAAAAAAAATGACCTGTACACATCACTCACAGTTGCTTATCACCTGTGGTGACCTGCTGACACCTTTTGTGACCTCTGAGGTGTAGCTTTTGGTATGATCTACAGCAGAACAGGTACTCTAGCACTTAAACAAATCTGTCTGGGAGAAAGAATTCCAGGTACTGAAGTGTTCTAAATGAAAAGAAAGCTGGAAAGTGCCCTGTTGTTAAAACTACTGAGGTGTATTTTTCTGCTTTTCCTGGTGAGATAAACTTAATTTTTTTTTTTTTTTTATGCTGTGGCCCACTTCCTCCAGGACAGATGAAGGATATACACTTCCTTGAAAGAATTTGACCTCTGTCCCCGGAAGGAAGTTTGCAATAAACCAAAACCTTAAGCTTTAGGGTGAGAGCTCTAACCACTAATCTATTTTGGAAGGCTACAATTATAGACAGGAGGTGGGCAGCACTGTCATCACCTCCTGCTTCTGATTTTAAAACAGAAAAGTTATGACTGTATTTGGCAAAGAGTCCAATGCTATCTTTATGCATTAGCCATATTCGGAACACGCCTCCTTGAACAAGCCCCTTGAGATTTAAGGGGTGGAGAAGAGTGTTCTAAAAGACAACTTCAGCTTAATCAATCCCTGCAGCTCTTTCTGCATTTGGGGAAAGAACAGAAAAACTGACTCCTCCAGAGGATGATTCAGAGAACCTAAATTTAGGTACTTGTTCTGAATCACTCCCTACTTAACCTGGGGAAGCATCCTGGAGACAACTGATTCCACAGGCAAAGGTTATCCTCTGTGACAGTTCCTCTCTCAACATCCCCTCAATTGTCAGTACTATTCTCACTGGCTTCTCAACTCCACAGTTTAGGCAGGAAGCTGTTGCTTATTCTCAGGTACCTGCGAGGCAGAAAAGGAGGCATATTGAAGATATCTAAATACTTGGTTAGGAGCTGCCTAATGTCAGAATTTAAACAAATAGACTGGTTTTTAAAAGTTACAATCCACCAACAGTTTTATAAATTGTTATTGACTTCATTGAAGTTAAGATGCAAAGTTGGCACTTGGGTAACTATTTTAGATTTAACATTCCATCAAATTGCACCATGATTTTCCACAATTTTAAATAAATTTAGAGTTGTTGCTTTTTAAACAGAAGACATAATTATAAAGGGGGGAAAAAGTCTTTATTACTACATATATTCATACAACAGTTTTAAATCATAAATCAGCACATTTTGAAACTTTGTCACTCTTTAAATACTCAAGACTTATCGCTTTTTCCAGGTGAATTTCCGTCTCGGTCCCTCTTGACCAGGCTTTTTTCGTTCCTTCACACGTGGGTCAACTGTTAGCAATCCAGCTACAAAACACAGAGAAGCACCCATTTATCTACTGCTACTAGTTGATATTACAGGTATACTCCCTGTGAGCAAGTGACTTTGACTTTCACTAGCAGTATGATTTGTAGCATCTGGAGGGCTAAAGGTTCAGAACCACAAAACACTGAAAGGAGCATAGTCAGATCCTCTAATATTTTAACTTCATTCATATTTTCCATTACACACCACTAAAATGACCACCCACTGCTTTTTATCTACTCATATTGCTTAAGTCATTAAAGTAGTGGTCTTCAAACTTTTTTGATCATGCAGTCCTAACAGTATTTTTGAGCACGTTCTCCCAAATAAATGTATTTATTCACTTATGAAATATATACAGCACATTCTTACTGAATCCCAATGGATCAGTTGCACATTCACCATTCTGAAGACCACTGTTTTGTGGTATATTTATATATAAGTACAAATATATTTATACATATAAATATACTTAAAAATATATTTTGCAATGTCCCAAACATGTTCAGAATTATGCTGATCTCAGTAAAGATACCAAGCTCATTACAATGTCTATTTACAAGGGTTTTCCTAGCAAGTCATACTTGCCAGTGCTGAAAAGGTACAGTCAAAGAAACTTGCTGCAAAGTGTGAAGACAGCTTTGGTTTCATGGCTGACAGTAGAGTGAAAAATATCACAGCTGTTCTGCCACTAATACAGGCAAGTACTCTTGCTACTAGTTCAGAAAGAGCATAGTTAAAAGCTCGCTGTTCAAAACTCTGCATTTGCTGAAACAGCATGGACATCTCATCACAGAGAAGCATCAAATCCTGCAGTTATCTAAACAAATTCTGTCTTATCCTAGGTACCTTGTAAATACTAAATTATGCAAGAGAGGAAAGAAGTTCCCTCAGTTTGGCTAGTTGCATGCAGTATGTTTGTGCTGATTTCTCTCTCTTCAAAGCCAACCCTCCAGCATTTATGTTTGAGAAGAAAATTTTTTAAAATATGAACAAGACGTGATCAGTCAAGTAAAATAAACCACAATCTTGGTACCTTGCAGCTCACTAATGTCTGATCCAGATTAATTTAATAGTGAATACACATTCATGTTTGTGATTCTATGTTGAGACAATATAAGTGGGTTAACAGACCTGAAAGAGGTCATGAACAGATGGAAAAACGCTTGAGAAGTCATCCAAAATGTACACAAAGGATGGTAGGAAACAAGTGAAAACAGTCTATAAATAAATGCAGATCCTTTTCATACAATACACAAGGTTTCACTGGGATTATTTACTCAAATCTGGTCCTTAATGATCCTTGTATTAATTCTGTTAATTACCAGAAATACATTAAGAAACATTGAAATAATTTCAATTTCTACCTTGCCTCATGAATTCCACCTCCTTTTCTGTCACAAAACTCCTTAAGGCTTTTGCAGTGGCTAAACGTATTGCTCCAGCCTGTGCAGATCTTCCTCCACCAGAGACTGTGCAAACTGTATCATGTTTTCCAATTCTGCCAAGAAACTGGAAAGGGAACAACAACTGCTCCCTAAGAGAGGAAAAAAAAAAAAAAAAAAAAGAAGAAAAATTAAAAATATTAATGTGCATAAAGTTCCATGTGATGCACATTTCTTATCTTTGTATATACAAAAACATAGTTAACTTTTGGGCAGAGATCCAGAAAGGCATTCAGTACTTTAAGTTCAGTTTTACAATTACTTTTATTCCATTATTTCTATAAGGAAGCCAAGATCTATCAGCTCTGGATATTGAAACTGAGCAACCTCTCTCTCTATTCTTGAGCTTAAAAATCACAATATAAAACAAAAACAAAGATCACATTAGGAATAGAAACTTTGTGAGGAGTCCTCTCTATATCAGACTGTACATATCCCCCAAAATCTGAAGCTTTACATGGAAAGCCTCATCCTGCTTGCTTCCACTATGTTACTGTATACCAGAGCAATTAGACATGCATGCAATTTGCAAATCTCTTGCAAAAAAATTAAAGATAATGTTTATTATTTATTTTTAAAATAAATTTCACGCCCTTTCTGAGGGAACTAAAATTTGAGCTATTAAAACAGTCCGTGCTCTTGGTTTTTGCATCTATTCAGAAACGGAGAGGCAAGGAGCACAGAGCAAGGCTTGCCTATCAGTAAACTCCTGAAAATTAGGAGAAAATGCAAGACACATTTTTATAAAACAGATAGTTATGCAGAGACAAGAACATAAAATCAGCACAGCACCAACATATAACCATACGGTGTTACTTTTGCTGGAATAACTTAAGAACAGTAAAAATACAGCATTTCATAGTGTTCTCACCTGTCCTGCAGCACTGGGAAGTAATGTAAAATGTCTATTCCATTCACTGTAATTTTTCCAGTCCCATTGTCATAAACTACTGCAGTAGCACTTGCAGTTTTTCTTTTACCTTAAAGGAATTAAACCAAATCTTTTATGAGGCTTCAATATTCTACAGAACTTCACATGCCCAAATAGTTAAACAAATCTCAACACATTCATACAGTGCCAGCTGTTTGGTTTCACAGGCTGAAGTAACAAAAAAAATGCAAACAAAGAACAACTATCTTTCAATATATTTTAATCAATGTCTATTAAGTGGGGGAGAAATGTGTTTTAGGAAACCAATCTCCTTCAGCACAAAAGAAGCAATCATTCTGATAAAGGAATTATGAAACAAATAAGACATTCTTCATTTTGGGGGTGATGGGGCACAAACAAGACTGGTTTTGAACTTATTAAACTTGGTGGCTTTTCTTAAATCACATAGGTTGCATGCTCATTGGACTCCATTAACTACTGTTCTGAAGATACCACTGAAAACCAGTGCAAATTAAATCACGGTTTGGTGCTCTCGTATCTCTTTGTGGTCATGTAATCTTGAACACAACCCAGGTAAAGCAGAGCCCTCTAGCCATTTTGCCCCTCAAATTATCATCTGCTGCCTGCTGCATAATGCCCATAATCTCAAAAATTCCTCTTAAATGTACAGCATGAAGTGTGTGTGCACACATGCTTTGTCCAGAAAGTCATCAGCCTTTCCTATACATGTTGTTGCCACATCATTATTTCCATGCAATCATTCATATTCTATATTATATTGTTCTCCAGTTATGTGTCTCTCCAAAGGAAACCTAAAAGCCTGTGTTTAGAACATAGAGAGACCTTCATGGCTTTTCTTTAACATCCCCTCCACCTCGGAATGAATGTTCAATATCCCATTATCCATCTCTGTCCCATAATATTTAGACATTTCCTCTTCACATTTTCCTAGGCTGTTTGTAAATATCCAAATGCCTTGCTATTTATTCTTTGCATCTTCCAAGTTCCCCTCTGTTGGACTGCCAACAAAAGTCATGATAAAGGTCACCCAGTAGTCTAAGCCTGCCATTTTTATACTAAGCAACGACACTGTTTATATCCATGGAATTATTCATATGTGTTTGTGCTCCTGCAGTCCTCCACTCTTTATGTTCAGCAGCCAGCTCTGGAAAAAATGAAAGTGTTTTTGTATCCTACAATCTGTAGCACAATGGGGTCCTCTCCACAGAGGTATCACTGTATAGAAATACATATAAAAAACAGATGATAGGAGTCTGGGACAAAAACTTGTACTTTCTGACCAGTCCACGTCCCATCACTAACAGCTATACATGCAGTAGACACATATATGAGCATATAAAATGAAGTAGTGACACTTTCAGCAGTTGTACATGCTATAAAGAAAGCAATTGAAGAGGAAAAAAGCCTGTACTGTTACCAATCAACTTGAAATTCTTACCTTCCCCCGTGCTGAAGGCCACTCCTCGCTCATCATACTGCAAGGGGTCAATAACCACCTTCTGCAACTGCACTGGAACTTCTTTGGAAAACTTCTGTATATACTTATCCTCAATGTCAGCACATGGCAAGGCTACCAATTTTTGTAAGAGTTGAATAAATCTTGAATACTGTAAGACAACAAGACTTCATTAAAGTATACAAGTGTAATTGCATTTGCAAAATCTTTCTATTTTTATTTAATTGATCTTTCCTACTTCACTTTTATCGATGATTTCTGACAAGATGACACTTTTGCACCTACATGCTGATTTAAGAACAGCATGCAGTTGCATCATTTTCTGTGTGACTAAAGACATCTAGTTCTTTCTTCAGAGAACAGTGAAACTTTACTCCAAAGCACAACTAACCCTTTTTAATAAAGGATTATTGTATTAGAATGAAGTTCATTTCACTTGAAAAAAAAGTAAAATTGAGGGGGGATATCTTAAGTATTTTGTTATTGAAAAGATTTTCACCTGCTTTTTAGTAAGTCAGCACATTCACTGATTTGGAAATAATTTTATTTCACTGAACTGAATCTCATAAATGATTATATTTCATAACATATACAAAAAAATGCCTACCTTTGGCTGTTCAAGCTGTTACTTTAATGTTTATGATTTCCTTTAAAACTGAACAATCAAGGTATTTAAAAATTCAAGAGATACTTGACTTAAAGGGCAACCTCTTGAAATAAATTATCCTTCACTACTGTGTGGTTCTCCTTCCCCCTTATACCTCCCTCCAAAGTTCTTCAACATGTGATTAAAGAGTACACACCAGTGTATTAACCCATTTGTGCCAAAAGCTGTCCTGTTACCATGTGTTACTGGCAGGGGCTCCAGACAGCTGTCACTAGATATAAAGGTATCACACCATCAAATATAGATTTTTCACATAGATATCATAATATGATTTTTTAAGGTTTTTTTTTTTAACTTACAAGCAGTTATTGCAAGTATTTGTTCTTCTCGCTGTTACCAGAGTCTTCTCTAGCATAAAATTACTATTTTTCTTGTAACTTAATAATAGTCCCTGGAACTCTGACATTACTTGAAAACTACTTCTACCTAACAATATGACACAGACTTGTGGTAAAGCCTTTAAAGAGCAGAAATAAGGAAATACAATACTGTAGAAATTATAGAGTCTATAGAAGTAGAAAGCTTCCAACAGTTTTCATTTGGAGAGTGCAAAGAAAAAAAAAATCAATAGCTCTGATTTTGTTTAATAATGTAAACATCACTGAAATTTTTATTGCAGTGTCAAAAGGTAAGAATTTGAGCAGTTAAGACTGGCAGCTTATACTAAGACATTTCAAATAGATTTAAATAATGTTTTTTACTACATTCTGAGGCTTTGTGGTCTTACATGGGAGAGGCCAGTATGCAGAAGGGTTTGGTGTGGGTTTTTGGCTGGTTGGGGATTTTTAAAGTTTATTGTAATGTACTAAAACCAAGCACTGAAGAACACCAAACTATTTGGCTGTACAAACAGACCTGACACTTGGAGAGGAAAAAAATGACCATTCCATGTGGGAGTCCAGAGTATTCCTCTGGCTTCCCTGGAAGGTTTAAGACCCCCTGGCGGGGTCCCCAAAGACCCTGGAATGAGACCCAGGTGTCTCAGGGGCTGGATTTGGCTCCTTGGAGCAACTTACCAACATTGAGAGAAGAAATGCAAGCCGCAAAAATAAATAGAGTGTAAATTAGACTGTTAGAATGTAGAATTAGCAAATTTCTAGAATGTTTGTGATAAGGGACACGTGGCCAAGATGGAGAATTGGGGGTGTGGATACCTCTTCCTCCGCCTTCTCTGTGTCATCCATGCTGGGTGACACGCTGGCACTTTTAGATTGGATGAGAACAGAGCTGCACCATGTAACAAGATTGTATTGTATTGGGGGTCATTTGTAAATACCTAGTACATAATTTAGACTATAGAAGATAAGTCCTGCCTCTACCAGGCAGATTCTGCCCTGGACGTCTGGCGAGCAAACCGCTGTTCGCTGGACAAAGCATTCCTGAGATAAGGAAGAATAAACAACCATGAAAACCTCTAAGAACAGCCTCCTGCAGTCTCTCATTGATGGGCATTGGAAAAAGCTGGGTTCCAGACCACCTGCATGTCCTCCAGAGGTGATCTCAGGTCTAAGGAGACACCTCGGGATGTGACAATTCCAAATGCAGGAGCTACCGAAAATACTGAAATCTTACTGGCTTCTACTGCAAGCAAGATAAAGTATCCTAGATATTATCAGGATGGAGAATTTACAACAACTACTTCTAACTTATGCTTATGGGCACAATCTGCTTGAGACCTTTTTACATGCCCCACAGACAAGAAAGCCACCATATCCCACTGTTCCAGATGACAACCAAGCAAAGGGCATGTTTGCTGCTGTTGTGCTGTTTCTGCAAAGCTGCTGTTCACAGGACAGACAAGATTGAGGAACACTGCTTCTAGGTGATAAAACACTTGGAATGTTCAGACAAATAGAGTTACATTCTCTGGTACTGTCATATTCAAGCTTCCAAAAGCTGGTCACAGAGACTGAACCTGCTGTTAGAAAATCTAATGCTCTTCAGGGGACTGTAGGGAAAAAGATCTGAGTGAGGAAAAAGGGTATGACTATTAGGATGAATAGTCTTATCCCCAGAGACAGATGGACAACTCCAGACTTACAGATTGATACAGTTTGCAGATACTGAGGAAACTGCAAAACTCTCCTCTCTCCCACCATATTCATACCATGGAGAATGTAACAGGAGATATCTGTATCAAACCACAGATATATACAGCTTTGTGTCCTGTTTCTGTTACTTGATTTTGTAGTCAATCACTAAGAAAAAGGACTCCTAATTTCTAGTAAGCCCTTTGTGACTTTTATATCATTACCATGTCATCCTTAACATTAAATAAATTAACTCTGTGCAGTCTACTATTATACAAATCCACTGCATTTCCCCATGCTGAATATTTGCCCCTTCTCTACAATTAGTAACAGAGGCTCTAGCCCTGTTTACTTTTCATCTGTAACTACAATAAATGACCATTTATTTCTATAATAAATTCTTATACCCCATTCCTGACCACATAATTAGATAACAAGAAACAAGTGCTCTAGGTCTCACAACGTTGCCAGGAGAAAAATGAAATTATGCTAGTAACAATGGAAAGTTCTTAACAATTATATATTGTGCTAGATAAAAAATATCAACATAAGTCACTTCAAAATAACACGAATGTGGCAGTGCTGTGAACATATACAGACTTCATCAGAATTCAGAAAACTCCTTCTGAAGAGCACCTGCTTCTGCAAAATACCTTTCCAGTATCCAAAAAGGCACCCAGAGTCCATATCCTTAAGACACAAGCCTCCTTAAGATTGGGAAGATTAATTACTTACATCATCATCTGACACTTTTTCTACCAACATTTCTTCCAATTCAATCTTAGTCAGCCATCTGTTGCCAGCCAGGTTTCTGTTTAAAATATCACATATATTCTTCCTTTAATTAACCATGCAATTAAGAGTTACATCACAAAAGACCACACATACAGTCAGTCTTCGTTGAGAAATACATTTTCCACTACAAATGAATGCAGATCACATTCCTATAGTAAACATGAGAAGGCTTATGTTGATTTTAAAAGATCTGCCTTTTGAAAGGTATGGTAACTTCATGTATTGAATTAACCACATGACCATTATGAGTATCAGCTATGCATTATTCATATTATTGAAGTCTGAGATTGAATTAAAGTAGTACTGTAATAGGAAGTGATCTTAATCCTCCCAACTTATAACTTACTTTAAAAGCCTGCTGCCAGGAAAAATTTGGTTTACTAGAAGCAAAGAGTAAAATCAAAGGCAGAATGTTAAAATCAAATTCTTTTGCCGCTGGTCTTTACTTTTCTGATCAATATAGAGAGAACAGCACTAGCAGTAAGCATAGTCAAAGCATTACCATAGCAGTGACACCCTGTATTCTATCCACTGTGCAATCTTGAGCTGCTCAGAACAGTGACTGCACTGACGATAGCAAAAGCAGAAATTTCTAAGAAAACAGCCCCATACAGAGATGCTAATGCAAAGAAAAAAAACAGTGATTGAAGTGACCAACGAAACAGCCATAAATACACCTACCAACATTATCAGGTAAATTTAAGGCAAAGATGTAACTAGCTTCTTAACTCCTCTGGTTTTTTAGAAACAGTGTTTTCAGCAGCGTTAAGGAAGTTAGGATTCAGTAAAACACTTTTGAAGGTGTTTTTAAGAAGTACTACTTCTCAAGCATGCATTTTAATGCTTTTCTGAGTCAGGACGTGAGAAAGGATTATTTAGAAACAATACAGATTTTAACAATGATTTTAAAAAGCTTCCAATCTTGACAGATTCAAGTATATAGTTACATTTACATATTGTTACTTGCTACTTCCACTGAAGCTGGAAAAAATTGCTTGCATGTGAAAAGCTATAAACTTGAAGTAGTTCAGATCAGGTCCTAACCCTACAGTCAATATTACAGAATGCATTCAAAATAGATTATTTTCTGGGAAAAAATCCTCAAACCAAACCCTAATAAACTCCATGCTGCTCAAAAAAAAAAAAAAAAAAAAAAAAAAAAAGCCTTTCCCACTAACCCTCTACCTACACTCAGGAGATAAATTATCCTATCCAGAGTAATCTCAGAGGAAGTACCATATCCAGTGTGAGAAGTAAGTCCCAAAAATCCTTTAAATTCTCTGAGCTTTACAAACCTAACAGGGAAAAAACCTTTCATCTCTGACTAGCTTTAGGTCGTTTTTTACATCAGTAAATCCACTGGCTGAGCTCTGTAAGGAGCCAGGTTATTTTTCAGCAGCATGCAGCAAGAAACTAAATTCATTTGTTCTCTTGTCTGCTCAGAATCTAACACGAATCTATAATAAAACATTCTGTGGGTCACAGAATGCTATTTATATCGTGAAGAAACATGAACTTCTGTTATTTAAGAAATTGAAATAATCTCAGCAAATTAATTCTTTCTCTTCCTAACATAAATAACAAATGGCTGAAATGAAGAAATGACAAACCAACATGATGTGCTCCTGGAGCAATGCATAAATCTGGTTAGAAAATACACAGCAAGAAGAAAGATAAAAACAACTTGGGACTGGGAAAAAAGTACCTATATAGAAAAGCAGTAAATGCCTAAACCAAAACTTCATAGCTGCATACATTTATTTTGAACACTTGCTTAGCTTAATTTTCTAATATAAAATCCTTGCAAGACATCTCAAAATAAAAAAAACAAAAAAAAAACATCAAGACTAGAGTCTAAGAGGAGCAAACAGCACTTAAATGCATATCCTGACTGGACACACTCAGAAACCAACAACTGTAGATTTCTCATAGCTTCTGGTTGACATGGATCTTGTCTGTCCAGTGGCTAACTGGACAGAAAAGATTAATAGCTTGCTGTGCATACCAGAGAAGTTAAACAGAAAAAAGAGACACTAAATTCAATATTAATAGTGGTGGTGATAATTACAGAAATCCAGTCAAACGAGCTTTTCTAAAATTACTAGGTTTTGATTACTTCTGTTCAAAGCCATTAAAGAAAAAATAGTAAAATTAAGTATTTTGATACTCTTAAATTTAAATATTGGTAAGTTAAAATATTAAAGAACTGTAATTAAAGATTATGAAAGAGCCCAGCTTTAGGTCTTGAGATTTTTAAAGCAGGAACAATGTAGTTAGTACGTTAAAAGCCCTTGTTTTCTTATAAAAAGTTTACCTCCTTTTTCAAAATGCTTCAATAAAAGACATAATTAGAAAAATTACTACAGAATATACATTTTACACATATATAAAACATTCATATATGAATATACATATGTTTCATACAGAAACACAGAATTCTGCATATTTTCTGTTTATTTTCAAATCACACTTCAGAACTTTTATGGAGCAAAGAATTTTGAAAAGAGCACAGAGAGATTAAAGAGTAAGAGAAATAGATGGGGGATTCCCTACTCTAACAATGAGAACTGAGTGCACCACACATATCTGGTAAAACTTTTCAACATGAAATTACCATACAAATATTACACAAGGAATTGAGCAAGAGCCTGAAAATGTGTTTGTGGAATAGAAGGCAGGTAGGGTGGGGAACTACCAGAAGTTCCAAAATAGAATATGAAAACACATTAAGAAAACTACTACCAATACTCATTCTAATTGGAATCCTACCTTTTTTCCTTCTGAAGAGGAAGGTCTTGAGCTATCAGTTGGTCTTGATGTTTCTGAACATTCAGCAATTTTTCATATGTTTCCTTAAATGTATATGGAAGAAGTATTTAAATAGATTTTTTTCATTCAATATTAAAATTTTGCTACTTAAAACACACGTGCTTTTACTCTCCAAACACTTAAAGTACAACGGTCAGAAAACATGCAGAGCTCTGACAAAAAAGAAATCATGCACATCTCAAATTCATTGATTTTGAATTCTGCAACAGTTTTTTGCCTTCTTACATTTGCTAGTAAAAAAAATTTCTCAACTGTATACAGAAAGACAACTACATTTGTATAATGAATGCAACTCCAAAACATACTGCACAATAATTTCATCAGTGCATTCACATTTTGGTTCTTCAAAATAATGACAAGGTTTAATACTTATTTAATTTCATTTAGTTAGGATTTTTGCACATTTAGAAGTGTCAGATTTACTGGTGATCTGTATCAGTCACATCTTCTTACCCTGGCATGTCTACATGGACTCAAAGTTGCACATTCACCATAGTAAGAACTTGGGTTCTCTAAATCATGTAGATGTAATTTGAATTTTCAGTATTTTTAAATGTTTTCTGAAAATTCTTAGCTATATTATTATTTTCAAACAATGGTGTGACAGTGATTTAGTACTCCAGGAAAAAAAAAGGAAAAAAAGAAAAGGAGAAAATACTCAAAAAAGTCACAGTAAAAATATCACAGAAGAAACACATTTTAAATAAATTATTTTTAGGGGTGTTTTTCAGAAGACTACTTGTTCTAAAATATAACATCTAATACTCAATCACAACAGTAATCCAAATGCAAAGGAGTATTTGGAGTATAATTATAAATTATATTGAAACAACAGGACAGTTGTACTACAACCAAGTACTTCTATGTCAAATAATTTACTTTCCTTTACAAGTGAAATAGAAAGCTTATAGTCACTTTCATATACTGTACTAATATGAATTTTAGCAAATATTAGAGAGAAACAACAGTGGAGGAATTAGTGGGGACAAGAAACATTGGTTTGGGGTTTTTTAATTTGTATTACTTACAAAAAAACAGTAAAGGAAGAAACATGAGACAGCTCTGTCCTGTCAGATATTAACTAATGAAATATTAGTTCTCAATGTAAAACTGGGATTTATGACAGGATGTAGAAAAATTTCAGCAACAGCTTAAAAATAACCCCAAAATAGAAGCCCTTTGCTTAGTTATAAACACCTACTGTTCAAGCTGATTTTTTCACTAATATAAAATACACCTGCACATACACTAAAAATATTTGTGCTTAAAATGTATGAACAAAGAACAGATTGTTATCTGAGCTGCACTCAAAGCATTTAAATAGAGACAACTCACTGAAGTCTCTGACGCAGGTCACTGATGACATTTTTAATGGCACAGTGGAACAAAATATTTTTAAAATAATTCCACAGTTAAAAATCCTGAAGTACAAAATAATTCACTTTTGTGACAGCATGATAATTCATATATTATAGCTGTAAGCCTTTCAGAAATCCTTTATTTTTCATGAAATAATTGTATCAGATAGGAACTAGGAAAAATTTTCAACTTAAAGTTTATTTATCCTCAAACATAGGCAACATTACATAAAAGAGCAGAAATCCTATTTTCAAGTATTTCCAAACCTCACAAATATAACTGTAGTCCTCTAAGAAAAGAGATGGTATTACTACTGTGGCCAGATTTATGTTACATCACTCTAGTAATCTTAACAACTCCATTCAAAGCTGATCATTAGGCTACAAAAATTATTACCTGTCCTTTAAAAACACAGATAGTTTGGGTTAGAGAGCATGAGGTGTGCCTGCACCGAGAAATTTTTAGATACCTGTAGTTAAGACATGGAAAATAATGAGTACGGGAACTTCTGCTTGGGACCATAGAGCAAGGGAAGAGAAGGGGAAGGAGGGCTGTGTCTGTCCCTCAGCAAGCTGGGGAGAGCTCAGCTGGAACAGCCTTAGAGACTGAATCTGATGAGCTCCATGAGTTACTGCATTTGAAGAAGTTAAACCAGGCACAAAGATGATATTTTGATGCCAGATGCTTAGAAGAGGCACTGGGTTATTAGGTCTTATAAATGTGTAAGAAGGTTTTTCATCTTACTGCTACTTTTAATTTACCTCTTGCCTTCAAAGGCAGAGGGTGTCACCACTCTACCTGCAAAAGCAGTTTCCTGTCTGCCTCCTCACAAACACTCATCCTCCTCCAATACATTCTGGCTTACATCTTTATTTATTGGTATGGTCAGCAAAAATACATGAACAGGAGCTCAACACAGCAACAACACAGTTCCTTTAAAAAGGACACAGGAAGATAATCACAGTTGTGACCTAAAGACAGCCTGACTACAGTCAAAATTGCTTCTATACAGCAACTCAAGTATTTTCAGGTAACAGGACACAAGTTAAAAGAAACACTTCAGGATTTTGTCATATTTCGAAACTATTGACATACACAGGTAAGTAATACAAGATAGGGGTTATGACCTACCACTCTCTAGCCTCAGAAATTGGCAGTTATAATGACAAAAAGCTTTAGAACATCTGCAACAATAAAATTTTCCTGAAGACCCTCCCTAAGTTATCCCAAAGAACACCAACACTCCACAGCCCATTTTAAGTTCTAAGAACGTGCACTTTTAAGAATTAAAATGATCTCTTTAAACTGTTCTAGTTAAATTACAGCAATCATGTCTATTCAGACAAAGAACCCTCTACACAGGAGATGAAGTCATGCAACATTGAAAAGTAGCATTTTAAAGTAATTCCAAGTGTAAGAGAAATGTTAAATATAATTTCCTACATATACATATTTCTGGCAATGAAAGTGGACTTGCAACTCTTATAAAATTTTGGTCTGAAGTACAAAAAAAAAAAAAAAGTAAATTGATGCATGTATCTAATCTCTGTATAGAGATAAAGCCAACAGACTGAAAGAACCACTCACGTGTGAAGTAAAGTATGTGGATGAGCCTTTGCAAAATCAGGAATCACATCTAATGCCCAATAATTTATCTGACAAATCTTCACTCCCCAACGGCTAAAGAAAGCTTCTGAAGACACACTTGCTTTTTCAAAGCTGGCAGGTGAAGATTTTACTAATCACTTGAGGATTCAATAGTCCAATTCATGACTGTACACATCTGTGTGTCTTGTAAACTCAGCTATTACACAATCAAAATAGCTGATTTTACAAGATTGACTATGTACTGAAACGTTTCCATTCCTAATAGAGGGATCAAATTTCAGATCTCTACAAGGACACTTAAAATAATAAAAAAAAATTTACTCTGCGTTAAAAAATAGAGAAGAAATCAGCAAATGAAACCTTAAAAGAGATTTTTATGGGGAAAAAAATCCTATTAACATCATAGTTAAGATATGCTGTAGAGCCCACATTTTACCTCAGTTTGCACTTTGTTTCTTGTGTTTTTTTGAGTTCAGCACACACTTTGAAGGGTTTTAAGTTTTAGAATATTTTTGAGAGTTAAAATGCTCAATTGTTAGAGCATTTACCTCAATCCACAAGACCTGCTATTTCTAAAAAACATACAAGAAGCATGATTACAGGGAATTACTCTTTTTCTGTACACAATGGTATGAAGATACCATTTTGTCTTGCTCTGCACATTACAAAAATGTTACTATTCTAAAAAACTTTTAAGTGATAATCAAATGTACTACCAAACATTTGTGAAATGGTGTTTCATGGAATAAACATTCATTTGTGTATCAGAAGAAAAATAAATTGTCCTTTTCCCTACAGCTAAACTTTATTCAACAAGCAGAGCAAAAACAATAAGGCATGTAACAAATATCTTGTATGATAACTCATTTCATATTGAAAGCCAAATCTGTATACTGGCAATTATAATACATACAAAGTTTATTTTCTAAGTATTTATTTATCTTTATTTTCTAAGTGGACAATATTATTTATTAGCACTAACTAAACAATAATGATATGCCCAGTTATATAACAAGTAATAAAATTCAAGTTCCATATGAGAGTATGTAGTAATCAATGGCATACAAGTTTAAGCTAAATAATATGTTTATCCTGTTTATTAGATTATATAGTAATTTAAGAGACATCCTCAAATCAAATTGATTACTTACACTAGGCTGTATTAACACACAACTCTTTTCTGGACAAATTAATTAGCTTTGAGACTTAAGAACACATTTTGTTAAATACATTGCATTAAGGTTAACCACTTATTAGTTTAGTAAGTGGTTAAAAAACAATGTTGGGAATTTCATGCAGATTTCGGCTTTCATTTGGCCGACTTAAAAAAAATTCTGTTAAATCTCACTTAATGGATTTACATTTATAGAAGCCTATTTAATGGAAATATTCAGAAACAGTTGAAGAACCCTCAAGTATCCTATACTAATGAAAAATGCATTTGTCAAGGCCATTTGTTTGAAGGTGGTTGTCACGCTCTTAGAAACAAAACGCACACTATACGTTCAGAGATTTCCAAGGCAAACCTGCCTACTCTAACTGCTAGGAAGAGCTAAAAATAAACTTGTGCTCCTTGTAAAATTTGTAATTTCTTCATTATGATGGAATGCAACAAAACATCTTGCCCTTGGGTTGCTCTGTTTCAGCCAAAACAAATGCAAATGGCTTGTCAGATAACAGCTGTTTGATAAGGCTCCTCTACAAGACCTGCATGCTTTACTTTTTTCCGTGAAACTTGGGATGAAAGGCAGAAGGCAGGAAGAGAATTAATGTAGCATACAGTCTAAAGGCAATGCTACAACCGTGATTAAGTAGAAAAGTTAAAAGGCACAGATTTTCCACAGCCTTGCTGCGTGCAACCCATCCGTGTAACAAGTTGACAGGCCTAGCGCGTCAGCTCCATCATCCTCTCCGACAGCTAAAACGCAGCACTGCATCCCTTTTCAGAGAAAATTTGCGTCTGCACCATGAAGCGTTGTACATTATTTCTTAGCACTGCAGGGGGCTCAAGTCCATATGGAACCTTCACAAATATTACCACAGATCAAACCAGCGGCGTTTCGAGGCAGATTTGACATACCTATTTAAATGAACAGCAGGGGTCCTCGGGCTGCCTCGGGCTGTGCAGCAGAAAACCTCTGTGGAAAGCCTACGCTGCAGCTCCATTACTCAGCAAAGACACTCTCTACATTTATCATTCATTTCATTTCTGCCAGGGCAAGAAGCTCATTTGCCCAAGGTCAACAACAGAAAAAAAAGAAAAAAAAAAGAAAAAAAAAGTGGGGGTGTTTTTTATTCTCCCAAAGAAACAAATGTACCTGACAAGAGGGGATTTTGTCCTTTGGGTACACAGAACACAAACAAATATCAGATCATTCTAATAAAAACACTATACTCAGTAAAGCTGTGTACTGAATTTGTGACCAACCACAGAACTTCTTAAAACTATCTAATGAGGAAACAAAATCTAACATGAATATCCAATTAAATATTTCTGCATTATTACATTATATATTATTAGTGCTTTCGTCTTCTATAAGTGCACATGAAAGAAACATGAATAGAATCTTTCCATAGACTCTTCTAAACATGCAGATAATGTTTGTGTTACTGATGGTCACAGATATGAATCTGTTCACACCCTATGCCAAGACTCAAGGTCTAGTGGTCTTCTATTTGATACAGCCTTTTTCATACAGGTAAAAGATGCAGATCCTTTACTCCTGGAACCATATTAATCAGAAAAAGCCTTAAGTTTGCATGAATGGAACCACCTCAGAAAAATCAATTAAGCAGTTTAAATGCAAATTTTCTTCACACTAAATGTCAGCACAAATAACATTTCCTATAGCTTTGCCCTTCACAGAGGAAAAAAAAAAAAAAAGAACTATTTTTTATTCTACAATGAACTTTGCTAGAACTAGCCATTTTTGTTGTATGTACATTCTCCACTACAAATCTTTTGCTACCAACTAGACACAGTCCTCAGGAAAGTATTCAAACTATTCAAAACCAGTCCATAGCCAAAACTGTAAAATGAACCAAAAATTAAAGGAAGAACTATTACATAGTGGGTTCTCCTAAACAAGACATAAAAATGCTCATAATAATGAATACTGTGACACAAAAATATACATTGCACGTAGCTTCATGATATTATGGCCTACTATGAAAACACAACTAAACTCAGGAGCTCCTGACTGGCACCTCTAGAATAACATGCACTTGACTGGGAGCTGACATTATTTATTACAGATAACATACTCACATGCATTAATGAATAATATGACTGCTTGCCAGTATAAAAGAGGAAGTGAAATGGTCGGCCATCTTCTCCCCACTGGATTTCTAATGGAAGGCAAGATTAGACAAGAAAGCAATATACAATCACTAAAAAAAACATCCCTTGTATTTAACTGCAGTAATAAACTTCTTTCATAATGCTGATTGTCCTTTTAAATATCAGAGAACAAAGACATTTTCCAGGTGCTCAATCTGCCTAGAAATCAACTACTTTAGACAATCTTTTTTAAACCTAACCTTGCTCTGCAATTATAATAAATTATTTAACATTATAGCTGTAAATAACATTTTAAATAAGGAAATCCCTTATGTACAACTATAAAGACTGTATAGGTGGCATTATAAATAGAAGTATACATTTTAGAGTAAAACAAAGTACAAAGTAAGAGACAACTGAAATCTACATTGAAAAGTGAAAGATAAGCAGCTCTGGAAAAAACAGTGCTAAAACAAAGAAGATTTTTATTAGCATAATACATCTAAGCTAAACTAAGTATGTGTACAATTGTCTTTTGTGGACAACAATTCAGAACTCGAGTGATTTTAGAACTTTTTTATGTTATTACATTTGGGATATTTAAATACAAAACCTATCCTATAGTTTACATAATTAGTTCAGCAAGAAAACAAATGTTCCATATTAATTCAGCATATGCAGTGTTTCATTCACTACAAAATGTTATTTAAACACAAATGAACTCTGGAGAAAAAAAAAAGGCCAACTTATAACAAAGATCTCTTTCAAAAAAAGAGAAATTAAAAAAAAAAAAAAAAAAAGTGAGAGCTTTTTACAAATTGAACTGTAGAGAAAGTCCCAGGCATTTTATCCAGTGAAGTTAATAAAAGCTATCTATAAACTAAAGGCAAAAATAAGACTCCAAAATCCTGTCTGATAAGCACAACATACATTGGATTGGAATGCCAAGATATAATACAGCAGAAGTTTAATGTAAAGATGCAAAACTTAACAAAAAGAAAGAATACTGGGGAGCTGTACCCACATATACTACTAGTGGACTATGTGATATTCCATGTATGCAGTTCTGGAACACATTTTGTTGAAAAAACTGTTCTGGAAACTTTCCAAAGTATAAATTTAATTTTTTGTACTTCAAAGTTATCAAAGACGCAATACATAGACAAGACAAAGCTGCCTCAAGAGATACTTATTGAAAGTGTTATTTTTAGATGTAAATACAAAAGCACACATTTTTACTAATTTGTACAGTCCTCAGGATACAGCTAGCATTTCAAAGAATTCTTTAGTCCTGAAAGCATATAGAATAGTAGCCTAGTACTTCTATAAAAAAGCCCTTGGATTTTAAAACTGCTTAATGATTAACTCTCTCCTACCCTTTCACTTTCTACTTTTTGACTTCACAATACAAGAAGTTAAAAAATAAGGCATGATACAATTTGAAAGCTGAAATTCCAAAGTGTCAGATAGCTTATACAGCTTTCCAAAGACACAAAGTCCCCCAAAAAACAAGTATCAATTATTCCAGCAACAGGAAAAAGGAAGGAAAATGGTAAGATTTTAATGATAATCAGAAATGTTTATCTGGGACTTGATGGCTCAGTGAATATGGAATTTCACAGCCATGCTACCAGTTCATACAAAATACTTGTCAAAGACAACAGATTTTGACCTTATCTTTTAAATGTTCTATGTAAAATGAAATTGCTGATTTTAGTGAATTGACCAACACACTGGCATATATCACTGACATCTGGGACTTTATACGGTGTCTCAGGAGCAAAACCAAAAACAGAACAGACAGACATGCAGAGTTAGAACTTTAAGGTCAAAGAACTGATTAGGAGAGGTTCCACTCTGCCTATTATTTCAAAAAATTCAAAACTCTTATTTCTAATCTTCTAGAGCAACAAAGTTACAAAGAAAACTTTTGGTTTAAAATAGTATTAATGAATATTTTATGGAGGTGATAGATA
Organism: Oenanthe melanoleuca; assembly: GCF_029582105.1. Lineage (NCBI taxonomy): Eukaryota > Metazoa > Chordata > Aves > Passeriformes > Muscicapidae > Oenanthe > Oenanthe melanoleuca. The sequence goes on along the minus strand of NC_079333.1, from coordinate 84,415,808 downwards.
GCTCTGACAAAAAGCTACTGAATTTAACAAAAGGTTTTCCCGTAACTTCAAGAGATATCCCACATCATTCCACTTATTGCTTATTTTTAAACAATGAAAAACATTTATCTTAGTCAGTTAACAAAACTTCTGAGTGGTAGTCCAGAACAGACCAATAATTTTTATCCTAAAATACAGAATATCAGAACAGACTTTTACTGCTCATGTCCTAGCAGTCATTAGGGACATAGGGAAAAGAGACAATCCATACAAATAAGAAATTCTACATATGCAACAATTCTAATACTTAGAAATAATAAAATAAGTATCTAAGAACACTTACTTCTCTGCTCTGGAAAAACTTCATTAGGATGCTGTAAATAAATAAAAAATATCAGCAAAAGGAAAGAGGTACTGAAACTATCATGCTACAGTTATTCAGAAATGTAACAAGAAAACCTACCTTCATAACAGGTCTGGCTTGCTCATCAAATAAGCCAGAAGGAAAGAGATAGGCAATAGCTCTCTGAAAACAAGAAGAAAGGTCTTATATGAGACTTTTTCCCCACAAAAGCATCATCAAAACATTTCTTGCGTACTTTCTTATACAAAAAATAGCGTAACATTTGTACAGCAGGCAACCAAATCAGTAAGAAAATAGGAAATATATGGTGTGCTGAAAAGAAAAGCAGATAATTTCCCCTGGAATCCTCAGAAGTAAACCTCATTCTGAAGGATGTACTCTGCTGCATCAGAATGAGTGAACTTTCCACTGCCAAATTTAGTTTCTACAGAATGCATTTATCATAACTTAACAGAACTACTCAAGTGCAAAGACCACCTTTATACACGATGATTTTCCAGTAAAATTTCAAGTGCTGTGACTTTCAGAGGAAATCACAATACTTATCTATTTATCTTTCTGAAAATATCAGTGCTTGCTAACAGTGCCTACTGGCAGATCAATCATAGAGATTCTATTTAAGGCAACAGGAAAAAGCCAAATTTTAAACATTTGGAATCCCACTTTCTACAATTTCCAGACATAGTTTCCTCAAGTCTAAAATGCCATGTTTGTTGTGGCAGTAATAGCTATTTTACATAGCCTAAATAAGCATTTCATTGATCACTGCAGTTGGAAACAACTGTTAATAACTAAAATCTTTGCTGAACTTGAACTAACTGCCCAGAGAAGAAAGAGTCAAGTGACACCTTCTTTTTCCTTAGATACCTGAAGGATTGCTAAAACACTTTAGAAAAATATATTACTTTCATTACTCATTCATTGTTTACTGTTTTCACTAAGTACGAAGTACATGCTTTATTTTTACTTAATCAATATTTACCAATATTTATGTGATATATAAAACAAGCATTATTTGCCTACAACAAAATGAAATTAGTGTATCAATATTCCAAACCATTCTTGCCAAAATGTAAGGCAAGGCACCTTACAAGGCCCTATGACACACATTTCTCTTCAATATCATCTTACTCTCCCTCTTCAATGTAATAAGCCATAATTCAACAATGCAAAAACATGCATTTGTCAGAGCTGTTTATTTTCATTTGTTTTTAAAAAGAAACCAGAAAAAGCTAGCCATCAAAAGCTCCCAGATGTAAGAGTCTGGAAAGCATAGCCAACTTCAGAGAGTGGGTAGCAGATCTTCAGACAGAAATATTGTGCTTGTACAGTAAAATGGATCAACCAAATAAACCCTTCTGGCAGTGGTCTCATTTATATTTCCATTAGACAGTACAGAAAAGCAGAATTACAATAAAATCTGAGTTTAAAATCTTCTCTCAAGAAGAATGGTTCTTTGTTAGTTAGGCTACCTTAGGGCTATTACACACTGATAATTTTTTCCATAGACTTGGAGCGTTTGTCAGTGCTTCAACAGATTTAATATGCATGGAGTGTAAAAAGACCTAACCTATTACCTTCATTAATCCCCTACTGGCATTCTGAAGAGAAATTTTCAGAATTCTGAAGCAAACAAAAGGCTTAACTTGATTTTATAAAATGGCAATTTTGTTTCTCCTAGTGACTACTGTATTCCCATTTGTTAGTCAATGGGCATTTTATGCATACACACAGTAGGTGAACACCTATTTATGAACAAATGGGGATTAATTATAATGACAAGCGAGAAATCTACTGTGAGCCAAATGATGTTAAACCAACACCTTATATAATATATTGAAAGAAATTACAACAGGGTCCTGAGACTGACTGTGTGTGTACTTAAGACATAATCTTTATACAAGCATTTCCAGAATCTCAGCCCAAACAGCTACTGTAACTATGACACCTTAATAAATGCCAAATATAACAATTTAATATTTACAATGAAAAAGTAGCTTCCATCATTCCACTTCTGGGAAAGCTTATTCTATTGTTAAGTGTCACTAAGTACACTCATGTCTTTCACACTATAGCATGAACACATACATCCTGTATTAAGAAATCCTAACATCTACTGTCAGGTCTCCACACAACAACTAACCAAAGAGGAATGGCTCATTTTATAAGCTTATTTTTTTGTTGTTACAAAATGGAAAGAAATAATCCTCCTGACTTCCCTCTTTTTATGGAAAAGTAATCAAAGATGAACTATCTTGGAATGCAACAGATTCCAGTTCAGCTTTATTCATAAGTTTCTTTTACATAGCTAACCCTCAGGCTATACATTACCAACTACATAGAAAGTCAGACTGGCACTTGGGAACTTCATCTACAGAGGCTGATTTTGTCTATGCAAATGTTTCATTTTTCTAGAAAAGAAATCTTTAAAAAAAAAAAAAAAAAAAAGCCCTGTTCTAGCAATATAAAGAGATGGTGAATCAATCTGAAGAATTACATCAGAATTAGTCTCTCCAAACTGCAGATAAAGCACATAACCATGAAATGATTTTCCTGAAATCTTTTTTAAATGTCTTCAGATATGGAATATAGGTTTCCTTTCAGGAATCTCCAGGTTTCAAACCAAAATTCCATAAAGAATTAATTGCATGTGTTGCATTTTCCCGAACAGAAAAAGCAGGCGAAAGTCTCTCTTAAAACTTTATAATCAAGGTGTAAATGCTAGCAGTAAAGTTGCCAAGAAATCTTTTACATTTAACTGCAGTTTCCCATTCCAGAAGTGGTTTTCACCTCAAGGGTCCTTGCCAATACCCTTTTTTTAGTGCTTATTTGGACTTGATCTCCAGATTAAAGAAACTGTTGTGCTGAATATGAAGAACTACTTTCTCAATGTTATCATGTCAGCTATAGAAGATACATTCCCCCAACTCTAGACTCCACAGGTTCTGGGACTGCTATTTCACATTCTGCTTGTTAAATCACACTGCTGCTATTGTAATTGGAAATAAACCACAACTTTCTAAAAATGAATAATTAAGCACCCATAATTATTTTCAGCAGAATCACAATTAAAAACCCTGGTTCCTAATAACACAACAGTGTTCCCAAAAATAATTACATAAATTACTTTGAAAAGGTAGAATGGGGTACAGTCTGCTTCTGCTATGAGTTACTAAAAAAAAACTGAGTTGTATCTTTCAAGGATTTGAAAATCTTTGCTTTTGAATTTCTTTGTTGATCCACACAGAGGAAAAGAAAATATCCAGTAGTCACACCTTTAAAAACAGCAGATCATAACGAATATGTTAGTAACAATATAGCTTACATCTGACATTTCTTAAACTTCACAGGTGATAAACTGAACTTGTCTGTACCAACCTAAAAGAAATCCTGTTATATCATCATTTGTTGAGGGAACAGAAGAGTCACTATGCTGCCCACAGGACCAAAATGTCTTTCACATGCAGCTTTAACTTTGAATTCAAGCCAGATGGAATAACAACTACAACCCTCTACCCCTATTAAGAAAAAACAGAGAAACACAAAAAATCTGGCAGTCCTTCAAACATGCAACCAATTAATTAAATAATGTGTCCAGCAATGCATGTGTATGTTGCGCAAATTCAGCGTACCTGCCACACCCTCACCTCTCCTCTTCCCTGTGGATGTTGCACATCCTGAAGTCTGATTCCCTCTTCCCTTCCTACCACCTCCCTACAAGATAAGGAGCTTTGTTTGCTCACTTTCTCACAAATCAGAGACTAACCGAATCAAATAAGTTCAGCTGGGTCAGTAAGAGTCAGAACTTTTTCTTTTGCTTTTTTATTTTTTTCCCCAGTGTCTTGAAAAACTAGGAATTCAATACTTTAATTCAAATAGAGTTGATTGAGTCATATTAGAATAGGAGACTTCAACAGTCCAATTCTTCAACTGATCTTGCCCATTTTTATTGGGAGTTCAAACACAAAACATTCCAGTAATTCCCATTGCTCAAAATATGTATAAAGATAGTTAGCTAAGTAACATCCAGTGAAGAAAGGTATTTTAGGGAAAAAGGAAGAAGAAAAAAAAAAATAAAAACCAAAACAAACACCACCTCTACCCTGGGGGCTCCTTTGCAGCAGCACCCTTTTTGGCAGCAGGTTCAAGAATCCAGCTCATTCCTTTTTAAATATACACGAAATTTTAATCATCAAAACACTGAAGTGAGAAGTGACACTTTATGCCATAACATTTTAATGAAACACCTGAGCAAAAGCTGTTTCAGCTTCTACTCCTCAACTTGATCACACGAGAGCCACTTTGCTTCTTAAACTGTGCCTCTTGAATCACATCATTTAGTCACTGTACTTCATCACTTCTCAGACCGAGATGTTTTCTGGAACAGCTGTTTTCCTTCTAACCACACTAGCAGTATTCTCTAACAGTTTTCAGCATCCAAAATCCAGAATATATGGGGTAAACCCAGGAATGAATGAAACAAAAATGGGACACAAAATGTTAACTCTGAAATATTCCTTTTTTATTGCACAAGACAGACAAACCACAACCCACCCCCCAAAAAAAGTGACACAACTAAGTTTATATTGCAAAACAAACCTCTCCTCTAGCAACTAACTACTAAAATTTATTGAAACCATCCCACCACTACTCATCTAAAGCTGAATTCTAGCTTGCACAGAAATAAGTTTCGTCCAAAGTGACATACCATTTTAACTCTATCACTTGAAAAAAACCCAAAACAAGCAGAACAATCCACTGTCATTATTATATGAAAAACCCCACTTATTTTAATATTGCATTATTTTTATACTAGGTAATCACTTTAAAAATGAAAATTAATGTCTTGTCGTGAGCATGCAGAGCAAAACAAAACTTCAAAAATCTGTTGAAAGAAACAGTCTTTATTTCTATCTTCATTTCATTTTTTCAAAATATGGAACAGAATTAGAAAAAGTAAAAAAAAAAAAAAAAAATACAGCAATCATCAGCTCAGATTGATGCAGAAGTAAAAGAATACTGATGAAAAGTTTGCTTCCACTGGGAAGAAAATTAAAAAGAGTTGAAAAAAAGCATTCTAGCTTCAACTATTTAAATAAATCCAAAATCCATTATTTATCGTAAGAACAATGCTGGACAAGACACTCTTCTTGCAGACAACAGAAACACATTTTGTTCTGAATAACATTTCACATTTGCCAATATTCATTCATTTCTAATACTCTGTGTTGCTAAAATTTGAACATTATTTAGAAATGAGATGTGCCGAGTCACCTTTAAAAGCAACTGAGTACAAGCAATTTTTTCATGAAAGAATCCTTATTTTTTTGAAAGAAGCCTTATGAGGAATTAAGTTTTTCAACATTTAACATTTTCACAGTTAGCCATCTTACTAGTACTTTTCCAACAGTATAAATGCTAGTAGACAAAAACATATATTTTATGTTCAAATTATTCCATCTGCTTGACAACAATCTATTAGGTCATAAGACAGAAAACAAGCAAAAATGAACGTAGATCTTTAGCTTTTGAGTTTTACTAACTCTTACGAGGAAAGAGTATTGCTTTATGATGAGCTCGTATCTGAGAGAGCATTTAGTGACTGCATAAAAATGAATAATAAAAAGACTGGCATATAAATAGGTCATGAAGCTTAAGACACTCTTCTTGTATTAATCTTACTTAGATTTCTGGGCTTTAAAGTGGAATATCACAGAACTGACAGTGGAAAATGACTGTGGGCTGTTTATTACAACTGTAAGTTAAAAGTTAAATCACAAAATAAAAGGATTACAGACTCAAACGGGGAAAAGCACTAGGTCAGGACTGCAATCTCTATTAATTAGGTATCCCAGCTGGGCAGTGGGTATGCAGCTGTTAACTTGATCAATGACTTACCTAAATGTCATCTCTACTGATTCGCTTATGAATTACCAGCAAGTGAGACTAATGTACAGGTGCTAATTTATTTAAACTGTTCTCTGCAGTTCTACATAGCTTTATAAACTGCATCTGGCACCTAATGTTAGCTGTCAGTTGTACTTAGACATGCCTGTCCTAACGACTCTGTTCATTAGAAATGAGCACAAATTATGAAATATTGTGAAAAATGATACATCAAATGGAATGGGCAAAGCAAATCAATTAGAAAAACTTCATAGCACATATTCACACATAGGAGAATAAAACATCCTAGCTTCAGAGTGAGGTCTATAATACCAATTAAAAAGCAATTGGTAGACTTGTGCAGTTATATATCAATTTGCTGGATTTTTTTCTCCTCCAGAAATACTGTTGTAATGCACAGCTTAACTTTTCATTCCTAAATAAAAGCACCAATAAGAGACAATTTTGCTTCCATAACATCTGAGGATTAGCAAGTAAGTCAACTTATTTTCCTGTTTTAAAACTTCACAAGGTTTAGCTTTTATTAAACTCTACCTAAAACTCCAGTGAAGGACAGAATCCTAACATGTCTACTTTTGAAATACACGGCAAAGACTGATTAACAGCAGAAGACATGGAGGTATATAAGTACTCATCAGAAAGAATTATTGCTGTTCAAAATGTAAAGCTTGGTAATTCTCCTGCCAGTGCTTAAGGAGCTTTTATATTTTTATAACAGAAATTTAATTATGCATAGCAGACACTATTACACACACTAATTATTTCCCAACACCTGATGGAATATGAAGAAATCAAACCGCAGATACTTGGTACCACCAAACAAAACACCACTCTTTTGGCTCCATTTCTCCATCATTTCAGAAACAGTCTGCAAAGCATTCCCATACTTGTCACCTGCACAGCACTTGTAAAAGCTAATTTCCAGAATGAATCTGCTTTTACTAATGGTGGAGCTTAGTTAATGTTGTGCAAATGATTGCAGTCCTGTGATTTATAAAGAAGAAACCACTACATAGATATGGTCATTTTGCATTTCTTGCAGTCTTGCTTTCTAGAAGCCTTACCCCTAGACCCTGTCAGGGAAGAAAGGAAGCCAGACTACAGATTAATGCATTCTCCTACCATTAACCTTTCAGGCAAACTGAACTATCAGCATCATCATTGTACTGTATTAACATGGGAGGTATTCTGGTGGTAGATTGGTGCATGTTTAGTTTATAAAAAAGTAACTCAAAAAAATAAGGATCATTTAAGATAAAAGAAAAAAAACACCTGAAAAATACATGGAAAGGAAATTCTGTAGTTTGCAGTGAAATAAAATAGCCAATGTAAGGAAACAGCCTGGTATTAGTGCAGACCTCAGTGAATACCTTTACTGTCGACCTTACCCACTTACACTGAGACTGGCAGGGTCTCTGCACTGGCTCTTGTTTGTAGAAGGGCAGAGTGATTCCTACATCTCTGCATCGAAGTAGATGCAATATCAGTGCACTCACAAAGCTTAATTCCCTATGGATTTGTGACTTGAACTCAAGCTGCCTTTATGGATTTTCTGATACCTGATAAAACTCAGGTCTCATTTCAGCCTTTTTCTCAACAGGCCATTACTCTGGATCACTTAACCTTGCTGCCTATTTTTAGAACTTAGTTTTGAAGCCTGTCAAACATCAAAATGAGCCTGTATCACAACCTACAGATTATTTCTTGGCATAAGCAGACTTCCAAGACTTCTCAAATGGACACAGCCAGGCAGACAGAATTTTGCCACTGAGAGAGCCAACAAACAAATCTTCTTGCCCTGAAAAAAACTAAACCATGGACACCTCTTGCTTTGCACTTACCACATCACTACCTCTATCCTAAGGGCTCTGCTGGCACACTGGGCTGCCTTGGCTACAGCAAAAGTGTTGCTGCTGTGCAAATAAAACTTGAGCCATGACACTTCACACAGCTTCACCTGAGAGCAAACGCCACCAAATGGCATCTCTCCTTCCTACCTCCAGTGTATTATAAGATAGATATGACAGAAGTGAAGGCCAGATGAGACATTAAAAAAAAAGGAAAAAAAAAAGAAAAATCCATGCAACAAAGCATTTTTCTGAGTGAAAGGGAGCTTATCTTTACATGAGCCTAAATGACAGAGAGAAAGAGGAGGCTACCCATCTGCCAGTCATGAGAAGGAATGACAATAAAACAGTATGTTTGTAGATACTGATATGAGCTTAAATTCACATCTACATTAAAATCCTCAAGCTAAACCAGTGTATTGGTTATAAAATATCCTATAAAATTTAATATACATTACCAGCAACCACGGTATCACACAAGAAAACCCTAAATATACACAGCAGGTCAAATTGTGAGTAAACGTTTTGAAATGCCACATAAACCTTTACAGTGCCTCTTATAACCTCAGATCAAGGGGATTATCCATTAGCACTTTTAAAAAGAACCTACTGTGCTTTAACAAGATACAGTATACAGCTCTATGCTGGTATGTCTGACCTCACATGGTAGCAGAAGTAGAATGTCTATTCACAGTCACAGTTGCAATGTTTGCAATGTATAGTAGAATTCTTGCTTATTCTGACAGTTTGATTAAAATTCACAGAGAGCTGAGGGGCTCATGCTGAAGTAAAGTGCTTTCAATATCTGAAACTCTACAGTAAATTACTTCTCCAACAGAGCAACTGTACTTACATCAATATCCTCTTGGGTAAAAGTTTCTGGATCTTCTCCCATCATGTTGGCTAAATGTCTCTTTCCTAGGTTGAACTCTTCAATCTGCTTTTTAATAAATGCCTCCGAGTACTTTTCAGGTCCTGAGGCTCCAGCATTTTTCCTCTGTACTGGTGTAGAGGTACAGATCAGCCTTAATGTCTAACAAAAAAAACCAAGGTAAACAAACAAAAAAGTGAGTGATTTATTTTGCATTTCTGGCATAGTGAGCTGTAAATAAAATGAATACATGAATACTACAGCAAGCTATTAATACCGGTAACAAAATTCAACACACCACAGGAATAAGTTATAAAAAGCATTATTACTCATTAAACCATTTTCTTCCAATGGTTTAATGTCCATGAACAGATAAACACATTCTAAAACCTACATTTTCACACCTTGCAATTAATTTAGAAGATTTTTTGACGGAAAGAAACATAATATATCCTAAGTTAGGAACATCCTGCAAAAGCAAGGTACAGCACTGATCATCATCATAAAATATAATAAAAATCCATCAGCAAATAAGCAAGTTTTGCCTTCACCTAAAGGCATCCCACAACAAAGTATGATAAGAATATGCAGGGCAGCTCCCTAGGCTTTTCAGAAGCCACTGACCAAAAACTTCTAAAAGCTCTGGAAGGGCCAAAGCGTGCTCCTTCCTTGTCTGTGGTGCCAGAATGGCAATTACCTTCTGATCTTTGTGGCACACAGGTTTGGTCTTACTTCTATCACGACAACCAGCTGTTAAGAGGACTAATTTTACTGATGCTCTCTGCCAGACCAACAGGAGCTGCACTGATAGAGCTGTAATGTCTCAATTCTGGCCTTGTGTCAATATTATGCACTATTTTGGCTCTCCAACATTAGTATTTAAGTTCTTTGCAGCTTAATTATTCTACGAACTGAATGAGAACTGATTATTTGTGTGGTCGTCTGTGGGTGGGGGGAGGGAGGGAGGGAATCACAAGAAAGCAAGCAATGTGAGACAGAAAAGCAAAGACAGAAAAAGAATCACTTTGGATTCAGAAAAATGCCAAGTTTTGTTCATCACATAGTAGCCTGGAAGACTTCACCCCATCCCTTCAACATGCCACGGCTAGGCTTTGTGAGGAGACAGAGCAGCCTCACAAGGCAGAGCGCCCATCTCACAGCCCAGCCCTGCCAGCATTCTTTCCTCCACTCCCTTTACTCGCCCTGTGCCAGCTCTGGCACAGGACTCCTCTGCAAGCCAACCCAGCTGCCTGCATGTGGCAGAACACTAACTTCTGCTTCATCCCAACAAGCAGGCAATTCTCAGCCAAGCTGCTATGTCTGAGCAGTTCAGAGATCACTCTGAGAATTGCCAAAGCTGAACAAGAAGGTGGCTGAAACACTCAACTGGGAGGAAGAAAGTAGAGGGGGCGTCCTTTCTTTACCTTCCTTTCATTGAGCAAACTATGAAATTGCCCCTGCTGCAGCCTCAATCTACCTTTAGCAGAACATTAAAAATCAAACACACGCAGCAATGTCAGGGTTCTGATGACAAGGAACAGAACAAAAGTAGTATTCAAACTTATTCAATCTTCTCCAAGTCTTGGGAATTGTCTTTTTCAGAGCACAGTTTAGACATGCTGAACATTTTGATGGATTTCACCCTTCTGAGTTCAGCTAATATAAATAAAACAAAACACTTTTTACCTTCCATTAACTAACAAAAATACAGCAGTTATAAGCACCACAATACAAACATGTCTCATCAAAACAAGGTTACATAAATGTATTTGGAAGGGAAACAGAAAAGCAGATCAAACTTGTACCTTCTGTTAGCAACATCAGTTAGCTGTGACAAGAAGCTTTTGGTGTTCTGCATTACATGGTCAAGTCCTACATTAACAGGAAATGAAACACAGCTTTTCTTTGTACTTTCACAGAGCCTAGTTGGTATTTTGGACATCTGGCAGTCCAAGATGGACTGATCCAACTCATCTAATTTGCTGCACATATGTAAAGCTATTCATGACCAGCTTACACATCCATACCTGTGTCAAATGTTCAATACACAAAACATAATAACTCTACTTGAAATTTCAATTTGAAATGAAGACCACAATATGCTGCCTTAACCTGTATATAGCCCATGCCTGGGCTGAAATATAGGCCCTATGAATTTAATCAGGTTTGATACAGAAGGTAAAGTAATCTTTGAATAAGATCACATGAGTTAGAAAAGACTGACCCTCTAAGCTTTTACCTGACCAACAAAGATTTGCCCATCAGGGTATGAGCCTCAGGAAAGTAACACAAACCTCTGTTCAAAAAGATTTAAAAACAGGTCTAAGGTAGAATTTGGTGCTGAAGAGCCTGTTGCTGCTTCACACTCTCCACAGCTTATATATATTGCATGCAGCACTAATCCTGGTTTGTCTCCTTTTCTTTTCTTTTTAATATTCATGTTTCCTGTGAGGATACATAGAATTAAAAGAGAAATAATGAAAATTTTAAATGTACACATATTCCACAGGCAAGGCTCTGGTGATTTCCTTACAAAGCAGCGAGGAAAGCAAAGGTATCTCCATGTATTCCCTATTCTTCTCTCCTAGTCACTCCTCAGGAAAGAATTCAATTCATCTTCTGTCTAACTTGTCTTAATAGTAACTAATTATTTGTAATTCTTGTTAATGAACATATGATTCCTTATTACTTGGCCCAAAATAGCTTTCTCTCTGGTATGCTTTAAACAGAATACTTTAAAAAAGATTGCTTTCATCTTATTCCTGTCAATTTCTATTGTAATTTTCTCATTTTTGTCCTTCTTCCCCCAAGCTATTCATATTCTTCCCTAGTTTCAATTCGTCACTAATCAAAAGTCCCTGGACACACAAACTGTTCATAATTAGAAAACAGCCTCTTATGTAAATTAATATCTATTGTATTGGGTACCTCTTCTGGGATAAGAGCACTATTTCATGGGTGGCACATGCAGAAACTGCAAAGCACAGCTAAACGCTTCTGGCATTTCAGTCAAACAAGAAAGCATGCTCCTCTGCTTTGTGGAGGAAACCACAGAGGTTTGCATTCACTTCTCACACATTTCATAAAGCATGACTGAAGACAGCAGCCTCACCATTTTTAAAATAATAGTCATGCTTATTAACATTATTAGGAAAGCTCATGAAATAATATGCTCTTCCACTAGAGCATCGGAGAAGGGAAAGCCTTTACTTCTGGACACAATTCATTGTGATTGATCCTTCCTTCCCAACTCCTTTCTGAGCAACCTAGAATTAAAACTGTTTGGCCAATCCTGATTTTACAGAGAGACCATAAACTTACAGAAAAATCAGTTTATGTTAAATTTGCTTTAAGAAAAAAAACCAGCATTTTCAGACAACTTCAACTTCTCTGGCCTATTTCTTCCAAGATGAGAACTAGGACTGTCTGTTTACTCATGCTGTTCATTTTGGTTCACTGGAGTTACACAGATATAAACCAACCCAACTAACAGAGAAGTCAAGTTTCCTGTACTTTTGGAATGGAAGAAAAGGTAGACTGGAGTCAGGAGACTTAAATTCAAGTCCAAAAGTTGTTCATTTTACAAGACATGTTTACAGAGACAGAAGATTACACAAATGACATGGCACACATACTATATGTTGCACCCTTTTCATGATTCTTCCATGCTCTAAGCTGGCAGACTTCAACCACCTCCTTCTCAAAAAACACGCAGTGCACAAACAAATTTGTTCCAAGAAGTTATCCCTGGGATAGGACTTCACTAAGATGTGGAACTGGAGCTGTATAACCACATCAGTAAACAGGACTGAAGCTGCCCAGTGTCCAATACTCCAGCTCCTGGCACAGCTGCTACTACTAAACCCAGCAGACATGCAGTATGGTCCTCTGTTTACTTGTTGCACAAGAAAAAACATTTTTTACATAGCAATTATACAGACTATAAATGCTCAGATCCATCTCAATTTCTAAAGATCTGCTTTTTCCTCAATAAGTGAGTTTTGGATTTCTAGAGCACTATTTCACAAAAATGTGTTTTAATTGATTTGTTTAAAACAACACTGATATAATCTTAAGATTTTAAGTTGGCCTACAAACTAATTATGTGAACCATCAGTATCAGGTTTATGTCTCAGAAGCATTTTGCAAAACACATTGGAAAGCATCACAAGATGTCAGCAAACATGCATAAGTGATTTGATGCTATTTTTTATACCAAATTTCACAAAGTATTTCATTAGAAGAAACTTTTTTTTCAAAATTAAGTCCCTTAGCAGGCAACCACAGAACTGCATCTCACCTGCTCAGAAAACCTACTTTCAGTGCAAGTTTGACCAAATCTACGTATTAAGTTTGGCTGTACACTGGGGAAGTAAAAAATAGCTCTAAATGCATTGATGCACAGCAAAAGTCAGATGTGTATAAGAGGGAATAGAATTCAGATCTGATTGGTTTTAGGCTCAAGTTTTCAGATACTAATTAAGAGGTTTTTCAATTGTATCTTAGTTAGCAACTGCAAAAAAGGCTTCTCTTACATTTCAAGTATGTAGTTCTGAAAGTCCAAAGTACCATCATCTCTTTCTGATATTGGTGCATATAACACCTACAGTGATTTAAAGTACTCAACCCAATCAAATAAAATAGGAACTCTGAACTCTTCTGCTGAGAATAGTTATTCAATGACACCAGAGTGAATGACAGGTAGAAACTAAGCTAGACCCTTTTTTCTTTATAAACAGCACTACATCTCTGCCATTTGGTTATTGGAAGAATAGGAAACTACACATGTTGCTCAGCCAATGACAAGAGAACTGGAATTACAAAGTTTCTCTTTCACTTTACCTCTCAATACAAGAAATTTTGAAGTTAAAAAATTAAATATTTTCCCCCATTAAGACAAGAAGTAATGAACTAAACAACTGCACGGGATTTTTAGGACAAGCATCAGGACAGGTAAGTGTTTAATACAAGAAATTGTTATAATAGGTCAGAACATAGATACATCAACTTACATCCTGTTCTCCTTTGTATTAAAGGAACAAGGTAGTGATAATTTTCCCAGGGCACTTGTCTGGTTTCCAGCAATCTGCAGTTCAGGCATGCTGGTAGCTTCTTTTTAATGCTGCTCAGTGGAATTTTCTTCCAAGTTTCTCAACTTGCTTTTTGTATTCACATAAATGCTTACCATCACCAAACAGTTCCACAGGTTAACTACACCTAATGGAAAGAAGGGTCTCTAACGTTTCTGGGCCCTGTCTCCCATTAGTTCTCTCTGGTTCACAGACAGCTAGACAATTTGTGTACAGCCACAGGCTTAGGTACTGATCCCCTCTCTGGGGGGAGAGGAATAGATAAATGATCCCTCAAGGCTCCTTCTAGTCCTACCTTCCTCTGTGACTCCTCCTTTGAGAACACTCTCATTTATAACACAAATAATTTTCAGCTAAAACTCAAGGATGTGCCTCACCAGGAAAACCAAGTTACTGTCATGTCATGACTTTCAACACAAGATAACCAAAGCAACACAAACTACTCCAACTGAGAATGATATCAAGTATTAGAATATTTTCAGCTTCATGCTCTTTGTCATTCCTTGCACACCTTAAGAGCATTTATACCTGACTGCTGCATGAAGAACTACCCATATGGGCACCAGGTCTTTATTCCTAATGGGTAAAGTTAATCTAGATGCAACCAACATAAATAGCTCAAATTGCTCCTTCCAGTAATATATTTCATTTCCTCACTGCATCTTTCTGTTACCCCGTGGTTTGGTTTAGTTCTACCAACAGTTCTTTAACCCACATTATCCTAAATTACTTTGAAATTTGAAAGTTACCAGCAGGCCTTTTTATCTGCTTGCTGGTCACTGACTAAATATATACAGAGGCGCACCAAATACCACAGCACAAATACTGACAGCAGCTAAGCTTTTAAATTAAACGACACACAGCTGACACCCCTACCCCCAAAATAAAATGATTCTGTTTAATCAGAACTTATTTTACTTGTGGAGCACGTTTCTCTCTCCACTGCAGCATTCAGAGACCTGCCCTGTGCAGCCTGGTCTAGTGGGACATGCCCACGGCAGAGGGGCTGGAACCAGACGGGCTTTAAGGTCCTTTCCAGCCCAAATCTTTCTGTGATTCCGTGCTCCATGATCTACCCACCTGCTGACCGAACACCATTCACAGAATCACAGCATTGTCAGGGCTGGAAGAAACCTCTGGAGATCATCCAGTGCAACCCCTGCCAAGGCAAGGTAACCTGGAGCAGGGAACACAGTGAGGGAGACTCCAGTCCTGCCAACACCAATGTAAAGAAGTTCTTCATGTTGCAGTGGAACTTCTTGTGTTTTAAACTGATCATTCAAAACTATCAACCCCAAACCTGCCATCTGTGGCGCTGGCTTTGCTCTATATACCGCTCTGTTAATTCTAGGCTTAACCACGCTTCCTCTGCTTCACATCAAGGGAATCAAACGCAGCTCACGGAAAGGACGCCTTGAACGCGGCGCCAGCCCCCGACACTCCCCACACAGCCCCGCCGGCCCAGGAGCAGGGGCAGCACCACACCGGGGCCTCCCAGGCAATGTGCCCCCCGACTCGGGGACATTCCGGCGGGGACATTCCGGCGGGGACATTCCGGCGGGACGCGAACCCGGCCCCTCAGCGCCCGCCCGGCTCTCACCTGCGCGCGCGGCCCCGCGCCCCGGCGGCGGCACAGCCACAGCACGCGCCCCACGGCCGCCGCCATCACCGCGGCGCTCCGCCCTCCCATTGGCGGGCGGGGCCGGGGGCGGGGCCGCGCCTGCGCGCTGCTCTCCCGGCTCAGCCTTCCGGGCTTGGCGGCGGTTCTCGCTGAGGGGCGCTTCGGCCCCGTCGGGAGAGTGGTGGGTTACAGCTGGAGTTACATTCGCAGTGGCCACCCGGTCAGCTGGACGTCCCCGGCGCGGCCTCCTGTCTCGGAAGGACAGCGCTGAAAGCAGGACTCCTCTTTGAGTACAGCAGCGCTGGGATGTGCAGCGTGTCTGGGGCGACAGCACTGCTCTGGAGATTTGTAGAAAAAAACAGATTTCACCTTAGCACTGGTTTGTTTGGATTTTTCCCATGGAGAAAAAAAAAAAAATTAATTACAGAATCAGCTAGGTTGGAAAAGACCTCTGAGATCATGGAGTCCGACCCGTGGCAGTCAGCACCGTGTCAGCTACACCAGGGCACTGCGTGTCACTGCCAGTCCTTAAACGCCTCCAGGGACAGAGACTCGAACAGCCCATTCCGCTGTCTAATCGCCCTTTCTGTGAAGAAATTCTTCCTAAAGTCCAATCTAAACCTCCCCTGGTGCAGCTTAAGTTCACGTCCTCTCATCCTGTCGCTGTTTGCCTGGGAGGGGAGGCCGATCCCCGCCTGGCTACAGCCTGCTCTCAGGTGATTGCAGAGTGAGAAGGGCCCCCCGAGCCGCCTCCTCTCCAGGCTGAGCAACCCCAGCCCCCTCAGGTGCCTCTCACAGAACTTGTGCTCCAGACTTTTCACCGGCTCCCTTGCCTTTCTCTGGATGGTGTATTTTAGAGACACAGAAGTCCTGTCATCTCCCAAGGTGATGACAGTATCTCTGAATGCTGAACCTTGGGAGCTTGAGAGTGTTCCTAGTTCTGAGTTACATAGGACATACCCTTATAGGTGATTGGATTTTGTCAGTAGTTTTTTCTACCATGAGACATGTGGAAATTAATTAAAAGCTGAATTTAAGGAGCTTTACTGGGACGCTCTTTTTAAGAGGAGTTACTATTTGAGAGGAAATTCCAGAAATGAATCTCTGCTCTTCCAGGTTTATTTTTCTGTTAAGTTTTTCACCCGTGACCCTTGTGTCCCCCCATGCAGATATAATAAAAAAGGTTATAAAAGAGGTTATAAGAAAACTAGGTGTGGGCAAAGGAAGTCATCCATGTGGGGAGGTCAAGGAGAAGCTGCCTGGAAAGGTGAATCCATTCTTGCAGTTGCCAGCTGTGAAAGTGAAAACATCAGCAGCTTTAGTGACATGGATATGTGCAAATGATTGCCATGAACACTGCACTGAGGGAGAGCAGTGAAGTGTCTGTCCTGTGCACACCTGGCCAAGCACTGGGAACTGCAGCCATGCTTTCAGTCACAGGGCATGTTGGGATGGCATGTGGTTACTAGCTGTTTCTCCAGAAGAGAAAAAGGGGGTTGGCTTAGGGTCACAGTCCCAGTGACCCACCTTCTGGAGCAGCCAGCAGAGCTGAAGGGGTGGGGAATGCCAGCGATGAGTATGGCCTCTCCATGGCCTATGGTGAGTCTCATCTGCCATCTGTCACCCTGCAGCTTGGCTTTGTTCAGCAGCAGAGGAGCTCTTCAGCCCTCACTGTGCTGAGCAATTGTTACTTCTCGCCCCTGTCAGCTCTACAGAAACAAAGCACTGCTGGAGTGAGTGGTTTTTATTCCCCACATATCATTAATCATCAATTAAGCTTGAGGAGCAGGCCACCTATAAAATATCACCCACTTATTCTTGGCACCTAGTTGATGTAAATACAATTTCCTTGATTTCCTACACTTTTCTACTCCTATGCTCACTGTGAAAAAATCCTAAAGGCATCTGAAATCTGGAGCATGATTTCAAAGACATTGGGGTTCATACAGCCCATGGTTTCAGTTGGAGGTTACAGAATTTCTCTTGCATATTGCTGAATAGAGACTGTGGTATATGTGAAGTCCAGCAATTAAGGGTTATGATAGTTTTTCCTGGGTTTTTAGAGCTGTCAGCCCTTAGAAACTGATGGCTGCCCTTTCAAGGTGGAGGATTTTTTGCACAAATTTCATGTATATTTCCCCAGTCGTCATGCTTCTGCCAAAGAGTTTACCTCTGCTTGCTTGCCCCTAGGAGACACTTGTACAGAGATCCCTGAGTGACCATTTTCACTGATCAGGAGTGCATGTAATCATTACTTGGGATGCTTTGAAAGAACTGTACTTCTGTGGTAGGCATGGCTAGCATATTCCAGAAGGATTCCTTCTAGTGGAAAGATTGCCACTTCTACTTAGGTGGCAGGAGTCTTGCCAGTTCAAGATCAGTTTTTAACAGAAATGAAGGTAGGATAAAAATGAGCAGCGATTATTTACATGCTCAACCACCTGCACCCCATCCCTCTGTCAAAATTTGTTAAGACAGGAGTGGAGGGAAATGCAAGAAAACCACGTTTAATCTGCTTATCCCAAGATTAACTCCAAAGGGCTTCTCTTTCTGTCTCTGTTTAGTTGACAGACTGTAGATGCTTACCTAATCCATGCAGACTACGCCAATGCTTCACTAAGCCATCTGAGGAACTCTAGTTGTTTGTGTGGCAGGGATGTCCTTTTTGAGCCCAGCTGGGCAATGTTGTACTCTGGGGACCTGTTTCAATTGTGAGCCTGATTACCCATATCCTCATGTAACCTGCTATCCATGCTCTGTGCAGTCACAGAGCTGGGGACTGTTGCCTGCAGCACATTACCTGCTTTTGTCTTTAGACTTAGATAATGAGGAGTAAGCATATCATCTGGTATGATTCAAAGCTTTGGAGTGCTGTCTTTGAGGATAGCCTGACATAATCAAAAGAGTCCCTCTGTATGAGGCTTGAGGTTTCTGAAGTGAAAAATCACTGAAAGCAGAATAAGGAAACCAGGCTGAGCCAGTCACATGCATGGGTTGGGGGGTAGCTGGAGGGGCACATCTGTAGTATATGCAAATTCTTAAGCACTAACCTAAAGCTGAGCTCCAGTCCAAAGCTGCTGATTGCTTATGTTACCAGCCTACATGCAGACATCCCTGAAGTGAGATTTGGGGTGTTCTTTTGTAATCAGAGATGGGATTTGTAGATAGCATGAGTTCAGGTTACTAGTAAAGGTAGTGTGAAAACCAGTTACTTGAGGAACAGCCACACTGCCTGTGGCAGTGCTGGAGATGTATGGCTCTCCAGCTCACTGCCTTATAGAAGCACTCCAAAAACTGGCAAGGATCTGGGGCAGCCCAAAGGTCCATTGAGCATGATGGCTTCACTCTACCAGTGATAGGTGCTTACAGAATCACAGAATATGTTGAGTAGGAAGGCACCCATCAAGTCCAGCTCCTGGTCCTCCACTGGACCATCCCCGAGTCACACCATGTGCCTGAGAGCATTGTCCAAATGCTTCTTGAACTGTGTCAGGCTTGGCACTGTGACCACTTCCCTGGGGAGCCTGTTCAGTGCCCAGCCACCTTATGGAGAAAGAACCTTTTCCTAACAGCCAACCTAACCCTCCCCTGGCACCACTTCAGGCTGTTCCCTCCAATCTTGTCACTGGTCACCAGAGAGAAGAGATCAGTGCCTGCTCCTCCTCATCCACTCACAAGGAAGTTGTAGACTGTGATGAGGTATAAAGTCAGGGCAGATATACAGAGAAAAAGTCTCCTCATTGGTAGTGAGCTGAAGAGTGTATCTTGGGCTTCGGTATGAGAGAAACTCACACAGGAGAAGAGGTCAGAACTTGATGAAGGATGTAGCAAGATCTGCTGCCTTGCAATAGAACAAGCTAACGTGCAGCAGAGATGGGGGACTCCATCCATCAGAAGACAAAGCAAATAGTTGTAGGAGGGTTAAAACTTGAGGATACCCTAGTCCAAATCCATTTTTGAAGAGATGCCTTAATTTTTACGTTTTCTCTAAACAGAAATAAAAGTGTAGATTCATTTTGGAATTCTGAACTAGAGTTATTCTTCTTATAAAGTGTTTTCTGTTCTCCTTCTCCTTTGCCTTTCTTCCTTAAGCTGTAAGTACTTTGGCTGAAGTTCTGGGGCATATGTGCCAAAAGGGACAGCAATCAACGGGGGCTGACTGGGTGACAGAATCTCAGGATGTTACAGTATCCTCATGCCAAGAGCATTTCTCAGAGCCCTACTAGGAGCACTTTCTGGATTGTCTTCAGGCCCAAGGATGTTTAGGAACACTCAGGTCCAGTGTTGAACGAAAAATTGGAGTTTTTGTCTAGGGAGAGCACTGGAGAAGAGTGGCTTGACAGAAAGCTTTGTGTTTCAGAAGCTGATGTTTAAAAAAAACCAAAATTAATGTTTAAAATGCAGACAATTCAGCAGTATGTTAACTCTGTTCCAGTTAAGTAATTCCCAGATATTTTATGACGTGTGTGCTTTTTGACACAGAAATTGTTATGCGTTGATCTTCCTCAGCACTATTGAAAGGCTTGAGGCTGATATATCCAGAAGTCATGCTTTCTTTAATGCAAACACATAAATTCTATTTTAAAAGGCTAATAATAACAACAGCTATTTCATTGCACCTACTTTTCTTCAAATGTGGAACGAGCACACTTCATTTCATAGACTGCATACACCAGCTACCTAAAGGTTGTCAATTATGTTACGCTATAAAAGGCACAGCACTTAGGGGGCTGTCAGTCAAGTCTGCAGTGAGAGAGATTTCAAGAATCTTTATTCCAACACTATCAAATATAAAAATAAAGCAAATTTACCTGACAACACCAAATACAGAGGCATGCTATTTCATTTTATAGTGGAAGTTGTTTGAACTGAGCATAGAATTAAGAAAAGTGAATCAAGAGTAGCCAGAGACCTTTATTTGTAAAGCAGTGCCCCTTGTTTTATTCCTTACCACAGCTTTCCTTCTCCATGAAAGAAGGTGTTACCCAGATTTTCACTGCACTTTGGATCACAGCCCTGCATCTGTTTTGTCTTTTCTTCATGGTCTGAGGATTGCTGGTTGGGGTTTTTTTCCCCACAGTTTATGGGTATCATTGAGCACTGCAAGGCATTTTGGGGAACATTCTTTTCTGCAGTATGATGTTCCAGCTCTGCCATAATTTATGTTCTTGGGTAGATCCCACTGAATTTACAAACAGTTCCCAGAAAGAAAGAGAACTTATATGGATGTAATTTGGAGGCATCTGAATATAGTTTTATCCCACATGAATGCCAGTCCAAAGAGATATAAATGTGGTGTCTACGCCTATTTTTAGTTGGCAAGTGCTTTTAGACTATGTAATGTGTCTTTGTCATTTGTCTACCATACACTTTGCCTCCATATGTTTATCACTGTTGCTATTGCTGATTCAGTATTTCAATAATAGAATCATTTGGAGCTGTTCTTTAGACTAGGGTTTACATCAGACTTTTTTTGTCTCAGTGTGATTAGACTAATGTCATTGCTGATCCTAGCAGTATCTTTTGAGTCAGAGCTGACATTATATCCAGAAGTTGTGCCTATGCTTCTAAATCAAAGAGGCCTAAGGGCTGGCCTAGAGACAGTGTGACCTCAGCATTGATTAGGGCCACCTTCCCTGTGTAGCACAGCTGCTTGGAAGACTCCAAAGCAGAACCAGAAATACAAATAATCTCTCTCATCTAGACAGAGAATAGTTTTATCCCTTCACCCCACTGAAGGAAATATATTGCTATTCCCATTACTAACCTGTTCAGATTTATAAACTTTTCATTATTGATTCTTTTAAGGGCTAGTACAAACATATATTCAGAATAAATAGATGAAATTTTTCAGATTGTGTGTGCTTCCCAAGATTCATTTATAGGCAGGGAGTAGTAAGTCCTGTCTGCCTCACCAGATAACCAGAAAATGCATCTCAGAGGACGCCCTCGTGGGACAGCAGGTGGGATTGGCCATTGTACAATTTATGGATGCTGCTGGAGGTTGTGAGCTCCTTCTGTATCTTTGTCAGACTGCAAGCTCTTTGGTTTTGGAGGCTGGCATGTGTCTTCCTGTGGCCTCATCTTTCCTGCTGAATTAAAGTCCATGCAGGTGCATGGGGGTCAACAACCAAGCACTGTCCCGTAGAGTGCTGTGGTTCCAAACACTACGCTGACCCTGCTGACCAAACCAAGTTGTGGAAGCTGTGGTCAACTTGGACACAAACTAGTCTAACAGAAGACTGAACTCACCTTCTGAGAACTGTATGGGAGCTGAAAAGTTAGAGAATAGAAGTGGTCCTCTCAGTGTCTCTGGAGTTCAGGAAATGGCAGATCCAGCACCTTGTACTTTTCTATCTTCTTGGAGATGTTCTAAAGAGGACCAAGTGGTTATTCAGAACTAAATTTATTCTCCCCTCAAAATAAAACTGACCAAAATACTGTCCAATTCAGAGCTGAAAAGGAAGCTTTAAGTTTACATTAATAGGCTTTGAACCAGTCTCTGAAATAATGAAGTACAAGAAATTATTACTTAAATGATTTCAGGTTTTGGAACAGTCGTAGCAGCAGAAGCTTCTGAGTCATCAGGGCTTCCACAGAAAAAATCTAATTAAATAAATACAATGCATCTTTACTGAAAATAACAAGGAAAGAGAATGACAAAAAAAAAAAAAGAAGGAAAAAACCCCACAAATCACTGCTCTAACTTTCTGACCATGATATTCAAATAACAAAGAAAATAATTTGCAGTTGTCTGTTGTAAAACTCTTTACAGAAACAAACAAATCATGTGCCTGTATTGAATCTATGTCAGGACCATAAAGTGTCCAGCAAAACCACCTATCTAACATATTGCAGATGTCTTTCCCATATGTTCTGAGTAAAGAACTGATCCTTTTTGGCTGCTCTCTTACTGCAGCAACAAGGCACTACCTACAGTCTACCCTGTGGGTGCCAGTACTGAAAACCCAGTCAATGTGACACCTGGAAGTTGTTCTGCTGCACAAGGAAAGATCTTAATGCATGATAATCTTGTGTGGGTATGGTTGGAGAGGGAAGTAAGTATGGAAAGCTTCTTTAGCATTCACATATCAGTGCAAGAGGTAACCTGAATGCAGAAATAGTAGTCTGCTCTTGGAGAAATAAGCTGGCACCTGGAAAGTAATTTTACTTACAGGTGCTTTATGCCTGCCTGGAGAACCTGTCAGACAATGACCACTTTGAGCCAAGTTCCAACAGTGGGAAATAATCCTGAGGAGAAGAGTAGGAAGCACTAATGAATACTTTCTCTTTTCAACCTGACCTACAGGTAGAAAGGCAGTTCCTGTTTTGACATCTCTTGTTCTGCCATCTTCAGCCATCAAGGAAAGCACTTAAGAGGGTAAATGATACAGTCTGGAGCTCACTCATGAAATAGCACATGCAATTGAGATTATTGTAAGTTTCAGTAGAAACTGTCTGAATCATCACCTCCTTACATGTGAGAATCTAATACTGCATGTCAGCCTAAATCTGAACATCTGCAACAAGCAACTGTATTTCTCATGTTATGATAACTCTGTTCCTAAATGGGAGGTGAAACAGAAGAGAAAGTTTGCAGATTTTGATGGGGAGGGGAGAAGAGAAGGAAACTCCAACTTCTGTGATTATAGTCAAAAGCTGGCTGATTTATTTACTTATTGATGACATAACCCATGTGCCATTTATAATGTGCTGCCACAATCCAGCCGGACATGGTTGGCTGGCAGCAAATTATCTTGAATCTTGTGGATGTAAGTAGGCTCCAGCATATTTTAAAGATGCCAGACATTTTGTCTCTTTGGCCAAGCCTTCTCAGCCATTTATAAAGTTACATGGAAAGGTCAATCTGTACTTACAGATACAATATGATTTAACCTGATTACATTATTTCCATTTACTTAAAAAATAAATAAATTTCTAAAATCACAGCAAAATGAATAAGCTTGTTAAATATCTCTTGGGAAAGGACTTCACTATCCCCTGGGATATGACTGCTAGTTATCCACTCTTCTGAATACATTAAAAAAAGTTAATCAGACTGGAATTTCAGTAAGAGTTTCTGTTGGAATATAGAAGTTCTGAGCAAATATAGTTTTTTAAATGAAAGAAGCCTTCAGAAGAAAGTCTATTTCTGAGTGAAGTTGTCGGGGGAAATGTGATACTATTTGAAATAAAAACTACCATTTCAAACATTAAAAATAAAAAGGGAGATAAGTCAACTATATGTAATTACTCTGTTACATGAAATTAAATTGTTAAATTATACAAGTAAATATTTGGAATTAGAGCTGAGCCAAGGCCAGGATTCTGCTGCCATATGTCTTTAAAGAACTTCTTACCTGGTGAACAAAGCTTTTGCCATTACTGACACACTATTCAATGCCATGCACCACAAGAAGGAGTTCCAGAACCAGGTCCTAAGAATTTCCATGATCAATTAATGGAATTTTTTCAGGCCAGGGGCTTTCAGCTTGTGGAAGATGGCAGCTCTGCCACACTGAGGGACCATCCTCAGGAGCCCTGGAGATTGGCCTTTTCTCTTGTGTCTGATGCCTGCCTTGCCTGCATGAAGTCAATCAGGTGCTTTGTCAGGATGGCAAGCACACTAGTGATTAAGTGTTAAATCTATCTACTTTTTGTGGGTGCTGGCCAATACATGGTTGAGTTACAATATGAAGCTCTGTACATGCAGCTTGCAGCCTTTTTAAACCCTGCTGAAGATGTCTGAACAAGCTGACCCAAAAGAGGAGCTGTAAAAGAGAAATATCTTCTTTTTACTTAAAAATATTCTCCTTAAACCAAAATATATAGTGCTTGCTTATACTAAAACAAGACCATATCCATTAATTGAAATAATACAAAAGAGTAATTAATATTCATTCTTTTATACCTATTCTCTGTTTGCTTTATAATTTGTAGCAGATGGAAGCCAAATGTTTTCAAGGAATCAAAATTAATTTTATAATGAGGTGGTTCATCTTTTCAAAATAACTTCTCCTTAAAATGCCAGTTATCCTTTTGATTTTAATGTATAAAAACATTACTGTTGGAATATGATAGTATTTTAGTAGCCTCAAGTGAATCTACATTTTTGAGCTTTCTTCTATAATCCATGTCTGAAGATTCTTCCTTTTCACACCACTATCTCATTGTTTTACTTGTCTTTGGAAAAATCTAGAAACCTTTGTGCCGCAGCAATATTCTCACTGTCTACTAACAAGCTGTTATGGTTCTATTTGTGGTAGATCTTCTTGATTTAGAACAAAATCTGTTTTTTAAAACTTATTTTATTGCATGAGCATATATAGAACATTATGAGTAATTATAACACAAACCAATAATGAAGTCTGTCTTTTTTCTTAGTTAAGATTTAAAGACTTTCTAAGTCAATATTTAAATAAATGTAAGTGAATATATGGAGAGAAAATAAACAGAACTGAGTAAAATAGAACAGAGAAGGACGTTGACAAAATATGCTTTCTCTTAAGTGACAATTCCAAATGTTCATTTAGGTGTAAAAATAAATGGATTATGATGGTGGGACAGAAGCCTGTGGCAGAAAGGAAAATATAGTATGTGTCCAAAGCACCTAAATAAACAAGACTGAGAATAAAAGCTCTTATTCTTAAATTCACAGGAAAAATTTCTTAAATAGATCCTTAGGTTGCTTAACCAAGGAGGATTCAAAGCATCTAATATAAAAAGTACCAAATACAGATGAATTGTTTTTAATTTAGAAATGCAACTCAACATTTCAAGTGGCAAGATTATCTTAAAATTTCCAACTATGATCTATCCTGATCTTTCCTCAAGTAAATATCTAGAAAAACTTCTGAAGAAACCGCAGAAGAATAAGTATATTCACACAGTGAATTTCTGGGATAACTTATCAGGTAAGTAGGCTACCACTGCAGAGAAAGCATTCTTTCTTGGAAAGCATTTAATACATTATTGTTGCTGGGAGTAGCTCTGCTGTGTCAGTGCCATTGTAACAGAGACAGCTCCTACCTCTTAAAGACAAGTGAGGAAAAAGTCAGGCAAATTGAACAAATGTCTCTGTAGATAGGAGACTTGTTTGAGAAATTTTTATACTTGTGATCTCCAAAGGAAATGCTTACAAATTAGCCTGTTGTGATGATTTCAGAAATTTCTCCAGGAATTTTTCTAAAAATTGAATATACAGTTTTTGAATGACTGTTATAATAGAGGAGAGGTTTATAGAAAGTGGTTTTGAAGCAAAGAAATGTTTTCTCTTACTTTTGCAATGGAGAAGAACGAGTAATGTTAATGTAATTCCATGTCAAAAGTACAAAAAGTGCACAGATCTAGGAAGTAGGTGATGCTACACTTAAGCTGTGAGGGAAGGCACATCATGTGTACTTTGCACTTCACATTTTATGATGCCAGAAGTTAAATGCATAATATAAAATTTGCAGGAGCTGAACTATATGATAATTATGATAATTGGGGACATTTCTCTCCAGGGAGTGAGCTCTAATAGTTAAGGAGTGACTTGATGTTAAAATAAAAATCTCACTATGCATTGATTAATTAAATAAAAGGTATCCAGAAGGTTTATTGCATAGTAGTAAGGGACATGATTTGTACTTTCTATGGGCCACAGTATGCATTTATTAAAAACCATATCTCTGTTTACTGGAAGTTCAGGCTGCAACAGGACATACTCTTTCACCTGAAAATTACAACTGTGGAAATGAACACCTAGGTAGGAGGATGTAAAACTCTCTTCATTTTTATATTGCCTATAACAGCAGCAAACCTGTGCTTTGTGATGCTTTCATTTCCATTTCTGATAGCCATGAAAAGCAATACTTGTCTCACTTTCATCCACAGATGTACCTCAGGCTAAGAGCAGCACACACGGACAAGATATTGTTCTCCAGAGGTGTATCAGAAAGTGTCCTGGAGTTCTGAGGGTGGCTGAGGTGGTCCAGCTCATTATCCACTCTCTCAGTGTCTCCAAACCTTTGGAGAATGCCTCACATCTGAGGCATTCTGAATTTGAAAGGGGGGCAGGTATGAATTTGTCTTGAATTTGTGAAGAGGGCAAGTATGTCTTCACCTGGGAAGTTCTTAAACTGTGTTTGGTGTTAAGCAAAGCATCCTGGGGCCCTGTTCAGGCACTAAGGCTAGCTATCACAGAGTGGCTTGCAACTGCACTAGTAAAGTCTTACCCTTCAGCAAAGGGCATTCACATCCACACCACCTGTTGGAAATGGTGCCAAGGCTGTACTAGTTCTTGAACTATGGCTGGCAAAGTCCTATATGGAAAGACCAAAGCTGTGCTTGCAACTATTCCAACTTTTCTAAAATATTCTAACTGTAATTTCATGGTATAGCTGATGGACTTCCCCTATCCAAGAACTTTGCCTGACACTGTTTAACTTAGCAAATATATAACCCTAGAGATTGGATCAGTAAGAGAGTACCAAGAATCACAGACATAGCCCAAGAAGTCTGATTTCTATGCCCTGGCTTCAGGACATTTAGAAGAAAACCTCTACTGATGTTAAGACTCGATGACACTGAGGTTCCTGTGCACAGGTGTTGCCTCTGCTTGGAGATATTGTCCCCAGGCTGCAATCTATGGGCTGGGCTTAGAAGGACTGAGGTCTCCCTTGAAGGACTGAGGTGGTTAACACTAAATAAGGTGACATTTACTCTGAGCTGTGGGGAGCTGTGTGACAACACACACTTCCAGAGCTCACCCTATTCAGATGAGATCCAAGCTAATTTCTCAGTATGCAGCTACTAGACACTTTTGATCTTGGGCTCAATCCTTTTATCTGTATATGTATGCAGAATACTATAGATTTAGAATTAGATCAATTAAACTCTTTCTCCTCAGGTGCCTATGTTTTTGATCAGTGCTGAGTCACCTTAGAGTGAGCAAGTCAGAGTGTTTTCCTCATGAGTTTTGGGCTGAGAGTATTGCTCTAGCTTTTAGATTCTGTATGTACTAGGTGATGTTTTGAGATAAAAAGGGGCTTTTTCAGAGCCGTGTTTTCAGGTCTAGTAGAACAACTAACTTCTGAAATCTGTAAGGACAGACTCAGAAAATAGCCTAAATAGACCAGTTGGTACAGGGAATGGTTTCTAAAATGAGGGTAAACTCCTCTAAAATTCACCCCCTTCAAGGCTTCTCCTCTTTAGAGACTTCTAGCACAAGTCCCTCTGCCTGTTTTGGTTGATGCAGTGGGACACAAGGCAAGCAGTTAAAATGCCAATGCAGTTGATCCAACGTGCACAAATTGATATTGAAAAAGAAAACCAAGTGGTTGTATTCTGAAATCATGTTCTTATCTGACTCATCAAAGTTATTTTTTTTTGTTCAGCTAGAGGAATATGATGATGACACATAGTGATGAAGCCTTATTCTCCTACCCATATTTGTTTGTTGTCTTTGTAAGTACATTCTGTTAATGGCATATATTTTTACTATGTAGATGATGCAATGTTAGGAGCTGCTTTCCACACAGTTTAATCTGAGATTGTATGCCATAACATTGCTTACATTGATATGAATACTACTTGAGCTTACAGTGTATTGAGATAGCTATCTCAATAGGATAGTAAAACAGCTGATTACTTCCTGAAGCACCTTTTTAAATCAGGAATCCTCACAATAAAATGCCTTTTAAGAATCCTTTTAATATTAGAGCATTCAATAGTTAATCACCTTCAAAAACTGTAAGCTACCATGGTAAAAGGAGGAAAATGTCCTTCCTCTTTCCACAGTGTACTTCATCCTTGTTTGAAATTTAAATGCAGCTTTGGTTTATTATTTTTAAATGCCTTCATTTAATAATGAATTTTTAAAAAAATTTTTTTTGCAAAGTTGAGTAGAAAATAAGAATGCTGAAAGCCTCCTCTCAGTCTAGACTGCTATTTTTTGTGTACAGGGGCAAAATGTTTGATGTCATTCCTGAATAATGTTCAGCAATTTTTTATCCATCAGTTATCCAAATACAAGCAAAGGGCAACTCCATATTTCAGTGACCTGACTAGTCCCTTTGTTGAATGGCCAGCTCCATTTAGCTGCAGATGGTCATATGATATAAAAGTTTAAGACATCACAAAAAGAGGTGCTGTAAGCTCTGGAATCTATTATTGCAGTCTGTGCTCCTATTTTCTATTACACAGGATCTTGTCCTCAGTAGAAAAGTTCTGAAAGTTTACATCAATTAACTTTATTTGATCAATGTAAACTAGATAAAAATCTGTGAGGCTGACACTTTGAATCCAGTTCAAACTTGTTTAGATTAACTTCTCTTAATTAGCAACCTAAGCAAAAACAAAGCAAGGGTAAAATCACTTCCTATGCACCTCTGATGGATGTGTCTTCAGTGAAGAGTTAACATGAATTATCTGTGCTTGAATTACTCTGTTTGTATAAGCTCTGTTTGCATGAAAGCAACCACACTGTGAAATAACACTGGAGTTTGTTTTGTCCACACTATGCTTGTGTGTAATACTAACAGTTGTGGATGGGCATCCTATGGATTTCTTTACTGGAGCAAGCTGCAAAACAAAACAAAACAAAACATCCCCAGTTGATTGTTTATAAGAAAAGGCCGACCTCTTTAGATGAGCAGAAGGCACTGAAGGACTGTATACCCTTGAAGTTTTCCCATGGAGCAAACATATGTCCCTGCTGCAGGGAGATCAATTGTTAGACTGCATCCATTACTGGGCCAGTAGTTTGAGCCACAGGCTTCACCATGCTGAAGTTGGGATCCGGTTAAACTTGGGCAACATTTAGGCTAAAGTTAGCATTGCAGAGATGTTCTTGCATTTGGGATTTGCACTCCTGCACAGTAAGATGCAGATCTAGTATAGCAAGATTTCCTTGTGTTGCTCAGATCTTCTTAGTGGCAGTAAAGTGTCAGATTCAGGATGAGCTTACCTGGGTGCCCTGTGTCTGCAGCTTTTGAGGTCGAGTGCCTGCTCAGAGTAACAATATGCATATTTTCCTGAGCCTTTTTCTGTGATATACCACGTTCTATCTATCCTCTGACATATGTATAAAACTTAGTCATTACACTAAAGATGTATCTTCTCTGCTCCAAAGTTTGAAAATAAGAAAGAAGGTAGCAGCTTTCAGGACAAGTTACTGAAAATGGCAGTTCATGTTGAGGGAAATTGAAAACAATAGCCAGCTATTCAAAATTTTTAAATCTATTTGGGAATCTAAATATGTATTTTCACACTTAAATGAATGGCCTGACTTTTGGAGATGCTAAGTTGTTCCAAATTCAGAATGTTTTCCATCCTCAAAAATCTGGCCAATTGCTTTCATGTCTCTCTGTGGAATGTAGTCACCCAAGTTTGACAGTTTTGGCTCTAAGGTTTAACTTGACTGAAAACAAACTGGCTTCAAAACTGTAGGGGAGGTTAGCAGCAGCTGCTCAAACCTATGTATCCAAGAAAGAAAATCTTAAAATGTCAAATGGATTTTTTCTCATGAAGTCAACCAGCAATAAACAGGAACAGAAACATACCTGGGAGGGTAAAACCTCAGTCTGCTATTTCTTGCTCACATGATGTTTCTGAGCAACCCTGCCCAGGGTCAGGGGCTCAGGTGGGCTGTTGTACAGGAACCTGAGGCTTGTCGTTTTCATAACAACATCTATAATTTCAATACTGCTCTCTTCAGTTCTCAGTGGAGGAGCTGTGAGCTGGCACAATTATAACCACCATACTATTCCTCTTCAAAATAAATGAATAATCTTGCAGGAAACAAGAGCTGCCCAGGCTGTGGCAGACTGGCAGAGAATGCTGTAAGATATTTGCAATGCTTTGTGCATCTGTGGATTAAATGAAGTTCAAAGTATACAGAAAAAGGTAGTTAGGAAACTTTCCAATTGAATTTGAAACTCAAACTGGGACTCGAAAGCTGAGACCAGAATTAGTGAGGCTTTTGGTTTTAAGTATTTGAAATTCTAGCATAAAATTATCTTTCAGTAATAGAAATTAATATTGAAATGATTCTGCATTCAAGAAGTGCAAACCTGTCTTCAAGTTCACTTAGCAAAGTGACATTTAAATTACTATGAAGAATTGTATGTGCTATATATTATTTGTAATTTCATAAAATGTTGGGATGAGATTGTCCTGGGATCAGCATATGATTAAACTGATTATATACCTTATATACATGGTATGCTTCTTTTTCAGTCACAATCAAAATACAACCTTCTTTTATTAATATAATAATTTAGATGTCATAACTGAAATCTCAGTTAAATATTTTTTAATTTCTGTTCACAGCCTTTTATTCTCTATTAACACACTCATTCCTCTCACCTAAAAAAAGATTCTACTTTTCCCATCACCATGATGGCTGACATCTGCTGGGATGACCCCCTGCCCCTCTCAGCAAAGCACTGCTATGCAGAAATGGACGACAGACAGATGCTCTTCTCCTCATTCTAAAGAACTTTAAAAATACGGATGGGTGCAGAAGAGGGCACCAAATACTAACTGTCAAAGCAGACACTGTTTTTCTCTCCTTAACACCCATGCTGAGTATTTTTCTTTTCCTCACTCCCAACCCCCATATATGCATATGTGTCTTAATACTCAAAATAAGTCTTACTATTTTATTTTGAGTCTAGGAACGCTTCCATCCAATTTCCTTCAGGCCTGTTGATCTTCCTTTTCTGCTGCGAAAACAAGGGTGTGAGTAGCAGAAAACTAAAGAATATGCTACTGTAACCCACGCTGGCACTGTGTGTCTCTCCTGACTGCCATCTTTAAGCTCAGGCAGCAGAGGTTAAAGTCACTAAGCTCAGAAACCCACGATTCAGTTCCTGTTACCCTTGCTGTGCCACCCTGGGTGTTATACAAGGAGGACTCTTAATGTAAAGTGAAGACTGCATAGTTAAAATTACCTCAGGAAATTCCAAAATTAAGATTTCAAGTGTGATATGTTAATGGGACTGTATTACACAGATAGCACCTTCTGCATTTTTATTGATTTTATAGTTAAGGTTTATTATCTGTCATATGTGCATTCTGACCCAGTTCTTCAAAATCCATTGAAGTCAAAATAGTCAAAGCTTTATCACTGCAATCCAGAGGTAATTGAAGAATTACATGCTGATGACAAGGTGCAGGGACAGGGTAGAAGGCAGAAATTATGACTTTACCTAGTTCTAGTATTCCTGCTGTCCTAGGACCATGGAATCAAACTGTTCCATCATTGTTCTTTGCACATTTTTCCTCATTGTGGCTGAATATCTGTAGCCTAGTCCATACATAACTTCCATGGAAAACAGGAATTGGAAATTAAAATCCTATTGGAGTTGGGCAAGAGTAGTTTTCTTCAGGATTAGTAGAGCACTGAACTATGTGGGGAACTAGATGGCCAGCTAGTGATGTATGAGGGCAAAGCTCTTGAGCATGTACTGAAGAATGCTTTGTTTTGGTGTCTAGGAAACTTTGTGGCTGAAAGCGAAGGCAGTGGTAGATATTGGACATATGAAAGGCAGTTCTGCTGTGCTTGTTCAGAGACTCAAGAAACAACCAGAAGTTGGTGTGAAAGAACTGAAAAAAATATGAGTCAGTGAATAAAAAAAGATACAGACGTATGTATTACTTTGCTGACAGTAGAATATTCTGGATACACGTGTTGAATGATTTACTTTTAACTATTTGTCTTTCTGACTATCTGCTAATAATACATGAGCCCAAAGAGACATGGAAAAATTTATCCACACGTTTCCATACATGGGATAGGAATCTGTACAATGCCCTTTCATCAGAACTGTGTATCACTGTGCACACTCATAACTCAAGCTTCCCAAAAGCTTGGGAAACAACATGGGTACTAATACATCAAGGTCAGACTCTCTAAAAATCTACAAAAGGTATAAAATGGAGACTCATCTGTAGACTGACAGTGTTGCTCAGACCACTAATGCTGAAAAACGTAGTAAGAAGTAGCTGTCTGTGTGTGTTAATTCCAGGTACTCCTCTATCAAGTCACTGAGGGATTTGTTAGGGTCTGTTCCAGGTTTGAGAAGGGAAAGGAGCCTTGGAATAAGCATCATAGCCAAATCATGGAAAGCTAAATGCTGCAAAAACATATTTTGATTTTTGCTGAAAAAAATAATTCTTTTAGAGAGCATATTGACTTAATGTTTTTGCTTCTCTCTTCTGATTTCCATCTTGATTCCTGATATAAACTGCTTGTTTCCAGTTTCTTGGATCTTCCCTGCCTAGTATTGTTTTGAATCTTGCATCCTTGTCCCATGAAACCACAGTTATTACCCACTTATTGCACTTCCAAATAAGTACTTTCACCCCTTTGCTCATCTTTCTCTCGGGAAGAATTCCCAGCAGATGTCTGCAAACTTACCTCATTCCCTGCTTTAAAAGATCTCAAAGCCTGCAACACATACAGCAACAGTCAGGCTGCTGGCCATGATGCTGAACAATGTCAGCTCTCTATTTCTTTGTGTTTCCCTCTAAGTGCCCATGTTCCCCATGCTGTCTCTAGTTTCACTGTTAGACTTTCTCCTCTTTCAGGCAAGAGGACCTTTTGTGAATTGCCAGTGCTGAATCTTTTTTTGCAGTAAACTTTGGGCTCCAGATGAGAGTATAAATCAACACACTGGGGCTGATTGTCTTAGGCAATCACTGTATTCCCCAGGCAAATTGCCTGTCAATTCCTCTGCTGGATCCCCAAGATGCTGATGGAGGAGGAGAGGGATAGTTCAGGTGGTCCTTCTGACCCAAACTGCTGTATGAAGGATTCTCGGGAGCAGATGGAAGTGAAGGCTAAGTCAGGTCAGGTCCCACATTCTCACTGTTACAATGGCCCTTTGGTCTGCAGGGAAAGTTAAAGCTGCCTTCCACAGCTTTTATTTGGAAGCTGCTGCCTGGCGATCTGCCCCATCTGCTTCATCCAGGCAGTGAATCAAGCCTGTTGTGCTTAAACCATTGACCCCTACTCTGAGAAATACCAGAGAAGAATAGACTTTAACTAAATCTTTCAGTAGCACTCTCTCCCTTTATTTTTTTCCCTTCCTTCCCATTGTTTTGAAGCCACGTCACTTTTTGTTTGCTGGAGGAAGATTAAACAAAGGAAGCCACCAGTGGCGCTGGGTTTTTTTGCCACACGTGTTGTCTGCATCACTCGGGCAGCCTTCCAGCAGGTATACCCGTACAGCTGCAGAGCCATTCACTGCTGAGCCATAAAACTGCTGGCAGGTCTCACCATCTGTGAGGAAGACTGTGTGAGAACTTCCTGCTATTACTGGGTGGCTTTCAAGACAAATGTCAGTGCCGACCCCATTGATAGCCAACATTTTAGAAATGGCATGATGTATTGCAGGGCTGTTCTCTTTCTCTGTCCTAGTAGGGTGAGTCATGACGTTTTGTAGATGTTGTCACATGAAAAAATACTTGAATGGTTATTATTTTAACACCATGAAACACTGAGCAATTGTAAAAATCTTCCCATTGAGTGTCTGACCATATAGCAAAGATTAGGGTGGGAAATTGTGGAATTTTAAGGTATGCTGCTACCATTACAGAAAAGAAAATGGCAGAGGGAAGAAAAGCAAAATCAACTCAAGAGCTAGCACTCAAAACTTTTGTAGCCTGACGCAGTCTATGGAAAAAGAGAGCAGCTCTCTATCTAGCCCACCATCCACACATTTCAGCATTGCTGTTCACAAAATAAAAATACTTTTTTCCTTAAAGCCATTGCAAACAACTCTCCTGTCTGCCACTGTATTAATTTAATTTCTAGCTGATTATGAAATATATTGAAATAAAAGTGATTTGAAACAGTACCTGAGTGTTGCAATGCAAGTACCTGTAGCTAAGCCCAGAGGCTCGCTGTAGCTTATTGTTTCAGGTACCTCATAATCACATAGAGCAAAAAGATATATCTCTTCTCTAGCTGATCAGTAATCAGATTACAGCCATGGTTACCCAAACATCTTGCTTTTATGGGAAAAAGTACATTCATACTTGAAAAACCCAAGTCACGTCATACAAAGAAACAAGTTGGAAAAGAACCTTAGCTGGTATAAGTTTCATCTGCAGCAATAATCAATGTGAACAAGGAGAAATAACCACTAGGCTCCTACTTCAAGGCCACAAAATTCAGTGAGACATCTTCCCATGCCTTCAGTGGATGTTGGATCATATCCCAAAAGATGGCCTGTGACTTGACAAAGTTACTAGCCTTTTGTTCAGTTTAATTATGCTTAATGAACATGACTAAAGCATGTTTGAGCAGTCCTAGGATTGCGTGAGCAGTAGCATGATTTAAAGAGGCAGAAGTTATCTGACATTTTTTAAAGATTAGCTCACACCCTTCAAACTTTTTAATCCAGATGCAGCTAGCTGTTATGGTTGTGTTAGCCATCTGGTACTGTAGTCTTTGGCTGCAAACAGAAGCAATATGTATCACCACTGCTTTTTGTTTCCAGGAAAAAGGAACGCTGTTTTTATGATCATCCATTCATTTGGTATCAAGCACATTTCACACATGAGTTAACTGGAGACCTGCAGTTGATATATTCTGTGGTAAGAAGAAGGGCTTTTTATGGCTGATGGTAGAAACAGAGATGCAGAGGAAAAGGTTGCAGTTTCAGAGTAACTGAATATAATATCATTGGGTAGCTTTCCCTTCATAAAAAGATTCTTTATTTAGTGACACATCTCAAATAACAAAAGGGTTTGTGCTTTCTGGTTTTGCAGTTCAAAGCAAATAACATCTTCAGCTATATTTTGCTAAGCATAAAAACATTTGTAATTGCCTTCCACTAACCTTCCCAGCAAACTACAAGTAACTTGATTTTATATACTTACTCACTTGAATACATTTTATTTTGTTCAAATAACAGATGCATGCAAAAAAATTACTAGATATAGAGAGCAGAAAGGAAACTGTGAAGGCAAAGGATATAGTGGCTGCTTTAAAATGTTATTCTTGGTACACAGCAGTACCAAATTACATCACCCAAGGGGACCTCCTGACTTTACAGAGGATTAAACTAGATAACCTTTTAAGGTCCTTTGCAACCAAACCCTTCTATGATTCTGTGATTCTTTCTGAGTAGACACAAAGTCTTTTTGAGAATAAAGGGAGTGCTGCTGTCATACCATGCAGTAAAGGACACCAAGGACTCCTATGTCATCTATATCCTGGAGATAGGGGGAGAGTTGGAGCAGGTCTGTTACCTCAGGTTTCTCTATGTCTTCCAGAAAAAAAATTACCACTCAAAAAGGTGGAATAAGATAACAAATCCTGGGTTCATATTTAGTGACTTTGTTTGACCAGTGCACAAAGTCAGGAAGCCTTATGGCCCAACAAGCCCACTCAGCTATTGCCTATCTGGCAGCAGTTGCAAGTGCTTTTTGAAGGATACAGTATAGCTTCCTGGCAGGTTGCCATTAAAAATGTCCCCACAATTTCAATTAAACAAACCCTTATTTCTGCCAGGTTGAGGTGTGGGTGTCTTCTTTCCTCTCAGTTACACCCAAGCTGACCTGCACTGCTCTCAGTAGAGAGGCTCACTACTGTGCCCTGGCTCCCAATAAGCTGGCTAGCAAGGAGATTTTCCCTGTGCCATGCCTTCTGTATCTGCACAATAAATTTTGCATACCTAAGTATGTAACAAGATACCTGTCAGCATTTACTAGGGCTGTTGGTGACCAGGAGATACCTGGGAGGGCCATGTGGCCTTTTCCTGAGCTGTCCCTCAGCTAAAGATGATCCTGCATCCTACAGTGTTCAAACACCCATTTTTACCTTATACATGTCATTCAGCTATGGCATATTTTAGGTACCTGTCATCTCAGTATCTAAATCCAAAAAGAACAACTTAAGCAACTGAGCTGGGGGCAGATTTCAGTGGAAGCTACTCATCTAACCTGCTGAGATGTCTGAGACACTTCCACCAAGATATATATATATATCTAAGTACTTGAAGAGCTTAAAGGATCCAGGCTTAAGTTCTGATGTGGCTGTTGAAAATGGCTCCTATGTCATATACTTTTTATTGAAAAAAATTAAGTGTTAAATATAGAGAAGCTTCAGAAATGCTGCAAATATATATATATATATATATATTTATGTATAGAGATGCACAGTCTTCTCTGAGCAACAGCAAGTTATACCAACTAGTATAGCTACTTGTATGTCTGCAAGAATAAACAGGTCAGAAGGCTCAGATTTCTTGGCCCAATAACCCAGTTTCCTAAAAACCCACTGGAAAAATATTTTAAGTGATAAGAGCTAGCATTAAAACAATGGGAATTTACTCTTGGGATTAGAAGGGTCCATCACATTGCAGGCAGATTAGCAGGCAACTGGATTCGCTCTGTCTGTTAAGATCTAGTAAGACATTCTGTTTCTTAGTAGGTCTAGCTTTATAAATCTGATCTTCAAAATGGTCTTGGGAAGTGTTCTGCACGGGCAGGCTCTGCTGAGGCTGGAACACAGGGCTGTGCCTGTGCTTCTCAGAAACAGCGAGCTGCAGCACACAGGGTAAGTGCTGCTCTTTGCCATTTGCCTACTGCCCACTCCCAGTCCAGCTGACTGCCATGCAGACAGGCTCTCTGGCATGTCTGAACATCCCCAGGAATATGGCTTTCCATATGATCTGGAGCACCACGCGGCAGCCGTGCCTGCAATCCTGCAGTTGGCGCAGCAGGCAGGGCTGATCCTGAGGGCAGACTTTGGCAGGCAGGAGAGACAGCCCCTGGAGGGAACCTCCATGTGTTTCATTGAGAAGGGAGCTGGCAAGCATGGCTTTTACACAGCCTTGCTACTGCCATTTACAGCTGGTGAGCAGTGAGGGTCAGGCTGCGTGCTTGTGGTGTACCTGCAGTTGTAAAACATCATATTTTCTTTGCTCTTTTTCTGTCTGTGTCTATATTTGTGTTGTGTGAGTCCACTGTTCCTGCCTGAAGAGCAGTGCTTGCGGTATCAGGATTGAAAGGAATCCCCAGCCTGTCCTCTGGCAGACAGAGCTGGAAACCTCCTCTCAAAACTGCCTGTGTTTTGCACTTAAGTGAAGCAGCAGCTAAATCTTGTGCCTCATCCTCTAAGTGCCCATCAGTTTTTCTGTCTCTGGAAACAGCAACACTGATAATTTAAAGAGGAGGAAAGGGGGAAAGAAAAGAATGAGCGAAGAAATGAGCAATGTCCAAAGCAAATAAGGAAAGTAATGGCATAAGGGGAGGCAGCGGGTGAGCTCCTCTGCCCTGCTCTACTCAGGGCCTCATCCATCCTCCCACCACCATAGATTGGCATAGGAATGTAATGGGGAGACAGACACATTTTGAGGCTAATATACATCCTCCATCCTCCCCATCACAGCTGCATCTGGCCCTGCGGTGGGTTATCCTCTCTCTCCAAATGTTCAAGTCATTATCAGTTTGACAAATCCAATATATATAGAAAGATCTCCAGGCAAAATCTGTATTTCCAGAAAACGAGATTCCTATACCATCTGCAGCTAATTGTTTCATACCATATTTGTCTCAGGCCTGCTGAGCCCACTCTAGGCCTGCTGAGCCCATCACTTACCCTGGTTTCACACAGGAGGAGCTCCACTGTCTTCAGTGGATTAATGTGATTAACACTTTTGTGTATGAGAACAGAATTCAGGGATGAAGGAGCATCCACCATTGCTTCAGATCAACCTCATCATCACCTTAACACTGACAGACTTGTGCTTTGGTGGTGGGCAATGAGTCTGGTTTTCAGGGGAAGGGAAGAGGAGGCAGCCAGCCAAAATTGGCTGTAGTGAGGAAGGGAAAGAGGAGTTTCTGCCTTTGAAATCAGATCCAAACCACTGGGCAGGGAGATGCTGGCTGCAAAGGGTTGAAGCCATGGCTCTGTACTTGCCTCTTGCCTAGGGTGATTGGCAGCACTTCCCCTTATTCAAAATTAGAGAAAACAACAGAGCTCAGCAGTAATCTTGATTCTAGAGCCTTGTTGAAACTCTAGACACACATATCTGACAGATACAACAGAGATTAATGAGCCGTGACCAGAAGTTTGATTTTTCTGTCAAGTGCTCCCATCCGTTTTTAATAAACAGGGGAACAACATAAACTCCAGCGCCTGCTCTCCTCTGTTTAAACTGGGCAGGTTGCTTTTGGTACCATGAGTGTCTGTGCTGAGTTATGACTGTAACCACTGAAAAATGCTGGGGTTTTGTTGGGTATTTTTTTCCCCTGTTGGCCCTTTTGTGGCTTCTTTTTTTGATGAGTTTTTCTCCTTCCATATTGTTTCTTTTCTCCTCAGCATGGACCGTCTGGTATTTTACCACTGGAAGCTGTCAAATGTAATATCATGTTTACAGCTAAATGAGTTCAATTTAGTGTCATTGGTGTATTATCTGGAGCACATAAGTGCCTAAAAAGCCCACTGCTTTGTTTTAAACAGCACTCCTCTGTATTTTTTATGGGGTTTTGGAACATGGTTTCCTCATCCCTTCCAAGTACAACAGGCTGAGCCAGCTAGAGTGGAGCCTGAGGAGCATGTCATAGTCTCTTCATGCTTCTGGTTTCTTACATTATAATCGGGCATTGCTCTCATAAAATAGTAATCAGTACATAGACATCTGAATTTATCAGGAATTCATGGTAAAGCAGTCCCTAAGGATTATATGCCACAGAAATGTGTTTGAGAATTCCTCTAGATTTATTTCTCACAAACTGTGATAGAAGCCACAAACAAAACAAAAGAGGATGGTTTATACCCCGAGGTATTTATGGGACTGGAAAAAGAGTGAGGAAATGCTGCCATAAATCTAACTGGCCACAGAATGTCACTCTTGCTCCATGCAAATAAAACTGAAAGGAAATTTACCTGGTAATATAAAACCTGAGTCTTAAGGAAGGCACCTTAGGGAAGCTGTTGCCTATAGACAGATGAAGTATGGCTATGCAGACATGAGTGAGTGGGTACACAAACCCTGTCCTACAGGGAACCCAATGACATGCCTGAATCAAATGCCTTTGCAAACCTCTGATATGGGTCTGGGTCTGAAGTAGAATCCTGCAGGTGACTCTTCTCCCAAAGAGTCTTGGCAATGGGTGGGTTGGGGGCTTTAGAAGGAGAGGACCCCTGGATCCTAAAAACCTTCCCCACACTAAGGCAGGCATGCACAGCAGGGTCCAGCCTGTGCTTAGGGCATTTCAGTCTCCCTACTGAAGATATCTGATTACCAGCAGGATTCTGGCTGTGAGTGAGGTTATTTCTGAGATGCAGGATCAGGACCACAGAGAAACAGCTAGGCTACATTATTTCAAGCAAAAGCTGCTCTTGAATAAAAAGCACTGGCAGTTTCAAAACATGAAATAAAAGCTGCCCTGAAACTGAAATTGTCCTTGACTTGATGCCGCATACAACTGGAATTGCCACTAAATTTAACAGACCGATGCTTAGCATTTAATTGCCCC
Source organism: Oenanthe melanoleuca (assembly GCF_029582105.1). Classification (NCBI taxonomy): domain Eukaryota; kingdom Metazoa; phylum Chordata; class Aves; order Passeriformes; family Muscicapidae; genus Oenanthe; species Oenanthe melanoleuca. The sequence goes on along the minus strand of NC_079333.1, from coordinate 84,375,649 downwards.
TGAAAAGATGTCACTGTCAGGAAGGCACAGTAGCAAAACCCAGATCTTTTAGTTTTCATTCAGGGCTTCATTTCAGGTAGCAGGTACCTGCTTGTCCAAGCTGTGACCTTGAGCAGACTAGAACACAGAGCTCACCTGCCCGTGCAGGAAAGGATCCCACTGTGGTGCCACCTCCGTGTAGAGGGGGAAAGCACCAGCTGCAAGGCACCTCTGCATTTCTCCTTGGGGGAAAAAAAGCTTTTGCTGGGGTCCCGAATGAGACTGAGGAAAGAGAGTAGAGATTATTTCCTGACTCCCCATGTCTGAAGGATTGAGATTTCCCCCACCACCTTCTCGACAGATGAAGCTTCTCTGGAAAAGAATCTGGCTGTGATCTGCTAAAAACATATTTTTGATAGACCTGCAGAGGTGAAAAAAAATGGGTATATGCACTTATCACTTTTTGCATGTGCAGAAGTGCAAATCTTTAAAAAAATTTTAATTTAAAGAGTAAAATGCAAACATTTAGATCAGATCGAAAATTCTGCAGTGTTGGTTTTTGGTAAGCCTTGAAGTATTTTGACTTAAGTATTTTTTTCCTGGTGTTTTTGGTCTAATCTTACATAGATTTCAAAATAGAAACTTACTTTTTAGTCTGAAAATTGCATTTTTTCTTCTGAAAGTTATAGAAAGAGGGTATTTTGATCATTTGAAAAAACATTTTCCAATTGTATTTGAATGTGGTATTTTCATTTTAATAATCCCATCTCCTCCCTAAGGCTTTGCTTTTGACAAATCCACATCTTCCAGTGAAAAACACTTTGCAGAACACTTCCCAATTTTGCCTAATATTTACATCTGTTCTTCTCTGAGAATGTGTCACAGCTGTAGATCAACAGGAATCGCATAGAACACGGTTGATTTATGGTCAAAATAATATTTTTAAATCAACTTGTATTTAAGAGTAGTGAATAGCACATGTCCATATACCAGCAATGTATCATAAGGATTTTGTACTGCTTTTACATTTTTTACATTTCTTTTGCATAATTATACACGATTCATGTGTGATTGTAATTTTTACAATTATTTTACATAATTACATGTTATTAGAGCTGAAATTTGGGCACAGTTAAAGACTGCAAGCCAGATCCTCAATGTTTCAGGCACCCACCCTGATGGCATCATCTGTCTCCTGAGACAGGCAAATTGGACCAAAAGGGACTGCTGTCCACTGAAATTAGAACAACTGCAGAGAGATACATAACTGTGAAGTGGCAAGGAAAAGGAAATTGTTTGTTGCTGCTGCTTTTATCCTTAGCTGCAGCTTTGGGCTTGTATGGTGTGATCCCAGTTTGACACAATGCTAGTGGAGAGTCGAACAAAATTCATGGGAAGCTGCACACTGCTTTCCTGCATCTGTCCCCACCACCTTCATCTCTGGCCCCCAAACCACAAGTACTTGGATGCAAGGCAAACCTACTGAGGGGCTTCCGTTTAGTCCCAGAATATTGATTCCTCTGCCAGAAAAATCACATTTTCGATGTGCTTGGTAAATAAGGGGAGGAAGTGTCCTGCAAGCAGCAAAACCTGGGGCGCTTTCTTCACCTTTGCCAGGCATACAGGCATTTTCTTCATTAGAGCAGTTGCTTGGTGGGACACACTACCCTCTGTGGAGGTGAATATTAATCACAAGTTTAGCTCCTGGCCTTTGCTAGCACCCTATTTTTGGCTGGTTTTCTGTTCCTCAGAGCTTGGGAAGGTCTCTGTCAGCTGGGATACATGGGACGGGTGAATGCCTTGTTTCCCTGACTGGATTATCCCTTATCCCCTCTGCATTTTAAGAGATTTGGTGGGCCTGTTAACAGCTTCTACCTGTTTTAAGACCTGTGACAGGAGGCTGAATGGTTCGCTTCATGCAGCACCATTTGCCTGCCGTTCCTGCTCACAGTGTTGACATGATTTATGTAAATCATAAAATGTGGTGGGGTGACCTCACGAGTGTCCAGCTCTCCTCACGCACGTCTCTGGGCAGAAGGGCTAGTATTTATAAACAGTGGTATATTCACATCTCAGTAACCTGCTTTATTTACACTGCTTGAGCAGGGCTGCTACTGCACAAATGAAATATTATTCCCCGCCATGTGCGTTTCGTTTTTCTGTCGGCTCTGTGTTTTCTTTCATGCATTGCCCTCCCTGTCGGTGAGTTTGTCGGCAGCCCTCCCCAGCGAGGGGCTGGGGAGATGGGAAGGGGGTGAGTGAGGTTTGCTGCCATTTCCAGAGCAGATGGTGACAAGTGGGTGTGGGACCCCAGAGCAGCAGACTAGCAAAGTCCACGCTACAAGCTGAGCTTAGAGGGGAGCCCTGTGTTAACCACCAGCTGGGCTGAGCAGCACCACCTTTCCCCACAGCCAAAGCCATTGCCTTTGCTTACTGTGCTCCAGCCATCACGTTTCACTTGCTGTGCTGCTGCTGGTGGGATGCTTATTCCTAGGAAATCCTCATCTTGGCTGTTCTTTGATGAGGGTAGGTGAGAGTCAAGCTGCAATCAAGCTTCTCAGGCATCTGGATATGGTTGGACTAGCTGGAATTTTCTAGCAAAATCATCTTTCTGCAGTCACTTTTAAGGAGATCTTTTTACTATAGCCTCCAAAGAGCTCATGTCTGGCTCATAAATTAAGAGAAAAATGTCTTCTCTCTCAAAATAACCACAGTAATGGACTCAACAATAAAAACTGCTTATCACCCTTCTGGTCTGGGGCACTTGTTTTTCATTTCTTCATTTTACCACTAATTTTAAAAGGGGGAGGAAGGTTTAATGTTTCTTAAAATATCTTATTTAAAGCTGTGTCTGGTTCATTATCTCACCAGCTTCTGCTGTTTTGAAAATGTGTTTTTTCTTTTCATTTTCTCAACAAGATATTTATAGTAAATATTAACTTATGAACAAGTCAAGAAAATCAATAGCTGGAACTCTGTCAACCTCAAAAGACTGTGGGCATTTCAAAATGAACTCCAAGGCCTGAAACTCCAGAGGAGAAAGAGCTCTCTATTGCCTTTACTGATGGAAAAGGAAAAGTGTCTCGTAAAAAAAGCCCCATTTCTGTAAACTGTGTATATATGACTCTTCTAGCAGCACTTGAACAGCACCTAAATCATGGGGCCACAAGTGCTCACCAGCTTTTGGATTCAGATGCTGATTCTGGCAACATCTGGCTGTGTGCAGGGATGGGACCTGTGTTTAGATGGATCCTCCTTCTCCTGTCCTATGCTGTGATTTCCACAGGAAGAAAATGCCTGTGTCTGACAGAAAGGGGACAGCCAGTGCTGTGAAACATGATGGAGGCAAGCAGGAAACACGTCTCCCATGGCTGTTTGAAACTAGAGCAGAAGCAGAGCTAAGGCAGGATCAGGATTTGGGCAGTCACTTATTTGTTCTGTACCCCAGGAAAGTTTAGCTGGCAGCCCAGGGTCGTGAGCTGTGTGCTGGGGGAGCAGCTCCGCTGGGGCCGGCAGGCACATCTGGAAGCAGACATTTGGCTCGCGGCTGCAGCCCATGTGTCAGGCTTGGTGTGCGTCTGGAAAAGTGTGCTGCAAGGACCATCACCCCCAGGACTGGGGAGGGGAGAGCTGCAGGAGCCAGATGGCTGAAAAACCTTGCTAAGGGAAAGTACTTTTCTCTTTATATTCTTGCAAATCCTTTTTACCTGGCCCCTAAGTTCACAGCTGCATTTGCTTTCCTCTTTTAAAGATTTCTTTTTTGCTATTGTTATTCCCAGAATGTAATGGAGGAATTCCTGTTTGTTAAAGGCATTCAGCAAGGCTGTGGTAAACCTCCCTGGTTTACTGGTTGAGATCACAAGGCAGTTTAGTTATTTGTCAAAATGCACTTAGTGAAACCTGGGCCGTCTTGCTTTCCCCCATCTTTCAGAAGGCTTTTAAGAAGGGTTGGATTCTGACCTCCCTCCCTCCCTCATAGCAAACAGCACCTTTTTTTTCCTGTCAGCAGTGGGATTGCCTTTGCACAGCCTGTATAAATAGTAGAATCTGGTTTAGGGAAATTTTCAATATTCTTCAAGTATCTAATAAATTATTTCAGAAATCTAAATGACACTGAAATGAAAAATTGCCCTGTTGCACCAAAGGGATATTTGGGGAACCCCCACTCTTAGTATTTGGTATTTTGAAAAATATCAATATTCTCTTCAGCTTCTAGTTGAGGAACTGAGACCACGTTGTAATTCTTACAAGATGGATTTCCTGCTCTCACTCAAGGGGTTTTCCCCATAAAGTATGGTAGGAAGTGTGTTGAGCCTCATTAACTCTCATTTTGTTGCTGAAACAGCACTGGAAACTGTTGGAGATGTATATTAGGCAAAGCTGCCCTGGCTTGTGTGGACAGCAGTGAGAAGCTGCTGTGAGGTGAGGTGAACCAGGGTATTGTAAAAAGCAAAAGAAAATCAAATATAGTTTGATTTGAGTCCAGAATATGAGTCCAGAAGGAAGTTTGTCTATGGCAATATGTACTATAGCCCATCTTTCTTATGTGTCAATATATCACATCAGATTTCCTTTCCAAAATCAGGCAAGAGTGAGTTGGAAACTGAGGAAGCTATTTCAGACCACTATCCTTTGAGATAGATCTACCTTTATTCCTGTTGTATTTGACTGTCCACAAAATCTCCGTAATGTCTCCATAGATCGCAGAAAAAATATTTTGCTCTCTCCATCATGTTTTACCCTGACACTGTTCTGTAGGTTTTTGTAGAGCTGCTTTGTATTTACAGAGGAGGGAAGGAGAGGAGAGCTAGAGATTTTGCTCTTGATATTTACACACTGGACACAGTCTTCGTTTATCTCTTTCCAAGTTTAACTCTCAGTGAAATTAAAAAGTCACCTTGAGAATTTATCTTTGAAAACACTTCAGCACCTTCTAGAGAGAAAACAACTAGGGAACTAGCAGTGCCCAGAATTCTGAGCTGCAAAGGACCAGACTGCAATCTTGCACACATTCTGTCTATTTTATTCCCTGGCTCGGGGCTGGGATAGCCCACGTGCGTGACTCCAGATGCCAGCAACATAGAGTACATTGACAGCAGAGCTGGGCCAAAATGTTCTCTTTAGACTTCTTCAGGAGTATGGGAAAGTACAGATTGAGATTCAGGGTGTAAACTTTCCCCATTGAAAGTTTGATACAGTCAGTGTGATTTCTAGGTGGAGTGAGAGAAAGCTGGGGGAAACTAGTTTCACTTCAGTGTATTTACTGCATGACGTGAGCAGCCACACTCTCTAACCCAGCAGCAGATATTCTGCCTCAGATGTTGTATACATTATATTGCTGAAAGAAGAATAACATGGTATTAATGTCCAGCTATTACAGGTCTTAACCTTTTTGCCCCAAGGGACTGCTCAGAGTTTTGTCTGAAGAGTGCCTGTAGGGGCAGGGTACAAATTTGCAGGTGCAGAGTAGTGTTTGCAACTACAGATCTCAAAGGTGCAAATGCCACGTTCTGGTCTTTTGCTCTGCCATCCGCCAGCCTGCAGGCAGAAAACTGGGCACTGTGCAGAACTCTGGTAAAACCTGTGATCCTAATTGTGTAATAACATTCCAGTCAAAGGATGTATCATCTTCTGCCTCTGTGGTGCGCATTTTCATTTTTGGATGGGCTCAGACACTGCCTCTTTCTGACAGTTTCTGGAGTCGTGACCTTTAGAGTCTGTGTGTGGCTTCTTGTTCCTTCTGCATCCAGCTTAGAGATTTTACAAATCTCCCACCAAGGGGGATGGATTACACTGACTCCTGCATTCTTTTGTGCTCTCTAAGAGCTGTAATATTTACCAACAAAAATCTCTTCTCAATCTAATCTAATTCACATGAATATCACATGAGGTTACCTCCTGCAAGAGGCAGCCTTAAGATGTAGTGCATGATTCTGTGCTTACTGTCTTCCTTCCCTTGTCTTAATTTTGTCTTCAAAGAAGCTATCTGTGCAAGAAGGGCAAGAAGACAGGCCTTGGAGTGCAGACCTGCCTGAATTAACTTAATGGCAAGCACAGATAAATACTTGCTATCTGGAGAGCATGCAATACAGAAATTGCATTTATTAAACATGTTGGGGTAATTTCCAAAGTCCAGGACTGCTACAGCGCTGTGAGGGAAGGCTTGTACTGCTACAGGAGTCCAGCTTGTCTGCTATCATGTCTACCCATTCTGCAGGTGTATGTGTTACAGCCCAAGGCAAAAATATCCATGCCTTTCCCAACGATCTCATGGTGCTCCTGCAGGCCAGATGGTTCCAATTTGAGGCCTGTGCTCGGTGATGTAGCTGTATTGGGTTTCTTCCCTGAAACCAACAAAACCTGCTTTAGCATTTTGCTTGGATTAAAATATTTGTCCCTTTTTTTCACAGGGCAGAAGAGGGACTCCTGAAGCCACTGAAGGAAGGAAATCATTACAGGGTTCTACAGAAGTAGGTCATGTGCTACAGCTGCTCATAGTTTAAGAGGAAGAAACATGGGACCTCAAACATGGAACACGACTCCTTCAAAATGCTTGAGAGCAGCCCAAGAAAAACATCCTCAGAGGCTTATTTAATAAACATTATCTATAATAGTCTCAATGTGTGCTCATGTTTCCTTAGGAGTTTGCACCTACTTCCCAGAGCTAACAAGATTCCAAAATAGAGTGCAGAATAATTTAATGAAAAGGATTTAATAGTTTGTGTTAAAGCTAATATGGTCCATTAGGAGCTGTCATTTTATAAACAATGAAGGTATGTTACCCCCTCTATTGCCATAAAGCCATTCCACACAAGGTTTGTAAACAATCAGTAATGATCTATAGAACATTCACAAAAGACAGTTAGAGCCACATTTGAAAAATGTGCTTTCACTCACATTTATTTTTAAGAGGACTCTGTATCTATGTAGTAGATGGATAAATGTGTAGCATAAAGACCACATGCATATATACACACACACACTCATACATATATATAATGTGTGTATATATATCATGTATATATATATGTATGCATATGTGGATTTCATTAGCAGTCATACAATGTTCATTATCTTAAAAGCACTGCTATTTCCAGAGTTTAAAAAAATGCTTAAAGTCTACTGTTAAATCAACTGAAAAGTTTTTAATTATCATCAAAGTGTCACTTTGCTGTGGCTTTTTCTTTTCTCAGCAAACTTAAATTTTTGTGAAGACTCAACCTGTTTTCTTTAACAACTGTGAACACAAAAGATTATGGACAGAAACAGGACCAGTTTCAATGTGTGGGGTTCTTTTCTTCACAGTGAGACTTAAAGTAATGGTGAAACGTGTAATTCTAAAAAGACACTCTCCAAATCTTGGGGCTCCTTATTCTTGGTGCCATGTTCCACCTGTGTGAGCCTTGAGGATGGCAACACTGTTGTAAGCCACAACTTGAAAAGGCCTGAAGAAAGGGACAGAAGAACTCCCCAGCCCCTTCCCATGCCCCATGTTTTTTGGAAGCCAGGCAGGAATGAAGTACTAGAGAAATCAGACCTAATGGCTACAAGGGAGGTGCTCCTGGTGCACAGTGAGGTAAGTGTTTGAAAAATTAGGTCCATAAAGTGTCTTTATTCCTTATTGCTGCATGATCTAGGAGGAAATGAAATAGTCAAAAGATGACTAACTTGGTAAAAGAAAATGGATACAACATTATTTATAAAGTGAACTCCTCATTTAAACACGGCAGCTTTTTCAGACTTAGATCCTTACTCAAGAAAACAGGCAAGAAGGAAACTTCAGTCTGAGGTCATTCTGTTACATATTTACCTTATAAAGATTTATCGTAGCTACTTGTGCAAAGTTTGTGTTAGAACTGCCAGGTTCTTGAAAACCACGTGTGTGCAAATCCTTCTAGAAAGCTGAGCAGAGACATGTATAATGAAATAGTAGTTAATTGCAATAAGTGTTAAACAGATTTTGCTTAGTCAATATATTTTGCTGCTTCTTTTTACAAATGGTCATTATTCCAACATCAGGTTGGGATAAGTGTGTACATTAAACAAGAGATCCTACTTGAAACACCATATAAATCATAAGGAGAATGAGGAGACTCTCTGTCTTTTCACATGACAGCATCACCAAAATATTATAGGATAAACCCGCCCCAAATGTATTGTTTGGGTATTCCCTTCTTTCCTATAGCATGTAAAATTTCTTGGTTGAATAAGAAAGGAAACAGTTTTACATTTATATTCCAAATTATTGTCCATGAATTTAATTGAAATTAATATTATTGATTTACAGTGCTGCCTTATGTCTTTGTGGCAGCACACTTAAGAGACCAAACATCATTTCCTTGTTGGTCAATAGACATATTTTAGATATATTTAATGCAAACCCCATAGAGTCAGATCTAGCATTAAATCCATGTCTTAGATTATTCAAATCTGCTGCTCAGTGCTAGGGAAAGCCAAAAGGAATTCACAAACCATCATAGATAGGACAAACATTCATGCCATGAAAGTGCTTTGTCAGCTTACAGTATCGTTGTCACAGGGATAAAAGTACAAACCAGTTGCTTTCAAATAGAAGACATCCAAATAAAACTAATGCAAATGGACAGAGGTAAAACCTAGTAAAAGCAGCTGAGCAGACCTGTGAAGTCTGAGGATTCATCTGAGCTTCCAGAATCCTGGGATTTATCTAACTAAACATAGTTGTTTCCAGATGTTTACATCACTTAAGACTTCTTTTGAAGTAAATACACAGAAATAGGCATTTTTAGGTGGTATCTATTTAGCATCTCCTTGGGCTGACATCTATATCTGGCTAGGTGAATCGAGTTTCAAAACACCAATTACCCTCTACTGATATTGAAGAGATCCAAGGAATCTCCCTGAGGTGTCAAAAAAAAAGTATACAGGACAAATGTCTGACACTAAGGATTGAAGGAATCTATCCCACAGTCTATTACAACAGCTTCTAGAAAGGAAGTTAACTCTATCCAAGTTTAAACCAAGAACTACTCTTGCAATACAAAGAAATGGTATAGAAGCATATTGTGCCATTTCACATCCTTTGGGGTGAGGAATATCTAGATTTTACAGTTCTGAGTTTCTATTGTACTATTGTTACTGGTCTTGACCCAGATAAATAATGGGTATGATGAACTTATTTTGATGATATTTTCTGTATATTTACAGTATAATGCAGTATTAATGTCTTTGACTTGGTGAGCACAAAGCCAGTCTCATAATTTCAAACATAATTAAAATATTTCTTGCTCCCTGATTGTTTTCAAATGAAAATTATCAATAAAGAGGTAATTTTAGTTTTTCACTCAAATGGATATGATTTTAGTGTTTGCTTACTTTCTAAAATCTCCATACAATTGGAGAGGACTGAAACAGGGGATGCAGGGTGGGAAAACATATTCCTGTGTTCATATTAGCTTTTATTTTCAAGGCAAATTTCACTGCTTTAGACTTCTTTCTTCCCAGGTAGATAAAGAGAAAACAAAATATTGGTGCCAGAGACAGGTGCCTCTAATGTATTCTTGTCAGACATGCTGGGAGCAGGAGAGCTCTATTTTTGAAATACTACTGTTAGCTACATTACGTGGAGGTCTTGTTAGCGGTAAGCAGCAAATTGGTGTTTAGCGATGCAGCTGACAGCACTTATTAATTTGGGGGAAAGGGAAAGAAATCTCCAAATTCTCAGGGAGACAGGCATAGTCTTGTGTGTCAATATGAGGAATTTATGCAAACATCCTCTCATTCTAATGAGGTAGAAAAAGCAGTACTGCAGAGACAGTTGTAAAAGAACAGCTTATGCCCCGATTCAGGAAACATGTACTTAAACCATCTTTATGCAGGACAGCACTTAATCCTCTGCTTAACTTTGATTTACATGGGTGCTTATGTGGTATCTCAGATAGGGATGACTAAAGGCTGGGATGAGCCCTGCCTCAATTAATAACACATACAGCTCTCCATTTCTCTAGTGATATTAATAACAATAACGGTAACAACAATAATTTGAGACTAGGTAGCTACTTTCATTTAAATAGATCAAATACTAAGCTGTACAAACACTAATGATTTAAGGTTCCTTGCATTCCTGAGTTGGGAGGAGATTTGGGACATTCTCCCAGGTAACTGAACACCTAAAGATGAACAGTATGGGGATCACACCACTATGGTGTTTAAGATAAAGAGAGCAATGAGCTGGTTGGCCTGCTTGGTCTGTCCAGTAGCTGATTCCTGTATGTTCCCTGGGCAGTTTGAACAAAATTAATAAAGGGGAATCTCCTGTCTACAGAGACAGTCTGTGGCAAAATGTAGAAATACTGGGGTCTCCTGAATGCCCTCCAGGACACTGTGCAGTCACAAAAATATCCTGTCCATTGTCATCATCTAATAATATACAAAGGGGAATTTAATTTAAGTTACCATCTTTATTTGAAACAAAAACATTGCAATTTTCATGACCAGTGCAAACTGCTTCTAAAACAAACCGACTTGGAAAGAACATAAGCATGAGATATGTCTGGTTTCTTGTCTGGGTTACACTCCAAAAGTTGATGATCACACCCAGATGACTAAAATAATGAAGGTGATAGATTAGTGTATTGATGCATAATCACTGTCTAGCCTGAAAAACTTATGAGCTGCATGATTTTGAGAACAATTACTTGTAATTAAAGCAATGCTGCTCCCTCCCTCAAAGAAATATTTTGTGCATAACACCAATTAATTACATTTTTTCAATGAGAATAGCTCTTAAATGCCTGTGCTGCTATTTATTTCTGACCACATTCAGAATTCTGAAGAGATATGAATTATGTATTGTTTAGCAGTATTATTTTGGGGCTGGGATTGTAGAAAATACCTCCTTTTTCGATAACATCTCTTGAATGAATTAAAAAGCTAACCACTTCCACAGGGTGAGGATATGAACTAACTCTTATGATGATGACAAGGAGTTTTTAGCCAGACAAACATTGTCTGATGAAGTCAGTCTGTCCATCAAGCTTAACTATCTTCTTATTAGTCTCTTTTTGATTTTCCACACCCTTCAGATACAATTGGTGAAACTAAAAAGCAGCCTCATGCCCTGGAAAGAAGAAATCTAGTATTGTCCTAAATACATATTACTTACACTTGCTTTTAAGAAGCAAGAATGTGTCTTTTTTTTTTCCAGACCAAAGTACAGCATAGGTTTTCCTTTCAATGGGTTGCAGTATAGGGTTATAGCTGATCTCAGTATTAAAATGTTGCTGTGAGAAAAGGTTTTCAGTAGTCTAGCTCTACATATTTGAACTATTAATTCAAAATGTGCATTAAAAACCGAGCCTGGCATCTGAATCCCTGGTTAGTATTTGAAACATCACATAGACTTCAAAGAGTTGTAGAAAACAAAGGAGGATAGGAACCATCCATAGTTTGCTTTTTTCTGAAACTACAGCTTTACCTCACCAGTTCTGCACAAATAAACTCTGTGGTACATCTTTAAGTGAAATATAGTACAAGGTCTGAGCTTTATTTTAAGAGATGCTGTACACATGCTATTCTCATTAAATCTTTTCAATTCTTCCCCTTCCCTAGACACCACTGAAGCCTCTAAAAGAGTTGGGTTTGGTAACCACACCTGACACCTTTCCTTCTGGCAGCTGTGGTTCCCTGAAGAGGCAGATAGGTCTCACTCCCTTTTCTGCTTCAAAACAGTGAGTTTTCACTTCCGAAAAATGGACAGGCTTCTCCTGATAAATCTCTTACCAGGTTTGTATCACTGGCAGCCACATGAACTGATGTTTTCTCCCCAAAACCTATATTCTGTATGAGTTGCCATCCTCATCTCGATAAGTGCTCTGCAGAATGCTGACACAGTGTCTGCCAAGAGAGGAGCAAGGACTCCTCCTGCCTTCCCAGCTTACTCCTGCTACCCTGAAATTCTGCTTCTATCAACATATGGAAGAGAAACATCCTCTGATAATGCCCATATACCCAACAGACATATGAGCAGCTGTACCCAAAGAAATGCATTTTTAGTACATCATAAATATCATACACGCCCTGGGAACAAAAAGCAAGACAAAATTTCCTTTAAAATCAGTCAACACTCTGAGCAGAGAAAGTTGTCCGTCTAACCACAGGCTCACTTGTGAGTGGCAGAGACCGAAATCATGGCCTTGATTCATTTGTGTTTTTCTGTTCTGTCACCCTGGGGTCTCTGCAGTAGCTCAGCCACCCAAGGAACGGCATGCTCAGTCTTTTCCGTGACCCACAGAAACATTCTCCATGTCTGTTTTGGCAGCTGGGTGTAACTCAATCTGCTATGGTATCCACGCTCAAACAATTCTACCAGTAAGCAAAACAGCTACTGTTTTCGTCTTACCATGTTTTTCATAGTATCTAGATGTTGAAATAACACTGCCAAAAAATTGACATTTTATGCTTTGACAATGATTGCTCCTGATCGTACTCATGATCTCAGGCACAGCAAGGGGCCCAAGCCTTGGCTTCCCAATGTGTCAATCAATCCTCAGCACCTATCAGGCACACACATGCTGCCACCAGCCAGCAAGTTCAAGCACCTCCGCTTGAAAATAGCTGCAGTGGCTCTGGAAAAGGAGGCATGTTTTCCAGAATGTTGCAAACATGTGAAAACAATTCTGCAACCGAAACTGAGAATAGCCTCTGCAATCTCTATCCCTCTCAGGCAGCCAGCTCACTCTTGGGTGCTGTAAATATACTGTAATAAACTGTACCAAGGAACCATGATACAGTAATGCTACAGTAAATTCTGGTGGAATTGCTTTTGAGGTGCACCAGCCTGTGAAAGAGGAAGAGAAATGGGAGACACTCACATGTTCAAGGGAATGAAGAGGAAATACCTTTGCAACCTCACTTCCCTACCTCTGAACACAGCTCTCCTGTACTTTGTCTGTAGCCTATGGTGCCCTGGCAGCCCATTCATGCATAGAAAGACTTGGCAGAACACATGGTTACCCTTACACTGAATTCTTTCGCCATGTGTGTTTAATATATCTCTGTGATCTGATTCAAGTGGAGCAGATTTGAATACCTCATTATACGGAGACCAATATGTCTTCATACACACAGTAATTATATTGTTCATTCTGATGTTAGAACGCTGTATCTCTTGCTGAAAGTCAGAGTACTCGCATACATTTTTTAGTCACTTAGACATAAGTGACTATGCTGACATTCAAATTCTAAACAAATTGCTAATGAGCTTCCCCACTTCTTTTTTTTTTTTTTTAATCTTCTCCCCAAAAGCAGATTTCTCAGCCTCTGAAAGAAACAGAATGGAAGAGCTTAAATGAGAAGACACATGCACATGACTGCAGTCTAAGGAATAGAAGCCCATTTCTCAGCCAGTGTGCACTGCCAGAGCTGTGTTGGCTCCTTGGGGAGAGGGAAAAAGACAGGAGAAGCAAGAGGATGGAAATACTTTAACCACACTTCAGATGTCTACTTTTGTGCTTGGATTTTGTAATGAAGATTTATCTAAATCTTAGCAACTTAGTTTTTTCCCCTAATGAAAATGCTGTCTGCAGCAGTAATTTCTTTCCTTTCTCTACCCACTACCCTTTTATCTTGTAGGAGCCTTTTTTGTTTGGTAATACAAGTTGTGCTTGTGATGCTACTTAAGGTGTACTCTGTGGTGTTCCCAAACAATGGCTGAAGGTCTCCTGGACTGCAGAATACACTCTGGATGTAGACACACATGGCAAAACAGGTAACGCCTTATGTGACCAGAAGTGGTTTTTGCAGTTTAAAGGATAGGCCTGTGACCATCATAGTGACTAGCACAGGAGTGCCCTTTGAGAAATGTCCCTTTAATGTGACCTGTGGTGCCCCCACAGGCAGTGCCTTGGGCAGGCTGCAGGCATTCATGGCTCCTCGTGCCCAGACTCCAGTCCCTCCATCACCACGTATGGGTATAACTCCCTGTTGTAGCATTACCCTATACAGGTCTGTAGCACTTGGGTTCTAATTGCTTGGCACTCATCTTTTCTTTCCTTCCAGTGCCTTGATACTTGAGGTCAGGTGTTGAAATGCCACTTGGGTATCTGGGACCTGAGTGTTAGCAGCTGGCTTTCACTCTAGTTCCCAAATCATTTGCTGTGGGGGGTCTGTATTCAGAGTTCCCTGTGACATTCATACCCTTATTATTATCCGGTGTTAATTAAATTTCATATTGTTCTTAATTGTGTGCGTGGCCCCTGAGACAATGGGAAGGATTCATTATTAAAAAGGCAGAATTTTATTTAGTGCAGAATTCAGTGTTAAGAGAGACCTCACTTTACCTACCCAGGGAAAAGCAGCAATATGGAAACAGCTGCTGGCATATGGGTCAGGAGCAAAAACAGCGGGCAAGGCTGAAAGCAGCAAGACGAGTAAAGTGAGAAGAAAATTTAATCCCATGTGTTTAAATTCAGTCTTAGACTAAAAGACTAATAATAACATGTATCATCCCACTTGTCTTTCACCAATGTTGTATTTTTAGAGAAAGTTTCTAGTGTAAAATTTACTCCTTTTTCAGTCAAAAAATGATTCAGCTGCAGGAAGGAAAGGCATTCAACAGGATAGCCCAGAGCACGTTTAATGAGCCAGGCAGGAATAACAGGCCCCCTTTCCCTTTTCCCTCTAAAGGGCTGCAGAAGACATTTGTAGGCATAACTATGGGCCCCTTTCTTGCTGATCTGATCCTCCACTGTGCTGAATTTCTTTCCACTTTCTGTGGGGAAAAAAAAGGGATACCACTGTGCAGCAAAGCACATAACTTCTTCAAGGGGTGATGAACATTTGGTAACAAAATTCCTTGTCAATCTATGTGGCTTGCTCCATATACTTGACTAAATGTCAGCTTTTCTTCCTGGTGAAAACTGGAAGTACATGTGCTTTCTCTGCAGTAATATATTATGCCCCAGTGATATTGTCCTAGATAAGTATGGCATTCACAGGCTGCATCCTCTTGTCTATCTCCCTGTTTGTGGGAAAATAAATGAACACACAGTGTGTGTGCTTGTTCTCAGAAAATTCCAGTTGTGTTTGCTGGTTTTCATCTTTTTTTGTCAAACGGCTGTGGATGCTCTTTCATTGCTTCCCATACAAAAAGAGACCTGATCAAATACAGTGCATACCAGCTGGCAAAGGGATGGGTTCCCAGCAGGCTTTTGGCATTTGATACACTCATGTATGTGAACAGGTTGATATGATTAAGGTAAGCGAATGAGAGACAATTCCAGACTTTTCTAATTTTTGTATAGCATTAAATATTTGCTGGTGCTTTTTATTTTGAAGCAGTCAGGATGCTATTTAATGTTCACAATGGCAACCTGATGGTTAAAATATAAGGGCCATTCTATCCTTCTCCTATCATTGCTATGACCATAAACGAGACTTGCAAATGAAAAAGAATACAGCACAAAACAGGATTGCATATCTATATGCCCAAGTTTTAAAAGCTTCACTATCAATCAGAGAAAAACTACACGGATTTCATTTTCATTGCATCCAGTGACAAGTTATTAGGAAATGATCTGGGGATCTCTACACCTGTAAAACCAAGGGCACTGAGGGGACAGAACTTAGTGTAGCCACCACACTGCAATTTGTTGGTTGGCTTGGGTCTCCTTCCAGCCCTGCAGTATTCCCAGTTCTCTTTGTGCTGTACTCAGGAAGGGCACAAAGCTGTTTTCTTTCCAGACAATTT
This sequence comes from Oenanthe melanoleuca, assembly GCF_029582105.1. NCBI lineage: Eukaryota > Metazoa > Chordata > Aves > Passeriformes > Muscicapidae > Oenanthe > Oenanthe melanoleuca. The sequence continues at coordinate 84,359,943 of NC_079333.1, read as the reverse complement.
TACCGATGGGCCTGACTGCTTAATTGGTTTGGCATAGGATGCCAGAGCTCCACCATTTGTCTGTGCTTCCTGTTTGCTTCTCGTCTGTAATTCAGCCTGTGGAGCGGCTCCTGAAAGTTGAGTGTGATATGGTGCGGCAGATTGTGTAGCAGATTGTGTGGCTTCTTATTTGGTGACAAATTTGGTGTTATTTAGATGGCCTTAGGTAGCTCTTGACCCTCCAGCCCCTCGACTACTCATTTCCAGCTCCACGTCATTGCAGTGCTTTGCTTAGCCAGGTGTTTATGTGGCCATGAAGTACAGCAGTTCAGGGAATTAATCTGGTGAGAAAAGCAGATCTTGCATCCCCCACCTTGTTCACTATCTGGCTGTGGAGGAATTTTTGCCAGCACTGCCCAGAACTCCAGTCCTGGCACTGAAGGACCACTTGAGGAATCGCAGTCTGCACCAGTCATTGCTCTTTGGAAGCACAAGTCTTTGCACAGCACTCACAGAATAAGCCCAGAGCCTGAAATGCTTTTTCAGCTTTTGCCTGCAGGGATCAGAGGAGTGCTAGTATTAGTGTGATCTATTTATCTCAGCTGTATTCAATTCTATTTTTTCAATACAACATTCTTGGGGAAGAACACACTTTAAAAATTGAAAAGCAGGATGTGCTCAGTAAAACTTGTCTAACAAAAGCCTGTCAAGCAATATAGGCTATGTGACTGCATGTGCACTCCTATGTATGTTAGCCTGAATGACACCAGAAAAATTATACCAGGAGATTAATCCTTTACCACTCCCTAGTTCTTCCTTCAAAGTCAGGAGAAAGTGATGCAATGTGGTGTAGAAGACACATGCTTTGCTGGGGTTGCAGAATTTGATTTAAATAAAATGTTTTCTCAAAGATTTTTCTTACTTCTAAAACTGTTAAAACAGAGAAACTGAGAGATCTGCTACAAAAAAACCCACCAGGTTATGACTGAGGAACAGCAAGGGCTTAAGACAGATATTTCATGGATGACAAGCTGGACAGGAGCTGTGCTTACAACTCAGAAAACCAATGATGTCCTGGGCTGCATTGAAAGAAGTCTGGCCAGCAGATCGAGGGAGGTGATTCTCCTGCCCACAAAATGATTAGAGGGCTGGAACACCTCTCCTGTAAGGAAAGACTGAGAACTGAGGTAGAGCAGCCTGGTGAAGAGAAGGCTCCAGGGAGATCTTGCCGCTTTTCTGTACCTAAAGGAGATGTATGAGGAAGAGGACAACATACTTTTTAGCAGGGCCTGTTGCTATAGGGCAAGGGATGATGGTTTTAGCCTCAAGAAGGGTAGATTCAGAGTAGTCATAAGGAAGGCATTTTGTTTGATGAAGGTGGTGCAACAATGAAACAGATTTATAGGTGCCCCGTCTCTGAAATCATTCAAGGTCAGGTTGAACAGGGCTCAGGGTGACCTGAGCTAATTTAAGATGCCTTCTCATTGCAGGGAGGTTGTACCAGATGACCTTCAAGAGTCTCTTCCAACACAAACCATTCTAGGACTCTATGATCCTATATTAATGTAAAAACTGTATTTTAATTGTTGATTAGGGAAAAAATTGCAAAGCAATTGAGGGTCAGATTCTTATCTAACCTACCTTAGTGCAGCTCCATTGAAATGAGTGGAGCTTTGGTGATTTACAGCAGTTGAGATCTAGTCACGACTTTCTATAACTTAAATTAATTCTTCCAACACATTTATTTTGGGCTTGATGGAAGAATTTTAAGATCAGGATTGATTAGCCTTTTTTTCTAAGTTATTAGAGCATCTTTAGTTTTATTTTAAATTTACTTTTACTATTGATGGTAGTTTTTGTCTCTTGTCACCTAATTTATCTGTTAAAAGTTTTTCTGAGTGTCAAATACTTAGACTATCTTTCAGATTCTCAGGTGACTAAGATAGGATTCTTTCTTTAATTAAAAAGAAGAAGATTGAGTTTCAGGGCAATCATGTTTTGATATTCCCATATGTATCTAAAGTCACTCAGATTAGGAGAACAGGGCTTCAGTTTTTGAAATTAGACTTTGTTAAATTGGACTCTGAAGGTGCATTTCCCTATCTGACTAAAATACCCATAGTTTTAAATATTACAAGGTAAGCCCTCATCAACTCTGATAGATGCTAAATGGCACTGCTTTACTGTCTTGATTCTGACCTCATTTCTTACACTGTCAATCTGGTGTAAATCCTTTGAACTCAATAGAATTACTCTAGGTTTAGACTGCCATAAAAGGTTAAAGTCTATGTCTACACCTTTGCTCCCCAAAAGAAAAATGGTCTGTCAGGTAGCCCCTGCAACCATGTAACCAGTATATCAGATGGTACAAATTATAGTGTGGTACTGAAGGGTTTGGAGTTAGATTAATTTATAACACATAAAATCTGACCTTCTATTTTCCTAAATTAAAATACCATATTTGGGGTACAGAACTTTACTAATTATTACAACTAATTAGAATTCAGAATTCACCTCTGAGGCACCATATCAATAACATCACTAAATATTGGAGGGCTGGGCTTCCTTGGTTAAAAAGGAGAGTTGGTTCACAGTACATGGTCAACATTGCTCCCAAAGCTCCCCATGCACACAGGCTCAAGAGCCCATACTGTTTGTGGGCCACTTCTGCTCCTCCCTTCTCACTCATTTCTGCCCCCTGTCAGGTATGTCCTTCTCCCCTCCCTTTCAATTTCAGGACCCTGTAGGTCATTAGCTGGCAGACATCACTAGCTTGCCAAAATGTGTGCAAAGTAAACAGATGCAGGGAGAAGGGAAGATAGAGCTAGAGTGGGTTAAGCAGCACAGCCAAACAGAGTCTCCATCTTCAGATTCCACAGTTGGACTCTGAGGTTCCCTCTCCTGAAGCCCAACAGCAAATGCCCTGTTCACATTCTGCCAGTGATTTAGAGCTCACCACGAGAGTTCTTGTTGAGATTCAAGTGATCCTGGCTTCTAATAACACACATATACCCATTTCTGTGGTTTCAAACATCCACACAGTCATAGTCACTCACAAATTATTCTGCCTAATCAATCTCTTTAAAGGAAGTGGGTGGAAGGGGTGTTGATAAAAATCTCACCCTTCTATTCCTACTCCACAGTTTTTTCCTGGTGAAAATCTTACGTGCTCTAAATGGTGGCTGAAATTGGCAGCGAAAGTCACTAAGATGTATAGTGGTTACCATGATGGTTCTGTTGACCTTGATAAGTTTACCTGCCAGGACAACTGAGGCACTTGCAGAGCTTTGGACAAGCAAGGGCTGTGGAAAAACCCATCATGGGATGTCCTATTACATGAGTGGCACTGGCAGTGAAACAGTGCAGTGAAACAGTTAAAAGCACAGTGGAAAAATATGCCTCTCAACTAATTTGTAACTGAGAGGTCAAGAATACAGAAAATTCTGCTATAGGTCCTCTGATAGTCCTGATAGAATCCAAGCTTCGTGCATCTGATACCTACAGGTAGTGGAGTACCAGAGTCTTCCAAATGGCACAAGCTGCCTTGTGAGCTATCTTTCTGTTTTCCATTATTCCCATTTCAAATTGTGTAGTAAAAGTAATTTAGGTTGTGCATTTCTAAACAACCTTTTCAACCCATTCCTCAACATTTCCTGAGAATAACAATAGTCATCTTCCTCTCCAGCTGAGATGTGGTTCAAATTTCCATGAATGGTTTTTTTTTTGGCTCTTTCTGTAGCTGACCGCTCTCCATTTACAGCATACTACTTTGTTGCCATTATGGACTCTTAGCAGCTCTGATCAAGTTCCTACCTGTCCTGTCTCCAGGTAAAATGGCACTCTGCAACTCCTTATGACAAAAATATGCAGTTGTGAACTCTGTTTGGAGCCTGGGTCACAGAGCAGTAAGTGCACAATGGGAATCTGCATGCCTCCACATTGACACTTGTGGATGGCTGCCATGACCAAGAACATCTTTTCACTGCAGCTTGCAAATACATGGAAGAACTGATAAGGTATGTTGGTGTCCTACTGCTGATAATGTCCTAGATGCTGTGTGAGTTCTTTATTTTGGAAACAGGAAAACAGATCTCCCCTAAAGAACTCTCCAGAAGGATTCGCAGAACTAATTCAGCAGAGTTGGATTCCTACCCTCTGAATGATCTAAGGCCAGTCAAAGTGCAGAGAGAGACAGCAGGTAGTGGGGCTGCAACATACAAGTATCACAGATGGAATTTAACTTACATATGCCACATATGAAGGGAGCAAAATGCATTCTGACCAATAATGCATAAACCCAGCACTAAAGACTAAAAGAAGACTTACAGACAGATTAAAAGTACTCCCACAGAAATGCCATGGGCTACTCAGCAGCATTGTGGATGCAGTACTCACCCCTCATGTCAAAGAGCTTTGGCCACATCTCTGTTCTTGATTAGGAAAAATATGAAAAATAAGATTAGCTCAGTTGGTTAGAGCATGGTAGCAATAATGACAGGGTTGGAGTTTGATCCCTGTAAGGGCCACTCACTTAAGAGCTGGACTCGATGGTCTTTGTGGGTGCCTTTCAACAGAGAATATTCTGTGACTCAGAATATTCTGCAATTGAATTCTTGCATGAATATCTAAAATGGACCAATAGTTGATCCTGCCCACGCTGCTGGCTTTGCCTGGAATTTCATTCAGAGTGAGCAGAGCCTGTGCACGTGCTGCGGAGGAGCTGTTCACACCCAGCTAGAGCTGCAAAAAGCAGTGGGCACCTGAGAAAAGCTGCCAGCAGTGGAAACCATCAGCAAAGAAGTGTTCTGTATTGCTCAGTTTGTGATTTACAGCGGACCTACATTTAAAAATACTGAAGGCCACTCAGGTAGGGGTGTCATGTAGGCAAACTCATACCCTGTTTCGGATCAGCACTGGGCAATACTTCTGCTTCCACCCTCTTACTGATCTCATGTGGCTGAAACAGGCAAAGATAGGAGTTGTTATTATGTAATGTTTACATGCATTTATGTGTGGTAGAAACTGAGGGGGGGGAAGTGATTGTGGTCAAGTGAACTACTGTAGGATAAAGAGAGATAAATAATTCAGGTTCTCATTATAACAGAAGAGTGCAGCTTTCACAGAGAGGACAGGGACTGTCTTTGTGTGAATTGGTATTCAGTGGCTGTTTAGTAGCCATAGCATGTAATCTAGCATTAGTATTAACATAAATCAGTGGCAAGAATTAATAATATTTCTAAAGTCTTATATGATAACTGGATCCACACTATATTGTTTAGTTCTCTTGGGCATTTTAATGATCATGTAATAGAAATGTTGGAGTAGCTGAGATATTCTTTATAAAGCTCTGTGAAGGGTCTTTAACACAATGTCTTTAGCAGACAGTTTTGATAGAATGTGTTGTACAGAAAGAAATATAGCTATTTTGGTAATATGGGTATGTTTCATTAGCTCAGTCCACAGCAATATGACATTGCATTTAAAAAGGAATACAATTAATAACAATAAGAGGGTTTTTTTAGCTCTCAGAGTATAGCTGGAGGAACTGAGCAAGGTGTCAGGGCAATTAAATAGAGGGACTGTATTACCTTTGTCTGAACACTCATAACATCATCCTGTCTCGATATGTTGAATAGGGGATTTCTTTGCAGTAGGATTCTTAATTTATTTTGATGTTTCCTATAACTCGGATAATAATAAGATGGGCTTTTTATTAATCTTTAAAAATGTACAAATCTTGGGAATTAGCATGCCTGTAGATCCGTATATTTTTTCCATTTTCCATAGAGTACGGAATGATTGTATTAGAGATACACACAATAGCTTCTCAGCCTGAACTTAATGGAACCATCATATCTGTGCAGTGGAAAAGTACAAAATACTGCTGGTGCATGTACAGCACATGGATTAGATAACTGCAGTCCAGGGAAAAAGTTATACTTTGAGACTATTAAAATAATCAACATGAGTATTATTTTATTCAGCATTAACCTTTATGTTCTACGTTAAACGACAATGAAACCAGTGGAACACAATCCTTCCCCAGAGTAATGGTACCAGGCATTTCTTTCATCTCTAAAGAGGTTTCTTAATATCCTGCAATCCAAAAAATGCTATTTTCCCCCACTTCAGGTCAGATTTAATAACAGTAACAGGAGATAAATGTACTGGGTTCAGCCGAGCCTTTGGCAGCTCTATGGATGGTGAGTAGGGGTCTCTCGCCTCCCAGGAGAAGCAGCAGCAGAAGGCAGCAGGGGCATTGCTGTGAGTCCTTCTCCACTTGGGACATAGTCCTTTTCATGGCACTCACTTCTAGAGGGTCTTCTTCTTGTCCCAGTCTTTTCTGTATGTCTGGGTGGGAAGGCCAGGAGTCCTCCTTGGCCCTGGGAATGAGGGTGGTGAGGAAGCCATGTGAAATTTTGACACAGCCAGCACTGAAAGACATAGGGCTTCTTTGAGAAGGAGGGCCCCAAAGTGGCTACTCCACAGGACCTTTTCTGCAGGTGCAGCTCACTTGCAGCAATAGTTACGTGGGGAAAAGTGTTAGGCAGGTGCCAAGGCAGAAGCGACCTTCCCCTTTTGCCCACACCTCTATGTGCCCCATTTCATGGGTGCCTGGCAGCGGTGCACCAGAGGCTAATAAAAAAACACTGTCCCTGGGCTCACAGGGAATTAATGAACAACCCCAAGACCATTCATGAGTAACATTATAACTCAGCAGGGAACAGTTTCCCGAGCCAGGGAGCTGCAGGTGACTGCTTCCACAGCAGCGCCCCGGTTAATGGCACATGGCGCCAGCCGCCCCATCCTGTCCCTGGGCAGCGACTGACCCGGCCCTGCTTTTAAGCTGCCACATATGCAGCGGCACACGGCGCCTGCAGCGATTAAATGGTGAGGGCTGCCCTCCCCTGCTCGGCGCTATTGACAGAGCCATCAGGGCGGTGATGCATCGGCACCTGCTCGGCCCCAGCAGGCCGCGCAGCGCGGGCCGGCTGCCCAGCCACCATGTTGGCGGAGAGGCCTCGCGCCCTCCCATCGACCTGCTGGGCCTCGGCGCTATCGACCGCTCCAATTTGCAGGAATTTATGGTATTGACGTGGGGCTGATTAACATTTTGTGCCACAGCAGTTCAATACGGGCTGGTAACAGCTTTTAATGATTAATTGACTTTTATGATTCTGCCTGGGCGCTGTCAGGCCGGCTGTGAATGGCGGGCACGCGCCTCCACAGCCGCTCTCTCCGGTGGCACCGGGCAGTGATTGAGTGCCTGGGAAATTAGTGTCCTTGCTGTCTCGTTTCATGAAAGATAAATGCTATGACATTTAATGTAGACCTTAATTTAGAACAGAACTAAACAGATCATTTTGCAATTTAATCATAAACAGGTAAATATCAAAATTGTTTAGCATTTCAAGAGTCAGGCAGACAGGCAGCAGAGGTAAAGCGAAGTGGGCAGCAGTGGAATGGGAGAGGTAAGGTGAGGTAAGGTAATGAGGCTTGGAGCCAGAGATGTTTAAATAGTGACAGCGGCATAAATTAGACAGTATATCACATCCACCATTCCGGTATGATCTGCCCATATGATGATCTTGCTCTATCTTTCTCTTTCATCCTTTAATCTCATTCACTGTTCCTACTCTAGCTGTAAGGTGAGGGCTTCTGACACATGACATGATACGTGGAAAAAAAATGTCACCTACAGTTAATTTGTTACCTAAAACAAACATAATCATTGTGGAAAATTTGCAAAGGAAAACAAAATTTTATTATACCCCATAACAACTGAAAAAAAAGATTGTCTGGAAGGCTGTGTGCTGTCAACTCCTACCTTCCTGTGTTCATATTTATAGCCTATTCCTTTGCATTCGTGTTAATTAAAAAGATTGTAAGTTTCTTTTTAAATAACTGTCTAAACAAAATGTCATATTATGCGTGTTTATACATACAAAAGCTAAAATGGCATATTTTGATCCTCTTTGAAATTTTATCCTCTATCTTCTCACCACCCCATCACCCCCTCAATTTGGTATAATTTTCAGAGGAAATGAGGCTGAAACGGGCCAGATTCTTAAATCATTTTGACCCACTTTGAAAGAGCTGGGGAGCTGCTGAATCTCCCCATTCAAGGATTCCCTTGGCACGAGGGAGTTCCTAGCTCATACAAAGCTGACAGAGCCAATTCCTATACCATCTGTTCCTACAGGAACCATTTAGAAGAGCCTAGTGGGGGCAGAGCAGGGGTGCAATTGAGGTATCTCTGTATTTTCCTCTCCCTTTTCAAGACCCTCATGGAAGCAATAGCTAATCTGTTACAGTGCAACATGAATCCCAGAAACAAAAAGTTAAAATGAGCTCTCTAGGTCTTCCTCTAAGCTTTACCCAGTGCAATTTGCCTGGGATAATCCAAGAAGCCACACAGAAAAGACCAGCTCCAAAGGCTTTTCTCTTTAAAACTGAATCACTTTGTGGAAGTCAAGAAGCAATCAGACAGAATTAAATTTTAAAACCAATTGGGCTGTAACATCTGGGGAAGGGGGGAAAAGGGGAAGGGGGACAAAATTCTGGACACAGCTGAGTGCATCCACCTCTTCACCCTGATCAGCAGAAAATTTCATCTAATAGCAGTCCTCAGCCATCTATATGTAAGGGGGTGTTTAGCTCTTGAATCAAAATTCACAGTGCTGAGCAAGACCCTTAAAGCTCTGTGTACACTGGATGTTTGCCTATGGATTTGTCCTGATGAGCTTTGTGACTCTCCTGATGCTGCTATCCAAATGACACGTACTCTGGCAGGTTTCTCTGCTTGAAGGCACCAACTATTATCTGAGAGGTAGTAAGGGATGGCTTTTTAAACCACTTCTCAACTAGTGCCACTTGTTACACTGTCAGGAGGAGCATGTCCTTCTCAGTGAGCTATCAGGCAGGCTGGTGAGGAAGCAGGGTCCCACCTTCTCTAGAGTGAAACAGAATGAAGTAAACCTATCTCAGCAATGAGGTGGTGACTATGTGCTGATGGGGGAGCCTTGATTTGCTGTTTCTTTGTGGGTTTTTTTTTTACCACCACCATGCAAATATTTGCTTCTGTCTCTCAGCCCAAGCATCTGAGTGACTGGCACATTTAGAGTGTGACAGCATACCACACCATGCATGGGACAAACCAAGGTGCCTTGCAGTTTAGCATCCAGTTCTGTTCCAGATCTGTTGCCTCAAGGAAGAGAAAGAAGACCAGGTCCCAAGGGCTTTTCAAGCTATAAGAGGAGAGGGGAAGAATAAAACATGTCAAAGAGCCATAGTTGGATGCCGTTGTCACTAGGTACCTATGGAGATGACTGCTGATCCTTGGAGAAGCAGCATGTTCCTTGATGCATACTGTGACCTCTCACTTTGTGTCATCACAGTGCCTGGCTTTCAAAGACATAGGACACAGGTTAAATGGCTATTAAAACAACCCATTATAACCTGGGCAAAGGTCAGTCTAAGCTACCATTCACACTCTGCTTGTGCTAACAGCTGGCCCTCAACAGAATTCAAGTGTGTCCACACAAGCTGCCCACACAGGATCTCCCTGTTTGAAGATCCAGCCTAGGGAATGACATTCTGGCTTTAGATATCAGCAGTGAGTAAATTCCTGGGTTAGGTCACAAGCATGGGTTAAGGTATAGGCAACATGCAAGTAGAAAAAGCTTAAATTCCCTTGACACTGACTGGCAAAATCTAGCACTTAAAAAGTGACCATTTGAAGATGGGTATGGTGAAACCTCTGCCTGCTCCTGTGGGTACCCACACAGCTACAGTTCTGGACCTAAGATCACAAGACTGATCTCCAGGACAATAATGCTGTATATGCATTTGGCCAGGATCACAGATGGAACAGACATGTCTAATTGTACTCACCAATGTAAATATACCCTAAGCATGGGCACAGCAAGCTAAATATGTCACTGAAGTCAATAAGAAATCCCAGTAAAGGGAATTTTGCTCCACATCAGAGTTGCAGTTAAGAGTGCCTTTGAATGCCAGCTTCTGAATCAAGCTGTCCTGTGTTTAGCTATCTTACTTGCACATTTGAAAACGGGTGGCTTTTTTCTTCTTTGGGATGAAGTTCATGGTGATACCAGTCTTAGATAATAACTAGTTGAATGTGAGCCTCAGAAGTGGAACTTGAGCCCTATCTCAAGCAGACTTTACAATAATGTAGAGATAGTTTCATCAGATGGAGATAGGTGAGAATGGGAATAGTGAAGACAGACTGCTTCTGTTTTTTCTGCTCTCTGGGTCACTATGCAGCAGAAAGCACAGACCATAGAGCCAGAGGTAGTAGAAAGGAGTGTCATGAGTGGTACAGGTAATAAGTATTCCCACTGAGAATGAGAGGCTCTGAACCCTGAAGTTTGGCTCTCCCCATCTACACACAATGTTAAAACAGTGCCTCACCTTTTTTCTATTTAGCTCTCACTTCTGCTGCTCACTTCAGTGCAAAGTAGGATGTGGTCCTCTTTCCTGCTACCTCCTGCTTCTGAGTGAGAGTCTCCTTAAGGGACCTTCAAAATCAAGAAAACTTTTTTTCCCAAAGCGTTGAAGCTGCCAGGCAATTGCACTAAGGGCAGACAGCGGTTGTTGTGTTTGAAAGGAAGTGGCTGAGAATGCTGAGACCAAGAGTAAATGAGACTGTGCTGACATGGTCTTTTGCAGATGGAGGTGAGCCTGCTTTGTCCTTTTTCCAAGCCAGATGGGGAACTGCTTTACTGTAAGCTGATCCTGAGTAATGAAACTACACCCCTTCATGTTCAAAAGCTTCTAGTTATCATCATGTGCCCCAGAAAACAAGCAGGAGGGCTCTCAATTGCTGTCAAAACCTAGAATAGTCCTACATTACAGTCCTGTGGACCTCTGGGGCAAACCATGTAGATTCTGATCCAACAGAGTATGAGATAGGGAGGCCCAGCTTGTGGAAGGAAATGGAAATGGTTTAACTACGTAACCCTGCAGCAGGGCCAGTTCAAAATGCAAAACAAGCAGGCTGTTGCTTTTCCTTTCACATGTTGCAAAAGAAACCTCCCAAACCCAACCCAAACCAAACAAAAACACCATAGCACTACTTTGCTTCAGACAGAGACCAGGAAAATGAGGCAGAAGCCTGTGTCTTGGGGCATCAATTGGTGCCTCTCATTCTTTATTTCTCTGGCAAGACCGAGTGTCTTGCTCTAAACCCTCAGGACCTGCTCCAAGCTTTGTCTTTGCTTTCACTGTACCTTAGCACTTTCTGCTAGATAGGAAAGCAGGCCCCAAACTCCTCTGCCTGCAGGAGGGTTAGACTCCTTTTTATTTGAGCTGACTGTGGGTGGGAGTGGCTGGACACATACAGGAGGATGGTACTAGGCACCTAAGGAAGTGGCACCCAGCCTGGGAGACACCTAATACATGCCTGGGAGACACCTAATCAAGATTGGCAGGATTTTCTGTGTGACCTTCAGTATGCACCTACATTTTGCCTCATGCTGTATTTTAGGCATGCAAGAGACTGTTTGGGATCATGCTCAGGTTTGTCTTATAGTGCCTTGAAATTCTGCCCACTTACCTGCAAAAAGGAGATTTTATGCCTCCTCCCTTGATAAGGGACCCAAGGAAGAGGGAATTATTCTGTGTTGTTTGAATAGCACAGCAGAACAAGAATCAGAGAGAGACAAACTATGTGGGAAAAATGCCACAGTTTTAGTAAGCTGAACGACTACTCCGAAGGGTGGTATGCAACCTTCACCAATTTTATTAGGGTGCTACTCTGACTAGCAAGCAGCACCTCTTTACATCATGTAATACAGGAAGAGTATTGTATTATTAAGAAAGTTTTTCTCTCACAATATAGAATGGCTGGCATTTAATCTTTTCCCTTGCTATTCTGTCATGTTTCTCTCTGTTTTATTGCATATTGGGCCATATATATACTGCATTCAGTGAAGATTCCCATATTCAGCCTCACTTACTTTTGTTTAGGTGCATGGCTGGGGATACTGAAGAAGTGTGGTGGAATGTATTTATAATAACAGCTCAGATATTTATCCATTCAAAAATAACACAATAAAATTTTGAGCAAAAGTCGTATTCAGCATTTTGCCAAGAGAGTCTATTGTTTCTCTGCAGTCACATGCCAGCCATTACTCAACAAAATTCCACACGTTATCTTTCTCATGAGTTCAGAGGGCAGTTACCAAGTGAAATTTCCACCTGTAGGCACTGATTTCGTTTTCTTTTTATTATTCCTCTTCCAGATTTATAAGAGAATTTAATTAGGTTTCTTATAGATTTCTTTGGCAAATTTTGTGTATATATATCTATCTCCTTCTTGATTATGATCCTCTTTAACTCATTGGATGTCCCAAATTATAAGCTTTGTATGGAATCAGTTGCCTTTGGCTATGTTTGGCGTTATGTTACCTTCTGTTCAGTTAACGGTGTGGAGATAGACCATAAGCACTGGAAAAACCTCAAAGCTCTTTTCTGCTGTTTTGAAATTGAGAAAGCAGAAACATAATTGCTTTTGTTGGATCACAATCCTGAATAGCAAAAGACTTTTTAAACATCTGCCCTTCCTTTGATTGGCTTTACATCTTCTCTCTTTTTTGTCTACTGTTCATTATTCTGCATTTTATTCACTAATGAAAAATTCTATCCATGACAATATTTTCATATGCTGTAAGATGACAGTGATTCAGTGCATTTAATCTGATCTAGCCCTACAGAAAACCTTAATAGAATGTGACAATATATGTTAATTCTGCGAGGTTTGTATTTCTTTCTTGCTTGTGTAATATCTGATCTGTCCTGCTACAATCTCAGTGCAACCTCTTGCAATCCTGACTTTTAGCAGAGCACGTATTTGTGACATCCATTGAAGTCAAACAGCACCATGTAACTATATGAAAAGTAAATTTTGCTCTCTTTTTTTATTGAAGACCTTCTCTCATGCAGATCTGTGACAAATCAGCACTGACTTACATTCTGACAAGATCAGGTGTCAGAATTGTTACGTTTTATAGGGGATTCTCTCTGATGGGAGAACTTGCATGTGTTTCCAGGTGCTGATCTCCCACTCCCACTTTCTCACTAGTCAAATTATTTGATACGTCTCTCTCCTTTCTTACTATTTTAATACCACTGTCAAATACCTATCATGACATTAGTATGCATTCCCAGGGAAATGTAGCAGCCAGAAATAATGCTGATCCCTGAGTGGATTGGAATAATCCATTCATTCTGCAGGGAATAGCTATCCCTATTCAATAATAATATTGAAATTAAGAAATCACATTCTGTCTTTTAACATGGGAAGACAATACAAATAATTGGGGAATTTCCTAATGAGTCTGTTATTAAAACAGTATCTAGAGGAAACCTGAGCACTCAGACAACTGAAATGTGTCCTTTTCTTTTTTTCCAGGTTTGAGCATAATGCCTGACATCAATACCACAAGAATTTTCAGTGCTACCTGGGAATACGGGGAAATGAAGGCAGGAGACTTTTGAAAAATCACTTCTGATTTTGCTCGTTTAAGAGCTACGTATTTCAAAAGAAATGAGGGCCAAACTTTCAAGTGCCAATAGTCCCCTGTTGGATCCAGATTTTCAGAAAGATTCCATTCTCATTTACACTTCTCAATAGAGCATTTTTCCACAAGCGCTCAGCAGCCAGCAATTCTTTCTGGCCAGGAAGCCATTGAGAAAGCTGGCCTTTTTTGCCTTTTTTTTTTTTTTTTTTTTTTTTTTTTTTTACCCTTCTGTAAAAAGGGAACAGGGAGCTCTTTTGTGGATAAGGTTCTTCAGACAAGTTATGCTTGATGAGCCTGGCTTTGAGGGAAGAAGTGAAGTACAACTTTCCTCTCTGAAGCCTCCAGAGGCTGTGGGCCCTAGAAAGACCCAGTCTACTGTTGGGCAGAGATAGTTCTGAGAGAGCTAGCTTGGAGACTGGAAGCAATGGAGAAACACCCATAATTCCTCCTGGAGCTTTGCAGTATGCAAGGGAACAAGTATTTCCATGAATACCAGAATTATTCCGGAAGCCTAGTTTCCAATGGAGTTAGTGTTTCATGGCTGACTGACATTTAAAATGAATTATACTATTGCTGCACTGTGAATTCTGCCCTTATCAGACACTGGAGAATCCATAGGGGAGAGAAGCCTTGGCTGTGGAGTGGATTCCCTTATATCTAATAAGGTATAAGCTCTGACTGAAGCTTTCCTTCACATACATCCAGTCTCTTTCCCAGGTGGATTCTCTCTGTGTCAAATGAGAACCGAGTGTGGGCTGCAGCCTTTCCATCAGTAGAAAAACTCTTCAGTTTTCTATATTTGCAAAAACTTACCAACTTGATTATCTCTGGAACCTCTACCTTTCTGCCAGGTTCAGCTACAATTACCCAATGGGTACAAAAGTACAAACGTTTTTAGAACAGCTGTGCACGAGCACACACACACACTCAGAGCAATTATATGAGCTGTGCTTCCTCACAGAGCCAGGCTGAAAACACCCACTGATAAACTCTAAATGACTGAAGCCTGCTGTGTCTCTGAGTGAGTTTGGCATGCTGTAATAAAGGGCTGGGTGGAAAGAGAAATAAATTATTCTGTATCTGCTGTCCCATACAGCAATCAGGCACGTCTTCCTCCACTGCTAGGCATAGGGTCTCCCCACCAGACACGACCGCTGCTCAGCCCCTTGGCACAGAGTGCACTGCGGGGGCAGTCAGGGGGGCTGGAAGTGTTCCTGGCTGGTCTGCCAGTGTGAAGGATTGGCAGTGTTTCTTGCAGTTTCCTTTCCCATGAGCAACTAGCAGCAATCAAATACAATCTAGCCCTTATTATTTGCCGTTAGTTTCTTTGATTGTGATTTGGAAATACGTTGCTAAGGAAAGCAAAAACCGTGGTTAACTGATTGATAGAAAATAAGAGTCATAGAAAACATCTGGAGAGCCAGATGAGTACAAGCCATTGTTTAGTTTAATACCCTTATAATATTTGCAGCAAACAGCCAAGCTGAAGGGTGGATTCTTCATCATTTTTATTATGTGCTTATTCCAAAATATTAGTGAATGGGCTTTGACAGCAATGTTTGATTCATGCCCTTTTGCCCAGATATTACCATGTCTTGGCTTCCTAGAGCTGTTTAAAGGCAAATTATCAGAACATAATATCAAAATATAAGAATGGTCATACTGGGTAATACCAACATCTCTCTAGACTTTTGCTTCTGCTGGTGACTAATAGCAGATGTTTAGGAAAAATTACAAAGCCAAAAAATGCAGCCATTGTTCTCTGACAAACTCTCATATCTTCTACTGATTAGCAGCTAGAGAACAAGCTGAGCCAGAAGTGATACCTTTGTAGTTTGGATGGATGGAAGGATGGATGGATGGACGGATGGATGGATGGATGGATGGATTTTTCTTTTCTGCTTAGTTGTTCCTCCTTGGCCTTTAAAGGTAAAAATAGGTAGGTTATGTTCTGCCTATGAAAAAAATGCTGAAAAAAATTCCTGCAGCTGGAAATTTTGGAGCCACTCACAGGAATTGAACTTCATCAAGCTGCAGGGGCATGTCTAAGCTAAAGTTACTCAGCCTCTCTGAACTTCTGATCTTCGCCCTTCAGCTTAACCATACATTTGTTGGGCAGCAGAAAGCAGGGGGGGGACAATAGAGTGAGGGCTGGGGAAGCTCACTGCAGATGTCCAGAGCCTCCCTTCAGGTGGGCTGGAAGAGACCAGCACATCACCTGACCATACAGCCCTTCAGCTGCAGCCCTGGGAGCCATCCTGGTTAAAATATGTACTTCAAACCCCTTTAAGCAGAGTGGTCTCTGAGTAGGCAGAGATAGTTGACTAAAATGTGGTTAATAGCCAACTTCTAGTCTTCACAGGTCCATTCCCATTCTGATCACAGCTATTCAACAGCTGTGATTTGCATGCATGACAGTGTGGTGTGGATTTTTCAAAGAACCCTCTGTGGGCCCAGGAGGACAGAAAATATTAGCACATTTCTGATTTTACAGATACTGAGAGTTGGAATCACTTTTCTGAAGTTCAGAATAGAAAGATATAGAAACTACTCACTTCTAACACTCTGTTTTCAATGGCTAGCCAGCACCTCCTTTCAGTAAATTTACTGCTAAACCTAGAGGCAAAACTCAGAGATCCATGTACCAAGGGGACTGTTTCCTCACAGAACTTTATTCAATATTTATAGCATGTGCTTATTGTGGTGATCATATACAAAATTACATTGTTTTGACTGTTTAGGTGGTGTTTTAACTAACAGGAATTGTTGCATTACAAAAAAACCCCAACTGAAACAAACACAAAACAACAAAACAAAATGAAAAAGGGCTATAGACTTTCCAGAAATACTGTGGCTTTTTTTTTCTGAATTCACACATCAGATCTGAATTCATTACAATACAAAGCTACTTATAGTGCCAATACATTTTTACACTTCATTCAATCAAATTTTACTGTGAGTTTAGATCAACCATGTCATCTCATTCCACAGAAAGAGGAGAGGAGAGGAGAGGAGAGGAGAGGAGAGGAGAGGAGAGGAGAGGAGAGGAGAGGAGAGGAGAGGAGAGGAGAGGAGAGGAGAGGAGAGGAGAGGAGAGGAGAGGAGAGGAGAGGAGAGGAGAGGAAAAAGAAAAATAGAGAAAAAAAAAGAAAAAAATGGAAAAAGGAGGGGGAAGAGAGGGAAGAATGACAAGGGAAAGCAAATCTTGAATGTGTTTTGTCTGCCCAAGTCAAGAGACTATCTTCCTTTTTCAGGTTCCCTTACAATTACATGGTGGTTTCCTTACCTGTTTGCCCTTGTTAGGAAGCTACTCATATTGTAAGTAGGTTTTTTTATAGTCTAACATGAGCAAAATGTTAGCTTGTCAGAAGTGGTTACTGAGCTTGTTGAGCCTGTGGCTCAGGAATGCTGATATCTGAGGAAGTTCTGTGATCAGAGAATATCCCTGGGGGCATCCACTGCACCCTTTTTTAATTCTCTGGGGGCTACTCCTGCCCTTTCTCACATCACATTCATTTCTACCCAGAACTGATGTGGTTTTAAAGCCACCCCTGCTGAAGCAACCTCCAAAGCAGAACAGACATGGAGTAATCCCTGCCCTCTGCTATTCCACTAGCAGACTTGTCTATTACTGTGAAAGGGTTTTCCAGCAAAAGTACACTAATATAATGCCAACAGAACCACCTCAGTGGAACTGTTTTGATGAACAAAATAATAAACCAGCAAAACAATTTTTTTTTTCCCTGATATTCTTCTGTCCACCTCAGGCAATTGTTTTCACGCTTCTGACAGACACAGCAAGGACAGCAAAACTTTCTGCGTAGACAAGAAATGCTGAGGGGTGTGGAACAGAATATTCACTGCTGGTTGTGGCTGCTGCTCAATTGTCTCTCTAGGCTGCTTTATTGCATGAGGGAGTTTTCTTTTAGAACTGGAGATTAATGGTGATTTTGGGTTGATGCCATTATATTTTTCCCTTCTTAATGTGGCTAATTTAAAGAGAGCACTGGGTTTAGCATTTACTGGTACTACAGGAAATAAAAACAAGGCCAAAAATAAGAGTGCTTTAAGAAAGATAAACAGATAGCCAAAGGACTGGCAATGTTTGACCATTGGGATGTATTTATTGAAAGAAGACACTTTTTGAAGGACAGACTTTGCCTAAGCAACTGTGGAAACAGCCTTCTGGAAGCAAGTCTGGCAGAACTGATAAGCAGAGCTTTGAACTGAGAAAGGAAGGGTACAGAGTCAAAGACTTCAATAATCTCCACATGCCCATAGAGCACCAGAGGAGAAAGTGTAGGTACACGAGGGTATGCCAAAGGATAAAGAAATTTAAGTGATCAGAATGGCAGGAAATAAGAATAAAGAAAGTGCAAACTGTGAAGAGAGCTGCTTCCAAGGTGGCAATACCTTGAGTGAGTGTCAGGTTCAGGTCTTGACAAAACTGTGTTTATGGGGTAGAGAAATTTTTAAGAACAATATACATAACAAAAAAAAGGAAGAGCATGAATTAAGCTGGCTAGGCACTAGGTGGGACAGGTACACACTCAGAACAGAACAGAATAGCAATCACACAGCTGGAACACTGGTCTCCAAGCACATGCATTATTCAGAAAAGCAGAGGTAAAGGTGAAGGTGGTGGCAGAGAACTATGCATTAATGATATGAAACACTGCAAAGAAGGATGTGCAGAAAGGATAGCATTCAAAAAGCAGAATTTATTCCAGTTAAAATTATTTTGGGGAAAGCTGATAAAGGAGAGTACTTGGACAGCACAAGCCCTGACTTTGCTCTAGTTGTGTGTAAAAGCATCAGTGATGCCATTAGAGAGACAAGTTCTGTTGCGTTTGTATCATGCAGGGAAATTTTTACCCCCCCAAATATGAATCAAGAACAGCCACTACTAAAAATGTCAGAATCCAGGTATTTATGGATGTAATAGTCAACAAATGTCTTAATAAAATTCTCATAGAACCATTAAAAAGCAATGCTGACTGGGACTTGGTTTTGGTAACTGATAACTGAAGCAAAAAAGAAAAAGGACCTTGGTTCAAGTGATCAGGGGCTGACACTTCCTAATTAAACAGAACAAATAAGTGACTCTGCTAATAAGATTTTGCATTTCAACAGGGCAGAGTTCGGTAAACTTTTGGAATTGATTATTAAAGTCAGAAGTATTGCCAAGTGTGAGCAATAAAATGTGAGAGGAGCCTGGAGCTTCTACAGGTCTGAGCAAATAAGTTTTGGGAACCTGTGTACCAGACAGGAGAGAAAGCCTGGTTGTGTAACCACTTCAAGAGATGTGCTAGTACATTAGGTCATGACTTTTAAAAGAAAGACCAGGTCTTCAGCAAGGAATGGACTTAAATGTGAGAGGAAGGATCACACCAAAGTCTTCCCAAGCTTTTTGGATAATATCCTACACAGGGAGAACAGTGTAATACTCTTCACTTGTGTTTCACTACAGCGTTTGGCACAGCCGTACAGAAGATGTTATTTATTAGTTGGAGCTCTGCTGAAAAACTGTGTGTGCAATAAGGATCTGGTTCATAGCATACAATCACCACTGAAAAAAAAGGCATCACAAGGCTGGACAGAAGCAATTAGGAAGGCACATCAAACTAATTGTAGGGACAAATCTTGTTTCATGTTTTCATAAATGATCTTGATACTAGTACAGACTTCTACATTTTTAAAGATGCAGCATTTAGAGGTATCATTAATTGAATAAAAAGCATATCAAGGCTCTGAAAACCAGTAAAGATTAAACAAAAAATGTAAATGCAAAGTTACTACTAGCAGTAGAATTTCCCCTAGGTGCTCCAAGCTTATAAGTAAACAAAAATACCTGGCCATGCTATGCAAAGTAATTCTTATGCTACAGTATGACCCAGACATCAAAAAAGGCAACTAAAATCCAGTGATACAGGTATCAAAAAGTGTTAATGCTTTAGCAGAAAACCTGAGGAGACCTTGTGAGCAGCTCTGAGCACCCATGCTCAGGAAGGCTCTATTTCAGGTGTGCAGAACCACCACTACACTAATATTGCAGGCTTGATCCCTGGAGAGGCCATTCACTTAAGAGTTGGATTCAACGATCCTTGTAGGTATCTTCCAGCTCAGAATATTCTGTGAACGACATAACTTAGAATCATAGGTTTATCATAGAATATCCTGAGTTGGAAGGGACCCACAAGTCCAACTCCTGCCCCTGCACACAATCCCAAGAATCCCACCATGTGCCTCAGAGTGTTGTTCAAATCACCTTCTGGGTGAAAAACCTTTCCTCAATATCCACCTTGACCAGTAGGAAACAAGAAGAGGCCTGAATAACTTGGCTTGTTAAGCTGGAAAGAAAAAAAAAAAAAAAAAGAAAAAAAAAAAAAAGAAAAAAAAAGGAGGAAAAAAAAGAGGAGAAGAAAGATATTTTCTAGCTGTTAAAGTCATCAGTTGAAAGCAAATCTATGTGTTTGTGACAAGAAGAGATCTTCCTAGTCCAAGTTAGTCTTGTGGGCTCAACCATGGCTGAATATCTGAGGGAGAGATTAAAGGGAGAGATTTGTATAATGAAAGAAGACTGCAGGTCTCCTTCATTTTTTAATAAATCTTTTCTCAGCTTTTCTGTTTCAAACTAGTGCTAGTTTGCCAAACATGAACTGAAAGACACAAATCCTGAAAAAACTTTTCATTTCAGTTTGGAGCCATATTTTGAAGCTTGAGTCATAGAAGAGGAAGAATGTGGGTTTACATGGAAAATTTAAAACCTCTTTCTCAGACTTGTCTAACTACTCAGCTGAACTTTGCCATCAGAAATATTCGGGCTGGCTATGTCCTACATAGAGAAAAAGCCCTATTCACTACCTACCTGTTAGTCAAACATCATCAAAAGTGAAAATAAAGTTGCCTGGGATATTTGTCTACTTCCATTTCATGTGTATGCAGTGCTGCTCTTTGCCAGTTTGAAGTTAAACTTACTTGCAGAGCTAAAGACTTGCTCTTCCTCTTGCAGGAGGCCATAGGAAAGTACTCATTGCCTTCACTGGGATCATATATATGGAGTCCTTACAGATGAGCAAGTAGGTATTTTCTTGTCTGCCCACAGGGTCCACCTGTGTCTGCTGTTTCTCCAGAGAGGTCCTTGTAGTGAAATTTTCAATAATGGCAACAGCTCCCCTCCTCTTTCCCCCAGATTTGTTATTCTGAAGGTGCTTGGTTATGCTTCTGCCACTGTTAGCTGTGTCATGCTCTGCTCTTGCAATTCACCTGTCTGGTCTCCACCAAGCCTCTGACAATTTGCTTGTTTCCAGCCCAGTGCTGCAGACTGACACAGCCTGATGCCCTCCCAAGCTAAATGTGACTGACCTCACCACCACCACCACCTGGCTCCAGCTGATGCATGAGCCCTTGGAATGTAACACATACAAAATGCTTTGGTGCATGTATGTTTCTTCTAGCACTGCCCAGTCCAGCATCTCCCTTGCCTTCATACCATCTCCTTGAACTGGAAAATGAGAGAAAAAATTGGGTTTATCATGGTGTAGATTTAACTCTATACAAGTTCTGTGTGCCAGACATTGGTAAAGGGTTATATTTCAATCCATTGCAACCACATGGAAAGGTGTTCCTATTTTCATTTCTGCCTGGTTTTGGTTTGGGTTTTGGAAGTCTTTGTTTTGTTTAATGCCTGGCTTCTAGATTCATGTTTTTACGCAGAAAATATTTGAACAAAAGGGAGGGTTCAATTCACTATGTCATGAAAAAGCTGTAAGACTTGCTTCTAAGAATTGCTCCAGCCTGGACTGGAAATAGTGCCAAAATAAAAATGCATTTCAGTTGGCATCACTGTAAATTGATCAAATGAGCTACAGGCTGGGGTTATTTTTCCTGAACTTGTCTGAGAGATATTGTTTGTTATGGGCAAAACACTTTGACACTCAGGAATAACAGCACCTCTTGACTAGTCCTGAACCCTGAGCCAGTGCTGAATGCAGCACGTCCTTAACCACACTGCCCACAGAGAGGTAGAACAGGACCCATCTACCCTAACTTCAGCCATCTGGTCAGGTATGCTATAACTAAGCTAACTGCCTGCCTGCCTGCTATAATTGACTGAGCTGTGCAGGCAGCTTCAAAAGGTGACTCATCCCTCCCTTTAGTGGGTGCCCAAGTGAGCTGGCACGAATTGCCCTCCATCTTTCTCCATTGCAGAGGGAGCTGAGACTTAGCCTACACATTAACTAGTATATGGCTAAAGTTAGTGAAGATAAATCCCATCTGCAGGTAGTACTGGATCTGATAACTCAACTGCTAAAGACCCATTTGAACTGCAGGCATTGCTTTTAGGAATAGGTATCATGAACTTATTGGTATCAGATGTTGTCCATAAATGGACAGTTCTAAAGGGAGGCCGGGGTGGGGGGGAGGGATAGTAACCCCTTGATTGTGAAATTACATGATTACTAAATGAATATGATTCTTCAGCAGGCTGTTTTTAATGTTGGGGTTGTGTTTCTAATGAGGGAAAACATGTTGTATCACTGATCCATATCACAGTCCTCATGCTGTCTGCTATCAAGAGAAGGCAAGCTCTAAACTCAAGATCTATCAGATTTTTATTCATACCTGAAGAAATAAAACCATAAGGTTGTTCTTTTTAAAAATCAAAATAGTCTCTGTGCAGTGTATCTGATTCAAACCATATTGCTAGCAAGGTGGAACCTTGAAAACATTAAGATTTTTCTATGGTAAAAGTTAAAGATTAGAGGGCCCTGAGGAAACAGAACACATGGGCCAAAAGTTTTAAACCCAAATATTAAAGATAGTCAGCCAAGTCAAAACATTGGCATCTACATGAAGGGATTGTGAATTACAGAGGGACTGAGCACCCGCTGAGTCTACTTATTCCCTAGCACTTCTGAAAACTACTCCAATTTTAATTAAATAACTTCATGTGGATGAAGTTGCTTCAATTTTGTACAAAGGAATATGCACGTTCCTTGCTTTACTAGAAGAACCCCAATAGGATTTGGCTCCTTTCTGCACCAGAATAGGAGGAACAATGAGAGAAGCCTTTTGTTCTGACAGAGGAGTTTTTTCAGTTAAATCAGAAAATCAAACAAAACCAAGCAAGCGAACAAACAAATGAAACCACCAAAACCAGAGGGCATCACATAAGTCACCAATAACTGATCAAAAGGACTTTGGAGAAACAGAAACCTGTCACCACAGCTCTAGATAATTTGAACTCAAAAGTTCATGATGGGCTCAGCCCCATCAGTTGCACAGTGAAGGATGCCTCTGACTTGCCACAGCTTCTGCCTCTTCACAATCCTGCCTGTGGCCCTCCTGGGGCTGGCCTGGGAAATGCATTGTGCTAAATTAGCTCAAGGAACTGTTCTCATTTTTCAAGTATTAGAAAACTCACAACACTGAAGTAATTTAGAAACCAAAACTTAACTCTTTTGAGTAATAGAGAAACTCCAAAGTTACTTTAGATAATATAGTAAGAGAAAATAGGTATCATTTTTTAGGTTGAATTACAATCTTTATGCCCCATCCCAATAGACACAAATTAATATCTGCTACTGTAGAGCTCAAAGTAGGTCTCCACCACCAATATCAGGAGGACCTTTCCTAAGTTGAATGTTGTGACAGCAAATCATGCCATGTGCCATTCTGGATTTGCAGTCCTTGTGAGGTAAAGCATAAGGAATCCTGCATCTGAAAGGCATTGGGTAGCTTTTCTTCCATTACATTTCATGTAGAAGTGGAGGAAAAACTTTTCCTTTCTTAGTTTCAAATATTTTCTCAGCTGAAACCAGTAATTGCCATTTCCCAGTGTAACCACAATCCTGGGCTTCTCTGCTGTTCCTGTCCTTTGCTGGACAGTATGGCTTTGGATAAGGCACAAAAGATTTTTCTGTACACACCTGCTCAATTCACAGTATAGTGAGCCCATGATGCCAAACACAACATCAAGGATGCCAGTCTTAGGGAAAGGCACTTGAAATTCAAGTACTGAGACAACTAACTTTTAAGACATGTAAATCCTTCAGTGGAACTAGCCATAAACCTCTCTAGCCTAACTCTTCCTAGGTGGCTAATGAACTGGAGTGTGTCTCATTTTTCATGCCTACTCTGAGACATGCTAGCCTAACTATTAGAGACTGTCTATTGCCCATAAACCCCAAAATGCATTTTTGTTTCAGCATAGATAGAAATTGCCCTTCTTCCCAGCCATTGCAGAAGAGGAACACTCCCAGAGTCAAGAATGAAAATCTATTCCTGTCTGTTGCTATACATTTTCTTTTCTTGTCGATAAAACCAATTCAGTGATGGTATACTATTTCATTTTTTTCATGAGAAGCTTAGTTTTTATTTACAAACCTTATTTTGATACTGGAATAAACTTGTGTTATTTTTAATTGCTAGTTCTCATAGGGTGTCAGAAAATGACATGGGACAGGAATTATGAATCACACTTTCACCTCTGAAAATGCAAAACCCGATAAAATTTGACCAAGCAGCAGAGTATTGATCAAGCAGTCATTACTGTTGCTTAATTGTCTGGTTTATGTAGTAGTTTGTGATACAGCAGAATTAGAAAGGATGAAGTCCTGGTCACCTTGCTCTTAAAATTCCTTCTTGTGTGTAGGAAGTTTTTGGTCCATATAATAAAGCAGGAAAGAACACCTAGAATGTTTGTTTCTGGCTATAATGGGGCTTCAGATTTGAATTTTAAGGTCTAGGTTTTTAAAAACAATTAGCTGTTTTTCAGTTCAGAAGGCATAGGCAATGTAGGTGGATAAATCCAATTTCCAAATAATGCAGGTCCCATCAAGGTGTTCTAGATGTTATACCAAAATAAAGAGGGAGTTATAATCTAAATATTTCAGTATGGGCTTTAAGACTGAGATCATTTAACAAAGTATACAACCAAAAATTTAGACTGGTAACTCTAATTTAAGCCTTTATTTCCCCATTGGTGTCTGGAGGAAGTCAAAATCTCACAGAGGACTTGGTAGCCTAAACCCTGTCTTTTTGGACTGGACCTTATTAGTGGCAATTCAGAGTCAATCAATGCCAGTGATGCTCAGGTACCTATTCTGCCAAAACCTGTTGGGCAAATTTAGTCTGACCATCTAAGCCACATAGGATTTGCCACATGGAAAAGTGGCATCCAAAGGCATTATACAACCTGGGCTGAAAAGTAAATACAGTTTGAGTGGCTCATGCAAATACAGATATTATTAGCCAAAGGCTACAGTATCATTTTATGACTTGAGGTATGGACAGAAAGATTTCTGTGCTTCTTTGGGACTCCCTGCCAACACGCATGTACAGAAGACCTAAGTAAACACAGTAAAATTGGTATGTGTGTTTGAAGACTTAGCTCACATTCTGTACCTGTAACAGCAATGCAGAAGCAGAAATAAGTAAAATTTCAAACTTAAAGAAAAACTTTAGTCCTGTTCAGCAGAAATACCTACATTCTCTAATTCTAACTTGAAGCCTTAGAGATGGCAAGAGCTGGAGTGAGGCAGGCACCTGTAGAAACTGGATGTGACCTTCAATGGGCTCAAACATTTTTCTTTTCCCTTCTCATGCCACATGCCTGGGGTGCACAGTCCCCCTAATCTGGACAACTAATGCCATGATTTAATGGAACTGGGGTGACCAAGTCAGATGTCTCCTATCTATATGTGTATAGAGTCATGGCTGAGGTGCTCTGTCAAAAGGGCAGCATCATAACCATAAAAATTATGATATGCTCAAAAATTTTGGAAACAAAAAGCTTCCTGGGGTACTAAAGATACTAAAGCAGCAGAATGGGGGCCCTGCTCACTAATAAGATGCCGCAGCTGGCTGGGGCCCTCCCTGACCTCCCTGATAAGGGAAAAAAGGCTGGGTTGAGAGGTCCTCTCCTTCCATCTTTAACTCTGTCAGATTCTGCTGGAATTCATTCATTCTTCCACCCTAGCCTCCCTCCCCTAAAAACAGAGGTAGCCCTTCTAGGCTACAACAACATGATAAAACCGCAGAAGCCGGGGGAAGCTCCTGGAGAATAACCCCCGGCCGGGTTACAAGGCACCTTTCGGCAGGTTTCGTGCACAGAATATGCACCCTTCGTTCCTCTTGCGGAGGCAGCTCCTGGCTGCCGGAGCGCTGCCCCCCCAGCCCCGCTCCCCGGCGCCGCCTCCCGTTAGATGGCGCTACAGACCTTACAACCACGTGCACGGAGGCGCGGGGGAAAGAAGAATAATAATGGGAACAGGAATGACCCTCTTATTGTCCGAAACGCGGCCAGTCAGCCCCGCAGTGGTCTGGGGGAAGCTGCGCCCAGCGTCGGGATGCCTCTTCCCGCGGGGAGTGCCCGGCGTTGCCCGCAGCCCCCCGGCGGCTGCCGGGGCTCGGCCCTCGGAGCCACCCGAGCAAAGTCGGGGGCAAGTGTGCGAGGGGGGCCCGGGGGAGCCGTCCTTCCTACCGGGAGAGCATCCTGTCGGGAACGGGGAGGAGGCGCGGCCGGTTCCCAGCCTGCAAGCAGGGCAAAATCCACGGGCAGTCTCTCGTCCCTCCCCGTATTACTTCTCCTTTCCAAAAAGCTGCTCATGCAATGGATATAGCCTGTATGGGCTCTGATGACTGGGTGTCTAATCAGTCCCACTCTTTTCCCCCGATGGATATTGTTTTGGTTTTTTTCCTTGTTTGGAGTGCCGCGTTTCCCCTCGGTGTAGAACCCCACAAGTTTTCGGGCTGCTGGTCAGAGCCTGCCACGGGGATCCGCCAGAGCCGGGTTGCCCTGGGTGCGTGGCTCTGCCCCTCACCCATCCCGGCTTAGCACAGGAGGGACGGGACGGTGTATGAAACTGCTGATCCTCCACTCGCTAAGTCAGCGCTTCTCTGCCCGGTCCCCAGCCGAAAGGCGGCTGAGTGTCCCCAGCCCCGCCGCTGAGCGTGTCGGCGATCACCTTAAGAAGGGGCTGGGGCTGTCCCGGCGCTCAGGCCACCGCCGCTCCCCCTCCCGCGCCTGCCATCGGGCCGTGAACTTTCCGGTGGGGTATGTTCTCCTTTAAGAAAGCGAACTGTTCCTTATGCATATTTAAGGCTGTTTGTCTGCAGTGCCCAGCTGACACGGGGCTGGAGGCTCACACGCGGGACCGAGCTCTGGAGGAGTAAATCATCCCCACTTTAAACGCGCCCTCTGCCAGGGCTCCAGTTGGGAGCTCCTTCCCATTGCCCTAAACACACGTAAGTCAGAAAGGGGGAGGGGGGGAGAGCTGTGGAGACGGAAAGGGGAGACTGAGCCTATTTAGTGAGATTAGGGTATTTTGTGAGATTAGGGTATTTTGGTAGTTTCCATCATCAACACAGCCCCTCCACCAAAAAAAAAAATTCCATTTAATAAAAAAAAAAAAAAAAAAAAAAAAAAAGCCCCTGTCCTTGGATTTTAAAAAGCAGTTCAAAACAATTTTTTATTATTATTATTTTTCGCCCAGCCTAGGGGGTTCCTGCCTCCCTCAGCACTCCTGCATCCCTAAGATCAGTGAGTTTTCCAGACTTCCTCCCTCTTTTTGCCCTGCACGAGAGCGCTTTGCTGGGTGCGCGTGTGAGGAGCGGAGAGGAGCGCCGGGAGGGTAAGTGACCCCCTTGCTTCTGCCGGGGGCAGGAGGAGACCTCTCACGTCACCCGCGGATCAGAGGACTCCTCCGTCGCGCCGGGGGTGGGATCCCGGGCAGTCTCTTCATCCCACAGAGAGCGGGGGGAGCCTTCCGGGGATGCGAGTGTCTTTGGAAATGCCCCCTCCACAGCTAGGCACCCTGCCACCTCCGCGCGTGTGTACTTCTGTACGTGTGTGCGAAACGACAAAGTGTATGTGAAGGTCAGCCTGGTGAGCTTCCACTGCAGCTCGAACGGGAAGGAGCAACTTTCAGTGCTCTGCTCTTAGTGGTTTCCTGCCTTTTAAAGTGAACTTGTTCGAGTGTGTTATTCAAAATGTGGTTCAGTAGTTATGCCTTCAAATTAAGTTGCTTCTTGGTCCTCATCGGGAAAAGCAGACATGTGTCCTCAATTGTATAGTATATATATATATGAAAAAAAAAAAATCTACTAGGTACTTTGTGATTCCATCTGGAGAAATTAAAAGCCCAGAGCTGTAATGTTTATTCTTACATAGTTTACAAAAAAAGGGGGAAATGTGTGAGACACATGTCTCCAAATATAACCAAAGTGCTTTCCCTTCTGGTTAAAAAGTTGCATGCAAATGTTTTCATTTTAACACTCCCTGCCACCTGTACTTCTCAGGGAAACTTTTCTTGGCGTTAGTGTCGAAACACCAATAGTACTTATTAATGAATTAATTATTATTATGGCTGCTGAATTGACTTAAAGTGCTTTGGAGGCGAAACTGATCCATGTTAATCAGTTACAATTAATTGTATTTCAGCTGCTGTTTCAAACACAGTTTCAAAGACGAAGGCGAGAAAGCTGTGCATGGGGTGTAGAGAAGGGAGTGTTTCAGAGACTCTTCCTGGCCCACGGCCCCCTTGCTCAGAGATCTCTTGAGTTGCAGAAACCGGCGTAATGTGGTCCCGGTGCCCGCGACAGGTCACACAAAGGTGCGAGGGGCAACTTAGGTGACAAACTCCTCTTCCTCCTACCAAAAGCTGCAAAGATTAAGAGAGTCTAGGATTTAGGAGCGCAGCCCCACTGGGAGATTTCCCTCAGGAGTTGGCATTACGGGGAGGGCAGAGGGCGTGGGCTTTGCTGCGCCGTCTCTGCTTGGCCGCTTCTGTCAGGGCTTTTGTGTTGGCGGCGGAGAAAGGGAGGCAGCGGTGGGCAGCGAGGCCGAAGGGCTCCGCAGACTCCTCTCGCGGGGGGGCGACTGCATCCCGCGTCCAGGAGCATCTGGGGAGAGGGAAGCGGGGAAGAGGAGAAAATAGCTCCCCGAGGGGACAAGCGACAGCTGGGCCGGGCTCTGTGAATGCTAGGGAGGCCAGAGGGGCGGCCGCAGGGCCGAGGACAGGAAAAGCCGGGTCGCTCACACAGGCAGCCGAGACGCCAAGGGGAGGGCTCTTCTCTGCCGTGCCGCTCCCCGCCTGCAGGACCTGGGTTAGGGGTGCCGGGCGGGCTCAGCGGGGAAAGCTGGGGATGAGCAAGGCCAGGGAGAGGCATTGAGACAGCCGGGCCAAGCCTGGGAAAGCTCCCAGGATCGATGTGCCCAGGGGAGAGCCGAGGGCCGCTGCTGGGCCAGCTGGTCGCAGGGTGGCCGTGTGTGGGCAGCACGGCGGCTGCCCCGGAGCATCCCCTCCGCGAGGGGCGGAACGCGAAAGCGGAGCGGGCTCCGGCTCAGGTGGACCGCGCCCCGCTGCCCGCACCCCCTGGGTGGGAGCTGGTGGAGGGCAGCGGCTGGAGGCAAACTTTCCGTCTTTCGCCAGGGAAACGGGATTTTTCACAATGATGAAGATCCCTCTTCACAAAAGTTTGTGGGGGGAGAGAAGAATAACTGGTGGTTCTCCCAGGGCTGGGTGCCTCACCCTTGCCCTGACTGCCCCCTGGCCTCCGGCCGCCCCGGGGCTTGAGCCCGTCCCGGGGGACACCGGGCACCATCAAGTACTGCTTGTCCTTAGAGATTTACACTTCTTCGCAAAAGTAAAGCTCTCCTCCGCCCTAGCCTTCAATGTGACTTTTTTTTTTATGCCAGTCCCCAGAAAGGCAATTGGGAAACTCTATTCCCTCCCATCCTCTCTGGAATTGTGTTGCTGGGATTTTTTTGTGGTTTGAATTTTTTTTCCTTCCTTCACTCCAGCTCTTTCTCAAGGACTCCCCTCTTCCTCCTTTTTTTTTTTTTTTTTTTTTTTTTCCTTCTTTTTTTTTAATTCCTCTTCGTCCCATTGATTCTACTCAGTTTTTGCTTAAGATGAGCAGGGGAAAAAACCAAACCGCTCTATCCTATATGTGCTAACGGACCTTTCTTGAAGAAAAATAAAACAAACAGAACCCCTTTTACCTGCAATAGAAGATAGTGTACAAAATTATCCACCCCACCCCCCTCCTATATCGAATTCAGCTATAAGTAATTGAAAATTGTGGGAAGAGATGCGTTTTCCACTTGTGAAGGTAACAGCTAAGGTCGGTCGGGTAGACAAGACACTTCGTTCCTGCTCATCACGGGTGGAATCGTTTTCTCCAGCTGGGATGGGTAGTGATGCAGGTCTTGCAGAGGTGCAGGATACAAGTCTTCGGTTCTCGTATACCACTAAAGCAGTCTTTCTTGGATGAAATACCCATATTAACCAACTTTCTCCCTCTCCCTCCCTAATTTTATTTATTTTCCTTGGATGCAGGACTGAGGTGGTCAAAACCAAACAAAAGCACTTGCGTTTGTGTCGGCACTTTGTCGTCGGGGCAGCACCCGCATTAGATTATTGCCGGGGATTTATTTGCATGCAGCTGCAAACCCACAACCCGGCTCCTGACCGCTGCGCATAAAGGGCTGCCGGGGCCGGCCCCTGCCCGGCCGCCGCGGCTCCCGGTGGGAACACGGCCCGGGGGCCGGGCTGGGGGGAGGATTTGGGAGTGGGTTTGCTCCCGACACGGCCCGGGGGGATGGTCACAGAGCCGGCAGCAGCGGGGTCCCCAGCGCAGCCAGAGGCTGCAGGTGCGGGAGATGGGGGGGAGGCGGGGGCGGCGCCGGCCCGCAGCCCCCTCCCCGCCACCCGGCTCGCCCCCAAAGGCACCGCAGCTCCCACTGGCCTTGCTCACAAGCATATCCGAGAAAAGCTTCCCCTAATGCCTAAAAAAAAAAAAAAAAAAAAGGACCGGTGGTTGATCCTCGGGATTTCTCAGAGCTATTTTCAGTGCTTTGAAATTTGCAGTAATGTTGATGTTCTTTTTCCCCCCCTCTTCTCCCCTCTCTTCGGCCCAGTAGCGTTTGGCAGCGTTTGACGAGGGAGCTATTAACCTTTGAAGCAAGGGCTTTAGGTTCAAACTACCTCGTTCGCTACCCGCTGTATGCCTCTCCCCTCCTCTCACAGAGGCACGGTGAGAGGATGGCTTTGGCTGCATGGGATCGATGCAAATGTCTCCTCAGGCCTCCCTCTACCTCGGGCTACGCTACCAAATATCCTTCATCTTCTCCCGGAGAACCCGGTGAAGGTGCAGGGTTCCTGGAGCTTGAACCGGCTCCCCTGCGAGGGCAGCGGGAGCAAAACCTGCCCCCGAAGAGGGACCGGCAAGTCTGGCCCGTCTCCCCCTCCGTGAGGAGAAGGAGGGAGTCAAACCAGCCATCCACAAGCTTGGACGGACTTCTGCCCGTCTCTCTTCTCCGACGGCCAGCATGGGACTGTAGGAGAGGGGGATGAAAAACTGAGTTCGGGGAACTTAATTATTTGTCAGAGGAAAGAGATGTTCCCACTCCATGCAGGATCCTTCGACTGGGCGTGGGCAGGGGCGGCCCCTCCAGGCTTTTCTGCCGGACACGCGGGGATACGGAGCGGGAGCTCCCGGACAGAGAGGGCAAGGTCGGGCGGTCGGAAAAGCGGCCCGGGAGGGAGAAGCTGGAAGAGCAATGGGGACACACACAGAGGGTCACGCTCGTCCCTCGCACCCCCCAGCGCTGCGTGGAGATGCCGCGCTGCCCCCTGGCCAGGCCACGCCGCAGAGGGAATCCCTGCGTGCTGCCGGGCCCGGGGCAGCCCACCCGCCCCGTCCAGCGCCGAGCTCCCGAGCGCGGCCCGGCCAAGCCAGGGATGCGGCCGGGCTGCGCAGGCACAGGGTGGGCTGTCTCCGACCCCGCGCCCCCAGAAACCTGGGGAACAGGAGCCTGGAGTGCTTGCTCAAATTAGGATGCGCCGGAGGGCTGCAGTGGGCAGCGCTCGTGGGCGGCTAGTCAGTAACACGAGTGGCCAGGGAAAGCGCGGGGAAAGGCAGGAAGGGATGAAACCATTCGCAGACTCCTTGCGGAGCGGGGGTGTGTTGTCATCTTTGTTTTGGTTGTGTTGTTTTGTTTTGCAGGAGATTGGGACAATAGCTGGAGTGGATTATTCATTCCCGTAGGCAATACTTCCCTGTATGGGCTTCAGGATGCAGTTGGAAGCTTGGGAACAAAGCGGGCATCGAATGTCAAGGTAACTGGTCCCCTTCCTTTGTTTATGCTATTGTTAATGACGGGGCTCACTCAGCCCTGGCCTCAGCCGTGCTGTATGGCATTAATATTGACTTGAGAGAATAGGCAGGGCAATTAAAAACCAAACCCAGAACAACAGCAGCATCCAGCCCAAGCCCAGTTCTTCAGGTAAAACATGGCTCTTCTGGGCTACTAAGAATGATATAGTAGTCTTGCCTGGTATTCACAGAAACACACACACCGTTCATAATATTAAACACATCCCTATACAGCAATACCACGTAGGGGAGACACTGTAACCCTGTCCTTCGGTACCAAATCAAAAGGGGAAGGCGTTATTTTCAAATACCCACATATTAGCATGAGGTAATTCTCATCAGGATAAAAAAAAATAAAGAAACTAATAAAATTACTCTTTTAATTATGATAACCTAAAAGTAGCAGAAACCTGAGCATCTATTGACTAATTTTCTTCTTCTCAAGGTAGCGGATGGTATTTAAAGTTCAACATTTCACACAGCTCCTTGTTTAGTTTAATTTCCTCGACATTCTGTGCATTTTCAGCAAACTGAGTCAAAAATTTTGGTACACATCTGAGTATGGTTCTGCATAAAATAGAGAAGGTGAGAGAACTGGGGAGAAGGTGCTTTATTATTTTAAGAAGAGAAGGGAGTGCATGTTTGCGTGTGTGTGCATATGTGTGAGAAAGAGTGAGAAACAAATGGAAAGATTTGCACATTACTTTTGATCTGTAGCTTTAATGTGGACTCTGAAACAAATATCTATTAGATTTCTCTGAAAAATGTCCAACTCAGGCAGACAGACCTCTGTTTTGAATGAGAGCTCCAGATGATGAAAGAAATGTATGTTATTCCAGAACAATTCTTTATCAACATTTTTTTTCCCCCTAGAAAGATTAATTTTATCTCTCCTATCCTGAGCCCATTTTCTGTCAGTAAGGGGATATAATAATGATCAATGCCCAGCACTTCTCATATCTTTTGTACTTGGTAAATATTTGTAATGTTTTGAATGTGGAGGGGAGGTGAAGAGATGAGCCCAATCTCAGCTTCAGAGAATCCTCATGAGCACTCACATGGAGGAAATATCCAAACAACCAAGCCAACCTGTTCAGAAGACTCTCCAGCCCAAAACTCTACAATCATGCAGTTAGTTTTTGTATTTTATCTGCTTGCTTGGTGAAAGAATCTACATGCAATAGGTTGTCAGAATTTTTGTGACCAGCTCCGGGTGTACATTAGTTCTCCAGTTGAAAATGGAACCTGGGGTTGTTGAGCAAACAGTTCCTGCTTGACTGTAGTGTGGAATGAATGCTGTCTAGTCGGCTGTATGGAGTGGTGGCAGGGAAGTAGCTCCAAGTATTTCCAAAGCTAATAACAAAAAGGTTACTATATATAAAATGTTTATGCAGCCCACATTCCCTCAAGTTGTTTAAATTTTGGTTTGATGCATATAAATATAGCAGACATACCCAGTTTCCCATTAGCCAGTCCCTGCTTTTTAAAATCAATTCATTTCAGTTTGAAAGAATGGCCCTATATGCAAGACATTCAACAACCCTTTGACTTTCCCCACTCAGCGTGGACCTCAGGAGGAAGTAGTGTCTCTCTTTGTCATTTCACGTGCATATTGCAGTACCTTGACACTGTGTTTTAAGAGCAGGCCTACTGCCAGGGAGAGTAACAGTCCCCAGCTGGCTCCCCCTTTCTAATTCATTTTCCCCCTTCTCATCTTAGGCTCCTTTTGAGGAAGAAATAGCTCTGCTGGGACCCCATGCCTGGGCTTTGGAGGGCATGGCGCAGTGGTCTGATATGAAAGCACTGTCCCTGCAGATGGAAACTCTCCTCTGTATCCTGTGCCTTGCAAGAAAGGCAGCGAGGGGACACTTGAAGTAACCAAGCATCTGGCATCAAGCCTGACAATCCACTTCACACTACGTGAAGGAAAGTTTGTTCCAAACCACATACTTTGTGGTGCTCAATACTGGTGTCAAACTGGTCTGAACTGTCCCAGGTCTAAAATAAAATCTCCATTGTGGTATGGAACAGTGAACTTGTCTTGCTAAACCTTCCCTGTTTATGTTGAAGGTACAGAGCTGATGTAATGCTGTCTTTTCACCCATGGATTGGTGCAATAGGAACAATTCAGAAAAGTTCTGTTTAGCTTTTTTCCCCTTGTAGCTGAAAAAAATGCAAGATATAAGAAACAAGCCTGTGTTTGAAGGTACAGTTTTCAACATGTGAGTGGGAAACATATGTACTGGCACTATTCGACAGCTCTGTAAGGGCTGTGCTCAAATTTTGGCTTTTAATCTCAACTTTGTTAGAGAGAGATGCAAAATGGAATGGAACCTGATTATTTGTGCTATAGCCTTGTGATGCTCGTCCTATAACTGTTGAGGAGAGAAGCAAAACACTCTGCTAAAGCTTTGGGTGAGCCTGAGTTTCAGGGGGACTCTAGTCTTCACAGGTTCTCACTTCACTGCCTTTCTTCCCTTAGTATTTGTTAAATGGGATTTTTTTTTTTTTTTTTTTTTTTGGTCTGCTGTTGTACATTTTAAAGTGAGTACAGACTCAATCCTGCTGAGAGAGAGAACTCCCTCCATCACAAACTCACATTTGGAAAATGCCTACGCACTTCGACTGCCCCCATTCAAGCCATCGTCCCCCTTTCAGGGGAGAAAAGAAAACCTTTAAAGAGAAAGAGAAAGCGGGGGTGGAGGGAAGGAGGAGAACCCCTGATTCCTCAGTGACCTGCACAGCTCGGACAGCCCTCCAAGATCCCCTCCGCCTCCTGCAGACAAGCCCCGACGGAGGGAAAACCACACATGCCTGAACTTTTAACGTGCCTTGGGGTTTATACAATTTTAACAATCTCGGGGAGGGGGCCGACAAGGGAGAAGAAAGTTTGGATACAACTCTTTGTCGCTAAAAAATCACCACAACCCAAATCCCCAGCCATCAGCAGAAGCGCCCAGGTCCCCGGCAGCCGGTGCCCTCCCGCCACACAAGGGCGGTGGCTGGCGGGGACAGGCGAGGCCAGCCCTGGCTGCCCGCACCCTGCCTGCAGCCCTGCCCCGGGGGTCCCCTCCATGCCCCTCCGAGGGAAGGCAGCCCTGCCTGGGCGCTGCGGGACTGCCAGGGAAATTTTTGGTACTGCTAAAGGCATACGTACACACACACACACACACACACACACACACACACACACACACACATACACACAAAAATATGTATATATATGTATATATATATATATATATATATATATATATCATACACACACGTCTTTATATATAGATTTATATGTAGGTGTCTAGTCTATGTTTAAATTATTCTATCTATACACACAGTCCTCCTCTGATGAGGTCATTCTCCCATATATATGAGACTGGGTGTAAGATGCCAGAATCTAACGCCAAGATCTTATCGCTGCCGATCTAAAAGCAATATAAAGTAAATGTTAGCAGAAGGGGAAATAAATTTTGGAGAGAAACATTCAACAAGGTGTCCCTGAAGGCTTTTCCCCCGCCCTCCCCAGCCGATGTGCCCACGCACTTTATGCCAAAGAGAGCCATTTCTGCACAAGAGACTCCTGCTTCAGAGCAAGGACAGACTGCACCCTGCATCGTGGGTCTGTGCCTGGCAGGGGCTGCACCTTGACATTTTTAATCCCCTCTTCCCTTTCCCGAGCAATGCTCTCCTCTCTAATGCGCTAATCGGCTGCAGCTTATTTATTTTTTATTTTTTTTTCCCCTGTGGCTCCAAATGTCTTAATTTTTTTCCCTTTAATTCCAGGAAACTCAAAACGGAAGGGGGGATGCTACTTGAAAGTGTGACTCAAAAAAAAAAGGTTTTGCTTTGCAGCCATCAGTAGCACCAGGAGACAGCTCCATTAAAAAAGTAGTTTTCCACTGCTCTTGAAAAGCCGTTATTTTTTACATCGCTTTTAGGAAGATAGATTAACAAAACATCACATTTCAAGCCACTCTGATCTGTAATTAAATGGAGGAGCCGGTTTGTATTCTCCTATGGCTTTTACAGAAGTTGCAGTGATCCAAAGTCAGGTTGCTGTGTCAGAGTGGCATTTTTATTAATGAGAATACAAAAAGCTTGCATATTCTTAGCCCGGCTTGAATTTAGTTGCTAAGCAACCGCTGTATGGTAATTCATCCGCGAAATTTAAATCTTGGAGAAAGGATCCTGCGTTTTGCTGAATGGTCGCCACGAGGAAAACAACTTGTGGGACCCGCGGCAGCTGCGGCCGCTCCCCCGGGCACCGCGCGGGACCCGGGGCGGGCGGGCAGCGCTCCCGCCCCGTCGGGCGGCCCGGCCCGGCCTTCCGCGGGCGGGGGAACGCGGCACCAGCGCGGCCCGGGCCCGCCGCAGCCCCCGGGCTGGAAGCGGCGCGGGGGAGCGAGTCCCGTCGCAGCCCCGAGGGCGAGGCCCCGTGGGCACCACCGCGGAGCCGGCTGCTCCTTTGGTGTCGGGCAGGACGGGATGGGCGGCCAGCCTTCCCCCGTTCGGCCTTCACCCTTGAGCTTTTTGTGTCGCCAAAGCCTCTCAAGCGAAGAACTCCCTACTGCTGTGTCATTGACACTGCGGGGCCGCTCGCCGCCCTCCTCTCCCCGCGCTCCCGCCGCCTATTGAAGGCTGCGCCCTCTCCATTGTGCCAAACTGCAACTGAAAACACCGATGGGGCGAGAGCCACCTCCCTGCATCTCCTCCGATCGCTCCATCCAGCCACCCATCCCTCTCGCCAGAGGCGACCAAGCTCCTCGCCAAAGCTGGCATTAGCAAGACGAGTCCCAGTCCTCAAGCGCTCGCCCCACGCCTGCCTCCGAGGTCGGGACTTGTTGCATCCCTTTTAGAGTTTGATTAATTACCCTGGAACTTAAGCAAACTAAAGTACATGTGGCGAAGCAGCTCACGCCTACAGTTTGGTCCTGCAGCTTGCCAGTTACAGAGGTAAATTTTACACTCGCTTCCAAATCGGAATGTGCATCTCTGCGCTTCAAAATCGTATCCCTGTATAAATATATAGAAGTATCGATTTTGCTGTAGCTTGAAGATGTTGATCATTTATTACAAAAATAAACGAATAAATACAACAATGTATTGTTGCTTTCAACAGGATAAATATTTTACAAATATATAATTTAAAAAAACCCAAATTTAATTGTTAAAGTTATTTAAAATAGTACACTTATTGATAAAATTATCAATAGTATATACTGCATTTCATATTAGAACCAATTATTCTCTAAAAGTTCCATTTAAAACCATTCATACAAAACAAGTTATGAGCATTGTAATGTGCAAACACGAGTCACTACATTAAAGCATGAGGATTCTGTAAAGATCACTTTCCGATAGGAACTGCTGCGTTTTTAAACCAAAGTAGAGCTCTCTGCTAAATTTCGGAAAATACGCAGACCAACAGCCGTGACATGACTATTTTAAATACACCTGAAAATGATTTATTGTGTACAGACTCGACGGGGGAAGGATGGGATGTGAGTGAGAAGACTGGGGCGTAATAGAGGACCGCAGGATATGAAAATGCAAACTATAAATAATCACATCTCGGGATTACCCAGTCTGATCAAACGTAACTTTGTAAAACACTTGGCTTTCCTTTAGGCAGGGGAAAAAAATGAAGGAAAAATAATAATAATAATAAAAAAAAAGAGTAAGGAAAACGAAGCCGACTCTATTACCAAGCACAGAACACTGATATTATAAATGAATACAATTACTAAATTCATTAGGAGATCTGGCGATATATAACAATATTTTCATTATTTACACATGTAACAATATAACCCTTAGCACAAACCCTCTCACTTATTTATCTACCTCTTGCTATCTCAGAGACTCACAACCCTGAAATTCCTAAATACATTCAAAGGATTCAGTTTCTCGGGGGCGGGGGAGGGGGCGGAGGGGCGGAGGGGGGAGCGCCCATGGCCTCACTTTTTGTGCATAACAAGTCCACGGAACGGGCACATTTTGCCGGTCCCTCCGACCACACGTTACTCCTCCAGCCTAAGCCCCAGCTTTTCGGAGGCAGCAACCCGCAAAGGTTGCCTTTTAATAGAAACCAGCGTGAAGCCTAACGTTAGCTCTTTGTTGCCATCCAAATCGAGTAACCAAATACCGCTCCGAAATTTAAATAGACTTTCTCCGCGGCTAATACAACTGCTCCCCTTCGTGCGTGAAAACAGGATCCCACCTCACGTGTCGGTGGTACCCGGCCCCCGGAGGGGAGCCCGGCCGGGCCGCCTGCACGCCGGCCCCCGCCCGGCCCTTCTTCCCTCCCCAGCTGCAAAACCGGCCAGCAGCTTCTGCTAAAACGAACAAAAGAAATAGCGTCCTTTACCCTTTCGGGTTCTCTTTCCCTTTGTTGGGTTGGCTTCTTCCCCCACCCCCCCTCTTATTTCCTCCGTGTCTGTAGGGCCTTTCGGATTTCACAAATCAAACCGACGGTGATATTTACTACGAGCTGGTGTTAAAATAATGCATCCCGGTGCGCGGCTCCCAGGTTGGCTTTGATTTATGGACTGACACAAGGCCTATCTGAAAGGAAGAAATGCTTGTTGTTCCTACAGCAGTTTTCTGGGGGTTTAACCCCTGCCTCAATAGCTCGTAGAGAAGCAAGGCGGGAGGGAGGGGGGGCGCAGGAGGGGAGGAAGAGGAAGGTGAGGAAGGAGCCTCAGACGAGCTGGATCATAAAAGAAAACCTTATTCTCCAGCACGCTATCAGTGGGGGCGGGCGGATGCGTTAGATGCAGCTCTCTACTTCCCACAACCTCCCCGCTGCAAAATGAAGAGAGTTGAGGCGGTCATTCACTTGTCCCTACATTGCAATAAATTCTAGTGGATAAATATGACAGGTCAGTTACTGCATCTATTGGCATCTCCAACGTTACTGACACGCGCGCGTGTTTGCAAAGAAGGCATGGCAGCGCTATGGCAAAGTGGAGGAGAAAACTAGACTACACCACTTCACACCCCGCAGAAAAACCTTAAAACAACAACAGCCACAGCAACAGCAACAGCAACAACAGAAACGATGAACTAGGCAGACCACACGTAGAATGCTGAAAGTATTATTCTATATATTCTAGAAAAAAAATAAACGTACCTTTTCTTTAAATTATAAAGATAAATTAAATACAAATATTAATACATACATAAAATGAGTCAAAATAAATTATAGCTCAGCCCCCCTTCTCCCTCTCTGCCCCCCTCCCCCCCGCACCGCCCCCCCCCCCGTCTAGCCTCAGTTTGGAAAGAGAGGAAACAAGACTGAACTTTTGGAAACATCCCTCTCAGCACCGGCCACGCGGGACCTGAGGACGCGCTCAGGTATCACCGCGCCCGAGTGCCAGCCTAAACCGAGGCGCCAGAGCCCTTTCGGGGAGAAGGTGGCGTTTGGTGAGCTCTAATGTCGCCGTCCTTCCCGGTGACACAGGGTCCCCGGGGCTGATGGAAGGGACCGCGGACACGGAGAGCCGGAGGGGGAGAGCCCCGCGCCGGGCAAACAGCAGCAGGGGCGAGGCGGGGGCACTGCCGAGGAGCACGGGCAGGTCGGACCCTCGGTATTTCTCTCACTTTAGCAGTATGTCCCTTCAGAGAACTTTTTTTCTTTTGTTTTTTTCGACACAGTGTTTATGCATCAGACACAGACTATTTCATTCTAACAAATTTATTTTCTCAATCAGCTCTTACGGAATCACTACTCAAATTAAATTACAATCAAATTATCACATCAAAAGATACCCTTATTACCTAACAACTGTCCATATTTTCATTTCATTTTGATTTGTGCTCGTCTGAAAAAAACACGTAATACAAGATCTGGGGAAAAAATAAATTACCGTTTTGCAGCAGTTCATAGGTATTCTGAATAAAATATTAAAAGAAGTCATTTAATGAAAATATAAAGCAAATTTTTTTTTTTTTTTTTTTTAGATCAACAACGGATCTAACAATTCTATATTGCCGTCTTTTTGAAAAGTCTGTTTATTAAAACCTACCAAAAACACTGCTTGGAAATGGCAGTATTATATAATCACATCCACAGCACCCATTCAATCAAAGTTGGCAACGGATTTAGGAGAGGAGAAGTTCAGATAAGTGCAGCTGCAGATGCTCAGTCCTTCTAAATCCCTTTATCTGAATCAGTCCAGAAATAAAAAATAAAAATATTAATAAAAAAAATATTAGCAGTGGATTTTTTTATGACTCTTCCATGATGATTGGCAGCCGTCAGGAGCAGGACTTTGACAGCTCTAAATTATTTCCCTTTCTTTCCCTGGTTCCTTTAATTCATGCAAAGTCGTTCTACAGAGCTCGAACTTTAGGGACCAACAACCTCTCCTTCTCTCACCCTCCCCCTGGCGTCTGTCCCTCCCCCCTTTCTCCTCAGGGTCAGTTTTCTCCGCGTGCGGGCATTTATTTCCATATTTTTGTTCTATAGCTATACCTATATATATAGATAAATATATATATATGTATTTGCTTCCCTATTCAGCCTGCTTGTTTTTAGTGCTGAGTGCATATTTTTTTTTTCCTGGAAAAGGTGGACCCTTTCATTTTGCAGAATATATAGATATATAGATATATATGTTTTCAGAGTGGATATCTGCCTTGCACCAAAATTCTACGGTTTGGCCAAGAAAAACAGGGTGCTGGAATGCAGCAGGCACCCTCTGATTAACCAGATTATTTTCTTCTGCTTCCCTTTTTTTTTGACTGCTCCCATTGAAAAAAAAAAATAAAAACAGGGAAAGAGAAAGGAGGAAAAAAAAAAAGTTTCTGTGATTCATAAAAGAGAGCCCTTTTGGGGATGGGGGGAAGAGTGCGGGGGGGGGGGGGGGGGGGCAGGAGGAGGGGAGAGAAGAAGCGCAGACAGTGGTGTTCCTTACTGCGAGAAGGGGACAATTTGGAGAAAAATAAAAATAAAAATAAAAAAGCCCAAACCCACCCTTCAAGCCCTTTCCCCACAACCAACCAACCAACCAACCAACCAACCCCCCGGCACATCTGCAGTTTTGGTGCATTATGCATCTCCACCCCGTTTTCCCAACACGGTCTAAACGCTCTCGCTCGGATCGACCTTCTCCACCGCTCCCTATTGGTATCGATCTTATATATATATAGATGCACGCATATATCCATATATATATAAACACAAGCAGTCTGAACGAGCCTGGATCGTGTGTGTGTGTGTGTGTGTGTGTGTGCGCGCGTGTGTCTGTGAGCGTGCGGCTGTGCGCGGCGGTGCCGGAGCCGGTGGCGGTGCCGGCGGCGGTGCCCGGCCCGGCCTGGCCCGCGCTGCCCCGCGCTGCCCGGCCCGCCCGCGGTGCCCCTCACTGCACGCTGGTCTGCAGTCCGTGGTGAGGGGGCGGCGTGTCGGAGTTGACGGTGCCGACCTGGGAGTAGACATCGTCGGGGGTCTGCTGCTGGATCCCCGGGGGGGTCATCCGTTTCTCTTTCTGCCTCCGATTGCAAAACCAAACCCTGACCACCTCCTTCTCCAGCTGCAGGCTGTCCGCTAGGTTCGTAATCTCCTGGGCGGAGGGCTTGGGGCATTTCAGAAAGTGGCTCTCCAAGGCCCCCTTGACACTCACCTCGATGGAGGTCCGCTTCTTCCTCTTCCTGCCCTGGGCGGCGATCTTGTCGATGCTGGTGGGACTGCCCGTGGAAGAGTCGGCTTCCTCCAGCCACTTGTTCAACAAAGGCTTCAGCTTGCACATGTTCTTGAAGCTGAGCTGCAGGGCCTCGAAGCGGCAGATGGTGGTCTGCGAGAAGACGTTGCCGTAGAGGGTGCCCAGCGCCAGCCCCACGTCGGCCTGGGTGAAGCCCAGCTTAATCCGCCGCTGCTTGAACTGCTTGGCGAACTGCTCCAGGTCGTCGGAGGTCGGCGTGTCCTCGTCCGAGTGCGGGTCGTGGCTGTTGACGCCGCCGTGGTGCGGCGGGTGGTGCCCGGGGTGCTGGTGGTGGTGGTGGTGGTGATGCCCGGGGTGCTCGCCCAGCTCCGGCGTCTCGCCGCGCACGAGCCCCGGGTGCACCAGGCTCTGACCGCCGGGGGGGGGGCTCAGCATGCCGTTCACCGTGAAACCCCCGGGCTGCGAGTAGAGGAGCGACTGCTGCTGCTGCTGCCCGCCGGCCATGGAGGGTAGGTGGGCGGCCGCCGCCGCCCCCCAGGCCGCCGGGTGCCCCTGGTGCGGGGGGCCCAGGTGGGGCGGCCGGTGGTGCAGCGCCGCGCCCGAGTGCAGGTCGTCGCGTCCGCCGCTGCCCTTGACGTCGGGCGGCGGCGGCGGCTGCTGGGGGCTGCCCGTCATGCCCACGGGGCTGCCGGACCAGGGCGAGCCCGCTTCGGCGGCAGCGGCGGCGGCGGCGGCGGCGGCGGCGGCGGCGTGGGGCAGGGCTGTCACCCACTGGTGGGCATGGCTCAGCATATGGCCGCCGTTGCTGGCGGCCATGGCGCCCGGCATGAAGTCGCTCTGGACCATCTTGGCCGCCGGGTCGCCGCGGTAGCCGCCCGCCACCGAGGTGACGGCCACGCTCCCCGGCTGCATGCCGCCGCCGCCGCCGCCGCCGCCGCCGCCGCCCGAGTCCGCGTGGACGATGGAGCCGGCGGCCAGGATGCCGTTGCCGGGGAGGTAGGGGTTAGAGGTGGCCGCGGCCATCCCGCGCCCGCCGCCCGCCGCTCGCCCCCGCCGCGCCGCAGCCGCCGCTGCGCCGCCGCCGCCGGCTGCCGGGCGCCCGCCGCGAGCGCCCTTGCCCGGCGCTGCCGGGGCCGCTGCCGGGGCCGCCGCCCGCGCCGCCGCCGCCGCCGCCGCCTTCCCAGCCTCGCCGGGGCGCCGGGGCGCGGGGTTCACCTGCTAGCGCTCCGCTGCGCGCTCTCCTCCGCCCGTCCGCCGGCCGTCCTGCCTCCGCTCCGCGGCGCGCTCGTTGCGGTCGCCGGCTCTCGCTTCGCCTTTTATATTTTTTTTAGCCTTTCTTTTTTTTTTTCCAAAAAAAGAGAAATATTTAGCTGTACATGTAGTTTTCCTCCGCCGCCTTCTCGCCCGGGTTTGCTGCTCGCAGGGAGGAA
Source organism: Oenanthe melanoleuca (assembly GCF_029582105.1). NCBI lineage: Eukaryota > Metazoa > Chordata > Aves > Passeriformes > Muscicapidae > Oenanthe > Oenanthe melanoleuca. The sequence continues at coordinate 84,317,166 of NC_079333.1, read as the reverse complement.
ACCAAACAAAGGCTAAAAAGCGAAAAAAGGAGGGGGGGGGATCAAAAAGCCCCCGTGCCTTCTCCCCTCCGCTCCCCTAGGAGTACATCTCCTCCTCTCAGCCTTCCCCTCTCAGAGTGAAACTTTTCCTTTTCTTCTTCCTTTAAGGCTTTGTGTGTGGGTATATTTTCCTTTTTTTCTGCCTCTCTCTCTGTCTTTCTCTCCTCGGTTCCTCGATCTCCTTTCGCTCTGTTATTTGCAAGTTTTGTTGGTGTCCTAAGAAAACTTCCTGTGATGATGATGGTGGTGATGGTGGTGATGATGCATTTCTCAAAGTTGTGCTGTTGCTGAAGCACTTTGTCCCCTTTGAAACAAGAGTCCTGCCGGAGCCTTCTTGCTAGAGTCACGCTCTGGATAAGACATTTTTTTCTCTCTACCTTTCCTTTAGGCGGTCGGAAAAAAAAAAAAAAAAAAAAAAAAAGTAAAAAAGGAATTGAAAAAGTTGAATTTTCTCGTTACCTCGCGAATTGTTTCTTTCCCTCTCCCGCTCTCTCTCTCGCTTGGTTTGTTGTCTTTTTTTTTTTTTTTTTTTTTTTGGTTGTGTTTGTTTTGCTTTTTATTTTAATTCCAGCAGTTGGTCGAGGGAGGAGGCGGAGGAGGAGCGCCTTGGTGGAGAGGTGTGTGTATGTGTGTGTGCATATATGGTATCCTTTATACACTAACTCCAGCGGGGAAGTTGGCTGCCGGGCTGGCAGCGCGCACTGGCGGTGCCGGAGTCCCGCCGCTCGCCTCTCCCCGCCTCCTTCTCCCGGGCCGTGCCCGCGCCCTCCCTCCTCCCTCCCCCCTGCCGTCCGTCCGTCCGTCCGTCCCTCCCTCTCTCCCGCCCGCCGCCGCCCGCGCCGCCAGCGCGCGGCCCCGCCGCGAGGAAGCGGCGCCGCCGCCCCCGCCGATTGGCTGCGCGCCCCGTGACGGACAGCGCGCCGCCGGCCGCGCGGCCCCCCTTCCGGCCGTTCCGATTGGCTGCTTTTTAATTTAGGCGAAGTGGCGTCGGAGATGGAAGTTGCCCCCCCTTTGCCTCTATCCCTCCTCCCTCTCCCCTTCCTCCTTCCTCCTCCCTCCATCCCTCCCTCCCTTCCCTCCGCCTCTTAACTCTTCCTGCCCGGTGGACACACGCATCTCGGAGCTCTCCCGCCGCCGCAGCCGCCGCCGCTCGGGCAGGGGCGAGCGCGGGCGGTAATAATTAATAACAGCAGTAATAACGACAATGATAACGACCCCAGCACCGGGCTGGATTCGGAAAGGCGTTTGCGCCAAGGTGTCACCAGCGGGCACACGCGCCCGCCTCTCCGCCGCCGGCAGTGCCCGTACCGGCATTCGGAGCTGGCCCCCCCTGCGCTCAGCCCCGGAGGCGCCCGCCCCCCGCCCGCCCCCTCCTCCCTTTGTCCGCCCCCGCACCCCGGGGTGCGCCCCGGACCCCGGCAGCCCGTCCGCAGCCGTCACGCCGGGGGGCTGGCCCGGCAGCGCCGGGGAAGGGCCGCCCCGTCGGCGGGGGAGGCGGCGAGGGGAGCCGGCGTCCGGGCTTGCCCTGCGCGCTGCGGTCTGCTCGCAGGGAGCCAGCCCCGCGGCATGAAACGCTGTATTATTTCTCGTCCAGCGGAAAGAGTTAAGGGGGGCGGGGGAAGGCGGGGGGCGCGGGGGAGAGATGCGACCGAGCGGAAACACTGCGCGCAGGCAACCTCAGTGAACCACGGAGAAAGAGAAAGTGGCAACAAAAACAAGGGCAAATTGAACGCTCCTCGGGGACCGCCGGTGCAATAACACCGCTCGGACACGGAGGGGACACGGCGCTGCCGGTGACCGCCTCGCCGCGCAGCGCCGTCCCACGCGCGCTCCCCGGGTGGCGGGGCCGCGCGAAGAAAACACGCGCGGTGCGGGCAGGGGAACGGGCAGCGTCCTTCCCCCGCCCGGCCCTGCCCGCCCCGCTCCCTCCTCCGCACGCTGAATAACCCTGCCCCGGGAGGCGCGGAGCTGCGCCCCGCTGGCAGCGCCCTCCGCGCCGTCCCGCTCCCGCCGCGCTCGGCAGCCGGTGCTCGGGGCTCCCTCCAGCCCCCGGCTGGCACGGCGCGAAATACCATGGCAGGTCGGGTTAGAAAAACCATTCAAGTGAAGCGTACGGATCTTAAGGGCGCTGGTAACTAAACACCAAACATAATAATTTTATATATGTGTGTGTGTGTATATATATGTATATATATATATATATGCGCGCATATATATAGGTATATATATTTGTTCCCATGCGTCCTCCAAAGGTTTCTTTTTTTATATATAAAAGATCCAACACAGATTTCATTGAATAAATCTGAGATCTCCAGGTGCAGACGTTTGAATAGTCAGTGCCAGAACCCCATGTTTTCCTTTCCAGCCGATTTTGCTTGGATCAGGCTCAAAAACCGAGTGAGTCTCGTGGTTTTGTTTACACTGAATGGGGAGGATAGGAACGGTGCCATGGGGCCGTCTTTCATTAATATACAGTGAGGATTTTGTCTAAATTACTGCTATGAATTTCACAGTACACGCTTTCAAAAGCCGTCTCAGGTGGCCTGATGAAACGTGATAGCGCCTCTGCAAACAGATCTACTTTCTTAATAAAAAAGGAAGGTGTGTGTGGGGGGGTGGAGAAATCCCCCCAAAATAAAAATAAAAAAAATCCAAACCACCGTACACCCTCATAACAGCGACAAAAAATAAAGCTCAAGCTGGAGTAAGGTCTTTTATTTAAAAAAATATCCCAACGAAAAACAAACAACCAACTTCGTTCCCCAACTCTTCCCACCCCCTCCCTTGCAGAGTGAGATTGTTTTGTCTGGAAAAAAATCCAAAGTATAACAAGGGGAGAACAGTTAGTGCTGATTTTCATTTGCATAAATTTTCATATATTTTGGTGAAAATAATAGACTAGTGGAGAGCGGGGCTTAGTGGAGTCAGTGCAAAGGAAAATCTTAACATGGATCGTTTCGCTGGAGTTGAGAACATGCTTTTTCCCCCCTGTCACCTTATTAAAATCAAAAATTAAAAAAATTCTCTAAATCCTGGAAGTTTGATCGGTAAGTGTTTTACATTTTTTTATATACTTTTGTTTTCTTTAAAGTCTTCTGGATATATATTTTCAAAAGCTTAGGACAAGACAGGGAAACCCATGGCAACTGCCTTGAAGGAAACAGGCTGGGAAAAAAAGGGAAAGGGAAAGGAAAAAAAAAAAATCCCACCAGCAACAAAAAGCACCTTAGTGAAATATTACATAAAAAGCATGGATTCATTCCAAAGCTCAAGGCAGCAAAGCAATTCTTCAGCGCTGGAAAGTCTTTCTGGTTACTACTTCACTTTTCTGGGCACTGTTAATTATTGTAACACCAAAACTCGGGGAGGCTGGGCCGGGGCGGGGGGTGGGGGGTGGGTTGGGGGGGCGAGGAAAGCTCTTGAAAATATTACAGATTTGTGAAGGGGAGGCGAGGCAGAGATGCGGGCTGTTTTCAAACGCTGCTGCGCGGGGGGGCGGTGGGGTGGGGGTCGCCCGGCAGGCGGGGAGGGGGCCCGGCCGGTGCCGTGCAGCGGGCGGGAGAGGGGCCGGGGCCGAACGGGGCCGAACCGGGGCCGAACCGGGGCCGGGACCGGGGCGCGGGTGACCCGAGCACCTGCCGGCGGAGGGACGGGCGCGGGGGGAGGCAGGGGAAGGTGCGGAGCGGCGGTGCACGCACAGGGTTAATATTGTAACTAGGGAACAGACGGTTAAGCACAACATCTAGAGCTCTGTAGTGAAAGTCCATCAGAAAGAGTATAATCAATCAAAACTAACCAGGACATCCCTTCATTTTATTCTCCAAGGAGATTGGGGCTGGAGGATTACAGACCAGATTTCACTTTGTTTCTCTCTCTTGACAATCTTGCCTTGTCTCTCCGCTTTCCCCGAATCCCATCCAATTGAGAGGTGTAGTCTAATGATCTGAAACTCTTCTGTAGCGTTTGGGTCAGTGTGATAAATAATGTGATAAATAATGTAGGATTAAATTAACAGGCCAGATACCGCTCCTGAAAACTTTACCGAACCTTAAATATCCCATTATGTGACTTTAATTTATTTTAATTTTACCATGTTATTTGCATTTTTTTTCCCTCGCCGCCTCTGTTGCTGCTCTTTTGGATACACAATAGCTGGTGATCATTGTAATTTCCTAGAATTAGTTACTTCTTTGGAAACGGTCGATAGCCAAATCAATAAAATGGCTTGTAAAACTACGGAGGTATAGGTTTCAATTTGGGGGGGAGAAGAATCGCTCATTTTCCACTTCTTGTTGACGTGCCCAGCGTCTCTTTTGACTGGGGTTAACTCTGTGTGCTCCATCGGAACAGATGCCGTATAGAGCTGCTCCCTCAAGATCATTTGTTTCCTTGATGGGGGAACATTTCTGAGCAGAACATATTGGTTGCCATAGAGAAAGAAATAAAAGGAAGAACACTAGTCACATTAAGCTATATGTTTGTGCACTGGGCTTTAGATAAAAGGACCCCAGTTCAAGCCAGAGAGAACGGGGCCAAAGCAGAGCTTCTTAGCTTCACTAAAACTAGCTTTATTTTGTTTTGGACTTTTACGGTTGAAACATGTAAGCTAATTTTATTGGCTGTCGTTAATTTTATACGATACGGCTTGCTGAACAAAATCAACTTTGGGCGCGCTCCGCCTGGCGCCGGCCGGCCGCCAGGGGGCGCCCCGCGACACCCCCTGTGCGCGGGGCTGAGGCGGCGGGGCCCGGCCCGGCCCGGCCCGGCCCGGCACAGCTGGCCCGGCACGGCTGGCACGGCTGGCACGGCTGGCACGGCACGGCTGGCACGGCTGGCACGGCACGGCCCGCACACCGGCACCGCCTGCACACCGGCCCGACAGCGGCCCGCAGCTCCCCGGGCCGGCGGGCGGGGCCCAAAGTGTCCCAGGCGGTGCGGTGCCTCCAACGGACCCGAGGCCTGCGAGGGAGTGAGAGCGGTAATTAAACACAGGCACGGGCACCGCAGCTCGGGGAAACCTGCGGTGCCACGCGGGGCTTTTTTGTGGCTTTTTTTTTTTTTTTTTCCTGTCCAAATAAGGCGCTTAAGCCTCTAGAGATGCAATAAAACGACTAGGTTTTTTTTTTTTTTGTTTTTTTTTTTTTTTTTTTTTTTCATTATTTAATATTTAATCGCTGTGTTAAACCTGGCAAAGTGGCTAGTTTTCTTTTTCTTTCTGGTTTGTTTTTTTTTTTTTCCCTTTCGTTTTCCCGTCCTTCCCCCTCAGGCTGGCCGCTCCTCCCCCCGGTCCCCTCCGCGCTCTCTGTGTGCGGGAGCCAGCGGCAGAGGCACGGCCGGGCTCCCCCCGCCTCCCGCCTGCCCGCACCGGCCGCGCACCCCGCACAAGTTTTCACCGCCCGGGATCTCAGATTAACCTCAACCGAACACAGCATCGACAGCGACCACAGCTTAGCCCGACACAGCTCGGGTCTCTGCTCTCAGCCCCTTACTCCTCTTCTCTAAGTGATTGCGAGAGGGGACACAACTGAGAAATTTAGTTGTTGGCTTTTAGTTTCCGGGGATTTTTTTAGTGTTAGAGGCGCGGGTTGGGTTTGGGTTTTTTTGGGTGGAATTTCTGCCCAAACACGTCTGCTTCTCATCCCCGCGCCTCCGTCCTCTGGCAGGACCCGCGTGGCTGCAGCATCCTGCAACGCACCTGCACCCCCGGGACGGGTGGGGAGCGGTGGCCACGGGGGCGGGAGCTTGAAGCCACTTTGTTCCCCCCGTGGTGGAGCCCCAGCAGTTTCCGTGCTACAAGGAAAGTTTTATTTCTTGCCTCCATAAAGGAAAGACCAATTGGAACGCTGGAAATCACACAGCCCATAAATATGATAGAACCTGGCAAGATGAACTCCCCGCCTAAAAGCCCAACACATACATAGCAAAAAAAAAAAAAAAAAAAAAAAAAAAAAAGAGAGAGAGAGAGAGAGAAGTAATCAAAGACAGAAAACGACCTACAAGAAATTACACTTTTCATTTAAAGTGTTCGTGGGTCTTCATTTAGAAAACGGAGACAAGTCTCTGTGTGTATTGACCGTGAGGTAAAATGGTTGAGATATTTACATGAACAAAACTTTCCACCTACCGCGTTTGGCGCAATGAGCGCTAGCAATATTCCAGACAAGTAGAACACATTTCCAGAGCTCAATTCTCCTCAGAAACGTGGTCGCTTGCTTGAGATTTGCAGTTTAGTGAACATTTCCCTCGCCTGTGAAGCGGGCGGGTTTTGGAGTTGAAAGACCCCAGCAAAGTTCATCATCCCGGGGTCGGGATTGAGCGGATTTCCCCCAGCTCTTCTCACCCCCTCCCCTTCCCCCAATCCTCCGAGCATAACCTGCGTTATATTTTAAACAAAAAAGAATTTAAAAGCGCAGTTCCTCTGGTGTGTGCCTGCACCAGTCAGCAGCAGCAGGCGACTAGGTTCAGCAAGCAAAGAGAAAAACTAACGCTAAAACGAGCAACAAGTTAATTTGGCAAAACTAAACTTTTCTGGCTTCCTTTGGAAGAGTCCGGTCCGGTCAGCATTGCCGGCTCCATGCCTGCCGTAGCACCTCAATTGTAAGAGTGCTACAGAGTGCATTTTTTTCCTCCCCCTTTTTAAAATAAATGCCTATTTTGTCCGAATGGACACCTTTGGAAAATGGATGTAGAAGAGATACTGTCGTGGAAATAGTGAAAAGAAAGTGTTTACCGTATTTAGTATTCATTTACTTATAGTGGGAAATGATTAGGTATGTACTAATATAACCGTGGAGACCAACTGCCTAATTAGCATTTACAAATTAAAATGTTAAACATAAAGACATATTCCGTATACAGTCTGCTATATGTAAAACACATTCGTGCATAATACAGCAGTCAGCTGCAAACGTGAAGTTGACTGGCTTCCAGATATGTAGCGTTCTTGGCTAATGCGATCTGCTCTGGGTTTTTCAAGCTTACCCATGCTGTAGTTCATAGTTCTTATGACCACGTTGATAGCTGCACTAGGGATATTACACTAACCAATCTGGAGAAAATAGGAAAATACACAGATTACTTTTAAAGGCTGACGATAATAACGGTAAACACAATAGGCAGGCAGATCATTTATCCATACCTTTTATTCTGAAGGCTTCACTCGGAACCTTATTTATTGCTTTGAACATAACAAAGCATTTCGGGTTCTATAATAAATTAGAACAATAATACAGAACTGCACATACAAAGCAAGATTCCTTTATTTCCTAGCTGCATGATTTTGGTACTTCCCAACGTGTCTTGCTCAGGGTTCACCTCACATAGACTGTAATGAGAGTTGCCAAATGAATGGAACAATCTATCTGTTGACTTGAGCTCAACGTAGACACATTACATATGATGGAAACCTAATGCTCCCACCGATGTTAAAATCAGAGGGACACATAGTTTCAATCCAGACCCTTGAACACGTAGATTTTTATTAATAAGAATAATTGTGCATGTAGCAACATTAAAAGGGGATTTACAAGTTGGAGCCTTTTAAAAGAGACTGTGAAAACCTTAGCCCTGCTTTTATTAGACATGATATCATTCCGATTTGCGTGCTTGCCATCTCAATGGCGTTTCACATGTGATAAAAAAAAAAAAAAAGATATCCATATGCATTACATAGATTTTCTTTTACACGCATAAGGACTGGAAGTGTTTTAGTGGATAAGAGGGTGAATAATTGTGATACACCAGAAAACAGTTCGTGCAGTTTGGCAGCTCTGGTTATTATTATTAGATTTTTTGACATTTGAACTTGTCTATTGTCTGAGGAGCTCAGTGCAGATTGCAGTAGGTCAACCTTAAGGCTGCTCTTTTTGGCATTGCACACAAACATGCACACGCTGTCTGTTCTCCTTGTGTGAATACAGCAGCTAGAGTTTTATCGTGCCTTTTTTTTTTTTTTTTTTTTTTTTTTTTTTTTAAATCACATCTATTTATATTTATCTAATCCACTTGGGGTTTTCACGATCGTGTGATTAGTTTTTACGTGCTTTCATTTTACACCCATTCCTCCAAACTATATATTTGCCTGATTTTGGATACTTTTAAGTACTCAGTCGTTTTTTCAGCAGTATAATTCCCGCATCACGACGTTTGATAAAAGGGACTTCAGTAGCCCTGGGATTAAATGACATATTTCCCCGCAGCTTCCCTCAACTCCATCATGACTCCTACAGTCAAAAGTTAACGTTATTCATCATCTCCTTGCATTTATTCTCTCCTCCCTTCTCTAAATTCAGCCCCGCCACCCGACTTCTGAAACAATTTCTTGCCGCCTGCCAAGAGTTAGGGGGGCAGCAGTGTGGGGGGCGGAGGCTGGGACCCAAAAGCCCGCGGCCACCCCGGGTCCCCGGGGGACCCCCGCCCCGCCGGCCCTTCCGCGGGCGCGGAACGCGCCGCAGTCACGCCGAGGTCCCGGCAAACGCCCTCCCGGGCGGGGTGGCGGGAGCCACTTCTGAGAAGCAAAACGCGGAATAGGGATGCATCCCTCCGGGGTGGGAGGGGGAAGGGGAGCAGGAAAACTGGATCAAACCCGGTAGGAGAGTCAGTTTGCACTGGGAAAATCTAGAGATTGCGTCTAAGTAACTTTTCCCTGGAGTGATTTGTGCGTGTTGCTCTTTCTTCTCTAGTTTGGTTGATGTTTTAAATTGAGGCTCTCCCCTCGTCTGCCGGGGTGAAGGCACTGGGGCCGAAGAACAGCCCATCTCTTCTTGTAGCAGTCTGTCATTTAAATATGTATCTACATAGGTGTGTGCATATGTAGGTATACATACATCCAGGCGTGTACATCTGGATTTGTTCCTCCCTTCACTTCCCTCTTCCTTAACAAGAGCCTGGTAACGCGTTTAAGGCTTGTTATTTGAACTCTCTGATCAGCATGCAGATATGTAATTGCAACGTTTTTCATCAGGAAAGAAAGAGAAAAGGGGGAGGAAACCCCCCCGCTCCCCTTCACACCCTTACACTCACAGACACCCAGTGCTCTATAATCGCTGAGTCACCGTTTTGGGGGTCAGTGGGTAAGCACGAAGGAGAGAGCAGCAGCTTATTGAAAACCCCGGCGCAAACCGCATCACGCCTCATCTCCAGCCTGGAGATCCCTCCCCTCCTTCTTCCCCTGGATTTACTTCTCCGGACTTGGGAAAGAGTGGCCCAAGTGTGGCCAGAGCCCTTTTTGTGAGACTGTATGTCCTCCTCAGGCGCAGTGGGACCCGCTTTTTTACTGGCGGGGTGGAAGGAAGAAATTCAACATTAAACTGCTATTTGGGCTGCTGAGAATGGGCGTTGTTTTGTGGACGTGAGGGGAGAAGGAGGAAAGGGGGAAACACTGGCCAGTTCACCTAGGGATGTAAAGAAAGCTTTCCCTTTCTCTGGGGTTGGGCTCTGATCTGGGCATGTTTACTTCTGTTTAAACGCTATTGTTCCTGCCAGCTTTTGACACAAACAGAAGGAGCGGGAGAAGGGTGGGGTAGGGGTGGGGGGGGAGTGGTGGTGGTGGCTGGAACAAAGCTGCTCAAACCCAGCAACCCCCCAAGGCGGAGGAATATTACTTCTTCTCTTCCCTTTAAAAATATCTGTGACAAGTCTTTCTTTCTGACATTCTTTGCTGGGTCCCCCCACGCTCCCTGTGAGCTGAGCAGAGTGCCTGGCTGTGATTCACTTACCAGGGCCCATTTAGAGAGGTGCATGTCCCCCCAGGTAGGTGCCAGGGAACCTTGGAGGGACAGCTTCTCCAGCCCCTTGGTCTGAAGAAGACTTGAAATCGATTTGTGGCAAGCCCTGTAGTGGGAAACAAAGAGGCAGAAATGTTGGGAGCCCAAGGAGGGCCTGAAACACAGAGAAGCATTGAGCTTCCCAGAGATGCTTCAGCTTCTCAGCAGGGGACAGAGCAGAATCCTTTTTGGGCCGTCTCTGTGCATTTGAGGGCTGGACTGTACAGCCCACATTGAATCAGAGTCATTGTGTGTAAATGAATAAGTGCACATTGTTTTGAGATGCTGCTATTGTATTTGGGGTTGGGGGGAGGAGAGGGTTATATTTTGTGTCTGTGTGTGCGTGTGGGTCTATGTGCTTACGAAAGGTGAGTGCAGATTGCAATAGTTGCTGCTCTATTTTTGTTTGTCAAACAGGGCCCTTCTCTTGGGAGAGGGGCATGTGGCGGATCCCAGCCCAGGATTACATTAATCAAAGCATTATTTCCCCAGGGATGTGCAGCACAAATGATAGTAAATCCTAATAAAATTGGATCGCTGAGAAATTGAACGCTTAAAGTAATCTGCTCTGCCTGATAAAAACTTCAAATTTATAAGATATTATGCATCCCCACCCCCAAACACCTTAGGTATCATCACCATGTGTGTATTATACAACTATCTGTAAGAGAGAAATCACTGCTCAGTTTAACAGGCCCATCACTATTGTATATATACATAGATATAAACGTGTTTGTAGAGCATGCACACATATATTGCACACACACACATGCACAGAGTCATAAAATAAGCTAAAACATTTATGCACATAACAATAATGATTATGATCAATATTTTCAGGACTTTACATGCAACACCTTTGCTGTGGCAAGTTGCTGTAGAAGTCTTGGACAAGGCTGTCCATGGTTGTGTACCAGCACTGTAATCTTGCCTGGGGAATTAATTCTGTCTTGCTTTTTACTGACACTCACCATGGACCTCCATGATGTGATCTCAGCTCACTGAGCAGCTTTTCTTTTTAAACATGGGACCGCAGGGGTGGTTATGAATTATGAAAATAATTTTTTAAAAAATTAAAAATATACAAACACGAGTATTTAAAGCTGAATTTAGAAAGCTTTTGAGAGAATGAGCTTCAGAAAGAAACTGTCTTGGATTGGATGGGTAGAGTGGAAAGAAGGAAAGGTGTTCCCAGGCCAGTTATTAAGCCTAAGACATGCAGCATACTGTGCCTACAGTCTTCAGTACTGGGCCAGGCCACCATCTATCTCCCCGGCATGGGCCAGCAAAGATCAGGGTAGCTGATGGCCATTCTCTAGCTTCAGACCCTCAGTCTCTGCTATTTCCTCTCTGCAGAAAGAAAGTTTATTTATAATTGCTGCCATAGGACATGACAATAAGCTCAAAGAGATCCAGCAGAAAAAAAAAAATGCTTTCGCTCCCCCGCCCCCCCGCCAAAAAAAGATTGCTGTGCTTCCATATGTGAAAGGGGCAGAAGGCATTTCCACTCACCCAGCTGAAACCCTGTGAAAGGCTGTGAGCCTCCCCCGGCGTTATAAATGCCGATCATTCCTCCTACCCTCGCCGTCCCGGGACCCTGTTACCTCCGCGGGAGCTGGCTCTGCTTCGGCCCCCCTGCTCGTGACCAGTCCTGCCTACTGCCTTGTAGCCGACGAGTCCCGTACTCCTCTCCCTGCCCCTGTCTTTTCTGGCATCACTAGGAAGACCGAAGGCGGCTTGTCCCTTTTCCTAGCGTGGGGTTTTCCTTCCCCGTCCCGGCCCCCGGGGCTTGCGGAGCAAGGCAGGCGGAGGTGGTCCCGACCCCACAGCGCCCCGCGCCCTACCCTGGCCTGCTGGTATCTGTCCTCCCTGCCCGCAGACAGGGAAGTGGCGGAGGGGAGCTGAGCCCTCTCCCAGCCCCGAAATGACGCAGCCCCTGTTCCAGCATCGTCTCCCGTTTGGGCTGGCTCCATTTCAGAAGCCGTCTCCCCCCACCCCCTTCTTCCCAGCCTTCCTCCTTCCTCCTCCTCCTCGCCTCACCGTCACTCTCAAACACCCCCCCCCCTCCCCACGCCTCGCGCCCGCTTCCCCCCGCCGCCCCAAACTCCTTCCTCAGGACCGTGGGATGCGGGTGAGCTCTGGTGAGAGTTGCCGGTCTCCATTTCTAAGCGGGGAGCCGCCGGGAGCGGTGAGGCAGCCGTGACGGGGGGGAGCGGTCGGGGGGTTAGGGAGGCGATGACTGACGGAAGGAGGGGGGTCCGCGCCCCCTCTCTCCCCATCTGGAGCAGCCGCTGCTCCCGGGAAGGCGCAGCCCCCGCGCCCGCCGGCCCCGCGCCCCTCGGCGCGCAGCGCTGCCCCGCCGCGCTCCCGCACGGCTCCCCTCGCCCTCCCCCACGCGTGTGCGGACCTTGCGAGGACCCACTCACCTCGCCACTGACGGTGCCTTTTCTCATCCCCCCTTGCCCAAAATAAATAAAAAAAGCCCAACTATTTGCATAGCGTTCGGCATCCTTGCTCAGCATTTACCCCCACTTTCTTTATCACCCATCTACCTCCGCCCAGACCGACCCTTCTGCCCCACCCCATTCCCCCGCATCCCGGGTGCAACCGGATGGCAAAAATCAAAGCTGTCTCCAATTTACCCCGGTTGTCTTCCTTTGAACACTCATAAGGTAGGTATGGTGGGATGCTGCGCTCCCACTCCCCATGTGCTCAGTGAGGTGCCTTCCTCTCCACCCTCTCCCCCGCTCTCTATTCCTTAATTGGCTCTATCTTGATGTGCACTTGTTTTGTTTAGCCTATTTTACCATTGCGGACGAGATAGGCAGGAAAAGGAGCGTTTGACTTGGTATGTCTCTCTGATTTTTTTATCCCCTCTCCCTGCCTTCCGAAGTTAATTTGCATTCGAGGTCTAATTCATGTTTCAAAATCCTGCCATTTGAGGACCGTATAGGAGCAGGGCATTCATTTCTATTTTTGAGGAGGAGCCTCTCCTGCATTTGCTCCTTTCTGTATAATTTCATTGTGTTCACAAGTGACAGGGATTTGCATCAGTTATTTTGCAATTTATTTTTTAAAAGAGTTGGATCAAATTTTCTTATTTTTAAAATTGCCAAGGGAGCAAATACTAGGCATTAGAAAAGGGACATACATTATTAACAATATTGCAAACTTAGTCACAGACTATATATTCATATATTTATATTAGTCTGCATTCCTTGGAGTTGGATTTCTGCCTCCTGAACATCTGATTTTGATGACAGTCAGAGAAAGTCAACTATACAAATACGAAAGTGCATTTATAGTTCCTCACATCTATTTACAGGTAATTTTACTGCTGTTTGCAACTCTTGCTCCAGCATTTAGTAATTATTTCACTCCAGCAAGGCATTTCATGGGATTAGATGCTGCTTTACTTATTAAAGAGTTTTCAGTTTATTCAGGTGTAACTTTCATCCACATCTCTGGAAATAGCTATGTGGCCACATGGACTTTATGTAAAGAGTATAAAATATAAATGGACATATAAAAAGACTGGTTTATATCCATGGTTCTTTCAGTTCTTTGGATGTGATAAAGAATCCATCTGTGTTGAGGCCTTTATGGGTCCTTTAAGGACTTCTTTCACATATTTTATTTGTATCTATAAAATGAATTTTCTTTTTGTATGTAATGATTACATGAATGGCATGTGTTGCATAATATGCATATGAGGCCTTTCAAGTATTTCTGTATGCACACAAGTTTATTTTTCACAAATGTATGTGTGTGCATACGTATGTGGTTGTACATGTGTGTGATAAAAAACATGCTGGAAGAGAAAGCTGCCCAAAATAAAAAAAAATATTCATAAAGGAAAAGATGTTAAGGTAGTTCACTGGGAGTTTGTAACCTGTATGTTGCAAAAGTCATTTTAGTTACAGACTTTACTGTAACCACCTACACACAACCCCATCTCAGCATAAAAATCCCTCTGCGTGTATTTGCCCTTCTAGAACTAACTAAATGGGACTATGAATTATGCCTAAAAAGATGCCATTGATATAAAAAAACCTTATAAAATAGTAATGGAATATGGAATTTTATATAATGCCAACAACTTTAGCATGATTCTTGGCATAAGCAATTTAGTGCAATTTTATTTGTCTGAACCAGAATGATATTACAAAGTGAATTAATAGAACATCAGTACTGAAAAAAGAAGCAGTTCTTCCTTTGAAATATGAAGTGCCACTAACTTGAGATGAAACCTGAAAGTCAGTGAATAATATATGGGAAATATTAATATTTTAAATGTATCATATTTAAAATTGCTGTGAACTTAAACAAGATTTCATATCAAGAAAAACCAAGTAATTCATTTTGGGTTCTAATCTTATATGCAACGTTTTACAAATGAACTCACTAAAGAAGGAAAGTCAGGTGTGCAAGCATATCTTGTTACTTTGCAATTAAATATGGTCACTATGGAATATGAATTTAATTTTGGAAATGACAGAAAAACCACTTATTTTATTTTTTCTACTACTATACAAGAAAAACATTTTTAAGTAGATGATTAATTAGATTAAATGGACTGATATGGCCCATAATACCTGCATGGGCTTTTATACCTGTGAAACCCCTCCACAATGGGACCTTTATAAAAATATGAAGTCAAGTAATGCAATAATATTTTATATTTAGAATGGGAGCTGATATGATTCAGTTTAATGTAAAAAAAAAAGCGAGCCCTCTGGCACTTGGCATTAAACTATCTTAAAATTACTCCTTCAAGTAAAGTTAGTAGCAAGACTGTACCATGGCTGAAGCCCAGCACTAAAGCTCAGGGGCAAAGCAGGTGATGCTGCTTGCCTTGCCCTCCGTTTAAGTGTGGACAAGGTGTTACCCTTGGTTGTCTCCTTAGTTCAAGGTCTATTGGCTCCAGTGTTTCACTGTCCTACTCCAACGAGCAGGTATAGCTCAGCCTCTGGAAGCCAAACCTGTGCTCCTCAAGATGGGCCAAATCTTCCTTGTTCCACTCATTGAAGCCATGTGGAGTTTTGTTTGATTAGAATGAACAGGATCGAGCTCTCATTCTGCTCCCTGAGGTATTTACATTAGACCTTAATATCAATGGAGATAATTATTTTCACATTTATTTGTTATGAATGGAGTTAGGTCTGAGGGCACATTGGTCTTCTCTTAACCCTCAGTTGTCTAAAAGTTACGTCCTACACACTTTGACTAGTGAGTCAGGCCAGCAATAATTGTGGTCACTACATACTTATATGTAGGAGATGCATTACTGGGCATTTTGAATGACCAAAAAAACCCCATACCCTTGTCTTTGCATCAAGATGTGTTTGAGCTTAGAGGAAAGGGCAGTTGTGATTTCTGGGAAAGAATTAAGGCTGCCATGAGGACTGTCAGCGCTTGTGAGGTGGCTCGTTGAAGGACAGCAGAAGTCTGGTTACTCCGTAGTCTGGTTCCCACATAGCCAGCTGTTCCCACTATGAGCTAGTTGCGGGTGCCACAGGAGAAGACAGGGTGGTGATGGTGGGCAGGGGACACAATTGTCACTTGCTACACAAGCGGATCTTTTTCTGTCCAGTTTTGGCCAAAGTTCTGGGACATTTGCTATGGTTCTCTCAATTATCTGCCATTAATTTTAGTAGCTTGTGTTTTCATTACAAATGCCCAGTGTCCTTTGGAAACTCACTATGGGTATTTTAAATTCAGAATAACTGTGATGAGAAAAAACCCATGCTTTTCTTTTTTAAGCATTTTTACCATTTAATCACAGTTTGTTTAAATATGCATTTCTCTGCTGTGAAATAACCTTTCTTTCCACATTTATGTGCACAATCCTAACTCATAGCAGAAAAAAAAACATTTTAAAACACTGTGTCATGCTTATAGGATAATTATTAATCTTGTCAGAATAAAAAGCGTACTAAAAGTATTCCATACAAAGGTTTGTGCCTCAACATTTTTGAGAGTTCTTTTTAAAGTAATCGGAGATGTCATAACAGGGGGAGAAACCATACGATATATAGCACGTAGTACAAGTATAAGACTCCTAGAGGACTATTTAGAAATACACAAAGCTTATTTTTTCTCCTTTTGGTTAGAAGACTATTTGATGAAAAGGCATGTTTTTATTTTTATTTCTGCTTGTGCTCTACAGTTCTGTGAAGGCGATGGGAAACTACAAATTCCAGACTTTAGTAGTTATATATAATAGAGAACTAAGGAAGAAAAATGTTCATGATACATATCTGGAGGGATAAGTACACAATAATCATGCAGTCTGATAACAGAAAGAATAATTATTTGACAATAAACCCAATGTTAAGTACAAGCAAAGTAATATTGTCCTAGTGAGAAATACAGCAAATAAAACGATACTACAAAAAGACACTTATGAAACTTCCTCTAGGTTTAGAATTTTCCAGTTCAATTTTCCTTTTTAATAATTTGTGACCACTGAGATATGCTTAGTGAACAAGCCAGTCAAAACTTTTCTGTCTTGACTTTCCTATCCCATATCTACAAATCCAAAAATGCAACTTGTAGAAACTGCACTCGATGTTAGGAGGGTGATCTTGCTGTTTGCTTGCTTGGGTTTTGCTTGAGACTTGATTTTGCATACCCTGACTCATGCTGAAATTTCTGGTGCATGTGATGTAGGGCCATCTACTTATTTTGTGCAAGAGGGACAGCTTTTTCATACTTGGGGATTCCTACAGGCACAGAAAAGGGATACTGTGGGAAAGCGGCTGTTTTTCAAGGGCATTGGGCATTTATTCCTTCATTTGACTTCAGTGAGAACTGTGAAAACTTGGTATTAAAACAAAGGTGCCCATTTTTCTTTAGAAAGGGAAGTGTTGACACGGAAATCTGATTTGTGTATCTCTGGCTATAATAAATGGTAAAATTCTATAGCTGGAAATGTCTGTTTTTATCTGTTTAACATCAGCCATACGTATATAAAACGCAAACGTACCTTTCCTCATGTGATAGCTGTTTGCTTTGCCTTTTTCTTCTAAGAGGTAGAAAAATTATTAAACCACTACTGTCCCCCCCCCTCCTCAAAAAAAACCCACAAACAGACAGAAGCAATAGAAATTATTCTTCACTACTCAGTTAACAAAATAAGAAGTCTGTAATCTGCAGAGGGTGACTTATTTTATATGCTGCTGATTTGCCTTTCTGAAATTAGAATCTTTCTACTGAACTCTTTCAGCTATTTTTATTACTATTAGGAAAGAATAAGATGCAGATTTCAGATGCCTGTTAGAGGGAGAGCTTTTTGCACTGCAACACTTTGAAACCTAAAGAAAATTTAGCAAACTTTTTGAGGAGCCGCCAATGGCTGGGGAGAGGAGAATATCCGTACATGTGTCTGTGCCAGTGAATGCTAAAGCACGTTGTGTGCACCTGGGGTCAAGAGTTTTCTTTTCAGATGAGGACTACCAGAAGAACCAAAACTCATGACTAGTTATTAATCAAAGTCCCCTCAGTGCAGCACTGTCAAGTTTTGGGATCAGTTTGGCTGGATGGTGTTGAGCTTCAGCTGGGAAAGGAGCCCAGTCTGAAGTACTGTGCACCCCCTGTGCCCACACTCAGGGAATAATTCCTTTGTCTGCAGGTGGTGGTTGAAGCCATGACCCTCCTCCCAGCAATGCCCAGGACAAGCTGGCTCCGTGGCTCCCAGCAAGAACTGTGGTCTCTGGGCTGGGAAGGGTTTGTTGTGTGGAACCCATAGGGACGGGGCTTCCCTCTGCATCCCAATACCAACTTTGCACTTCGGTTTCATCTCTAATCTCTCTATTAGGGTTTTTTTAAATTTTAAATCCTGGCTTCGTTTAGAAGCGATTGGGCTATGCTCAGCACTGCCTGTTTTGATAGGTTTGAAATTCCTGGGAAATCTCAATACAGGCATTTTCTAAACACAATAAGCAAAGCACACCGGAATATTAATAGGTGAAACACATTTTAAAGGGGCAACATCACTTTCTTATTTTGTCTGTTAAAACATATTGTCCACAGGCAGCTTGGAGGAGTTGCAGTAAAGCCACAAGTGTTCTTCACAATTTAAAGCTTCTGCATTTTAATTATTTCTATTTTTTTTCCTGCCACTGTAAAGGATCCCCAGAGACAATGGGCTGTGACACTTAGCAACAGGTTATTTTCACTGTTCACAGGGAGCACCATAAAAAAACTACAAAATGGACACATAGAATAAAATACAACACCCGTTCCCCTGCTTTCCAGTTTCTCTACTTTCTGGTGTTAGTAACATTACATCAGCAGCGGGTAAAAAGGAAAAACCTAACCAAAAGGGTGGGAATGTCATCTCTAAACTGACAGAGCCTCTGTAAATTTGCTTGAAGAACTATCTCAAAAAACATAATAATAATAATAATAAAACATTCTACACTGTTCTGGACTTTATTTGAACACAAATTTATGAAGCTGGTCACACAGTAAAAATTGAAGAGTTTGGTACTACAATTGCTTTGGCGTATTTCTCACCATTGTAATGGGCTACAGGGAAACAAAGGAGGATATGAATATAGGCCAGTTGGTATTTAGATATGGGTGGCACTTACACTTGTTGTAAATGCCTTTTTAAAAAATCTATTTTCCTTCTATCATGCTATTGAATTGTAGAAGATATTGGTATAGAAAAGCCGGAAATATTTAATAACCAAAATTAGGAACGTTTTTTGTAATATATTTCTCATTGTCAACCTCTTGACTGATAAGTAATCCTGAGGTCCAGACTAAACTCACCCATGGGTAGAATGGGCTGTTAGAGAGTGAGATGATAGATGGATCTATTCCTCACCTTCCAAACCCTGTTTCTTTATGATGCAGTAGAAAGCAAATCTTTTCATAGAGCATCAAAAAGCAAGCTCAAGAAGAACACTACTATCACACTTTTCATGGTATTTTTTTTCAGGCTTCTGCCCCTGGTTTTAATCCAAAGGAACTGCTTTTGGAGCTGGTGTGTCCGGCTTTGGTGTTTGCCGGCTGAGGAAGAGGTATGCTCTTTGTCCCTCACCTGCAGATGGCTTGGATGCTTTTACTTTACCGAGGCAAGCGCTTCCCAGTGAGCTGTATTCAGAAAGTGCTTTTCATAGCATTAGTACAGAACCAAGTTACAAAGGAATATTAATCTAATACATTCCAAAATTCAAATATGTGTGATTAATAAGCATTATTATCTATAAATAAGGCTCTAATGATACTTTGGCAGTGTTGTAAACACAAGAATCAGAAGCAATTATTGTCATTATTGTTCTGCAAGTACCTTCCATGAATACCAAATGGATATTACTGTCCAGCTCCTTGGCACATAGAAATCCTGTAAAGAACAGTTGTCAGTCAGTAAGGCCTGGCCGGCTGCTGTTAACAACGTTTGTGTAAAATGTAGTGTACCTAAAGACAAAGCCGACGAGTTATTGAAAGCAAGATGACCGATTAAAAAATTTATTCGTTGTCGTTTGCAGTATCCAGAATTATGCTAAATAAAGCCTGTGATAAAGTTTTCCCATCTTGTGAGATGAACTGTTTGTGTGACAGCTGTGATTAAAAATGGAAACGGACTCTCAACCAAAAACACTGCCCTTCTTTGTGTGAAAGACACGAAGGTGAGGATGTCCCAGCTGGAAGATGATGTGTAAATAATGACAACATCCCTTACCCCCAGCTATAAGTAGTAAGGCAGGGCTAGTTTTCAAGGATACAGGATGAAAGGGGTCTTTACCCCTTTTTACCTCTCCTCAGTTTGTACAGGTCCTGTAGACTGGAGTCACGCTGGTGGCCAGGTCCCGTTCTCTGTGACACCCCCACTCACCCGCCTTTGGCAGTCTCACCTCCCTCACCAAACCTTGCTGCTTTAGATGGCGCCAGCCAACAGCAGCATTTTGTGGTGGGTGTTATGTTGTTCTTCGGATGCCAGGGTGTCATCGCGAGCGGGAACAGTGTGGGTCTGACTTTCCGAATATGCAGAAAGAAAAAAGTAAAAAAAAACAACAACTAAACCCCAAACAGTAAGCTTTACTTTCCAAATGTGTTCAATTCTTCTTTCCTCTCCTTGATATTTGGGGCGTGCAGCACCCTATACCATGTGGTTTAACATTTTGTTCTCTATTTGTAGGTCAACATTTCCATGATTAAACTTCATCCTTTATTCAGCCTGTTCTGGCTAGGCTTTGCAGCACATGTGATATAAGCTGTTTTCACAGCTAGTAGGCCAAATCTTACTCTGAATAAGGGAGCCAAACATATGTGACTGAGTCAGACACTTAAATCAACTCCTTGGTAAATGGGAGATAACTCCAGGTGCAGTGATGAACACTGAGAACCAAAAAAGTGGGAAGGGTGGCCAGCGTTCCTCTGTGTAGGAAAGGAGACATCCTATGCACACAGGCAGTGAAATCATAGCCCTACCCAAATTTTGCTGTCGTGCATTTGCCTGAGGATACAGAGCCCTCTTCACTGAAGTAATTTTTCCATTCAGGGTCAGGCCAGCCTGGGGTGGGCTCAGCTGCATCTGGGAATGAAACAGGCTGTACAAGAGGGGGACAAGGCAGCAGGAAGCGAGCCCACCTACGTTCATAGCACATGCAAGAAGGTTGTGGGGGGAACACGGAGCACTTTACCTACAGCATTATGTTTCTTTCACTTGCCCTCCCTTCTTCTCTCTTACCTATCTCATTTACACACCAAGGCTGGTGGCTCTTCTTTCGCTTGGTGGCAAGTATCGGTTGCTCTATGTCCATGAAGTTGGACTGGGTGACCTATCCACTTAAATCAGTGGAACAATTCCCAGAAGCACTGGCCATCCAGAGTGAGTGTGACCCACCAGTAGCCCTTGGTGCAGAGGATTTTTGTTAAAGGACTCTGGCTCTGTGGCCAGCAGCCCTCCTGCTGTCTTTCTTTGCCATTGCCTTGTAAATCTGTTAAGTTCTGGGAAGCCTACAAGGCTCATCAGGGACAAACAGAAGTGCCGGAGGAGCAAGGGATGGTATAAATGATCCAGACCTTGCTGTATCCTACCTTCACCAGGGCTGGACTGGTTGGGGCTGTTGGGTTGCTACACAGCAATTACCAGAGTGAATAGCAAGAGAGTTCCTGCAGGAGGTCCAGAGAGGACCTATTTTCCTCAAATGCACATGGCTGTACCTATAATATTGTAAAGAAAGTGTGCTTCATCTATAATTTGGTGATGAACTGCAGCATCACAGAAAGGAGTTGACAATGAACCATTTCTGTCAGGAACAAGCACTTCCAGAGCTACACTGGGGTTGTCTCTCTCAGCTAAAGGATATACAGGCAACATAGCAAGACTTTCAGTCACCTTTTTTATTGTTTGTATGTTTGCTTGTTTGTTTGTTTGTTTTAATGGCACCCATTCTTTAGGTTTTATTCATTTGCTTAGGTTTTTTTCAGTAGCTTTTTTTTTTTTTCATTTAGGAAGAAAAACATATCCTATCCAAAACTAAATCTGTTTTCAGATGAGAAAGTGAGAAAGTTCAAATGGTGACTACTGTGGCTTTGTGAGTACTTTGTTATCCATAGTTTAGAAAGTCCTGTCCTGATAAGACAAAAGGTAGACAACACATATGAGATGAAGTTTATGCACTAGTCTGAGCTTTTGAGGACCTGCCTCATGGCTGGGCAAATCCCTGGGTATGCATGTGGGCATCTGATCCACTTCCACTGATGCACTTCATTGCATTGTGAAGAAAAGCCTGCTGGCTACGAGATATTACCAAGGACTTAATAGAAGGCAGGTGCCTTCAGTGCTTGTCATGCAGTTAGGGGATGCTGTACTGAATGAGGCACAGTAGATGACCTGGTCTGGTGTGCCTTGGGGACACGGAATGGTGCAGGCAAGAGCAGGACGAACTGCAGCACTCCTGGAAAGCAAGAGGGAGAGTACCATGATTCTGCCGTCACTGGAGTGAAAGTTAATCAAGAATATGCTGGAATAAAAACCTATGTGCATCAAAGACACATCGGTATCAAATTAATGGAAAGGAGAAGGGAATTTAGGACAGCTAAGATCTGCTGATAGGGTCAAGTGACCTCCCTATCCTCGGGTCCACATTTTGGAAACACAAATTGCACTTTGGTTTCACTTTTAAATGTATAAGACAAATTGTGATGCTTACAGAGAGCAAGAAGATTGGAAGAAGATGGGAAAGCCCTGTGACCAGGGAGTGAGAGGATTGCAGCATGGTATGGTGTGGGAAGTTGAGCAAAAGAAAATTAGAATTTTTCTCTCAAACTTATTTAGACAAAAGAAGTTAAATCTCCCTTTTCTTATGCTTAAATAACAGTCTCCTTCTTCCATGATATAAAAGATCCCAAGATCACGCAGGAATGAATTAAGACTGTGGTAACAGACATAATTTCAAGTTAATGAAGAGACAGTATGTTTTGTATTATCTTTTCTCTTGTTTTTGATTGCCGTTTTTGGGGGGTTGATATTACTGTAAGTAAATACATTTGTCTTTTGTTTCATTTTCCCCCTGTGACCTATTTCATTTAATTAGAAGGAAACGCATAATAGGAAATGAGTATCATCACACTGGGCTCCATCCAAAGCCCATGAAATCATCAGGAACCTTTCCCGGGCTTTTCACTATCACTGGGTCCAGCCCAGCAGAAAAGAGGGGCTATTTCCACCTTATCTGGAAGAATGTGTGCTGTCAGTGAAAAAATATTACAGTTCTTATTTTAAGGTCTGGCCCCAATACTAGGGAAGGATTTTGCTACTGCATGTGTGTTTCTGTGCCACATGTTTCACATCTGTGGCAGCACGTTAAAGGGCTCCTAAAACTTTAACTCTGAATATACATATAAAAAGAAGGTACGAATTAAGGAAAAGATAAAAGATATTGAGGGAAGTACAGGAGATGCTCTTTAACATGCATATTATTGACTCAATAGATTGTTACGGCTTCAGAGCTATTAGGGTCTGCTGTGTCAATGTGTACTTAGGGACTGTTTAATATGCAGATGGTTGACATGACAGACTGGAGCCATTACAGTCTATCATGTCAGGGGGGATACATGAATAAACACTTTGCCAACACTGTAAGAAGTCCCTTTAAAATGCAGTAGCTGTTTTTTACAATAATTTAATAGGTTTGGTTCTTCGGATGCCCAGAGACTTGAGAGTCTGGATTTATCAGCAACAAAATTTATTTCCAAATTAAGTCATTTTCCATGTGGAATGTGCAGTCTGGAGGACAGGGTGTAATCTCAGATACACAGCTCCTATCAAATCTTGTAAAATTAGCTACTGCACTTGTGCAAGTGTAGAAGAGATCAGAATCTATCTGTCGGCATGTGTCTTTTTGAAGAATATAGTTTTGTCTTTTTGAGGGGTAAGGGAGAATGTCGTCTCTTTTTTCAGTCAAATAATCTTCAGTAGCAATTAAATAGCTTATGCTACCTAAGAGATCAGTTATTACAAGATAAGCAGCATGACAGTTTGGAAAACTGAATAAGTCTTTGATTATTTACTAAGTTTTGATATCTGCTATTTGCCTCAAAATGCTAAAAAGTGAAGTATAAGATACAAACATGAAAGGCTCATTTGATCATCATAAGGAAAGGAATCAGTAGTTTTGCTTTTCTTTTCCTCAACAACTTATTTTTTATTAAAATAGCAAAGCTAAGTGTTGTGTTTAATAAGATATATTTTTTCATTTGAATATCAAATGGAAAAATACAATTAAAATATTTCTGCTTTTACATTAATCATAGGCTATATTTCAGCAATGCATATATCTAAGAAGCTCAGCATACACATTTGGTATATATTAGATGCTTCTAACAGATGCCCAGACCTCTTCCCCTGATTTTTAATGTTCTTCTTTTATGGCAGTGATCCAGGGACATTTTAATTTGCAAGCCTGTGAACTTGGAAATAATACATGTAGTGGGGCATTATGTCTAGTCCATTCCCTCTAAGTTTATTGTCCTGTGTCACCTAGCTCTGATTTTAGCTGATTTGCTGAACTGAGACGCATGGTGCAATTCCAGCACAAAATTCACTGAGCAAAAGCACTCTGCCTTGCAAATAATAGTAATTGTGCAATATTATAAAGGTCTTTCCTCTTATCTGTGGGAGAGTTGGGGGACAAACCCTACAAAAAAGTGCACTTTTAGTCAAATGTGATGGCTGATTTCTGACGGCTCTTTTTACCGTCTGGTGTTAACAGGGAGACCATGGGGGCAGTCTGCATGTGGTGGTAATGGGTAGGGCAAGTGCCAGGAGGTAGAAGGTGCAGAGAGCATATTTCCCATAACTTGTTACACAAGTGCTCCTGAGTCTTCTGTGAGATTTCTACAATGACACAGGAAAACCAGGAAAAGCTTAGGGAAAAAGAGAGGTCTGGAAAAGCCCAGGAGGTGGCTTCTTCTTACAGCTGAATTCACCCTGTGCTCATGGAGAGGTCTGTAATGGGAGATACCTCTCTCTGGTGCTGAGCTCCCTCTGCAACAAGGGAGGACCAAGCAGCAGCAGCCCGAGCTGCAGAAAAACATGTTGTGGCTTCAAACTACATCAGTACCTGTAGGAAAGGTGAGCTTTGTTCCCTCACCAGCTCTGGGATGGTGGGCACATCCTTGTGGCAGCGGGATGTGACTGCGACTGTGGCAGCTCCCGCAGCCCTTCTGCCTCCACCTCGGCCATCACAGCGGCTGAGGGGACACGTGTGGCTCTCCAGGCCTCTCTGCCCTTCCCCTTCTCCAGTGCAGCCCTGGAAGTTCCACATCCCTCTCTGTGTTTCCCATGTGTGGGGAAATATCGTCAGCTGAAAGAGGCATGTATGAAGGTATAGTGTAAAGCACTGTGTTACCTGGTGCTAATCAATAAAGCACAAATGTAGCTTTTGACAGCACTTGTAATTTTGACTATTGCAATGGTGTGCCATTTCTTTGAAAGCAGTACGCTTCTGTGCCCCATTAAAGCATGGCTGGCATCGCTTTCAACTATTCACAAATGCTGAGATGTTGAAAAATGTAACATTTACAAAAGATACATCTGGTGTATATTTACAAGGCTCAGGAATCATTTAAATAGTGCCTGTGCCATCACCATATTAGGAGAAAAGTTAGTCCCAGCCGCATATGTGAAATCAGTAGTGAAATGTGTGCTGGTTGAAAGTCCATTGCTGTGATATGATATTTTGGGGTATTAAACATAAAAATACCAACCCGGATACAATGCTCAAATTAGATAAATATAGATATGCATAACATATGTGATAACTACCTATAGGCACCTGTTTATACAGTGTAGTCAGAAGAGGGTGATAGGTTTTGAGGGATAAATGCTTAAATTTTCTTTTTAAGTAAAGCACAATCTTTGTCTTCTTTTTGTGTGGTGTCATCATACCTTTTTCCCTGTTCTTCAGTAAGAATTGTAAGACCTACCTTGGAATAGAGAAAAAAGCTATTGAACAGCTTCCTTTATATCACATAACATGTCAAGGACAAAAAGGTGTTTGTCTCCTCCTGCCAGTGCAATACCACTTAAGTTACATTTGTAAACTATTTTTTAATTAATGCGATGGGTCATGTTTTCACCACACTAAGGCAGGAAATTCAAGGTAAACCAGATACTCCCTTTCTCAGTCACACAGACATGAATTAAGCATGTAGCATCAGACAATTTCAATTTCTAGGTCTGTAATTGAATCTAGTTCAATGTGAACTCTTTTTTTCTGCACCATCACATTGATATCTGGATGTTAGTGACATTATTTAAAGCAACAAATCAACCTATAGGACTGTGTTCAACTCTATGTAGTTTGACAGTAAATGGAATAAAAAAAATGTTACTTTTCTCTAGGGGCAAATTTGTTAAAGGTTTTCATCTTTTGTCAAGATATTTAATCTTGGAATGTTACAAAAAAAAATGCACAGTTTGTACAAGTGCAGATTTCTGCATGCACAGTTTGCCTGATTGCTTATTTGGCTGAACACACTTACCCTTAACACACAAAAATGAGAGAGGAAAGATAATTTTTGCATATATCCTTCTGAGTCAAGTGTGATTCCCTGGACTCTAAGGGAAGCAGGTATCCACTTTTGGGGCTGAAGTCTGTCAGTCTGGATCACCTTGTACATCAGTCTCAGTTCATGCATGCCAATGAGAACAAATCCTAACAATGAGCTGTTGAGTGATGCCAGCAGAAATGAATGTTTCTGAAAGCCTCAGGGTTTTGGAGAAAGCTGCCGAAGCCAATTCTGTGGAACTCGCCACTGCTGCCTAACTGAAGGAGGATAAGATTTTGGCACAAGCCTCCCATGTAATGGACAGATTTGAACACACCTTTGTTTTTCAACAGGCTGAGTAAAGCTGGTATGGGTCTATAGAATTAAGCCAAAATGCCCAACCATGTTATTTCCTCAGAGGGGTTCGCTAAAGAACAACGTCAACTAAATTATTAGCACTACTAGTAATTATTATTATTAATTCCTTTTGGTAAGCCTGTCCCTCCATCACAGTAGCAATCACGTGCTGGGATGTCTACTGCTTAGGACATCATACTCCTTTGGAAGTGGATGCTTGTTTAATTGATAGATTGCAAAGAAGGTCTGACCTATTGCCTTTTCATGTTTTGCTTTGTTTCAATTGCCTGGACTCTCACAGCTCCTTAGTAGCTTTTCTGATCCATCATGTCAGGCTGGCAGCTGTGCCTCTGCACTGTGCCTGCCTGCCCACCGTGAGCCAGATTTCACTCTCAGATGCTTGGCATACCACCCTCCCTCACTGTTCTCTCACTGGAGAGCTGATTTTGCCTTCAACCCTATTAAACAGCTTGGTCTTAACGGGAACAACAACTTTCTCCCATGGGACCTCAGCCCAGGGCTCTAGGTGTGCAAGGACAGAGGAGGAGGGCACATTCCCAGATGTCCCTAGGTGTGTGCTACACATGTGGGATTCTGACATCTGTGGACTGAGCTCTCTACCCCTTCCAGCAAATGGCCCCACTCAGAACCACGGGCATTTTAATCTGGAGATATTTTCCCTGGGCTATGTAACTTTTGCCCTCGCTGGAGAGGAGTCCCCCACTTCTCTTGAGCCTGACTTCCTTGGGTCATGCAGGCTCCCAAAGGATGGCATCTCAAATGAATAAACTCCATTTTACATCAGTCCACCAGAAAAATTGCCCTCAGAGGTTTCTACCTCCTCCCCAACATCAAGAAAAAATGGTTGAAATTTTAAAAGCAGATTTTCAAGAAGGAACAGATTTTTCTTTACTGCCAAGCTGTATAATAGGTGTTTTTGAGAGGTCGTTAACTTCAGCAGTATAGTCAGAAACAGTGTTACACCCCACACTGCATCCATCGTTAAGCAATTAAGTTACTGATGGGCTTTTACATTTATTTACCTTGATGGAAAGATATGTTTACTGAACCTGAGTACAAATCAACATGAGGAGGTGGAAGTTCAGAGTAAATTTGACTAATGATGTTGTGTTTTCATCCTTAAAAGAAAGAAAAAAAACCTCTCTGCTTTTGATGCTATTTTATCTTCATTGGAAGGGATCCGAAATGATCCCAACTGTCATGTGAGTGCTCAGTTAGGCTTAGATCCTCTTTGATTGCAGCTGAACATCTCTCTCTGTTGGCTCATACCTTTCCTTATATGAATACAGCATACAGCACTTGTTTATTGAACAGCACTTTAACTCTTCCTCCATGAATGCCCTCACAATTATATCTTTAAGCAAAATTTGAGCTGTGGCCACCTTTGCCTGAGGAGATGTTAATGTGGCCTCATTGCCGATGGGAAGGAAGAATTTCCTTTTGCTTTCAGAGTAACTTCTGAAATATAAATAAGAAATATTTCTTTCAGTGAAACTTAATGCTCTCTCCTTTTTTTTTCAGGCTCACTCTTTTCTTCAGTCTTGGTATGTGGATTTCTCTCTCTTCAAGTAATTTCTTAGCATACCCTTGAATGGCATCTACCACACGTGAGCATCCTCCACAGTCTCTAAGATACTTTTGTTGTTTTTCTTCTTTGAACATTTGTTTTTTTTTGCGATGACATTGACAGACATGAGGCCTAAGTCTGGAGATGTTCTGTGGGTAGAACTCACATTTATTTCAGTATGTCGAGCAGTTTTAGGATCTGATCCATATTGAAGACTAGCATGGTGTAATGAGGCCTGGGCATATACAACAATATGTATTCTAACACAGCTCACTCAAAACAAATATGTTCCCTTCTCTTTGGCTGGTATAAACAAACAATCTCCATTGTGTTCTGCATGGCTCTGCTGCGCCGCCTTGCACATGGCAAGAGCTTGGCTTCCCTCTTCACAAAAACAGCATCTCCATTCTGAGTCATGGAGCTTCCCAGTGTGTGCCCAGACAGACCTGTAGCTTAGGATACTGCTCTGAGGGAATTTTTCTTGCTACAGCTATACTTAAAAAGGGTCTATTTCTGAGTCCTGTCCATTTCGGTCAGATAGCACTGACTCTGGATTCCACAGCTGGAAAACAGAGAATCAGTCTAATAGCTGTTGCAAGATCCCCTCACACTGACCCACAAAGTCTTCTCCTCTGGTATCTAAATTGCCTCGCAATAAAAATTGTCAGCTTTGTGAAAAATTCGTGATGACTCAAGGTGGAAACATTAGCAGGGATGAGTTCAAAACTCGTGTGTGAGATCCATTGTCTGTGTGAAGCAGAGTGGGTTTGAACCCAGGTGTTCCTTCTGTGATTGAACTCAGACTTTTATGCCATTTTGCAAAGCCATTACACTCTCCTGTAACTTGTGCTGGAAGCAGAGTGAGCTGTTTTGGCACTGAAATGATTTCATTGTTAGGCTAAGTGTTACACAGATGGCATTCTTAAATGTAAAATTCTTTTTATGATTCTTTCTATTTCATATTTATTTCATTAGATCATTATTTATGTTAAAGAGTCACTATTAATCTGAAACGTGCACAGCTTGAAAGAAAATGTTGAGAAGAGTTTCAGGTATCTGATCCTCAATCCTTTAGTTTTTATGTTTTGCGTTTTCCTATTTAAAATGGTTTTTTTCTGTGTCTAGGTGCTATGTGACAGATCCACACAAACAACAGAGGGGAAAGAGCCTCACTTAACTGATTAGAGGGGAGAAACAGTGAAAGGGAATATGCACAAAGCACTGCCAAATTCACAGAGCAAAGAAAAAGATAAAAAAATAGAATAATTTCCCAAGACCTTTTTTTTTTTTTTTTTTTTCCCATGGAGCAATATAAGGTATTTCTTATATTAGCATCAGAGAAACAATTTTCAGACAAAAATGTGATTTCTTAATTAAGGATCTCTAATTCAAAATATATTTATTTAATAAAGAGTAATTATGATAGAAGCAACTACTCATTCATATCAATAATTCATTCAGAAGTAAATGATATCAACATATTAGCATTTATTTTTCCATTTAATAGGCTGTGATTTAAAATAAATCTAAATCATCATAATCATTCAGCTCCATATGCTGGGAAAGAAAAAGTCACCTTAAACCAGATGCATATTGTGGAAAAAAAGGAAAAAAAAAGGAAAAAGAGGAAGACAAGTTGTTCTAAAGAAGCAGCATATGGGAGAAAATCTTAAGCTTCAGTAAAGATGCTCTGTAGATGCTTTGTAGATAGCAATTTAGTTTTAAACTGAAAGAGAGTATGGTTAGATTAGATATTAGGAAGAAATCCTTCACTAAGAAGCTGGTGAGGCACTGGAACAGGTTGTCCAGAGAAGCTGTGTATACCCCATCCCTGGAATTATTTAAGGCCAAGTTAGATGGAACTTTAAGCAACCTGGTCTAGTGGATGGTATCTCTGCACATGGCAGAGGGGTTGGACTAGGTGGTCTTTGAAGTCCCTTCCAACCCAAACAATTCTGTAATTCTATAATCCTGTGATAATTATGATTCTACAATAGTGAGGCTGAGTTATGCCAAACAAGATTTTAGTCAATAATTTTCAATAACTGGGAGTCAAATACTGATCCCTTTCCTTTAGAAAATAAAATAAATGAAAAAAAAAAAGGATTTATCTCAGTTTTAATCAGGAGAAGGCAATAAATGTGGTCACAAAAATTCTAGTTCGAAGGTGTTTATTTATGGAAAAAGCAGGCTGTATGCAAGTCCTTATGTATGGAAACAATAGGCTGATTTCAAGTTCTAAGCTGGCTCTGCACGTGTACCTGCTTGTGTGCTTGGAGCTGCATTTATTTTTCCTGATGCTAATTACATAGCCAATCCCTCTCCTAACTTGTATCCTTAACTACCCACATCATTTTGTCAACTGACAGCTCTTTTTTCAGCTCCCTAACACATCAGCACTCCTGAAGCAAGCTCTGCTAAAAACCTTTCTTTCTGTCACCTGTCTGAGGTCCAGAGTGTGGCGTTTGGAGCCTGTAGAACAGAGTTGTATTTTGAAAACTTTTTTTACTTTTGACATACCAAGAAAAGAATGAGGGGCTCAAGCCCTGATCAGCCTGTGCTTCCCTGCTACAGCATCTCGAGAAGCTGGTGTAGACATCCTCTTACTGCTTTTTCCTGTTGTTTTTGCTTTCAGTAGGTGAGGCCAGAGGCTGTGGTGGAGAGCAGGGTATCACCACTGAGCCAGTTCTGCTGCCACGTGCAAGGCAGCACTGACAGCACACCCTTCAGGCCTCGGGGCAGCCATAGGGCCCTCTTGTCCTTGGATGAGCTCAGCAAAGCCCCTTCTGTCCCTCAGACAGAGAGCCCTGTATTCTTTCTGGGAAAATAAGACTGTGCAGCCCTTCTTCCCCAGAATTCCAGCAGCGATGCTCTCAGGGGACCTCTTGAAGTGGTGGCTGCAGTTGCAATGCAGTCAGCATGGTGCAGGTTCACTCTGCAAAAAGGTGTTTCCTTAGCCTCCCAGGTGAGTTTTGTCACCTGTGTCATTACTGTGTTACTCTTCCAAGGTTGTTGGTGCTGTTCCAGCAAAGACTGCCCTGCACATGTAGCCTATGGTGCACGGGGTCGTAGTCCCAGGGCAGGCAATTTTAAAAGGTATCTGACTATTATTCTTTTCCAGTCTCTGTCAGACTTTATGCTGTTAATATTCCTTGAATCATTTTTAAGGAGAAGAGTGAGTCATGTTTGATTTTCCATACTCTAACAGAGAAGAGCCATGTATTTTCCACAAGTTATTGCATTATTTCTCTCTCCGGTGTGGCTCTGATTTAGTGCTGGATGAAGCTCAAAAGGAGGATTAGTGTAGAGAGACTCCCATATGCTTGGATGCATTTCTGAACTGTGTACTATCCTCACTGCTTTTGATGAAAAAAGCTGGGCTATAAACCTGATGAGAACAGGCTTCCATGCAAGATGTTTAGTATTTCCTGCTTCCATTTGGACCAGGAATATGGCACATCCAGCCACTTTTGGCCCTGCAGCTCTTGGTCATAGGCCTGCCTGAAATTTAGAAAATCACAGCAGTGGAAAATGAATGGGAGAGTGAAAGGAAGTTGATTTTTCTCCGCTTTAATAAAGGTTAGATTAGGGTTTTGTTCCAGTTTTGGCAAAAGCTTTTCTGGGCAATGGGCACAGGTAGAATGTTTAATATTAATGGAATTGGTTCATCTGTCTATTAGATGGCTGCACTGAAGTGCAAGTCCATTTTTATGGTCCTGAGTAAAAGAACTTGTTCCGCTTTAAAGGGCTGCCCCTCCTGGGAAAATTAGAGCTGGATGTAAAACTGACTATATAGTATTTAAGGAAATTGGGAGCATAAGAAGGAAGCAAGATGAAGAGAAATAGTGAAAAAGGCAGAGAGGGAGGCTTCCCAATGATAAGCCACTACAGTGAGTTGTACTACTGCTTGGTGTCACACATGGGGGCTTCACTACACCTAATACCTGATCATTTTTCTAGCTGGTAATTAAATTGTAAATAGTGAAACACAAAGCAGCACTGAAATTGATCCGAAAACTGCTGTTGTATACTGCCATTTGGGGCTATCTTCTGCAGTATTTTCTTTTTTTAAAAAGAATTTCCCAATAGTACTGTTATCAGTCGATCATTTTTACTGATTCTCCTCTCCATTACAAGGGTTCCTGAGTTTGTGAATGAAAGGCTATGTTTTCTCAATCAAATCCTCTACTCCTTGGTCTATTAGTAAACTAATGTTAACTTACAAGATTTGACTGAAACCTCAGGGTCTGCCAGCTGGATGCTTGAGGAGTCCAAGCTGGCTAGGTAAAGAAACACCTTTTTCACATGACCCAGCTCGGCTCCCGAGTTGCCCCACAAGTTTCTATCAGTACAAAGGCTGACATTGTCTACAAGGAGCAACTCAGATTACGGTCCCTTCCAGCTGCATTGCCCCTGACCCCAGTGCTGCCCTGGGCTGCCCAGGCTCTGCCCTCCCTGCAAGCACAGAGACTTCAGCTGCAGCCGCCGCCTGACAGAGCTGAGTCTGGTCTTGAGGGTGGCCTTGGATGCATTTTAAAAGGCACTGCAGACGCTCTGTGAGGATAACATGGAATGATTATTTTAGGGCAGATTTTCCCCTAAAAAAAATATAGCTCTACATGTGCTCAGTTTGATCTTCACACAAAAGATTTATATAAGAACTCACTTCTCTCTGTCAGTTACCAAAAAAAAAAAAGAAAAAAAAAGCATGCTGGCAGGATTTAGGGAAGTGTGCAGGCTAAAGGATAGAAGCAGACAAAAGGGAATTTTTCTTCTAAGAACATCTGCACAGCTGGAACCCTGGCAGTGCTGTGGTTTGAAAGCCTAGGTGTTGCCTGGCTGGGGCAAGGGACAATGTCTGTTTGGCACCCTCCTGACACACAAATTTGGCCTAAGATTCTTAGAGCAGTCCTCAGCCATGTCCCTTGCTGTGCATACACAGATGCATGGACATTATTTTGCCATCAAATACCTGTTTTGGGCAATCTTCCACCCTGGAGGTAAACTATACATAAATGATCTGAGGGTAAAGGTGGAGGAAGAAACTGTGATTTCTTTACCTGCTAAAGTAGATATAAACCAGGCACAAAGTTCACAGAAACAGAATATCTGTAGTGCCTCTGGACCAGCAGAAACCCAACATCCCTGCCTCCTAGATGCCCTGAAAAAACGTGTCTACAGGTCAGGCTGGAGAAACTTAACAATAGGTCTGCCAAAGAAACAGCCCTGAGAGCCCAGCAAGGATAGGAAGGCTCCCTTGAGGCACCTGCACCCCAAAAGTCTTTGTAAGGTCAGATCACCACCTATGGGTAGAGCATGGGCTAGCTGTCTGATCTGCTTTGTGACATGAAGGAGATGTATGTGTGGGTCTGGGTCTGTTGTGATTTTTGTCTGTCTCAGGCTGGCCCCATTCAGCCATATCTGCCCTTGCTGGGGAGTGAGTCCTAGATCCAAAGACAGATTCTAACAATACAGCCTGTGTGCTTGCCTCTAATATAACATGATGCTTATTACTGAATATAAGCAGGGATGAGGCTTTAGATCTTCCTTAAATCTCACTGTAACTTTGAGATTGTCAGACAGTGCTGAAGTGCGAGATCTGGAGTAGGAAAATTAGTGAACACAAAAGTCATGATATTTACTCAGTTTATGCATTTTCTCCCTTTTTTTCCATAAAACCTGCATAACTGGCATGTAATTGTTTTGCTAAGTGAGTCTTGAAAGCAAAAGTCTTGATAGCTGTCACATATCTTCTTTGTAGTACAGTGTGTTGTCCTCAGAAGATAATCAGTAGAACTTGCTCAGAAAAACTTAATCAGCAGAACTGAGCACATTGTCAGTGCTTAACAAATAATAAATTATAATAATAATCGCAGTTCCTTTTGATACAACCTATCAAACTTTTGCTTTATTTCCAGGAGTACCTTACTTACCTCTAAGATTTAATACCTTCTACAACTCTGCTTATTATGGTTGGGAGGACTGGTGATGCAACCTAACAGGCTGGAAGTATTGACTGAAATAAAATTTTGACAAAGGGCAGAAACAAAATACAAAGAAAATTCTTGAACTGTTTTTTTTCACTTGCTGATGTTGCTTTACAAGTCTTAAAATCGGAATTCAGGAATAGATTTGATCTCTTCTATTATTAAAATGTTAACCACTATGATTACAAGTTAATAGAATCACATTTAAATTTTCTGATAGTCTGGTTTTTAAAAGACAGACTCACTAGGCTGTCTTTACAGAAAGGTGAATGTGTCCAGAAGCACATCTATTACTATTAATTATTTTTATTTTAAGGAGCTTGGGTAGCTCAGAGAGTTGTTAACATAGCTGGGGCTATCACTTCTTTCCCACCATTGTAATTTGGCCTTGGCTTGGACTTACTAACACTCATTTCATTTTCTGATCATTTGGTAGTTTTTATGCAATTTGTTGGTGGGTTTTATTCACTTTGAGCAAGACGTGTATTCACACTATAGAGAAAACTGCCGGGACAGCTCTAAGCTGCTGCTAATTGTCACAGGCTTAAATGGACCCGTTTCAATTTAACCCAGTTGAGGATCTGACCAATGATCACAACTGGCATTAATTAGCAGATGTGTTATCAGACTCCTTGGAGATGTCCTGGGTTGAGTGACAACAGAAGCACTCAGCTTCTGCAGCTGGTGGAGCTGTGCCAGTTTGGCAGCTGATGGCACAGTGCCCGATGTTGGCAGGTGGAAAGTCCAAGTCACCCCTGACAGAGGCACGCTGTGGCTTCTGTCAGCAGTCTCCAAGTAGAAGGGGCTGCAGAAGGGGCCCAGAGCACCAGGTGGGTGGTGTTAGTAAAGCACAAACAGCACAAGACTGTTGGGAGAGGGAAGGCAGGGAGGGAAGACAGGGAGGATGGAGTGCTGAATTGACTTGTCCCTGAAGCTGGATATGCACCAGAAATTGCACAGCTAAGAGAAGCAAAAGCCACTAGCAAGTGTGTTGGGGCTCTGACTTTCCATGTGTGCCATCTGATCTGACACTGTAATGCCGGTTGCAATGTGTGGCAGAAGGGTGAGGGAAACACATCTGAAAGCAGGGGATCCTGAAAAGCAGTTGGATTTCACAGAGACAGCTACTGACAGTCTCAGTGCTATTATGGCTGTAAACTAGAGGTTTGGACCATGACTAGAAAAGTGTTTTGAGCAGGTCGTGGGGATGAATGAAGAGCAGGAATGAGAGGCTGCAATTTTATCAGGGAAAAAGGACATGCTATCCTCTCTTTGCACTTATCTGAGTGCAGTGTATGTTAAAACCAGGCCAGTAACCTGCCCAGATATTAATTCTCAGAAGCAGCCAGTTCCTCTTCTTTCTTATGCCTACCTACCTCCACAGGATGGTGACAGGAACAAGTTTGTAAAGATTTATTGTTTCTTAATATTTGCAGAACAAATCTGGAAATCAGGTAGCTCAGAGAGTAATTTTTTCAGCTCTTGATGGAGGTTGGAAATTTGCTTAACTTAACTGATCCCATGTATTTTGATGCACTGTGACAAAAAGAAATTCTTTTAATTGTGAGACCTTTCTGTTGTAACCCAGGACAGGAATACAGCATGAGAGTTCAATAGTACTGGGAATAGAAAGTTTTGAGACTGGTTGCAGATCTCTGACCCAGCTGATAGAAAGATGCAGACTATCCAAGGAAGGTGCTACCACTGTAAATTCTCTGTCACCCTTCATGCACATTTCTCCAACCACTCAAAGCAAGATATGAAAAGATGTTTATTCACCTGTTTGCTGTGAAAAATCTGTGTCCTTCTCCGAATAGCCATCTTTGGGCCCAAGGCCACAAAAGGGGATGACTGAGACTCATGTGGGATTATAGATGTCCAAGTCCAGGTTCCCAATCTACACATCTGCTGCATTTTTCATCACCTGCATTTTTGATGAGAAAGTTCTTACGACATCTAAAATCTTTTTTCTGCTCCTGCCTCTTGGTCAGTCACCAGCTCAACTAGATTGAACTTCCCAGCAGTTAATCCTGATTCACCTCCTCAAACTATCCAGTGCTTCACCCATATGTCTACCAGGAGTGTCCTGTAACACATGATCAGGACTGAGCAGCACACGAAGCACAGCAGCTGTGTTCACTGTCATTCAAAGGCAATAACTTCAAACTCTATCCAAGCTTCAGGGGCTTCAAGACCTTATGTCTTATCTGCAAAGAGAGCAGGAACCCTAGCTAGGAAGCTGCTTGCTAAATATTCATGGGGGAAGAGGTTTTTAATACTTCCTGCAGAAGTGGTGCTGACACATGTAAGGTTCTCTGGGAGGAGTTTAAGGCAATGAGATACAAAATCAGATACAATCTCCAGCCCTCCACTGCTGAATTAGCTTGCTGTTCTGGATTGGTGCAAGATAGAGGATCTCTTTTGGTATACTCATTGCTGTGTTCTAAAACACTGTCTTCACAGCCTAATGAAAATACAGTGATTTTACAGAAAAATCAGAAGAACATATCCTCCAAGGATATGATGATTATTGGAGTTTTAATTAAAATAGCAGGTAAAATAAGTATTATAGTGTGCTATAATTTCTAAAATAACAACAGAATAAAAATGCCCATTTCTTTTTTGAGTGCAATTTTCTAAATGAAAAAGTAAACATTAATATCTGCAGAGATCTTACTGATCTTGTACGATAATTTAGAAAAATATCCCTATTAGGGATAGTTATATATGCTTTTTGTTGGAAATGCAATCACAGGATATGCACATAGCTGCAATCTGTAGACAGATTAAGTAAATTAAATCACTCAATGTCTTTTTTCAATAGCTCTAAAGTTAAAAGTAATTTGCAAAGAAAATACTCAGTTTCAATTGGTTTGTAATATCTGTTAATGATCTTTGGAAAAATTTCTGATAACATGCTGGAATTCCCTCAGGGGCAGGGTTGTGAATAAGTGGATTTTTTTAAGTTTGAGATGTCATTAGCTAGTGATTTCTTTGAAGTAAAAAGCTGTTACAGAATAAATTGCAGAGGTATACAAGTGAACAGGACAATCATTTTTATGAATAATATACATTATTTCCACTGTGCTTTCTGCCCTCCAAAGAAATAATTTACAATCTACCTTGCCATTACAAACATCCTGGAATAGCAACTGTGTGAGCATTTTGTGCTTACTTTATGTGTATTCTGTGACTTTACAGAAAATACATCTTGGTGGCATAAAATCACTAGTGTAAGGAGCTGATTTGCCTCTTTTACTTATTTGTGTTTTCTTTTCCCCCCAATAGATAACTTTTTCAGCCCACAAGGCTGAAACAACTTCCCTTAACTGAAATGACCCCAGCACAGCTATTCTCTAGAAGACACCCTCCTTGATTTCTTGGGAGGCCCATAAGATGACTGAGGTTTTAGGTAAGTGCAATCATGGCAAAAAGTGCCTCTATTCTCTAGGTACCTTGTCAACATTAACATATTCTTAACATTCAGAGATGAATCAGGTATCTATCATGTCCACCATAGTAAGGTAACATGAGATAAGGCAAGATGGACAAATGAGATCCCCTGCTTCTGCCCCCACTGTAGCATATCTCAAGTAGAAAAGAGTGCCAGAAATGTCAGAGAGCACACTTGTCCATGGGGAATGTTGTCCTGCTTCCAAGGTTCAGTTATACAACACAACCATGGGCA
The DNA here is from genome assembly GCF_029582105.1 of Oenanthe melanoleuca. NCBI lineage: Eukaryota > Metazoa > Chordata > Aves > Passeriformes > Muscicapidae > Oenanthe > Oenanthe melanoleuca. The sequence goes on along the minus strand of NC_079333.1, from coordinate 84,279,732 downwards.
CCTGAGGATTGGCCTTCTGCTTCCACAGGTTCCTGTGGGCAGTTCTGGGTTTAGATGGGATGGAAGGGATGCTGGTCTGGGACTCCAGTGTGTGACATCACACAGGTCAAAAGATGCAGTTAATTGCAGCCAGTGACCTTTTGATTTCCTCACCTTCCTCCAAGCCCAAAACCTTATTGGACTGCAGACAGAGCTGAAGACACACTATGATAACATGAATATGACTGATTCCTCCAGGGTTTCCATACAGGGCTGGAGGAGGAAGGGTTTGTCCCACTTTAGAAGGAGATGTGATAGCCACCAGTTTGAAAAGCCTGCTAGACTTTCCTGACCCTCTGAAGGCCCAGTGTGATGGTTTACCATGAGTGGACATACTGTCCTGATACTGGCTATTGATTGGCATATGCCACGAACCACTGGGATGATTAGACATCGTTGTGTAGTAGCAGCTACTAAAACTCACAGATTTTTCAAGGCTAGGAGCAACCATTATTATAATCTAATCTGATCTGCATAATACATCCTACTGAATTTAACCCAGCCTGAGCTTTCTGTGAAGATTTGCTTTTATGCCTAAAAATGACTTCTCACTTACAAATATGATGCTGTTTCTCTCAGTACTAACCATGTGATAGCAAATTCTATTAATTAGCTGTACATTGTGTGGAAAAGCAATTCCTTTCATCCATTTGAAATTCAATAGCTTTTTGTTTCACCTTGCAGGATAGGAAATATTTTTTCCTTTTCTGCTAATTAGTTCAAAGATCTCGAGGACAAAATATTATTTATATTATAGTCATGCTTAAGTAGAACTCTGACAAAGCCTGCGGATCCCATCACACAAAGTGAGGGAGATTGTGTAAGTCCTTTGGGACTGAGACTGTTTTAATAGACACATGGCACATTTTCAAGGAGGATGAGTGATTTAACTGAAAAAGATGCCAGTCAAGTCAATTGATTCGTGCCTCTCAACCACCTATGCCTTTCAGAAGATAAAGGTAGGGAAAAGCAAAGTTTCTATAAGTTAGACCCAAAAAATGAGTTAGGAGTGTAGTCAAGTTCCTGGAAAAGGACTTTTCACAAGTGCATGCAGTGATAGGACAAGGGGCAGTGGCCTTAAGATGAAGAAGAAACTCTTTGTTGTAACAGTGGTAAGGCACTGGAACAGGCTTCCTGGAGATGTGGGACACCCCACCCTTGGAAATATTAAAGGCCAGGTTATATGGGACTCTGAGTAACCTGCTGTAATGGAAGATATCCCTGCTTATGATGGTGGGATTGGAGTTAGATGATCTTTAAGGTCCCTTTCAACCCTAACCACTCTACGATCCTATGATTTAACAAAGGAAAGCAAGTATTTCTAATATGTAGCTCTGTGTCCTGTCCATGAGTCAGATTGGCCTCCAGTGGCTGAAAGTTCTGGAGACAAACAGGGGACACTGAGGAAAATACCTGCACTATTTGGTCCATGAAAGGTCCCAGAGCTTTCCAGAACTGCTGGAGTCCAAGGACATTTTCTAGATTGTCTGACACAACAGCATGTGTTTTAAGTTTATGGATAGGGTTTGTTCAGTACAGTATGATTCTAATCATAGAATCATTAAAGGCCTCTAAGATCATCAAGTCCAACTAATCTAACACTGCCATGTCCACCACTAAACCATGTCCCCAAGTGCCGTATCTGTGAATGTGAATGAGGATATATCTTTCCTGAGAGACAAGCTGGTGCTTATATTCTTCCTCTTTTCTCAAGAAATTTCCTGTCCTTTTGACTTTTATCATTTTTATTACCATTCTCTGGACTTGTTCTATTTCTACTTTCTTTTTTCTGGGATGAGGTGACCAAATTTGAAGACAGTATTCAAAGTGAGGATGTGCCACTGATTTATATAATAGCATTATAATATTTTCCATATTATTCTCTAAAACTCTTTTCTTTGTACAAAACCTGTAAGATTCTTTTAATTCTTTGAACTACGGTGCCTTTTAACATCTGTAGTTTACTCTGATCAGATTTTAACAAAGGAATAAAAGGCTCCATTTTTCACATAGAATTTTATTTATTGTTTGAACTTTAGAGGAGAAATTGGTTAACTTTACAATTTAAAATTCTTGGCAATGTAGACCATTGGACAAGGATTTCATTATCAGCCCTTCTATACTTTCTGTAGAAGTGTGTGAGGCTGAAAGTTAGTGTACAAGATCTTCACTCAATAGGCTTGTCTTTTGCTCTACAGACATGGACAAAACCTAATTTGGAGCTATCAGCATCCCCAAAAGATGTCAGAAAGGGCATTCACCTGTATCCCTTCCTGATGAAACTTACAGGAGCCCCACATTTACATGCTGTTCATCCAGGACCAAGTGTTCATGCAGCACCTGAATTTTGCCATCTCCCACATACTGACCCTCACACTTCCACACCAGGCAGGGAAAGATCCCTTTGCAAATGATGGACTTGATGGCTGCAGAGGGTGAGAATCTTGCTCTTGTGCAAGCATTGTGCATTATGCCTACATCAGGATATTAGAAAAGGCTCAGGGAAAGCAGTTACAGCTATTCTATTGCCTGAGACACTTCTGGCAGCTCCTGCCTTTCCTTAGAATTACCAAGCCAAGTGGTGACCCTGCCTGACCCTACTTATCTTGTAAAACCTTACAAGATCACAGCCTGAAGCAGTATAGCCACAGGCTCAATACTGGCTACCAAAAAGTCTGTTTAGTATTTTCAAGAAATATTGCTCTAAAGATTTACAATATCAGTTGCTAGATATATGGACAACACCAATGCACAGCCCTGACCCCTGAACATTCAGCCCCACTTACACAGAAATTTGTGTCTCTCAACACTGAGCTGACAGAAAACAGTGATTCCCTACCTGCAAGCAAGTGGATTTTAAGAACTATTTGATTATATATGCTAAAGCATTGGGTAAAAGTATTTAAAAACTATGGTCTTGAGTTCAGAATTCATGGTTAGTTTTTTTCATCAGTTGCATTAGTGCTTTAGTAATAGAAACATCTCTGCCATTTCTGTGTAATATATAGAATTTATTTTTAGTTCGGTGTAGAGAGTTTTCCTCACTCTTCCATGACCAAAGCAGATTTTCATTAGAAGTTATTTTTAGATGAACTGCAAGTTTCTTCCCTAGCAAAAATTTTAGCTGCACCAAGTGAAAGCAAATGCATATTTCCTCAGATATCTCTAAGGATAAACAGGTTTAAATATCTAAAAAAAAATTAAGGGTTTAGTTGCATATTCGTTAATACACTGGATGCATTAAGTTCTTGCAAAGTAGTGTGGGCTGTTTTTCCCCTCTTCTTTTTAGAGCAGCAAAGACTTGGAACAGACATCACTCCTGTTGGAAACTTCTGTTGACTGCAGTGTGAGTTGGAGGGGACCCAGAGAAACCAAATACAGACAAGTGACGATGAGTTGGCCACACAAGCAAGGAAAATCACAGATAACAGGTGCACACCAATTAGCAATGTATCTTTTGGGTCATCCAGTACATCTTCCTGACACAATGAAGTTGTTTCTTATGGCATATTCTTGTGGTTTTTTTTGTGCCTAGATTAAATTTCCTAAGTGATGTCGTATCTCAAGGGAAAGGTTGTGTTGCCTAGAGTATCTTGTTGTCAGGAGTCTTTTTCCTTTCTTAACGTCATCTTATTTCTTCTTTTTACGTCCCTTTGCAAATTTCCTACTTTCCTTTCTTAGATCTCTTTTAACCAGTGTGATGTTGTGTTTAGTTAGCATTAAGGCAACTCATATATACTTAGCTCACTTAATCTTCCCTAATGTAGCAGTCCTTTCAGCCTTGTTATTCTTCATTTCTTCTTGTCACACAACTGCCTGTCAGTATATTTTTTAGTTATGAGATTTTAAAGATGTGATGCATTTTTCTGGTCTAACAACAGATCTGGTGTAGAGCTGAGCACCCTTAATGTCTTGTCACCAAAAGCCTTTCCTGACGTGTCCAGGGGAAAGCTGCAAGCATTCTGAACAGGCCACAGGTAAAGTATCCTGCTTGAACCACTTTGTGCCACTTTATTGACTCACAAAACACTATTAAAACAGGTAACCTAGGAGTTAAAAAAATAACAACTGCATGGTATTTTGAATTTTTTTTTAAAATTTCTCATAATGTAAAAAAGACAGAGTAGAACAGATAAAAAATCTTTGATGCTGTTGAGATTTTCTAACTCTTGGTCATGAACATAACAGACTAAAATTATGGAAGACATAATCTTCCATAACTACATCTGAGTGCTAGGAGAGTACATTGTAGAAAGTAATTATATACATAGTCACAAACCTAGCTGTTCATTTCAGGCAATAAATTCTGATCTACAAACTACAACACTGCTTTTGTGCTAGATGAGATCTTGGTTGTAATTGACTGTCTTTACCTTTGTGTTCTGTTGGATTGGAGGAATATAATTTTAATCTGCTCTCTTTAAATTTTCATTAAGGAATGTTTCAGCTACCTTCAGCCTCATCCGATGATGGTTAATGATCTCGCCTAGCTCGATCTTCTGTGCACCAGCAGGGACTTCTTTAAATTGGTCAACTGTATAGAGCATTGTTTTCAAGTTTAATGTGCTTGGAATTAACCTTATAAAATAATGGCCTAACTAAAGACAGATTATATGCATAGCACAGACATGTATGTGTGCATTTAGATGTGCATATGTGTATACATGTGTTTATATATGTAAGTGTACACATATGTATGGAAATGCTGATGCTATTCACCTTTTTGAAATCTTTACAGCTAGTATTAACACGAATGTGCTGTTAAATTGGCAGTGTTATACATTTTTGTTGGAACTTACTTCTGTAACATAAAATCATAAAGATAAGCTGTGAAACTCGTGCAGCTGATGACATAATTCTAGAATCTCGTGATGCTGAATCTCATATTTCTAGGAGTGTGGGATGGATGCTCCTCGCTGAAATAATTATACTGCCTATTGCAATACATGTTTCATTGTTTTTATGTGGGCACTGAGATATCCAAATTATTAAACATATATGGTACAATGAGTCCTGTGTTCCTTATATATTCTAAAGAAGGCAATTAATTTCTATGGTTTTATTGTATAATAAAGCAAACTACTCTAAGAATCTCTTATGAACATAGCAATAATCTGTGACAATATGCATATTTACTTTTAATAATGATGTCCAAATATACATATGTGCATATAAATATGCATGTATGTATATACAAACACTCACAGAGAGACATATACACAAATCAAATGGAACCAATTAGAATGTGGCATAAGTAGATTCAGAGCTTACCTGTTATGGCTGTGTGAAGGCATAATTTGAGCTACAAGGACGTGCAAGAAAGCATAGCTCAATATACTCCATTGGCTCATTCTCATGATGCTCAGGCTGTGTGCTGACGGGGTACCAGCAGACATTCATAATGACAGCTGGTTCAAAACAGAGCTTTCAAAGTAGTGCAACACCCCTAACTTCCTTCCAAATCCTGGTGTTTGCCAGCACTTAGCTGAGGCTGGTTCTTAAGGTCAGATGTTCAGATATAAGTTATTCAGAAAGAATCTAGTTCTTTATGTTTGAACTCTATATATGTTCAACATATAGGCTTTATTCTTTTGCCCATGAATTTGCATTTGAGCTCATGCATAGATTATGCTTGTCTACTACCCAAAAAATGAAGAATGTTTCTCCCTGATACTATACACTATTTGCCTGGGATGTCCTCTCTCAATTTCTTCACTCTCTTGTGGGCTGCATAAACTGAGATTCTGATGGCAGTTCTTTCTTTTTACTGGGTCCGAAAAATCCTTCAGCTGCTACGTTGAGAAAGGAAGGAAAAGCAGCTTTACTTTAACATAACCCTTATTACACCACCTATGCTCAACCAACCAGGAACATAACAAAAAAAGCCCAACTAAGCTTCAGTTGTTGTGTGTGACTTTTCCTTTTTGTGTGGATGGGAATAGAATCTGGAAATACCCATGCTCCTTCTTGGGAGAGAAAAGCAAACAGGTTTTATCTATTTGCAATTGAACTCAGAGAAAAATAGCCAGGCATGGAAAGCACACTTGAAGGTAAGACATGAATATAAGTAAAGATAAATTTCACTATGCTAAATTCAAGGAAAATGTGTCACATTATTCTAATTATTACAGAGAACATGTGCTAATTAATTGTTACACTGTGCTGGTGCAAGAGTTGAGTGTTCTACATGAAACAAATGGAGGAGCTGACCCTGGGATGCTGTTGACTCTTGTTTAGAAGCTGGCATGTGAGGGGCATGCCATGAATGGCCTTGTGAAAATGAGACTGGTGAGCTGATTTGGTCTAAGAAATTACTTTTCAGAAGGGTTAGAAAAATATTTTAAATCTATGCTAAATTTTAGTCATGCTGGATGACTGGACTGCTGAGTGTGTGCAGTATACTCAAAAGCAGTTTTTTGTTTACCATGACACCTGGGGAACCCAAGCACTAAGTGACATTCCTTCAGAGGAATTCAGACAACACTGCTATTTGGGCATCTTCAGTGCTGCCAGGACACTTCTCTGTAGATGAAATCAAGGAGACCTGAGCATCAGGGGATTCAGAAAAGCACTGACCATGTGCCCATCACTCTCTTTTGGATCTGCTCATTTCTGGGATATTGACCCTGCTTTAGTTGGAGGTGCATCTGGGGAGATGTTGAGGGGAGCAGGGTAGGTCTGTCCTCATTTCTGGAGGTCTGTGCAGGGTTGTTTCCCTGCAGCAGGCTTGCTTGGCTTACAGACACCCATCCTTCTAGCTCCAGCCTGGTATGTGTGAGCAGTGTTGGCCGTGCTCACAGGCTGGCGATGCTCCTGTTTGCCATCAGCCTTCCCTCCTGGATCAGGGCCGCTACCGATTGCTGAGGGGTGGCCAGGAGCAGCTCCCTCTGGTGAAACTCTTTTGTGCTTTTATCTCCCTCTTCTTGGCAGTGAGCTGCCACTGGCTCCCAGCCATGGCTCTCTCGCCCTCCCCAGTGCCCAGCTTGCATGCTCAGCCAGTGCCTACATCTCTTCCAGCAGCTGGCCCTACTCTTCCTCCACAGCTGGCTGCTGCCCCCTACTGTGGTAATTATTATTTATTATGGATATTCAGTGTACATTATGTCCACTGGAGTCCAATACAGTCTGAATCACTACCAGGGCCACACTGTGTGGGCGGAAGCACACAGTCATACAGAGATGCTTCACGTTGGTATTCACTTGACTCTCACACAGGGAAAGACTGAGGGGAAAGGGGTGAAGGTGGCTGTTGGCACCTATTAGCACTATCTGATGTGACACCTACTCTCTGTGCCGTGTTACATGACTCCAGCAACAGCACAGCTGAGCACAGAGCTCCTTTTTCTCCACCTTGCTACCAGTAGCAGGTCTCCTGCTATTACTTTTACCTAGCTGGAAATACCTGAGGTGTTTTCCAAAAGTCATGGTTGCTACATAATCACAGTTTAACTCCCTGTTGCTGTGAATGCAGGTATTGCTTGGCACAGCATGGCTATGTGGGATACCATTTTCTTTCCTATTTCTCTCCATCACCTTCCTCTCTGAGTTTCATGCCAGTTCCTTTGTTCATGTGTCCCTCTCTTTACACTTCAACATTCCTTCACACCCTGCCTCCCTGAAGACATCACCTTCAGCTAAAAACAGAGGGCTGTAACTCTCACTACTTAGAGCACAGGCAAAAGCACCTGGAGGGAGAAGCAGCTTTTTGTACATTTGGAAAAATACAGAGTCCTGGACATAGTCCACACATATATGTGCACGTGTGAGAGGCAGCTGTGGTGAATAGCGTTAGCCTTGTTCAAGGAGGTGGAGCAATACTGCTCCATGGCAGCTGAGGATCTGTCCCAGTATGTAAATGTAAATATCTATTTTTACAAACCCTCCTACAGTTTGCTTTAAAAAAAAGCTTTCTCTTTAGACACTGGAAACATACAAGCCTGTCAGAAGTGTCCCACTTTCTATATTTTCTCTAATTCCTACCTGTGACTTCCTTTGAAAGCTTTCGAAATCTAATGAATTCAAGAGACAAAGTGAATTAAAACTGAAGATGCTTTGCCTTCAGTACACTTGGCCTAGTCTATAGGAACTAAAAAAAAAAAAAAGAGAGAAAAATGAAAGGGTAAAAAAACCATGTAAATCCAGATAGTTTAAAATGTTTGATTATAAGTGGGGTCACCAAACCCAGCAAAATTTCCACTGTCTATTGCTTGCAATCTTTTGCCCTTTCAGCTAGCTGCAGCAAGTCAATGTAAGGAACAAAACTTGCAGTCTCTGCATCAGAGCATTTTTGCCATGAATCACATTTTAAATTGTTTTGGGTTTACATTTAATTGCTTCCTTTGCATGCTATGTGTACTCATGCACTCCTCCCACCCCCCATATTTCATATGTAACTGTTGTGTAGGCTGAAGTCTTTGAATATGGAGTATTCAAACCTCAGAGCACAAACCTCAGGAGTTTCAACCCAGGAATTGATTTGTCCTCTCTTAAGATGGGAACCACATGTGTGACTTGAATCCAGATCTTGAGTGGATTCTGGATACTCTAATTTGTATACATCAGGTTTTGGGATCAGACTCATTTATTTGTTATGACACTAGTCCTGATACCTACTACTGAGAATTCACCTTTCTCTGCCTCAATAGAAAGAGAAATGCTTCTTAATATTCACTTCTTCCAGACTGATTTGTAGTTCATTCCAGGATGAAATCATCATCAAGTATTATTCTCAGTTTTGTTTCTTAATATTCTCTGTGACAATTGCTTATAACTGACCTCTGACCAACCTTTAGAACCTTTGGATCGTGTGGTCACCTTTCTCTGAGAAGACTCTGTCATCCTGCTTTTCTTCTGAAGGTTGCTTCCCTGGTTTTTCAAAATAACTGAGTGCAGTTTCCCCCCTTGTAACAGCCTTAGTGGTTTGGGAGACTGAAAAACACCTTCATGGGGTGTTCCTGTCCAACAAGCTCTCTCTTGAGCTGTTATTCAGAAATGGCTTTTTTGGGATCCCTAAAACTGTGGTAAACTTCAAAGCTCTTTTTCTTTTATTCCCAGGATTTTCCTCATCTCCTTTTGAAGACAGGCAACATAATAGGACTTCCCAGCCTTCTTGTGCTGCTGCATTTTTCAAGGGAAGAAGGCATCCTCTTGTCAGTATCTTGGCTTTTTCTCACTTTATTTCCCCTCAGAACTCCCAGATGAACACCATCCGGTTGTGGTGATTTACTGCACTTGAGTTTCTCAAGTTACTCTACAACTTCCTCCTTAGAGACTTCAATCTGTATAAAGGCCACACTCTGATTTTCTTTGCAAAGTGCCTTTGGCACAGGAATTTCTACACTACTCTAAGCAGCAGACTCAATGCAAGAGATTAATTTAACTCCTCTGCTAGCTTGCTGTGCTCTTCTGACCCACTGTATATGGGTTTGTGGGGATCTCTGCTATGTTCTTGTGCAAAGTCCAGGCTAAGAATAATATTCACCAACAGGTGAGACTTGTCTCTCAAATGGTATTCTCTTGTTGTTCCACTGAAGGATGTTTCTGTATGTTATTACAGCCACTCTCAGCATATCTCATTTGACTGGTTTATTCAGCCCAATATCATTATTCTGCAGTACATCTGTCACAGGTGGGTTAAATTCTCACTGCTGCAAACTGGCTCTGTCTTTAGGGAGATGTTCAGGTGAGGAGCTGGTCCTGCAGGTGACCCTTGCCTAGTGCTTTGGCAATCCACCTCCTGACACATCACAGCAAAGGGGCAGGATGGGTACTTAGAATCACAACCCAATAGCAGCGGATTTTGTATCCTTGACTGTGGTCTGGCCATCATCAGGTAAAAGCCCTTTGGTCTTTTGCCCTTCATAAAGGGAAGCTGGAAGCAATCCTTTATCTTTTCTGCTCTTTCTTTTATATATATTTTTTTTTTGTTTCTGTTTCTTCCCACTCCCTTTCTCTTTTTAGAAAGATGGAAACTGCCGTATGGCAAATCCAGTCTTTAACTATTTTGAAGGACAGAACTAGAACATCAGAAATGGGGCAAATACTCTCCATGTCCTGTTTCATTCTCTGGCCAGTGCAGGTTTGCCTTCAGTCCAGATATTTCAAAAGAAAGACAGTTTTATGAAAACAGATCCTCATAAACACTACTAAGCTTTGTGAGTTAAAACTTATTTCAATGACCTTTGATGGCCATTACTTTGTAGAGTCAAACCCAAGAAATTATCTTAATTTGTACTGCATTCACTAAAGATACATATGTCTGACTTGAGACACAAACATCCCTTTGGTATGGCATGGATATGAGATTGATGTTCACTATGGCTGCCTAAGGCCCAGATATGGAGACTGTATCAGAAATGAGTTCCATGACTTCATCCATCAAAGAGAAAAGCATTTATGCTGTTGAGCTTGTCCTAGCTTCTGAAAGGAAAAACTGTAGAAAGCCTACTGTGGGTATCCTTATTTCACTAACTTTCTTATTTCAAATGAAGAATTAAAATCTGACAAGCTCTATTTCTCATAGGCTTTTGTGAATAAAGACCCTGAGTTCCTTGAACTTCCTAAATTGAAGTGAAACACATCTCAAGATTCAGAACTGCAAAGCTGTCAGTTGAAGTCCAGCCTTTGAAATCTATGTCAAGATACAGATAGGCATGCTCATCCCTAGCACACCTTTTTATAATAAATAAAAATACCTTAGAAATTAATTTGGTCTTTTGTTTTCTAAAATTCAGGAATTTATGTACGAAATAGGATTCTTTATAAATTGCTGTGGGTGTCTTAGAATTAGCTATCTAGTCTCAGGTATCTTTTCTTTCCCTGTCTGTAGTGGGTGGCACCTCCAGATCACTGTTCAACTTCATGTGGCCATTATAGGGTGGTATCTCATGTGGCCATATGAAAAGAAGTCTCTGTTACTGGTGGAGTCTCTCTAACTACAGAAGAAGTGTAGGCAATTGCCTTAGACCAAACCACTAAGCTAGGATACTATCTCCTTGTTAATGTCTTGGTTTGTTAACATTTTTAATTTAAGGTAAGTAATTCTGATTTGATGTATATTTGATGTATGTAAGTAATTCTGATATGATGTACTTGATGTATGTTTTTCTTTTACTGTAGTCCACAATGATGACAATGTCTCCCAAACATCCCTTTTATAATCTGTTTTTAGGGAAATTATTTCTAGTTTTTCTGCTTTATGTAATAAGAAATGCTACTTTCTTGGTCTCATTTTCATAATCTACAGTTATTCTTATTTTAACTTGCAATATTTTGACTGAATGTAGAGATATACCAGGATCCTACATGAGCAAGGTAATCTTGTAGTACAGTACAAAGTTGAGATACAGAGAATAAATTGTAGGGAGGCAGTTTAAAATTTTTTCTCCTTATTGATATAACCACTTTTGTACAATTGTAATATTAACAAAATATATCAGAATACATGTTTGAGTTACTTTGAAAGCACCATTTCAAAGGCCAGAACAAATAGAATGTGTTGCTATTTATAAAATATGCTTAGCAATAACTAAGTGAAATAATTGAAATTGTATTATACAGTACATAAGAAAATTTCTCCATTTTGGCACTCTGCCTTCTCACAAAACAAGCAGGTCACACAATGCCCTAAAAAAATACGGTTCGAGGAGATAAAAAAATCTTTCAGAGGCCATTGAGAAGAGACACCCAAAGGTATACAAAGCACAGGAGACAACAATAAAGAATAGTCCTATAGAGATCTATAGCTCTTTCTAATTAAGAAACAAGGCAAGACCTGGGCTTTTATTTTAATAATGATTCCATATCTTGAAAAGCCTGTTACATGGCCATGCTGGTGAGAGAAGAGTACCAACTAATGCTGTTGGAAAGGTACAAAGAGTATGCTGTTGGAAAGGTACAAAGAGCAGCAAACCTTTATTTTGGCTTTTGGGTTACTTTGAAGTCTGTTTATGTCGTGGAATGTACGTACTGTCAGGACACAGGCTGGTCCCTTCTCCAAACCTCTGCATTAGCAATCAATTTTTCTCATTAAAACTTGTATGCTATTCTCTTTCTCTATTCTCTCCCTCTCTAAGATACTGAAACTATTGTTCAAGGCTCAAGTTCTAGTTCACTTGCCAGTGGTCTGATCACACCCACCATTGCATCTCCCCATCCCCTTACTACACCTTACCCAGGAATGTGCAACACCTTCCTCTCCTCTTCATGGGATTTTTGCCAGGACTTAACAAGGCAGATAGGACGAGACAGATAGTGCCTGAAAGTGCTGCCTCCAGTGTCACTCAGGCTTCTAAAAATCCTCCATGCCCCCATATGGCTTACTGTGGGCAACTACAAGAAAGCTACACAGAATATTTTTTGAAGAATGACTTCTTTACATTGCTTTTGTCACACATCTCTGCATAGCCCCATGCAGTAGTCTGCACTTTTATTTGGAATGATAAGAAATATTCACAGACAAATAACAAATAGCTGCTCTCATCATCTTCATTGATGTTGTGTAGGTGAACCAGGAGAGAAAGCCTATTGTGAAGTGTGAATCGAGTAAAGACTATGTTGAAACATCCCACACAATTGAGCACATTTGCAGAGATGATTACTTCTTCCCTTCACAGTACTCAGTATATTGCCCACTTCTCTCGGTAGGACCTACTTCCTGATGGAATACTACCAAATGGAGGAAATCTGTGCCATAGGTATGACTGTTGATCCAAAATAAGGGATTAGTAAACATCTTTCAGTTGGTGTTGAAAACAGAGACGAGCAAGAAATGAACTTCGAACACAAAGAAAATTGGTTGATTGTATCCATTCTATTAATGGGGTGACTCATGGTTGTCTTCTCTCTGCAAATTTTCATCAACACTGAAAAATTTTGCCAAATCTAAGAAAATGTTAAGACCTTGGCATAAATCTGTTACTTGTTCATGCATTTGAGTCTAATCAACAGTTTCTCATTTTTACAAAGCATTTTTAAATTTATTTCTTACTTCTGGACTCTTTAAGATTTTAGGAGTGTTCTGACACAAGTTTAGATGTGGAAATGGGATCTTAAGGATAGACATACATAACTCTCTGAAGAGTTACAATGCAACCTTGGCTTGCAAAAGCCTGTTCTAGGAGGAATTTTGATTAATCTTCAGATATGAATGTCACAGTTTAGGGCCATTTATAAAATTTGTGAGTCTTGCAACTGGCTCTGAACATTAGTGTACTTGGGAGGACCCATGACACTCTGTGTGATCTCAAAGTGGCATCTTGGAAAGGCAGGTTTTATTCTTCTTTTTCTCCCTACAGATCCTTAAAAATATGCAAATCTATGTGATCTGCTTCTCATACAAAGAGTTACAAATTCAGCTATGGATCAAAGATTAGAGCATATGCCTATTATTGCAGCTGCCAGTTAACCGATCCAAATGTTTAACTCTTTAAAGAAATAGAGGGTCAGCAGCTTTCTAAATAATTGTTTCCAGACAGTCTTCTGTTAGTTGGATTTCTATATCACATTCAACTTCAATTGCTGCTGTCATTTATCTCCATTCCACAGAGTTTAACTTTACTAAATTCACATGTTACTATTTGAGCCACTTACATTTAGACATATCCAGAGCATGCTCCATGCTCGTTGATTGTTCTTCATGGTGCCTCAGAAATGAGAAAATGAGAAAAACCAATATCATCCCAACACCTGCCCCATGCCTTTTGTCATGCTAGAAAGTGCAGAGACAAAGAAACCAGGCCATAAATGACTCAAAAATAAAATGAGTCGGGGTGAATACCAACCTTTTGAAAGCTTATCTTCACTTCAGTGCCAACAGTCAGAATGGATGGTGTTTTGATGACAGCCACGATGCCACATTGTGGGAGAACATTTTTTCCCTGGGCTGCACTTTCTTGTCTTTCAGTCTTGCCTCGCCTTCATGAAGAAAAGCTCTTCAGAGGTTCTCTGATAATTTCCTTCGTCCCACTCTGGTGGGCACCACCTCAGTCCTAAGCCCCACAGACATGGGACCTTGTGTTGGGGTCAGCATTACCATCCACATTTCAGTGCTTCCTGCCAGAGAGTCACCAACCTCCGTCTGCTGCAGGGTCCCGTGCTGTGTGAGTCTCCTTCACCATCTTCCTCCTGCAAACCAAACAGTTGTTATCTAAAATGATGCAAAAAATGGTGTAGGGGTTTTATTTTTAGATGATGGTAAACTGAAAAATAAAACGTATTGTAACTCTGTTCTTGTTCCAAATTTGGTCTGGACTATTCAGTGCCAGCAGGCCCTATTCATCAAATAACCAAGTCTCAAGTTATATGCTTTATTCAACAGATACTTGATTTTGAGAAAGAGAGCAAATGTGCTAGTCTAAACTAAAAAGGACTGAGGAGATAAAAGGGTTAAGGACAGGGTCTGGACCCTTAGCATCTCCTCAGGAGGAATGATAAACACCTCTTTTTGGCCAGGTCCAGTTTCCTACACCTTTCTGAGGAGCAGTAATGGAGAGTGCTATTTATTATGTGTTGGGATGAACGTAGGGAATGTTTTCCACCATTTAAAAAAATAAAATCCAGAATTTATGGGAGTTTGAAAAGCAATTTCCTTTTAAGGTGCAAATTCCTAATTTGCCACATAAAAGTACAGGAATTAAGTGCTAAATCCTTCTTTGCCAGTGAGACCTGTGAAAGGAGGTACGAAAAAAGAGTTACTGTTAGGTTTCTATTCATGTCTCCTGAAAGCCAATGTATGCAAAAGTGCACTGAAACAGCCCTGATTTTTTTTTTCAAAGCCTTCCTGCCGTTTCTGACTGACTTTTAAAAAATGAACCCTTGTCCAGTTTTATTTGTGTGGTGGGTTCTGATTTTGTTCTGCCTGTACTGTATCACTTTTCTCTCCTTGCCATTAATCTTCCATGAATGTTCCCTGGGGCACAGTTCTCCCTTTTCTGCATGGAGAGTTTCTATTGAAATTAATGGACTTTCTTCTCGTGGGTGGAGGGAAGAATACACCCTTATATCAGCCCTGTTGCAAAAGAATATTATTCATTGAAAAAAAGCGTTAGTCTCACTCCTGAAAGCCCAAGGTCTAGTCAGGCAGATTATAGTGGGAGATCCCAACAGGAGGTCTGGTACAGAAGTGAGAACTACTTGTCCAACATGAAAACAAAAGCCAGAACAGAAGACTTTTAAAATGTTGGAACAAAACCTCATGGAAAGTTAGTGGATATACTATGTGATGAAGTGTACTGTCCCAAACCTAATTCTAGGGCAGATCCAATGGCATACAGTGCAGTGAATATATCCATTAGTGACCTGTAGAACCAGGCATGTTCACAAGAACATCACGGCACCAAAGACCAATTTGGTCTGCAAAGAGGCACTGCAGATTGGCCAGAGGTGCTGGGCCATGCAAATAAAGGTATATTGTGCTGTGCAGATGTATCACCTCATTTGGAGCTTGGGCTTGGGAGCTTGGGCATCTTCGACACTGTTGTGCATTGCATAATGTACACATGCTAATAAGCATGGCTACATGCCCTTAGAGGCTTAAATGGAAAAGTCTTATGTTCCTTCACAGAGAACCCTTTGCTGAATTAAAGAGGGTGTTGACAACCTTCAATTGAAACGGCATAAATTCTCATAGGAAGGACAGTAGCTGCAATATGAGGTCTTGAAGCAAGCTGATGACCTTATAAAATATACTACAGTATCTAAGTTTAGTAAAACAAACACACCATATTTAAGTAGGCTATGGAAATGTAAATATGCTTCAGGGTTGGCCCCAAGCAGTTTATGTTACGGTAATGTTGCTGTCACATTTTGGATAGATCATTACTCTAGATACTATAATCTAAGGCCAGGAGATAGAGTTTAATATGCATGGAGAAATTTAAATAGAGAATAAAAATTCCTCTTTTCTCAAAAGTATTTTCAAGAATGAACCTTACTTCTGCCTTGTAATAAAAAAAACCAAACCCACCAAGCTTGTCTAAAGAGACATTACAGGGATGGGCTAGGCCACTCCAATAGTTTTAATTATTTGGGATATTTCACAGGGAAGTCCTTCAAGTAAGGATGACCCCTTCCATGGTGCCTGTTTGTGTCCCATGAGTCTTTGTACCATGCAGTGCTAGAAAGGGAAGCAAAGGTTTGACAACCACATTGGCAGACAAATAAGAATTTCTGGTGTGCTTACGGTTTGTGAAACCTTGATTGCTGTATAATTAACATGCCAGTTACCCCTGGCTTTTCAGTTTTAGCAACTGATGTGTTTTTAATGTTTACATGTGACTTGAGCATCTCTGACAAAGCTCTTGTTACTCATTTGTGTGTATTTGTATTTTGGATGAAGATTATATACATATCTATCAAGAAGATTGCTTTCAAACAGTGCTCTGTCTGTGCCATCCACCAAACCTGGATCGCTTGCTTTAAGATTAGCCTTGTCAAATTTACTTAAAGTGACCAGGCAAATACATACAACTAATTTTGTTATAGGCAAAATTAACTAATGCTCTTTTTCATGGTGAGGTGCTGTAATGATTTTATATAGCAGTCAAACTATTTAAATACTAATGCTGTCTTCATGCTGTAATCACCATTCTAGTCAGATGTCATTTTTAGTAGCCTATAGGGAATTCCATCCCTTAATTATTCTTCAATACACAAACCAAGCATTCTTTAATTGGTGTAAATTGAACAGTGCTCCAACGCAAACAAGAAGAGGACAAACTAATCAATGATTCTGTGCATGTCTATTGGAAAGCTATTGCCATTAGATCAAGTAACGAATCCTCGACTCCATTAGCTTCAGAGGAGCGATGGGGGAAAAATACTGCTAATGCTGCTCCTTGCTATCAATCAGTAGTGAAAAGTGTGTAGCAAATCCTCTAGCAGAACTCCAGCTTTTCTTGAAAGTGCTCATGGAAATTTAAAATATGAAGATATTCTAACTTCAGAGTCCCGAGTCATGTGTCTTTGATGGGGATTTGTCTGGAAACAATGTGTTTTTATTCTCTGCTGCCTTTAGTCGTGTGGCCTGCTTTTTATATTTCTTTTTCAAATAAATGATTCTTGAATGATAACAACTTTTTTCAACTTGTCAGGAAATTTTTTGGTGAATTTTCTGTCTCTCTCAAGCTGTTCTCTGTATATTCATATGCATTCACTACTGCAGCACAACATAAATTGGTTGGCTCTCCCATCTCTTTTTTTTAATACAATCTGAAATAAAGGTGCTGTATTTAAGAAACAGATGAAAAATCCTTCTCATAAATGTGTCACACTCACTTTTCATTCT
Source organism: Oenanthe melanoleuca (assembly GCF_029582105.1). NCBI lineage: Eukaryota > Metazoa > Chordata > Aves > Passeriformes > Muscicapidae > Oenanthe > Oenanthe melanoleuca. Next base: position 84,262,409 of record NC_079333.1, on the reverse strand, counting down.
TGTCTCTTTTTATCAGTTCCCTAAAACTGATTATTTATCTCTGGAGATGGAGAAAAAAAAAGTAAAAGGCCCATTACAAACCTCTGGCCCAGATCTGCCAGTCTTAGAATTTTAGTTAGTGTGGAAAGTGAAACTCCTCTGGAAAGAGATATACTGGCTATGGTTGTTCACTTTTTAATCTATTTGTTTTTGATATAATATGCTATTTACTGTTTAAGGACCTTTCATGTTGGTTTAAATTGAAGTTTTTAAAACGAGTCTAGCATAAAAAGCTCTAAGTGACATAGGCTGAGTAGAAAAATACAGCATCTTCTACAGACAGCCTTTGTTCACCACATTTCAGTTGAAAGGAGTGTAGAGCAGGCTCGGTAGATAACCTGCCTTCTTAAAACAAGAGGGTTTCTAATTTCCACACATCCTAATCACAGTCACATTACTTAACTCTTTGTACCAGACCCCTCAGGGCTGGCTCTAGGTTTTGCTGTGAAGTCACATGTGTGGGGCCTGAGGCATTTTTCCACTTTACTTTTTTCTTGTTTAATCCTTTTGCCGGTTGGGACTCTCTAACTGGCTCTGTTGTCATGGGTGGCTGACTAGGGTGGTAAGGAAGAGAGCAGCACAGGTAATAACTCTCAAGGTTTCATACTTTTTTTTTCTTATGAGGATGAAGATGCTGCAATATGTGTTTTCTAAGGAAAAGAAAGCTTCTCCCTCATCTCCCTTCCCAGACCAGTGTGTTATTTCCAGGTAATGAATTCCCCTCTGTTTTCCTACTTTTTTCCTCTGCTGGTTGGCTCTTGTGTTTGACTGTACTATTTCTCAAAAAAATTAAAATGTGCCATCTAGCTTAAGGTATCTTTCTTCTTTCCATTACTCTTCAATATCTTCTGTGGTAGCTGTTACAGGATGTTGATGCCAGTAAGTGGTTATGACACTTCAAGTGGGGATTTTAGAGTGCTGAAGAGGATTTTCAAGAGTAATAAACTCCTCACTCTGCTGAGAGCATGTTCTGAAAGGCAATGGGTCCTTTGGAGTCTGTATCTGCTTTCTTGGTTTGGAGATCTGGCCCCTGAAACAAAGGGGTGCCAAATGTTGGGGGCCCAAGGAGATGGGAGACACTCAAAGGCAGATTGTGGGACAGCTGTGGGGTGCAGAGGGGATACTTGCTTTGAGATGACACCTGACAGTCTAGAGTCTGACTCTACCTTGTCATAAAAAAAAAAAAAAAGAAGCCTTTTATAATGCCATACTATCCATACTATGTTGCAAAGAGAAAATTTTATCTAAGCAGAATGTTAGATAAGATGTTTGTTTGAAGATTTCATGAAGTCAAACTTTGCGTTTTTTTGGTAAATCTTATGATTTTCACTCATTTTAAAAAGAAAGTTGTACCACTATTTCCACATACATGAACAAGCCTTACTAGAGTTGAAGCCACATAAGAAAAGAATCAGGCCATCTTCAAAACTACACTTGGGATCCAAATGACACCACTGGGAGGATTTAGCATAATAAGTTTACCTGAAGTTGAAACCTGTGTTTGCAGTTGCATGCCATGTGTGGTTTAGGCTATAAGAAAAAGCTAAGATTTGTCATCTGATATTAATGAAAAACAAAGGAAGACATTTTTATTTTGGTTTATTTTTTCAATAAAAGCCAGCCCTGGATTGTTGGGAAAACATCAGTAGAATAATTTCTTAATCATCTTTAAGTTCTTAGGCATATCTGGCCTTCAAAGTCCATATTAAAACTCCCCACTGATTTCCTTGGGATTATGCCCCTCAGAAGGGATGACAGGAGAAACAAATACTCATCAGGCCTCAGCCATTGCCTGGCAATCCCGAGGGAAATGCCCCTCTGATCCCCACAAGGAAATCCTCAGACACCACTTTACAGGATAAGGAAAATCTCTTCTTTCCCAAGGATGACAGAAAGAGAGAAAGACAAACAGTGTGAGGCGGGATGTGCCGCTCCCTTTTTGAGACAAAGAGAAAACACTAGCACAGGAGCTGCTAGGAAGGGAAGGGAAGCCAGCAGAAGGCTTTTGTAAAAGACTAGGATATTTAGTGAGGATGCTCTGATGTAAAAAGAGACAAAAAAATGTGTTTATAAAATAATGTGAAAAATCCTAATTTTAGGGTGTGACAATATTTCAAAATTCTTTTTACGGTGTTACATACTTTAACACTTATGCAGGGGACTCCAGAGATCATTTTGATTTGAAAAAAAAATGTTTTAATTGGCATGAAACATTTGTTTGCTTTTTTAAATTTAAGAGTGAAGTGAATGTTATACAGGTGTGACTCTTGGGGATGGTGCTACACAGGGACAGGAGCTGGACTCAGTGGTCATTGCAGATCCCTTCCAGCTCAGCATATTCTATGATTCTGTGGTTCTATGATTTCTTTTTTTCATCCAATATACAGATACTGCCTGAAAGAAAGAATATTCTTGCTCAAACTTGCATTATACAGGTGGCATTCTGTGTATTTTTGCCAAAGTGCTGTTATATCAAGTTGCCATTGATGTTGGAACAGAGTTTGAGATTGCTCTGCCTTGTACTTTTCCTCTTGGTCACAGTCACAGTGATTCTGCTTCTAAAATCTGTTAAATATACTTCAATTCTATGATAAAGTAAAGGCATATTGACTCACTTTATTTTATAGTATTTAAGCCAGCTAATTCATCACAGAAAGATACTATTTTAATTTTAATTTTGTTTTGTTTTGTTTTGTTATTTTAATGAACTCACCTTTGGTCATGCAGACCATTCTATCTATCCTGCTTCAGCAGATAAGTCCCATCTAAAATTGCTGTCAATCATAAGGGCAGCTGTGCTGGGCATTCATAGTGTGTTTCTTGCCCTAGATTAATTTAAGAGTTTATTTTATGCTATCACAAAAGCAAGAGTTTCATCAGCTTTTTAAAAATAAATAAAAATAAAAAAATGTAATAACTGCTAAGGAATTGCTTTCAGCTAAAAACTACATTCACATTATTTTGGAAAGTAGCTTGTGCAGCCTATTCTCAAAGCTCTTCAATGGGGGGACTCCAGACCCTCCATAAACAATCATATCCACAGCTTCAATGTCTTCAGTGTGAGAAAATTTTTGCCAGCATTTGACCTGACTCTCCTTTGTTTCAACGCAGTACTGTCACTTTCTGTCATCTGACTGTAGTCCTGAAATACAAACTCTTCCCTGCCTCTTCCTAGAAGGCTTTTAACATTTGAAGTCTTTGGTTTTTATGTCCACTCTTTTTTTTTTTTTTTTTTCCGGATGAAATCACCCCAGTTCAGATTTCTTTGCAGGTGACATTTCCCAAATTTCTGATCATCCTCATTCCTCTCCTTCGGACACTTTTGAAGGCAGCTGTATCCTTTTTGAAAAGTGATTCTTTAATGGGGTCTGTGCCAGTGTTCAGCTGAGCAGCATGATCACAGCCTTATCTCACAAGAAAGGTTCTGTCTGCTCAGCTCCCAACGGCTCAGCCCTCTGGCACCCAGGCATGGTTCTGTTTTTCTTTCCCACAATTCTGAAGGGGTGAGAGAGAGAGATTCTCCCTCAAAATCAAACTTCAGTCTTGTGTTGCCTGCTCCTACCTAGTGGAACCTGCAAAGTTCTTCAGGAGCTGCTTAAGGAGGTCCTGGATGTTATCTTTTGGAGGAGAGTGGAAATCAAGCTTTTTCCAAGTACATGAGACACATTTGACCCCATGCAATTCTCTTTCTTTCTCTGTTTTCCTTCCAAAATGAAAATGCAATGTCTGGTTTTATATTTTTTTAAGTTTTTCTTTTTTTCTTATGTAATTATTTGCATTACTAATTTAAAGCAATGTGAGGTGAAAGCACGGTTTTGAACCAAAAAAGCCCAGAAAACCCAAAACTTGACTCTTTATTAACCATTACATCTTCCAAATTGGCTTACATCATTAAGCATAAAAAAAAAATTCTTTTCATCTTCAGGTCAGTAAATATTTTGTGAAAAACCCTCACCTAATTTTTGAGTGGTTGTTCTCCTTCTTAACGAAGTATTTAAGCAAAATAACTCATAGGAAATTCTAATATAATTCTGCCAACTATGTAAATTCATTCAGATTTTACATCAGGATAGCTGGTTGATTTTGTTTACAGCAGCATATTTTGAATATTTTCTAAAAAATTGCATGATTTAAATCTCAGAAAATGTAGATTTAGGTTCCTCACTCCCTTAAAGTCAACAGAAAATTTCCTTGAGCTTCTCTTGGGAAAGGTTGAGCCTTTAATCTGTGTTTGTTTAATAATAAAGTCTCTGAGATAGGCTGGTAGATAGGTTTCTTGGAGACATACTTGTATCAGTGTTAGGTACAGGCTTTTTTTCTGATGTACTGTGGCTTCTTAGACTGCTTAAGCAGGTACTTATAACTTTGTCACAATGATCTCCTCCTGACCATCTGCTGTGTCTTTCTGTTCCTATTTCATGAAGGTAGAAACAGGTAAATATTGATAAATGATAAATATTTTGCAGCAGAAATGTGAATATATATACATATATATATATATATATGTATATATATTTTAATGAGTGGTTCATCATTACTCTTCTGTTTTCTTACTCCATTACATTCTACCCCACACGATCATTTCTGAACAAACGCTTGCTGTCAATATTTGCTGAAAAAGTCCAACTCAACTAAGCAAATAAAGCCTCAGAAAACATAATTTTGTTTCTTCATTCAGCTAAATCCATTAAGACTTTAACACAAGTAGAAACTAAAGACAAAGGGAATTTCTTAAAATACGAAGGCCTGTACAAAGCACATTTGCATTTTGAAATTAATTGCTGACCTAATTATTTGTCAGTAGTAGGATAAGTTAATCAAATATAACTTACAGTAAAGCTTCTAAACACCCACAGGATTTTCTCCCCCTGAGTATATTGCCATAGTGGTCCAGTTTGACAATCCATTCTCACTGTCATCTTGTGACCAAAGGAAGACTATCTGCGAAGTGGTACCATATGGAGACACAAGAGAGAACGAAACACTCAGATCTCCTGTACAAAGGCATGATAAGCTAACAGTCACCAGAGGAAGTCAGGAACGCCGACGCTTTGAAAAAAGAAATACCCTGCCTTTCAAATCCATTTAGGTTTATTTTTATACTCTCTCCAATTTGGACTAAAATAGTCTGATAATAAATATGCATATAAAATAGAAATCAAACGTATTGTGCAATGTTTCATTCCTAGCATATCTGTGGATCTGCATTTCATGTTTAGCATTAGTTTGATGGAAAGGCCGGTATTTATAGACAATATAGGACCTTTCCCTCTTTATCTTATGGAAACTGACTGTGTTATCCCCAAATAATATGTTGCAACCAGCCACTTCATGACCTGAGGCTAAGAATGCACAATTTTACTTCAAAATGCACTTGGAAACAAAATCTGATGAAACGATCAGGTAATGTGACCAATGCATTATTTTCAAAAGGCATACCTGGGTGTTTGAGCTAGAAATACCTCATCAGTAGTAATATGAACTACTTCATAGTTCCTGTTATTACAGTACTGCCTCTCTCCTGTCATCTGCTGGCAATGGCAACCCACAGTAAAGGATGTTTTTCTGATCATTTTGCACTCATTAAATACAGCTGTCACAATAGCGGATGCGAGACTGCATACAAAACTTTTATGCCACGTCAAAATAAAGCAGAAACATTTTAAAAAGATCTGAAACCTTTGAAGCCTTTTCTTGAGAAATATTGAAATATTGCTTTTTGTTGTTGTTGTTTGCGACAATTGAAAATGTTCCACAGCTACACGCATTAAAACTCACTGCAGAACAAAACATCATCCATCAAAATTAAGGAAAAAGAGGGAAAAAATGGAGAAAAAATAAAACCAAACCAAATCTCTCTGAAGCACAAAGTGTTTGGTTTCTGAGAGTCTGAAGTTCTGGTTCACCACCTGATTTCTGGGGCTGAACATTCATTGAGTTTCAAGATCTCAAGGGACCTGACATTTAATTCTGGACTATGGATGAAATCTGCCCCATAAAGCTTCCAGCTGAGTGAAAACATCTTCCCCTAGTTCCCCATTCTGAGAAACATCTCCCTTTCAGGCTAAGCAGCAGTAAATTCTGTAGTTGTTTGACATTATTGCCGTAAAAAAAAATATTTAAAAGGTCATAATGAATGACCCCAAAACCATTTGGTGACTGGTGTGAACAGAGAATCCCTTATGAGTAGTATGAGGTAGTACTCTTGTTTGGATGCAAGTGTGTTCTGAAATACTGTACCCTCCAAGGTGACCTATTGAAGACTTTGGTCACCCCATAAGAGCTGCAAGAAAGAAATAATTTGCACCTGTCTTGCACCTCCCAATTTCAGAACTGCATGATCATAAAAGAAAAAAATGTTGTTAAATTTGAAGCATCTCCTTGAGTTGATGGCTACTGAGAAGCAGGTCAATTGAGAAGATAACAGATTTAAAAAATACAGAATTTTCAAATGGCACCCAATTGTGGGTAAAATAGCTACTCATATGAACATACTCAAGAGATTCAGGATGGCTGATCTTAAACTTTTATCAAGAGACTTCTGCAAAGATTGGATGATAAATCAATGTCTTTTATTTCTTGCAGTTACTCATTTAACAAAAATGAGATCCATTTCTTTGTAGTAAGTCTGCTCTTTGTTGTAAATCTGCCTTCCTGAATGTATGAGTTTGGGCCAATTATGTGATTTACTTGTTGTGGGCTTTCCATTCCCTTCTAATTTTTAAATTGAAACTTTTTCCTGTGCAAACAATGATGAGAAAAACTGTGCAAGTGCATATGCATGAATACACACGTGTATGTCTAAATGCACCTTTACCACCCACCTGAAAAGTGCTTCGTGCTCACAATCCTGTCAGCAGTAGGAAGCATGGAAAGGAGGCCCTTGAAAGCCATGGCTGGTCTGGAACAGCCCCAAGCTCTCTCATTCCCCCTGCAAAATGCAAGCACATGATGGCCAAAGGGAGGCAACTTCCAGCATTTGTGTGGCTGGCACCCATGCAATGCAAGCTGCTTTCATTATGGGGAGCTAAGTGTGTCTGCATGAGATATAGTGACACAACTGTTGTGTGGGGATACTATCAGCTCTCACTCTCCTCCCCCTCCTCTCCTTCTCTCTCTGACTTGCTTCTTCCTGATGCAGCTATTTCTGGCTCCCTTTACTTCTCTTCCTGGACACCTTTTATATTGTCCTTTACCTTTGTTGATGGCATCTTCCTGAGGTGAAAGAAAGAAAATTGTGTTCCTGCCATTGGGAAAAGGAGAAAGACAGCACAAATTTTACTTTAAGAGCAGTTTTTGTTAGAACACTGTGAAGGCACAACAGAATTTGTGAGTGAGAATACCAACACTGGGAAGTGTGTTGCTGAGCTCTTGTTTGCAATTACTGCCTACCATCAACATTTCTGGCTCATGCAGTTCCAAGATCAATTCATCTGATGTCCCAGACAGAGTCCGCTTCCCAGATTGCAGAAAACTTTTCCAGACAGCACTAGACTCCATAAATCTGAACCTCAGGGCACTAATCCCAGCTATGGCTGTAGGGTCAAGTCACTTTGGAACTTGAGAGAATGGGGATAAATTACAGCGGAGTGACCAGCATAAGGAAATACAGTCAGAAGGAATCTCAGACTGTAGGTTGTGAATGAGTATGAACACAAATTAAGGCAAAGATGGAGAATTTGGCATGCAGTACAGGGAAGAAAGGAGTAAGAGAATTCAAATCAAGGGCTCAAGTAGTAAAAGAGAGACAGAAGAACAGAAGAAGAGGAGAAATGTGAAAATTGTGAGAAAGAGGGGGAAGAATGCAGTAGAGGGAAGGACAGTACATGAAGTGAGAAAATCTAACAGGGAAAGTGGAGACAAAAGGAAGATAAAACCCACATGAAACACCCACAAGCAACATATTGTGTGCAGCTACACCTTTTGACCACCCCAGAGTTCTTTCTCTCTCAACATCAGAGTCCTCCTGCTGCCCCTGGGCCAACTGAGATACCCCACTGCTGATGATGCCCTGGGCCAACTGAGACAAGCCCCTGATGGCCTGGCTGCTCCTGGTCCTCCCTTCTGGGATCTGTGTTCCTTACTACTGCCATCCCATCCCAAGTCAATACACTCGAGTGCCTGGCCAACTCCTGTCTTATGGCTTTCAGAACTAATTTTCAGACTGGACTGTAATCTCCAAATCTGCCCGAGAGGGCACAGTATAATCCCAGCTCTATTTTAAAGGTCAAGTCCTGCAGGTTTTGCTTGGTTTTGACTCATTCAGACCTTCCAGTGATTTGAAAAGCCATTGACCTAGATAAGGGAGGGCAGAGCTGGGGCCACGGTCAGATTTCCAGTATAAAAGTGACTTCATTTTCAGATGGCTTCACTGTACCTGCCGTGAGGTTTCACTGCTCTCTCTCTTATTGAAATACGTGGAAGGTTCTGTACATCAAATACATAAAAGATTTGACTTTTAATTCCTACCATGTATTTTGGTAAGAGGAATTAAATGTCAAAACACAAAAGCAATTATACACTTAATGGTCAAAAACATATAATCAAGTCATTTTTTTTATTTTCAAATTGCGGGGATTGAAATAAAAGGGCAAGAGGGTCTTACTTTGACATTATTGGAGATGGAAAGGCAGATTTGTATCCTTTTGTACCTTTTACAAAATGAATATGCCTGTAATCAGACCCATTCATTTTGAAACTGAGATTGTGCTTTAGATCTATGACATATTTGCGAGGGTGTTGAGAAAGTATCTAAGTAAAATGTGCCATAGGAAATCAGCTCTGGGGAAATGCAGTTATTCTTCACAATGATATACAACTAGCTTGGCAAAACACTTGGGGTGAAACAAAGCCTGCTTGTATGGGCGAGCCATGGCTGTATATTTAACCAATCATTGCTACAGAAAGTTAGGCAAAATTTCCTAACTGGGGAAGTGTCCAAGCTTCACATTCCTGGAGGTTGGGACAGTGATCTGGGACACTCTGCTATGAGGTTATCAGCTTCTCCCCTTCAGTAGGCAGCTGCTGGAGGCCACTATTGGGGTTTAGGGCACAGGTCTGTTTTTTAGCTCTGCCTTTGTCGGGCTAATTTTTACATCCCTTTCCTCTATGTACCTAGCAAACTTGAAAGGGGGAAGAGAGTAAAGCCCTGGTGGTGCCTCTGTTTCTATGATATTTGAAACCAATGGGTTTGCTGGTGTTTCTGTGCAATCCCTACCTCTATGAATCACTGGCCCTATTGCTAGGCTGGTAAGCAGCTCTAGAGCAGTGAGCTGGTCCTCCAGCCTGGGCACAAGGACAAGTGCATCACAGATCTCTCCAGTCTGAGAGAGTAGGTGCCTCTCCTTCCCAGGGCTGGGGATGACTAATGCACACTTGCAGCCCAATCTGTCACTTCTCTATTGCAAGACCCTCTGTAGCTGAGGCAGACTAGAGGTACAGAAATGGACTTCTGTGAATTTAGTGACAACAGAGTGCTAAAATGTCTCTTTTCCACTTCTACGGCAGTTTATGACGGAATAGAAGATCTACTAGTGATAAATATTGCTACATTACTGCAATATGGCAATTGCTTATACTCAGCATCAATCTTTGTGAGCCATTAGACCAAATTCATTTTTAACACTGCAAAATCTACAAACATATCCCGTCAAAAACATAACAGATGTAAAGTGTGGGATCATTCCTCCGTCCCACAGACAAGTGTACTCATATTTTTCCACATTCTCAGGTCTGATTCCTTCTTATGGTGATATTGCATTTGTGAAGCTGTGAAAAAACACTAAAAATTATTATGAATGTGCCTGCTATGAAAGTAAATATATACAGCTAAGTGGCTCTGACATAAGGTAGATGAAAACGCCAAAAATTTGAAAATGCAACTTAAAATGCCCCAAAAACGAAATTCAAGCTGAATTACCAGTCAGACCACAGTTTTGTCATTCTAAATACAAAATATTTCTTTGGACCATGGTGATTCCTGTATACATAGATAGTTGAAACTCTGCTCAAAGCTTATCCAGGTAACCAACTTACAGAAAAGATTTTGCTTCAATGGATTTACATTAGCAATCTGTCCCAGACAAAATGTAGGTTATTTACTATGGAGCTGGGCAAACTAGAGCTCTATTTCAATATAAGCTCTAATTCTCAACTTCCAAAATTAATTTTGATACCTATTATTTTTTTGTATAGAAATACATGTTTTCTTGATGACTTTATATAAAGGTATCATAAAGATTAAAAGTCTGATCCAAACAACAACAAAAAAAGTTGAAAATAATAATTTGAGGAAATATGGAAACACTAACCAGTTCACCTGGAGACCTGCTGCTTTTGCAGGCTGTTTCATCTCTGTAGAGGTCTTAAAAAACACAAATAGATTTTAAGAGAATACTTGGATGTATATTTTATGTCTAAGAAAAGGTAGAACATCTATTTTCTGTACCAAAGCACTATTGCATATCTATTTTTAGCTTTCACTTTTAGTGGGTGTTATTTGCTAATGTATATTTTGGGGAGTTTGAAAATCTAATGTTAAACTGTGGTATTTTGCACTTTCTGTAAAGAGTGGGCTTTTGATAACAAAGAGGAAAAAAATCCCCAACCTGCTAAATGGAACTTACTGAGAAAGTGGTTTCTCTTTCCCAGGGAGAAAGAAGCATCAAACTTTCAAATCCTACTTGCAGGCTTTCAATTTTATAGGGGGAAAAAAAGGATAAAAAATAATCCCATTTTTTACAAAAGTTAATTTCTCTCAAATTTGGACCAATTGAGCTCTGTGTTGTGTTTCTCTGCAGACAGAATGCAATGACTGGCATAAGAAGTCGCTGAAAACAAATTTTTTGATGGACATTTTCTGTCACCCTTTGCCATCACAGCATACATTTTCCTGTCACATAATATACGGTAATTATATGGATTTTCCTCTTTCCAAATCAGAGGAATGCTTCCTTACTTGAATGGAGGGGCCACAGACTACTAGTCAACCTAAAAATCCTGTTAGCATTACATCTCAGCATAAATAAAGAATTTGGATCAGTGCCTTGTTAGATCACCGCTATTTCTAGCTCGCTGAGTAAAAAGAGCATTTTTTGCAGCCTAGTTTGATAAGTAAAAGGTGTCTTTCTCACCTGCGTGCACTCTGAATTGTCACTCTCATTCTTTGTTCCTTTGCATGCGGCTGTTGTCAGCTCCCGAGTCACAGAACCACTTGCAGGAACGGCTCGGGAGAGTTTTGGAAGAAAGGAAAGGGAAAAAAGGAGCCGCATTTTTATTTAACAGGAGAAGGAGAACATAAAGAAAAGAAAGGTGTTCTCAAGAATGTAGCCTGCAGCCTTGTCAGGTAGCATTTCTTCAGATGGTTTTTTTCTCACCCCTTTCCCACCCCAAGATCTCTCTTCATCATTTTTTTAAACATCTCTTCTGGGACAGAGACATGAAAGTGAATTGTGGGTCAAAGGCAAGAATTAGGGGTTGCCAGGTCTGCTTTCTGATGGCTTTACTTTATCTTTGTGTCCAAGCTTTTGCCAGTTAGCAGGTACTGTGGGTTATCCATTCCAGTCACATCATTTTCTGCTTGATGACAAGCATCACACCTTCATCCATCACATTTACATTTCAAACTGCCACACTGCTCTATTGATTAATTATTTAGCAGCTCTTGGCCACTTGTGAGCGTTTCTGTGCTCACGTTTCACGGGGAAGGTCCATTCTTTTTATTTACATGCAGTTTTGTAAAGCTAAGAAAAAAAAAAAGGTAAAGCCTTTATCATACACACATCCCCCTAACCCATGTGTGTGTGTGCTTGCAACCATGCACATGTGTGTGAATATTTGTGTGTGTATGCCAGTACAATTAGGTGCACACAGGGGAGCAGAAGCAGGTAACCTGATCAATAAGCACATGCTCACACTGATAATAGATTTCTGAGTTTTCAGAGCACTGAACAGCAGATCAATGAGACCTTGCAGGTGTGCAGGAGCCGGGAATTGCATCAGCTACATCATGCTCCCTACAGGCCTGCAGGGAACACAGACATCGTCCTCTGGGCTTTGTCACTTTGAGCACAAACAGGTGGAGCATTTTTGCAGGTGCCTGCTAATGGCTGTGTTTCTTCCACATCACAGTCAGGAAAGGGCAGCCTCTGAACAAGACAGGAGATCCAATTCGACCTAGGGCTCAACTTGCCCCACAAAATCACTCCACCTGTCTTTTCCTCAGTTCTCCTTTGATGAAATGCAGAATGAGAATCTAATCTTATAGTCCTTTTGCTTACTTTTTTTTTTTTTTTAAATTTTCAGATATGAATCCACTGTAAGAATAAAATCTAGCTGCTCTATCTGAAAATACGGGTTGGCTCAGAAATCTGTGTCTGGAATAATGATGTTTGGCCTTGCTTCTTTTCCCTGGGACACTCCTGGGCATTCTGCTTTAGCTGAACAGTTTCCTGACCCACCACCTTCCCTCACCCAGCAGTTCCCATGAGAGCAATCTGTAATCCTTTTTTGTCCCAGGTGGTGCTGCATTCCAGACTACCCTCTGATATTGGTAACTGCTTGTCCAAAGATTCATGTCTCTAGAAGGAACAACTGCAAGAGGAAAGCAAGATGCACTATTCCATGATGGGAAGAGAAATGTTTTCAATAAAGGCTTTGGAAAAGTCTTCACACACTTACTTTGGAGCAGAAAATGAGGTAACCTTGAAGTCTAGAATAAATTTGGTATTTGGATATGTTTTAATGTTTTCTGTTGTTTTTATTTTTACAAGTTTATTATGGATATAACCCAACAAATATAAAAAGAGTGATTCTTTGTCCTGTTATTAATTTTCAATGAATTCTAACTTATGCAAAGCATATTAAAATAAAAAAGAGTAGGTATATTACCTTTGTAGGCTCTGGATGAGACCCTTGAAGAGCAGGGACTACATGGTTTTTATTACTCCATTTCTTACATTTCTGTATTTATCCTTCAAATTGTGACAATAAATAAAACACCACTGGCTTTTTTTTTTAATGGATGGGATTTGTGTCAGCTCATTATGTGAATGCTGCTAGGCTAGGTTGGTCAACATTTTTCTGTCAAAATAAACTTGGTTTAATATAAAAAGTACATTGGGAACTTGAATAAGGTGAGTGAGTATCCTATTTATATTTGCAGTAAGATATTGCACCACTCATACAATACAATAAAACCATATGCTTGCTCAATTTGTGTTGCTAAAACACTATTTAGCACACAGAGAATAACTGACTGGGTCCTTTCTATTGAAAGTATTGAAATAAAAAAAATGGAGTAAGACTTAGTCCTGACTTGTGGTGAAGGATTTGGTTGTTTGGTCAAATATAATCCCCATCTCTGACTGCAGTTAAAGGAAATATTTAAAGTTTAATTTTTGCCATTACTTCGCCCCTGTGTTTGCTTCTCTTCCTGCCTCATTTTTGTCTCTATTCTAAAAGAAACTTCTGTGAAGTGCAAATTACTGTACTTGTATTTTTCCAGCTCTTTCCGGAATCTTCCACCTCTGGCATTTAAAGTAAGCCCTTGATGCAGACAATCCAGACATCCCCCATATCTTCTGCAAGGTAGCAGTCTTGTACAGCACCAAATCACCAAAAATAGTGCCTGACAAAGACCACAGACTCCCTGCTAGTGAAGGAAACCTTTTCCTTGCTCTAGTAAATAAGGGAGGAAGGGAATGTAGCATGTATGTCCATGGAGGGAAACACAGCAATAGATGGTCTTATCTGTGAGAAATCCTGACCTCCCAATTTCCAGTGTACCATGAATATTCAGAGAAAAACCCTTTCATTTATGTCTTTTATCCCAAGTGATTTACACTGATATAACTTCTGAATGTGAAATGCCATGGCAGCAGTACTAAGTTATAATCACAATAATTAAAATTTCAAGTAATTGAAAATCAACACTTTCATGGTTAAACAAAGGTGATGATATCTATTACCTCTACAGTAAACAAAGAGCCTTATGATATAAATTGCAAAAATGAAGGACAGAATGTGAACCTTTAACTTACACAGCAGAGAGGTTTCTCTTACATGAGTAACTTCAACAAGAAAACAACAATACTGGTAGTGTGGCAACACTTGATTAGATCAAAGATATTATTATCTAGGTCTCTCTGTAGTACTCTTCCACTGTAAAGATCCAAAATTAAAAGAAGACAAATGAAGTTCTTTCTCTAACTTTGTCATCATATGGTGACAATTTTCTGATGTGCCTTTTAATTTTCCCCCTTTATTTCTTTGAAATAGCCCTTCACTGTAGAATAACAGTCTCTCTTACATACCTATTCACTCATTGGTCCTAAAACTATCTGACACAGTGATGACATGGCAGCAAAGCTCTTCACACTTTTTCTTTTTTGCTTGCTTCATCTCTTCACATTCGCAGTTAACAGGCTTGCTCTGTACAAAAAAGAATAAACAGAGTAATTGGTTTGCCATAGGTGTGTTTAATTTGTGTTGTCACAAATAAAAAGGAAAAACAGCACTTCGTCTTTTTTTGGCTTAATGAGATCAGGAAAGTATTTTCATAATTGAAAACAAAGAGTCTTTAAAATAAGAGTCTTTTCTGAGATAGTGAGAACAATATAAAATAGACACCTTCCAGTGAATTCTTCTCTAAACTGCCAAGCATGATAAAAATCAAAACTGATTAAATTATGAGTGGACTTCTTACTTTAATAGTTTAAAATATATAAACATAAAATTCTCAATACTTTACAGGATTACACAGCCTCTAATTCTTATTTATTAATTTTATTGTTATTAATTACCATTTGTAACTGCATAAATACTAGCCAGCATATCCTGCTATTGCCACTGATGAGAAAAGTCTCAAGAAATTAGATGAGAGACAAAAAATCCAAGTACAGCAACAGGTGGTTCTTCATATTATCTGTGAGTACAGCATTACTTTACCATTTTGAGGAGCAAGTATTCAGCTATTGCTAAGAAAGTAGTCAATTGCATCATCAAAGTTAGCTGGTTTCCACTTGGTGACTAGAGTTCATTAAAGATGAACATCCACATCTTATTGTCAATCCTTTTCTGCAAAAGAATTATTGCTAATCAATTTTGATATAAAGGTCAGAGAAGAAGAATGCTATGTCTTCTTCCCAAGCCTGGTCATTCAGTCAACAGAGAGAGCCAGTACAGTATTTTCCAGAGGAATTAAAAAGACAGACAAATAAACAACCAACCAAACCATGAAATGGCAAGTCATAGATCAAGCTAATAGTGCAGTGCTGCTGTCCATGGAGAACAGCACTCCTGCCTGACTTCCCAGCACATGGTGCATTTGCTCTTACTTTATTAGCCAAGCAGGACTCACTTCTGCCTTCCCAGCACACCCAGAAGTCCCAGACATACAGTGATGGTTCCACCTGTTATGGTAATAGCATTGACTGTATTATTTTCAATCAAGGAACCCCTTTTATCAGATGGTCACCTGTAGCAGGAAATCCCACAGGTTGACCACATGCAACACAACTAATTTCTTTATATTTCCTCTAAATGTTCTATCTCATACCATTTAACTACACTGACTGCCCTCTTGTTCATAAGTAATGTGACAGGAAAAAAAGGAGGCCATGACTCATGGTTTAATTAATCACTCCCAATTAATCACACCTTCAGGAGCCTCAAGTAGGTACAATATTGAGAAACAGCCTTCCTTGCTGTGCCTTTTACATACAGCATTGATCCAGAGAAAAGGGAGACTGTTCCTGTCCCTCAGGGCTTTAACTCTCCACATTGTTTTGCTGGAGAATTACTGCAGGATTGAACACAGTAAGATCTTTGGGAAGCAACCACCTCACAGGATTACACATTTCTACTTCATTCCTGCTTTTTCTACAAAAATGCTTGGAAAGCATGCCCAAGTCATTGATCCACAGGTGCACAAAACCAACTGTTTGCACCCAGTCCATCTTAACATTAATCTGGCTGAAACTGACAAACAAAAAGATGCTGTGGCCTGTGGGATGAGCTCATTGCAGGCAACTGCTCTGTACCTGCACATCAGGAAAAAAAGTAAATTATGGTCTGTTCCTTGTTTTCGCCAGACTAATAAATCTTAAATTGTTTTCTAAAGAATGGCATACCTCCAACAGAGAAGAAACACCCTGACTCAGAGCAGTCTAAGGGGTGTCTCTGCAAGGTGGCAGTGACAAGTCTGTCTGTCTGACAAGTCTGGCTGTTCTGTCTTGAGACACACCTGGGGTATCCTCATACATGAAACACTGCCTAAATCATTATTAGGCTGTTAGGTAAAACATTAGTTTGCAGCATCACTGCTGTGACTATGATAATGCTGCAAGAGATATGAATGGGGTGATAAATTTATTTGAATAAAATACTGTTGTCATCAGCCAGAGGAGAGGACTCCAATCCCAAACTGGCTAGGGGCCACTTTGCTGAAAAAGGCTATGATTATAGGCAATTGTTGGAGCATGGATCTTGTGTTTGTGACTTTCCATGTCCATCCATATTTCTTTCCCCCTCTGAGATTTCTATCTTTCCCTCCAGAGTATACAAAAGACAACAAACACCACGCAAGAAAACACAGTCACTTCTGCAAAATAGCACTTAAGACCTGGACCTGCAGGGAGCTGGCCATTAGTCTCTCTTTCAATAACCTTCTTTGGGGACAAAGAAAGAGAGACTAGCACTGCGGTTAGAATACGTGCAAGGTGCACAGATGCACGCTCCACTTCCCCCTGGTTTTACCTCTCTCTAGAAAATGGGAAGTCTTGGAAGAAGAAAAGTACTCTAGACCCTACTGACTTTAGATATCATTGCTTCGACTTCATGAGAGGGGAAAACATCCTGAAGTCCAGAATTCTGGTGGCATGTGAGATCTTTTTCCTCCTCACCTGGAGCTGTGACTGAGCTGTGAGCTGAATTTCACACTCAGTGCAGCAATCCAATAAGATAGTGCCTGATGTTTGGTGGTTATCTTGATTTGGTAGTGCAGTGGAAAACGTTTTTTACTTAACTTCACATAAATGATACAGGCACAGTGATGTGAAAAGTCCTGTAGGAGCAGTAGAAACTGCATACAGCTCTTAAGCTAAGGATTAGCTGCCTTTAAATAGGTTGCCCTCACTAGATTGAGAACTGATTGCAATACCTTCTTGTCTCTTCTTTACCTCAATCAATAATTTTTAGGGTTCAAAATAATCAGAGTGCAATAATTTCTCCACAGGAACAGTCATGTAGTGATGAATTACATATTCCAGTCTGCATAAGTATGAAAGAAGAAAGGCAAATTTTGAACAAGATCTGCCATACTGAGGCAAAATTTGTGTCTCTGCAGCTGGCAGGTATGTGTCTTTACTGCCTTGCAAAGTTTAATACTTAATGTGAAAAAGCTCTGGTAACACAACAGGCATAAAAAAGCGGACAAACCAGTCGAAAGCTCAGCTATATGTGTCCTGTGTGTGCCTTTAAATACTATTAAAATTGAATTTGACTAGACTTGCTCAAATCAGACCTGTTATCAACAACACATTGTCTCAGGAGACCAACATTTGTCCAGTTAGGGCTTCCTTCATTAATCGTCCAGCATCAAGCAAGCCAAATCCAAATCTGTGGAGAAAAAGCAATTAGATATTTTAAGCAGTGATAAGAACACCACAAATAATCAATTTCTATGGCATTAACAGCTACCTGGCCCAGAAAAAGTCTATAAAAGCTAGAATTTATTGCAGAACACCAGACAGCTTACAGAGCATTGATTCTTAGTAGTATGCATAGATTGCTGGATTTAAAGAGAAATCCCTAATGGTTTTTACCTTTAATTTTTTTTTTCTTTTAAAGGGAAAACAAGGATAAGGTGTTCATAAGGCCAAAATGCAGCAAAAAAAAATATCTAAGGACTGTTAAACAGAATTTGTTTATCTTTCAGATGAACAGAATACTGGCACACTGTTGATGGCAATTATATGCAATCTAATGCATAAACTTCTCAAGAGATGGAATGCTAAATACAGTCATAATATTCTAAGGTTAGAAAAATACATTAATTTGGCTTATTTTTAAAACATCTATTGTATCTGAGATGCCAACAGACTAGAAATAATTTTTGGCATTTTTTCTGCTTACGAATCTTTAGGCTTTAAAGGCTTCTATTCCTCCATAGCAATTTCACATTGGAGTATTTTATTCTGCATTAACCTTTGTGATTTGTAACTATTTATAAAAGCAAAACAAAAGGTAGTGCAAAACCTACCAGGTAGAACATTATTGTCTGCAGTAGACAACAAAGCTTTAAAACCTGTTTAGTCTTAAAAACCCAATTTTACATACAAAAAACAATTTTTTTATGTAGATGTCATAATTGCTCTTCAAATGTGAACCCAAATATATCTGAACTAAGATTTCTAGACCAACGGCCAGAGAAGTCAAAAATTACTTTGGCAATCATCTCATCTGACCCCCTGTATACATGCACTGGAATCTTTCCCAAGTAGCTGGATTAAACAACGTCTTTCAGAAAGGTGTCTAATCTCATTTTAAAGACTCCAAGCTATGGTGAGTCCACCTCCTCCCTGGGTAAGCTCTTCCAGTGTTTAATTACCCTTACTGCTAGGAGACGGTGTCTTATTTCAAGGTTGAATTTGTCTAACAGCATTCAAACACTGAAAATGCAGGGTGTTTGAGAGAGAGCAAATATAAGTGACATGATACACTTTATACTAATCCTAAATCAAAAGATTATGGAAATATTGAAAACATGACAACTAAAGCTCTATTTTGGCAAACATTTATGCAAGGGGGTATCTCTCTGCATAGGAAATGGTTTTCTTTCAATTCTGCAAGCTTACACACATGTGTAAAGTTACGCCAGGGCTTCAAGAGCAATTCAAAAAGAGGCATCTGGAGTGACTTTTGCTGAAAAAAATATTAGGCATTAACTAATAAGTACAACCTCCATCTATTTCTGCCCCCTTCTAAGCAGCCTTTGTGGCTGCTTATAAATACTAGAATAAAAAGTGAGAAAACTTCCCATTGCAGAAATGTGATTGCTGCCATAGGGGGATGACTGCTGAAATCCAAACACAACCCAAGAGGGGAGAGAGAGAAAAAAAAAAAAGGAATGGAAAAAAAAAAAAAAAAAGGGAGAGTTGTCAAGATAATTAAAACTTTGCAACAATTCAGTAGTGGTGCTGATAAAAACAGCACTGCTGGCTGAATGCAAATAAGATGGTAAAGGCCCTGTTTGGATTATGGTAATTACTCAGTCTGAAGTTAGCTTCAGCCACACACACATATGAGCACACACATACACACACAGCAGTGGAGTGGAACCTGACAACCATACTTGGCGTGCGATCATAAAATTCCCTGGCACGCTCTCAGGATGCCATGTGGAGCTATTTGTACAGTTCGGGCCGGGCCTGTGCGCGCAGGAAATACCAGCGGAAGCGCGGCTGACCCGCCGGCCTCCGCCAGAGCCGCCCCCCCGCCCGCTGCTGGCCCGCGCTCAAAACTGATCTCTGGAGAAGGCAAATCAATCGAACACATGTTTGGTCTAAAAATGTCATTTTGGAATATGTTAAGATATTTCCTTACATTAGACCGTTTTGTTTGCCCCAAAGATTTGTCAAGTGCAATTGAATGCATACACATCACAACACATGCCAGTGCCAGAACAAAATAATTTCAATGTGTCCTTTAGTACTCCGATAAAATGCAGGCAGTCGGTGTTGAAACGAGGTGCCCTGTGAAAGTCTTGAGAGCACTGGCATTCTGCATTTCTTCCAGGAACTTGTTTCTTTAAAATTTGGGATCCGTCCAAATGAGCAGATTTTGCGTAAGAATGAGGAAGAGGACCAGCTCAACCTCTCCTCTTGCCTTCTAGACGGAGGAGTTGAGGCAGGCTAATTTATGTGATGAAAAATCATTAAAGGAATTACAATTTCCAACTCTGATTCCTAAATAATAAAGCCTTTACGAGGACAATATCATTACAAATAACCCTATTAATTCCTTGATCCAGCTTTAGAGCCAATTCTGATATATGACAAAGATGTGTTTCTTCAACAGTTTTCACAAGTTAATATTAAATAATATTGGCACACACATCATTTTTATTACTGAGTTCTTTGATTTGTTCACCCTGCACAGTTTCTGCAGCTGTGTGTTTTATGACCTACCCATCACAGGAGAAACTCCCATTAGCACCGGCGCACAGCAGAGGAGATGTGAACTTTGCAATCAGCCTTGCTATCCTCACTCTGCTTTTGGTTAGTGCTGAAAAGGCTCTTTCGAGCAGATCAGAATAGTCACAGCCTGATCTGAAAGTGCACCCATACTGTGAAGGGCAAGCTTCCCTGCCTGGCATGTTCAAAGTCTGCAGGGACTGTATCAAATCCAGATTTATACGTGACTGTGGATGTCAAGATGCAGTCCTCTGACCAACAGGCCCCTGAAGGAAGGCACCCACATCTCCCCCTTCTCTCCCCTTCCCTCCACCTTCACCCCCACACCCTTTTTCTCTCTTTGCATAGACCCAGTGTGGTTGCTAAAACACACACACTCAAAGTGCATCAGTCTTGAGAGGCTGCAAGATGCTTGGGCTGCTGTGCTTCAGCTGAGACACGAATTAGCTCTGTGTTGATTTGCTGTGGGGGTCCTTTGCTGGTGTGTTTTTTCTCTTTTTCAAAAAAAAAAAGCTTCCTTAAAAGAGTGCTTATCAGCTGATAGGCCAGAATTCAAAATTACGTGATATCTTTTCTGAAATTAACTCAGGGAAGTTTGTGCAATGTTTTTCTGAGATTTTTATCTTAATTAAAACAAAGACATATAAGAAGAGGGGGGGAAGGAAAATTAAAAACTGCCAAGCTCTCAACTTTTACCAGTTACCTGACACTAATCCAAGACTTGTGATTGTAAAACATAGAAGAATGATTGGTAGCAAATTCATAATTTCAGAGATTCATTTTGATGGGGTTATCATGAAAAGGGTGATCAACACAATTTACCTTTATCTATGACCTTAACATGATCTTTTCCATTTTTCTGCATTTTGTGCGTATTTAGTCACCTGTGGTTGCCTCCAACAAGATGGAAAAGTTGGGCTATGATACTAAAGCAATCAAGAATGTTAAGCATTTCAGAAATGGCATAGCATTACTTTGCTGTAAAATAAGAATGTTTGTGAAGGATATAATATTGCATTATAATGAGAAAAAAATGGAAAGGATTGCTAGATGTTAAAGGAAGACTGATGAAAATGCACATTTATTAGTTCATATTAGACAAAAAGAGCTTTATAACTATATAGTGTTGCTATTGCGATAAATGTAGTATTTGTACCAAAATGCTCAGTTCTTCTCACTACTGAGAGATATGGGATTATGTGTCTTAAAATTGAGGAATAATGATAAGGCTTAAAAGAGAAATTGAGGACCCACAAGATCTTGGATTTTTTTATTATATATACATTTCCAGAATGAATAATAAGTTTCTGGACCCTTTAGAGCTTTCTGTACTGTGCGAATTTTTTATTTTATTTTTTTATTAGTGTGGACAAATAAATTTTATTTGATAGCTTGTTGTATTTAAAGACAGTGTAAAACTCTCATTGCAAACAGTTGTTTACAGTGCGCTTTTCAGCACAAAGCTGTTTTAAAGCTCAATTGTGCATTTTGCAGATAAAGTGGGAAAACTAACTGAAGGCTGTATTGTAAGCAGTGGTTGCCGTGGAAACCCCAGTTTCAAGAGCTGGTTCTCCATTACCACTTAATTTAGGCTTCCTAATTGCATTCCACTAAATCGGTAGCGACAATATCTGCAGAGCAAAACTGCATGCCCAGTCTAGCGCAAACCTCTTTGAAACAGGCTTTTTGAAAGCCAGGAGCTATAAAAACTCAGCATGACGTGGAGCATATGAGAAACCTGTAGTTCAAATGTACTGCTGCTTGCTTTCTCATCCTTAGTAACTTCAGTGCGCTCCACACCAATCTATTAGTTCAGTCTACCTTAAAGATCATAAAGCTCTGCCATGTGGAAACTCATCTGTCCACCAACACATTGGTGCAAAATAGATTTAATTGTACTCCCAACCCAGTATCATGTCCATCTTATTTTACTACACACCAGCAGGTAGCCGGTGCAGAGCCTTACTTTCCTTGAACTGCCCTTGCTCCATAATACGAGGAGAACAATACTTTCTCAGTTTAAATCATTTGCCACTGTTCAGCTGTGCAGCAAGCCAGACCGCCCATATGTGACCTAAAGAGAGCCTTGTCAGAACCACTAGACATAAAAGCATTCCAATTATCGACCATACTGCTTTAATAGAGGAGGCAACTAATATGATAGTGTAAGTGATTCTGCCACTGAGAAGCTCTTCGTCACTGTCAGATTAACACTTGAGTTAAACTCTTGTAAATCAGTCACATTATGCCGTTGGTTGAGAAATAAACACAGACCTATTACTCTTAGAATTCCAGAGGGCTCTCCCCGCCATCCGAGTTGTGCAGGATGCCCTATTAATCTGAATTTTGTCATGTTTATTATTTTGCAATTACTAATGTGGCTAACGTTGGAAAGATTTAAGTTGTCTGTGATTAGATTCTGAAATGGATGTACATGCCTAGCAAAATCTTTGAGGGAAAAGGAGAGAGAGGAAGAGAGGAAAACAGGAGACACCTTACGTGTAATTTCTGACTTAAAAAGACACCACTAAATTAATTAAATCCTATAACTTAAGAAAAAAAACAACAAAAAACCCACAGACAATTTCAAAGCAAAATATTCCAGTATCTTCAAGCTGAGGACTTCCCACAAGCTCACAGTCAAATGCATCTCCTAAACACTGAGGTGGTTACATTTGAGCCTTCCCATATGTATTGAATGAATGCCAAAGCTGAAAATAATCAGTAAACAACTGCTCTTACATTGCTTCCTTCTCTCCACAGTGTGATTAGATGCTGGTAAAATACCTTTAAGCCATTCATTATCAGGACACCATCAGTTTTTCTATTTCTGTGGGTTTTTTTCAAGTTTCTTGTCTTTTTATCAAGTTTTTGTCTTCTGCTCTACCTGAGCTACTTTGAAACCAAAATGAAGGCACCTCTGCTTTTGATATTGGAATTTTGGATGTGGGAGAGTGGACAGATAAAGACTGGTAGTACAAGTTGGGATTTATTTCTTGTAGCACAATTCTACCTGTTGAACAGAGCTCTCTTGGGTGGATGGTGAGGCTGGGAGAGAAGAAAATAGGGATGGGGACTAGATGACTGGCTGTTGAGTTTGTGGAGTCCCAGGTTGCTTCAGCCAGGTGGACACTCCTCAAGATTTTTAGTCTTCTCCTCTTTAGATACTAGGAGGCCTATCTGGAACTAAAGCAAACTCTCAAATAAAAATGTGTACAGACCTTTCTAAAAATGTGGTGTTACTTTTCTTCTCTATGAGTTTTTGCAAAGATCTTCTGGGAAGACAGGTAGAAAATGCTGGAAGTAAAAAGGGAGGAATAGGAAGAAATTTGCACCACTGTTCTAAAACTTTGCAGAAAAACTGCTTGAAATATCATGTGTTTGGAAACCATATTTTTTTTTATATTTGAATTTGCTCTTTAGAAAGAAGGGACAGTGGCAGAAACCAAGAGAAGACCATTAAAACTGTATTGTACTTGAGGAAAGTCAGAAAATACACTTTTTTCACTTTACCTTCTTGTCCCTATGGATTCCTTTTCTAGTGGAAAAGTGTGGCTTGAAAAGGTTGTAGGAGAACTCAAAGGAGGAAACCCTTCACCCCTTGTTTTGGATGAAATAAATGATGACAGAACTTGATCAGAGACTGCTCTAGCCATCATCCACAGCAGATTAGGCTTTCTTTGGGTAGGCCTGTAGAAGAGATTGCAGACATACATTATTTCCTCTCAGCAGTCTTTAAAGTGGTAACTGATCTAAAAAGAAATAAAATTTATTCAATGTAATATCTTTCTGCCCGTCAGAGACATGTTACATTGGATAAAAATTCTTGTTTCGGGTTTAGGTAATTCATGTTCTGGAGAAAAACAAAGAAAAATTAAAAAGCTCTCAAGAGACAATGGGATCTATTCTGTCCTCACATGCATGACTTAGAGTGGGCTCCTTGCCAGCTTCTGAGCTCAGCTACACACATGTGATTTTCTTTGACCTAAACAGAGGATTTATTTTTGTGGGCAGAATCTGGAATTTTTGCATATAGGAATTCCTACGATTTTTTATTATTTGTATGTTATTATAAGGATCATGGACTACTGTTTTGAGCTTTAGGAAAACAAAGCTCTGTGTTCTACCCACTGGAGAGATTATGGCCCAGAAGAACCAGCAGCATGTGAACGGTGGGGGCAATCTAACTATCAGTCCTCTGCATGGTCATATCTTCCCAATTACAAAGAGGTGTACGTAAATTTTAATCACCTAGAAAATAATTGGCTTTCTTGAAATGGAAGCTTTCAGATGCCTGACAAATTCTCTGTGTGTGCCTTTCCATCCCTGCACTCAGCACAACACTGCTTCCCATCCCAGTTTATTGAGTCCTCATCCTCAGAGCTGGTTTACCCTGAGAATGCACTTGGTCTTGTTTCAAGCATGTGTTTTAACAGGGTCTACACACTCCTGCTGCCAGATTCTGTGCTCAGCTACACACATTACTTCCTTTGACTTAGATTAATATACTTTTCTGGGCACAGAAAGTTCTTTTTGGGTATGGCTCTACACAGACATGGAAACCCATTTGGCTCACCTTTGCTTGGGGCTTGTAAAGGCCCTAACAGAGGATGCAGAGTGGAGGATTTGAAGGAGGAGAAGGCAGAGGTCTTACTGCTCTGTGTCAGGACCATACTTGGCATCTGGCATGACAGTGGAAGAAGCAGGAGCACATTGGTAGGTAGGAATTGTGTAAATGAGCTCTGCCTCAGAATGCATCTCTGTACAGAGCGCTTCACTATTTAGCGATCAGCATAGTGACAGCAAGAAATCACATGGACCTAAGGACTTATTCCTATGTGATGGAAGTGGAAGAGGAGGGATAAGACAGAGGATTTTAAGTCCTCAGAAAAGAGCCAAATCAGTGTGTTGAGTTGCTTCTGTGTGGCTGTTTGAATGCCTGCTAGTAGAGCTGGGGCTCTGCAGGTTTGGGAGGGAAGGGTTTCAGGGCAGGGAGCAGAGCCAGGCAACGACTGCTCTCCATCCCTCGCCACCCCTGGCACCTTTCCCGGTGGAAGTCAGAGTGGGGATTAACACACACACGGAACTGGTTCTGTTCCAACTCCCCAAGAGGAAAACAGCATTTTTTCAAGCTATATGATTCTTGTTTGTAGCTACGTGACACGTTATTTAATGGCTGTGAAACACGGCATTGTTCTGATTTTGAAGATGTGCACATCTTTGGAGGACCACTCTCATTTTTCTAAATGCTTTTTAAATGCAACATTTACAAACACCTTCATTTTCTTGTTGTTGCTGACTCGCTCATTGACATTTTAAGCTAAACAGCATATGGCTTATAGCTTTGAACGAGCAATTGTATACAATTCATACATTTTCTGGAATTAAAAAGCCTTGGAAACACAGTGACAATTTTCAAAACTACAGGTTTATTCTTAAAAGTAGGAGATCTGTGAGGTCTATTCTTCATTTTTACAGATTTTTCCAAGTGATCCAAAAGAGTTGCTTAGGGCATCACAATTTCATGACAGCAAAACAACAGAAAAACACAGGTGGATATTTAGATGTTTAATTCCCATGTGTGTTCAATATTCTTTGTGGTCTTTAGATGGAAGAGTATTACTGGAGTGTAAGGTATTAATTACTGTTATCAGCATCTAGGACATCTCTTGCTGAAGATTTAAATCAGCTTTCCCTGGAAACATAGGAAATAGGATTTAAAAGGGCCTCCTGCATCAAGTTCAAACCCCAGCTTTTGCTGTCAGCTGTACATCACATAATTGGTTTCATGAAGTGCTCAAGTTTCATGCTGTAACCAGTGAAGTTTCTTGCTTCCCCTGCTCCTGTTGGAGGGCTGCTCCAGGATATCATTCCAGTGCTTCCTCCTAATTTCCTGTTGGGAGTTTATTCATGGTCATTTTATAACCATTTGTCCTTATGTCAACATCATCCTTTAAACAGCTCTTCTCCCTCTTTGTATATTTACAGACAACAGTTATGCTCCCTTTCAGCCTTTGTTTTGTTTGTGTGAACAAGTGAAGCACTTTTAATTTGCCATATTAGATAGCACTTCCTCCTCCTACCAGTGCACCTTCTTGGGGCTTGGCTTGTGCCAGCTTGAAATGTGTTGCACATGGGTGCAATAAAATGGGTGAACCAAATTGTGCAAAGTCTGTCTGTACTCTGACAGAGCAATATCATCCAATGAAAATTAGGAAGAAACCCCACTATTTCCCTTCAAACTCTCCTTCATCAAATTTTTATGATTTTTTTTTTAAATATAGGTGCAAGGTATCTAAGGCTCATGATCACCTTTTATTAGCAATGACAGCAATCCAAAATTTTTAAGCACCCAACTTGTAACTCTTCTTTCAGCCATCTGCTAAAGCAATGCTACCCACCCAAATTGTGTGCCTAAACTCACTGCTCATTATTTTTTTTCTGGTGTACCATCTTGAGATTACACTCCTGCATTTCACCTTGTCCCATTCCATTCCTTTTCTTCCTTTTTCTCTGCTTGCACTACAAGATAGTATTGGTATTTTTTCCTAGCTTTGTGTAATCAGAAAATTTTGCTTGCATATACTCCCTTTGCTGCAGTTGAAAATAGGACCCTACAAAACGATTAATAATAAAAGCAGTATGTGTAGGACTCAGCTACTGACCTCTGTCCATCCCCGGAGATCTATTTTCAGTACAATCTGCAGTCACCTCGTCTCCAGTCAGTTCTCCTCTGTTCTTCCAACTGATCTTCTCTTTCTCCAGTTTAACTAATACCCCTCCCCCTGCAATGATGATAATATGATTTACGGGTACCAGAGGAGCGAGATCTATTGCATTTCCTTTCTTTAGAAAAAGCTCATTATTTATGGCATGATCCATTTTTGGAAAAGCCTGACGTGTTCCAACACATCTCTTGCTTCCTTCAAGATTAATTTTAAAACCTGGCAAGCAATGAGAGCATATTATGAATCTGAATAAATGCTGCAGCCTGGTACTATAATGGGTTAATTGTTGCAGTGCAGGAGGCTGATAGGGAGCCTCAAGAAGGTGCATGCCTTAATGAGGAGATGGCAAGGAGCCCTGGGGCATGGAATAGGGGCTAATATGAAGGAGAAAACAGTAGGATAGAAAGCTGAGTAACCCAAATAAAGATACATTTGCTATTGTTTATGTTGCAATTACTGTCTTGCATTATCACTGACAAAACTTAGAAACAGTAAAGTAGCTCAATGAGATGGATTTGTGCACGGAATATTTCTGTCCCAGACTAGGTTTTCTATGTTTTAAGGTTTCACTGGCACTCCCTACTCAAAACAATGAGCTACCAGTTAAATTGAAAACTGGAGCACTACTTTGATGAGTGGACATGCTGTTGTTACAGTCAATACTTTTGATTCCTGGGGAGAAATTCTGTTTCCAGCCTGGATTTTTTGAAAGGAGGCATTTCTGAAAGACAGCAAGTTGCCTTGGTCTAAGGACAGTCCAGAAAATATTCGAAAGTTAACTTATGGATCAGAATAGCTCTACTTCAAACGTGTACTATGCAATGACACTGATCCACTTTGTGACACTTTGTTCAGATTTTCAAGCAAACTACCACTAGTTACAGTTTAAGATTGGTCAGTAATACATAGAATATTACCTTTGCCTTAGTATTTTGTATTAAATCAGTTCTTTCTTTCTTGGAGGCTGGCTGTCAGGGGTAATGGAACCTTGAAAGACATGAGGATCAAAATCAAAGAAAGTTGTTCAAACCCCAGCAAATGTTTAACTTAATGTACAGACTAGTCAATCAGCCTTTGCTATCTGTCCCACTTTGCCCATTAATGAAATACCTTTGAGTGATATTTCTTCAATAAGGTTTTTTAAAAAATGAAATAATTTCCTTTTTGTACAGCTGGTGCACAAGTAGTGGGCTTTATAGTATGTACTTTCTCTAAATGTAACAGCACATGATATCTGGTTTTCACAAATTGCTGGTTGCTGGGCATTGTTTTCTAGGATTAATTAATTGTAGGAATAAATCAATATAACTGTAAATGGTACTGGGATCAAAGTCAGACTTACTGAATATTGATAATCATCTAGGTAAACACTGGAGGAAGTTTCCAAGTCAAATAATAAGATTCTCAAAAGCATGTGTCTATAAAACAAAGATAAAAATATAGTCTTTAATAAAACCTCTGTGGAACCCCACAGAAACAATAAAAAGAAAAAAAGTAAGAAAGAGTTTACCTAAACATCAGCTCAACATTTTTCTTTACCATTATTTTATTCTCATTTTATTGTAATTGATCTTCTCCTCCACTCCTTACATGTTTCCTCTTGATTCTCCAGCCTTCTACATCCTCCTTGCTCTCTTTACAGTAGAAATTGCCATACAGGATGAGACAATAAGTCTCTGTGGTCTAACATTCAATCTCCCTGAAAGAGCCAGTGTATCAAGTCTCCTCCTTGTCTTTAACAGAGACTGACCTAAAGCATGAAGCTTGCCATTAGTATCCCTCTTACAAAATAGGTAACTACAAGTATTTTGTACTGGCTGTGTCTGACAAAGTACTTGGCCTCAGTGACACACAAAGGCAATTATTACCATGAGCTATTATTATATTATTAATTATATACTGTGAGTGGAGAGGGGAATTTTTTTTCCCCATGAGTTTTCAAAGCTTTTACTTTCAGGCAGTATTTCCTTACTGTCATGTGATGGTAGGGAGCAAGGATGAAGATTCCTGACTGACCCCTACTCTTATTTTGGAACTACTTATATCAGCTGCCATTTTGTTTCCTTCCTTTATTTCTCAAGTCCCATTCATGATTTGTTGCTCATATTTTTGTTGCTGTGTAGCCTTGTTGTTTTTGCAGTGTGTGTGTGCCAAGTCCTGTATAACAGCCGACACACCAATGGGTGAGGGAGCAAGGAGCAGGGCACTCATAAAGGAGTTGTGGTGCTGGAAACATGGCATGCACTTGTGTGGATGTGTGCCTCAAAGTGGGATGCCCTCCTGTGGGAAGATAGGTTGTAAACATAGTGCAGGAGGCAATCTTTCCCAATGAATTACAGCTGTACTGATCTCCAAGGAGTAGAAACTGCCTTGCCTGCCCAGTGAGCTTGGGTGTTATAAAAGAGTGGGCTAGCTGGCCACAAGATCCAGAGTCTGCTAACTGTGCTGAGATAAGGGACGTGTGGCTGTGTAAGGGACAGACAAACTAAGAAGATGCTATATGGGGAAAAGGCAGGGTAGAGACAGCTTGGGGTTTGTCAATCATGCAGAAGGAAGAAACAAACTTGCAGAAAGGAGAGAAGGAGTCAGTGCTGTGTGAAGCTGGCTATGAGGAAAGGAGTTAGAGTTGCCTGAGAGAAGTCCATTGAAAGAAGGTATAAAAAATTTTTAATAAAAGATTGGTGTTGGTACCAGTCATGTTTGTCTTGACATAATTACTACATCCTCCCAGAGAAGCAGCACCAGTTTTGTATCACCTCTGGAGATGTCCCTGGCACAGACACTGCCATGCAGTGCTGTTGCCTCTGTGTCCTGTGGATCCAGCTGAGTAGCCTGTGGGAGTGGCAGATCTTCAAGGCTGGTTGGGAATCTTTCCTAGCAGAGGCAGAATGTTTCCCAAGCCTCAGGGACAGTGGTCCCAGGGTAAGCTGCCCTCTCGCTCAGGAAAGCAGGTCCTCAGAAAGAGGAGGGAGAGAGCTGCCATGAGCAAAGTGCTGGGGGAGGAAGAAGCGGGAGGAGAGTACTGTGTGGCTCATCAGATGGAGAGGGTAGGAGGGGGGAATCTGGGAGTAAATGGAAACAGATGGGCGAGCTCACAGGAGAAGAGGTGGAAGAAAAAAAGCCAAGATGATCTTTGCTGGGGATGAAGGCTGGGAAGCTCAGAGAAGCTGAAGGAAGCATTCTCCCTCTTGTGATGAAAGACTTGTCTCCAGTACAAAAAGTCCAGGCTGTCTGTTATCAGCACCTTGAAGATGCTACATACTAATGAAGTAGAAAGAAAGACAGGTTTCATTTTGCCATAAGGTGATAGTAGGTAAATTAGTGCTTTTGCAGCGATTTATGAATATCTGATCTTCCTGTTTTGATGGTACTTTCTCACCACATCCATCCCAAGCTGAACCGCATTCTGCCTTATTCTCAAGGAAAAGAAGGACACTAGGTTTATCACAAGCAATAGAGAACAGTCCAAACACTGTAACCTCCATAACCATGTGCTACCTGTAAAAAAATTTTAGGGAACTCCTAGTAAACAGTCCACATAAAGCGTGGAACAAATATCTGGCTGCTACTGAATGGAGAATCAGTTTGTACAGAATCATTTACTGCAAAAAGTGCTACAACACAAATCTTATAAAATTATTCTTAAAATTTAATTTGCTAGGACAGATCTGTCTATAACTTATGAAAAAGTAGTTAAATTGGTACTAAGACACGTTCTTTCTATATTGTTGTTTATGTGTGTATGCACAATTATTTTGCCATAAAACTCACTTCTATTGATTTTTCTTGAAGTATTTTGTTACTATAGCAGTTATCTTTACTGCATAATAGTGTCCGAAAAAGGACTTGAACCAAATTAGTAACGACAATACTAAAATAAAATCCTATATCATTAATTTGGATCACTGTGGCATGTAGAAAATGTTCTGCAAATTAACCCAAAAGAAAACCTATTTCTGCTCATGTGCAGTCAGTACAGAATTGATACTACCTATCCAGGGCAGACATCCAAGTGGTTGAATAATCTGCTCTTCAAAACTAGTCTAGCACAAGCTGATTGCTTCTCTTGTATGCTCTTTTCACCTCTGTATGAGTGGTGAGAGAGAAGACAATATACCAGGGTATGCTGTTGGGGGTAATGTTCAAACATGAAAACAATGTGTACATATTGCTTTAAATCCCTTCCTACCAAAAAACTGCTGAGACCTGTAATTCTCATGACGATACCTTTGGGAGCTGTAGGTATCTTGAACACAGTGCTGCATGTCACAGTAAGTGTCTAACAGCATGCGACTCAAAGCGCTGCGTTGTGAGGATAACGCAAGAAATAATTCACCTAGTTGATAATTTCCATTTCCATTTAACAAACAATCTGTTACCCAGATACAATTGTTGCTGTGAAGATTCCATAAGCTTAAATTTGGAATGATACATGAATTTGAGACCTGCATTTCAAACAACAACTAAAGGAACTCGCTGCAGTTTGGAGACATAAGTATATTTGCATGGAAATCAGGGAAAATATGGAAGGAGCCCTAAATGGCAATGTATTTAAGCAAAATAAAAATTGTTCAACTTAATACAGATGTAGACACTTTTACCCAGGATTTGGACAACTAATCAAGCTCCTTGTGATGAAATTGTTTTTATTATCAATATTGCCTATTATTTGCAATTTGAAATGACGTCAGGCCCTGAACTAAAAGCCAGGTTCAATTATAATGGATATTAAGCATGTAATGAAAAGATAGCCTTCCCCTACAAAGTCTTCTTGAGCTGAATTTATGTCCATAATGCAGTCAGAAGATAGATGTGACTGCACAAAGCATGGAGATACTAGAGCCAGTTTTTAATTAGGCATCTTGGTAACCTAGCCCAAGGAACACAGGCCCAGTGAGGACTAGCTACCCTTCGTTCACAGTCAATTTTGCAAATGTCAGAGAAAAAAAGCAAAGAGTGAATCTTGAGGGGATGAAAATAGGCTAAGGAATAGGGAAAGTTAGTAGTGTAAAATCTGATTTTGTATTGGCTCGGGAGCACATATAGAGAAGGTTGTGAGGTCACTGCAGCGAGAAGGAAGGTTAGAGGTAAATATAGAGTTTGGGATTATACCCAGTCTATTACTGAAATCCCTGCTGCTGGTGAGCTGTGCTAATATGACTGCCATCCTTATTGCATGTAGAATGCTTCTGGTGGAGAAGCACACAGCTAGCATGCCTCGATGGCAGTAGGGATTAATTGAGCATAATGTCTTTTGGAAAGTCACAGCATTTTCTTGGAAGAGGACAAGGGAAAGCTGATAGTTTTGCTGTGTAACTGAGTTTCATAATGAAATGTTTTACAGCCAATCCTTGTTGCCTCATTACTCTTAAACCTTTATTAAAAAAGCTTTTGAAGTGTATTACTTAGTTGCATAGTTTGAGGATCGTGCTGCACAATTCCCTATGAGTTCTATGTTTGGCCTCTCCTAGATGAGACAGCATCGGTATTTAGAAGTCAGGAATATGAAAGTTAGGGTTGAATGCACCATTTTCCCTCCCTTCCACAAGCACCTTGTGATGCAGTCTAATTATATTGTCCAGTACTGCTGCTTTGTTTTGACAGTTTACGGATTCTCAATTAAACCACTTAACCTGTGGCATGGATGAGTCCAGAAGTCACAAGTCATTACATTATATTGTTCTGTAGCTGCCTCAAGATCCAAACATCGGTCATTGAACAAAATTTCAGAAATATTTTAGGTAAAGTGCTAAAATATTACATGGTTTCAGGAAAGAAAGTGTGACTAAAAACTTAAAAAGGGAAATTTTCAACCCAGTGTGAATGGTAACTCATTTTCAAATGTTAATATATGGCTTATTTGACAATGGGCAGTTTTAAAGTTTTAATTGCATCTTTCTTTTTTTATTAACAATATATCATATCTGTTCAAACTGAATTTTGAACCTATATTGACTGAAAATTTAGATTCATCACATCTGGAAGTGAGATGAAGAATCAAGAATTCAGCCCTGTTTCAAAAGATGAAGAGCATGCTAAAAATCACAAGTTATAAAGAAAAGGCATCTACCTATTTACAGTAACTGTTCTGTAGTGCTGTAATGTGCTTCACAGGGAAAATATATCTGAGTAACAGGAACAGAAATTATAGTACAGCAGGCTCTAAGCTTTTCAGGCCCTTCAGGAAAACTCTGTGTGACTATATCAGGCAAATTTCTAGTGCCACTGACACAAAAATTGTGTTTTGGCATTTCATGAGTCTAAAAGCTCACATAGGGACACCTCAGTTATATACAGGTGTCCAAGGAATTACAGAATTGCAGGGCTTTTCTAGGTGAGCCTCAGCTGTCTGTTCTGTATCTCCTTCAGTACTGGTACACTGATGAATTTAAACTTCATTCATTCAGCAATTGTTCCCTGGCTACTTCTGTAATGGATCATGAAGTAAGAAAATTTCCTGTCCTGAGTCCTGCCAATATCACTTGGGGAAGTGAAAAGGACAGGAGAGGTGGAAAGAAAGAGAAGGCAGTTTTACTGAGAAATGGAATTAATGATTTATTTCTCCATCCATTTCTTCTGTTGTATTCAAACAAAATTTCAAAATTTTTCTCCATATTCAGTTGGTAAATCTACCACTCTTATGATTAATTTATGATTAATATATATTTATATAGGTTGGCTTAAACTGTCCTAGTTATTAACATGGTACTGCTGCCTTGGTTTTATATCAGTTGCTACCACCTTTCATTAAATCAGTGAAAATATGACTTTTCTACAACTGATAGAATATTCAATAGAAATAATTCTGTATTTGTACTTTGAGACTGTAAAAATCAGCCTGACCGAAAAGAATATGTTTCATCAAAGAAGTTTATGTTTTGTTTTTTTAAGTTAATAATGGATTTATGGACATATCTTTCTGATGTAAGACATATTCACCTGTATATAGCACAGGAGTTGATAATTATGAAGAATTTTTCAAGTCTGTTTTCATTGGTCTTGTAACATCCTTTTATATGAAATTACTTCAGTGGACAAAATGAAACACTTACTTTTTAGTGATTTTTTGATGCATGAATTCTTTCCTATCAATCTTTCTTAGTACTCACATTACTGTACTTCCTGGTATTCCCCATCACAGACACCATTGTGGTAGATGGGTAGAAAATACAGAACAGACAGAGAAACTCATTCTGCAAAAAGCTTGCATGTATAGAATTCAGCAATAGAGACATTCACTCTCAATGAGCTTGAAATCTGGGCATAAGACAGACAAAGAGGCAGGTAACTGAGATGATATCAGAAGCAGGTAATACCACTCAGTATTGTAGGTAGTTTTTAAAAGAAGTTGAGGAGTAACTACAAATTAATGACTGCTGAAGGTAAACAAACATGGTTTCAGTAATAACTGATATTGAAGTATAATATAAATAGCAAGTATGTGAGTATTTTAAGTCTATAATTCATAAAGGGTTCAGGTGATCCCATGGCACACAGCTCAGCTTTGCACAGACAGTCATCCTGATGGATGCCAGCACTCTTGCTGCACCTAATAGAAATTACCTGGAATCTCTCCAGGCATCCCAGTCTTGGTCTGTGCCAGTGAAATGTCTGGGCTTTTTCTTCCTCCCTGCTTTTACTAGAACCACTCAATGCACTCTTTTGCACTAGCACACTTTCTCCTTGTTTGCCTGTAATACCAACTCCACTCCACTACATACTGCACATGCTGCCTTTGACACCGATGCTTTGCAGGCTTTTAAACACTTCCTGCAAGTAAGCTCATATCTCCCAAGCCTTGATGGTACAAAGAGTCTATCAGAACTCTTTTCTCTTTTGTCCTTAGTGGACTTGCCTTACTATCTGAAGTCATACCTAAACTACAGGGCTTTTTCTCAGGGATTAGGTATTGAACGGAACATCCCGTAAACTATACTGTGCCTCCTTTTAGAAATTTGAAGGGATCTCTGTGAAACATTTATAAGGGTATCCTTGTATCATAGGAAACTGGAGGTGTATGAGATTTCAGGTAACTGAGATTTATGAACATTCTGAGAAGTCTGGACATCAGTGCACAAGGTTCAGGCAAACTTTCAGCAAAGTGTGAGAAGGTTCTGCATTGCCCAGCAGATTTGTATGAAACCCCAGTCCACAGAGGACTCTTTCAAGCAGCATGCAAATAAGTTTCTCTCGGCCATCCTCAGCAGAGACAGGCTTTCAAGCATGGGGTTTGCTTGCAGAAAGATAGAAATGGATATCCTGAGGTGTGTCCATGCTGCCTAAATTTTGGTAGTGCATGGAGGGAGACAGTCTCTCTTCAAGGGTGATCTGAAGCAGTAGCCATTATCAAGACAAACAGCTTAAGGAGACAAATCTCCTGAATAAGCGTGTGGCTAAATTTGGATAGTGTATATACTGCATACTGTATGTTTCAGACTTCCTTCCCTGTGTAAATAGTGATAAATAAACTGCTGCCTCTTGTTGCTGGTGGAGGTGACATGAAAATTTAAAATATTAGATAATGGGAGAGAGCTGTGAATTAATTAACTGGCGTGTCTAAGAGAGCTGTGCCTGGAGGCCACTGCCAGGACTGGCAACTCTGTGCAGAGCACTGTACAAGCACTTAGGAAGGAATAGCCATCAGTCCAAAGAATCTGCCATCCAAATAGGCAGGAAAGTTGAGAAGAGCAGAGAAATGTGGAAGGGTATACTATTTCTGAGAATTGCTTCTGTTGCCTACTCCCATAGTCACAAATCCTGAGGAAAAATCTTAAACAAACCCTCTCATTCAGCCAGAGCCCTCAGCAGATACTTTTCAGTGCAGTTCTAAAATTTTTTCAACAGCAGTCAGGCAGCAAACGCTTTTAATGAGAGAATGTTGACTGCCTCATGTATGTTTCTAAGTTCCAGACTACACAGTTATCAGTTATCCTGGCAGAAACTGTAATTCTGACATCAGTGCTACCACTGATTACCACTCCACAGGTAGCAAAGAAGCCTAAATTGCCAATAATAGTTGTAAAAGAATTAGTGGCTGGGCAGTAGAAGGCAGGCAGAGAGATGCAGTTAGGAATTACATAAACTGTGAATTGCCAACTTGTATTGTTTTACCTATTTCTTGTCTGGTAAAAGTGGAATATTATAGAAAACAGCCCAAAATTGGATAGCCAAAGTGACTTAATCTGGTAAAATAGTGGGTGCAAGGAATTAAAAGCACAGTATTCAAAATAAAATATCTTAGAAGAAGACAGGAAAAGAATCAAAAGGGTTTTAGCTTTTGAGAAGGGGAACCCCATTGTATAATTAGATCATGAACTAAGGCCTTTTACTACTGCAAATTCACACTGTGAGCTGTTTAAGTGCCACCTCTTGATTCTCTTACTGCAGCTTCTAATAGCAAACCCTGTTCTGCTTTTCTTTGTGCAAAACCAATCACATCACATCAAATTATACAACTAATTAACACAAACTCCTTAAAAAATTGCATATTATTTTGGCGAGGCAAATTAACGCCAGTCCCCTGAAACCATGTTTAGTAATTCCCACTGACTGTAGTAACGCCTACTACTGAGAGAAGGGCTAATCAACTACAGGCTCTCCTGCTGATGAGCTGAACCAAGCAACCAGATGTTTCTGCCTTCTAGGCTAATGGAAATGTCATGCATGTTTTTCTCTCCACCTAGGTGAAGAACTAATTCCACCATGGCCATGGTCTAGGTAGCTCTCTCCCTGGTCCTGCTTCTGGCAGGTCCTGCTAGCTGATCCTGAGCAGACAGGCACAGCCTAACCAAAGGTGCTCTGGTTTAAGCCACCTAATCCAGCCCATCAAGGCAGCTTGGTGCCAAGACATTCTCACTCAGGGTATGGATAGCAAAGAGCAAGCTGGTGAGCATCACTGTGGAGAAAAATATATCTGTCATATTGTGCTGTATGTGAAAGCTGGGCAAAGTATGTTTTTTTGTGTATTGGTAAGAGGTCCCTCTGGTATTAAATTACTTAATGAGATGTCTATTGCAATTAAAAGAGTCATAACATTTATATTAACATTTTAAAGCTTGCTTATTTCAGGAGTGTCAGTTTACATGAGTCTAAATAGGCGATAATGAACATGATGAAGTATTCCATATTAAAACTGAGTACTGTGTAACTGTCTAGTAAAATCTTAATATTAAGCTATACTGTATAACTTACAGGGCAGTATAAAAGCTTCATATTTAGATGTATCCCATCTTGAATCTCAAATAATGGACTTAGAATTAAATATGAATACAAAATAAGAGGAAATGCATTTATATGTAATCTTAAAAAATACATTTATATGATATATCTATTTAAAAAGCTTACAGTATACTTTGATGGATGATTCAGTCATTTTCAGAAACAGCAAACTATAATTTAAAGACAGTGTGTAATTATTTAACAGCAATATTCTCTAAGTTCAGCTAACTTGTACCTCTCATGCTAGATGTTAGTACTAGAATGTGTATCAGCAAGCCCTGTTATTCCAGATGCTTACCTGGTGAAGAAAAAAGATATGTAGTCATTTAAAATACTACTTAAGGAGGAAGAGACTTAGTTTGAAAAATGCAGAGAATGTATTAATTTCAGACCCCACCCACAGTAGCTAAGTATATTCTTTATTTTGTTTTTCAATAACTCTTCAGTAGTATATATAGACTGTAAGCACAAGTTACTCTTTTTATATTTTAAATTTCCTTAACATGCTCATTGCTGTATTAACATCTGCTCTGAAACTCCCACCACCACAGCAAGGAGGCATCAATTAACATCAGTTTGGAAGTGACAGATATTCAGTCAAGGAGGAATAAAACTCTACAGCAATTTTTGCCAGCAAAATCTCATCATGTGTGCAAAGATGCAGTCTACTGGTAGCACCAGTTCGATATTTGAGGGGATGGATCACTGGAAGAATGAGGTTTGCCTCTCATGAAAGGAGACATGCATGAGCTCTTAATTGTAAATTCAAAGATAAGGCCACTGAACTGAGAGTGACCTGGCTCTGGTCCCAGAAAGTTGTGTTTCACTAGATTTAGTTTCTACAGCAGAGAAATCTAGCAGTGTGAGAGGCAGGCTCTCAGGCAGCTAGATGCACTTGCCAGTGAAATAAATATTGGAAAACTGACATTTACCCAGGGTGCTGTGAGCTGCTAGAATGGACCATAGACTACCTGACACCTGGTCATCCTGTATCACTTAATGTGCCAGGTAGTAGTTACTAAAACAGTGGATCTTTCTGGCTGGATTTCAGGACTGTATCCAAGAACAGGCGAGTTAAAAAATCCTGCTGTTTGATCATGGAAAATACACAGTGTTATGCAAATATCCATGTCCAAGAAGTGAGAAAAGAGCCTTGAATCACCTTGGCTATTGTGCAGTTCTCCCAACACATTCCTTTGCTTTTGCATGCTATGACTTTGCAAGCTAGAGTTTCATTGAGTATGTTTGAGAGATCAGTGGAAAATGAATAGTGAAAAAAGAGTATGCTCTGTTAGTATATTGCTTTCCTTGACAAACAAGAAATAAATCCTTAAAAAGCAAAGAAGCTAAATAGAACTAAACAGCAAGTAGGGCTGGATTTTTTTTTTTTTTTTTTTTTTTTTGTCAGATGAATATTTTGGCTGCAAACTAATTTGAGATTATAAGTTTTTCCATAAAAATGTTTCCCTTTCTAAAAGGAAACTGCTGGTCTTGTAGTGAGGAAAAGGTTACTTTTATAAAGTGTTTTCTATTGATCTGATCAACATCTCCATGCTGGAATGACAAGAATTGAACAAATGTTGCTGAACTATGAAGAACTTAGATCAACTGATTTTGGACTAAGAAAAGTTGTTGTAAAGAGTGAAATGCATGAAATGCACTGATAGTATTTATTCCAGTGGCAAAGGCAATTTTTAAGTATAAGGAAAGATTCAGAGGAAAAATAAAAAGTAAATATATGTATATGTACAGACAAAGCAGAACAGTGTATGATTATCAGACAGCTCACAGGATAACACCAACATAATGTTGGTCCTTGTGATTTTAATTCAGCAAAAGGTCATTGGGCCTCATTCATCCTGCTCTGCAGATCTTGATTTTCTCTTAATATAAGGTTGGAGAAAGAATAAAAAAATTTTGCCCTAATCTCATCCATGAGAATCAGGTTTATCCCGGCAGGACTGTGTTCTGAATAAAGCCTTCAATTACCACAAAATGCAACATATTTCCACAGAGCAGTATGGAGAAAAAACCTGAGGGTAATCTGTAGTGTTGCAGATGTGGGACTGAACCCAGACTGAGCTAGAGGTGTTTGTTTGAGTGTTGCTCACTTCTTTCTGACCAACTTTCTACCATACCCAGCAATATCATGAACATTTCTGTGAGGCTGCATGCCTGGGCAGTAAAGATAAATAAAGAACTATTCACAACTAAAGTAATATATAGGAAGATCAACAGCTGAGAAGAAGAGTTCATTGAGAAAGAGGAGAATGATCTGGGATATCTGTTCCTTCCTGAAATGCTCACAATTTTATCCATCATGTGGATGTCTTCTAGCATAAAGGAATCCTGTGGCATTTGGGATCACAGGAATGTTCAGCTGTATCACACTGGAAGCCCATTTGGTCCAGTGTCTTGTGAACAGTGATCAAAGTCACAACTTCAAAGGAAGATGCAATGAAGTATGAACAGGACAGGGAAATATCCAGCTTTTGGTTCTTCTTTCCTCTTCCAGACAACAAGTGAATGGCTTGTGCTTTGTAGCTAGGGAATTTCTGCCTCTTTCTACTTTAAAATTGTTTTAGTATCATTGTGTGCCTTCTTTTTACATACAAAAAATTTTCCATTTCAATAAAATCCAGATAAAGTGTAATCTTATTGCATAAATTTCTTCTCATTTTATCAACATTGTGTGATTAACTTTCCATATACATATTTGCCTATCTCAGTGGAAAAAATGCTCTTTCTGGCAGTCCAGTAGCCTTTGAAAGACTTAGGTGAACAAGTTATAACAATCTGTTCAAAGAATTTCATCTCCTTTGCTCTTTGCAATGCAAAAGCCTCAAAGGTCAATTCAGATAGACTTTGCACACTCCAGAGGTGTTAATAATTTAAACTCATGGATACATTTCTCATGCAGGCATATGAACAGCTTTTAAGATATATTTTCTGTGTTCATATGTTTATTTTTTAATAACTGAACAAGATGATGGAAGCTCTAGTAGAGAAGGCAGTTGCTAGGAAGGGACCATCAATACCCTGATAGAGGCAGAAAGTATTTTGACAGACTTGAAATGACACAGTAGTGTAATTATTTCTCTTTCTCCAGTTATTCCAAGGTTAACAATCTGTGTTGAATTTCCTCAAGAAGGAAGAAAAATTCTGCTTTGGGTAAACACACTTTACTTAACTTTTTGGAGGAAAATATTTTGTCCTTCTGTGCTTGTACTGCAGCTGAGTTTAAAAAAAGAGGCAACACTTCCTTGACAAAGTCTTCATACCATCTTTCTGTAAAGTTCTTCCATGATAGCAAGAATACAAGAAGGTTGAATATTTAAT
The DNA here is from genome assembly GCF_029582105.1 of Oenanthe melanoleuca. Lineage (NCBI taxonomy): Eukaryota > Metazoa > Chordata > Aves > Passeriformes > Muscicapidae > Oenanthe > Oenanthe melanoleuca. The sequence continues at coordinate 84,221,893 of NC_079333.1, read as the reverse complement.
ACACCTGAAGTGAAAAGTTTTTCTCAGTTTCAAGTGCATGGATTACATTGACTGGGATATGGTGTTTTCCTCACTGTGCACAAGACCAAATAGTGTCCTGACTTGTGCACCACTGGAATGCTGAATTTTGCTTTACAGACTGGGATAAGGTTTCTAGGGATCTGCAAATTTTTTAAAAGGAAAAACTTGTAATCTAGCAGTGATCACTATAAATAAATCTAGTGATTTATTTTATGTCTGGGTCTTTAAAAAGACCTATAGTCACTCCTTTGGGTTTGGCAGGGCTTTCAAGTGTGAACAAGGGAATAAATGAAAAGCCGTGGAAGAAGAAGTCAGATTTTCTATGAGGCTGTGTACCATAAAAATAATAACAAGGGGAAATGGAAAACCACTAAAATAAAAGACTGTGATCTAGTTTATGTCCACACATGGTAAGGTATTATCAAGCAGTTATTTCTCCCAGTTAATCATTAAATGCACTCCTACACTCTTAAAAACTAATGTGAGGAACACTTTTAGGACAGAAAAGTACACACAATGGATATGTGAGTAAGAAGCATGTGAACCAACAAAATAACAGCTCTCTCTTCTGTATAGCTCTATATTCTTTTACAACTAGGTTGTTTCATTAATAATTCCAGAGCATTAAAATGTATTGTGCTATTCTGTAAAGCTTGTTGTACAGAAACAATTCAATAAATGAAAAGTCTGAATTCTAAGTATTATTATTATTTTTGCTCAGATTTGCTTTGTGGTACAAAATTCTTTTGATTGCTTTAGACCTACAACAATCCCCTGTTGTTTATCATAAATAACAAGTTGTTTTATTTCTCTGGGCTTGCAAGTTTCGTTTTCTTCTGTTGCTATAATTTCTATTCATTTTTAACATGAACACATTTTCCTACAGAAGTAGTCTTGTATCTAACTGTACCTTGTGATTTTTTGGCTGTGAAAAGCATTCTAGTTGATGAGAAAAGGGTGAAAATCATTCCACCCCCTCACCAGAGTGAACTGAACTTTCTAAGGATATATTTTTGCCCCTTTTTGAAAGGGAATAGGTAATGCTTTCACTTCTGACTGCCCACTTGCTAGACATTTCTTATACTGAATTCAGAAACTATTTAGTGGTGATGCCATTAATTTTATTTCTGATAGAATTTGTATTGTGTCAGCTTGATCCTACATGGTCACAAAAGAACATAGACTTTGTATAAAAGGCAGTATTTAAAACACCAAACCAAAGTTGGTGCTGATTTTATCAGTATCACCAGTTTTACAGTCTTTGAAAACTCTGAAGTCTTTCTTTTCAATTGAATTTTCTATGATGGGTGAGGAGAGGGAATTATGGCCTCAGTGATAAATTATAATATTTTTATCTATCTTTCTTCCCCGCTGAGAACTTTGCATATTTTCCATACTGAAAGTTTTTAACCATGATCCTTTAGTCCCTTCTTTTTCACACTCAGAGCCCTGTAGAGCCCACAGTCAAGGATTCACTGGATGTATGAAATCAGACAGACTGGATCACGCTGGGCATCTGTCCCCTCTGCCATTCTGCACTAACACAGAGAGTACATGTGATTTACTTCAATGAACTGTGACTCCCACAGTTTCCCAGTTTCCCCAGCTGCAATCCTTAACAAAGATGTGATCAATCATTTTGGTCTTCATTCAACTGAGAGGAATGTGCTAAGAGGAGTACCTCTTAAGATGACCAGAGTTTGTCTTTCTGTCTAACAGACTGATAAATCTGTATAACCAATTTATACAGTTTTTCTGACTGTACAGGAAAATGAGTTACAGCTAATAGCATGTCTCTGATAAGAGTCTATTGACATTTTAACTGCTGAAGATCCATTTTAAACCAGCAGAATATAAATATACTGGGGGCAGGGCAGCTGAAGTGTGACATCTGCCATTTCTTGTGGTTGGGAATCCCTCTTCCACTACCATAGGGGCAGCCTGCACAGTCAGCAAGGGGGAATTCAGACTTTATTTTGTCAGCTCTGCAAGGCATGCCTAAGATCCTTCTCTCAGTTTCCACCACTTGCTTACAACTCACCTTAACTTTTACCTGGAGAACTAATATTTTTTTTTCCTTTCAAGCACGGACAGCTGCTGTTGTTTCCTGCTTGTATCTGTTGAAAATACCACCACAAAAACCATTTTCCAAGCTCATGGAAACTGCCTTGAATCCTTCTAGTGTTTCCTTTCCCCATCACATATGTTTCTCATCCTTTTGACTTACTTTATCAGTACTTCATGATGTTGCCCTTGTCAGAGCCTCTGGCAGATATCCACCACCTAATAGTTACAGTTCAGATGGGGTATCCTCCTCCTGTGGGAGATCACCTCACCAAAAGTTCTAAAAACCACTTCATTATCTTTTTCAAATCTTTAAATCTTTCTATCTGACTGCTTGAGAGCAAAGGCAGCATTTCTTTTCCTTATGTAAGTGTCTTTACCTGAACTAGTTTACTGTTATCTTCAGTGGAAAACAATACACCTTTTATGGTGTAACTCATCTGTCTTATCTCAGGCATCTACTGTGGACTGACATGAATCTCACTTTGCAAGTGATTATTCCTTCTTACTGACTACCAGGGGAATCTATGGTTCCAGTTCAGATGCAGATGATTTTACAGCTATTCCAACTAACCTACCTAGTCAGCAAATGATGGGTGGATATAAATTATATGTATATTCTCTAAATACCTATTAATTGAAGCACTCAAATTTAGATGCTTACAGTGTAGGTGTCAACACATGGTATAGAATCTCCATTACATCAATGGAGCTCTAGCTAGTGTGGGGGATGGAGTCTGGATGAAAATTCAGCTGAGCTAGATCCAAATCCTTCCCCAAGACTGTGGTATATTTAGGTTCAGAAGATCTGTCCATCTATCTAGTAGGCAACTATGCTTTGTTTCACATTGCAGCTGGTGAACCTACAGTTATTACCTCTGTTTACTCTAACATTGGATCATCAGAGTCAGTTAATGGAACTACTTCTGCTAAATATTAATTTATTTGGTTTTGGCCTTGATGAACTATTTGCAGTATAAAAATATTAGAAATATAGCTTTAAGGCATCCAAAGTACTTTAGAGACTCATGAGGGCAAATGCGACACTATTTGGGAACTCTGCAAAAAATGACATGTCTTCTTGTGAGCAGCATCCCAGAGAGAGTTTGAAACTGACTTGTTCTGTAAGAAAGAAAAAATGTTCTGTTCATTAAACAGAATGGTGCACCTCTTTCACTCTTGTGTGAAGTTAAAGAAACAAACTTTCCCCTAAGAAAAGCGTATTAAATCCTAATGCTAGTTAATCCAACTTCCCCTGTTGCACACAAAGGAAATGTTATTGCCACTCATGCTTCTGCACATTATTTTATAAAGGATCTCCTCTCTTAAAACTTCTTATCCTCTTTTTCTTGATTCCTATGCTTACCTCTGGCATGAACTCCCATAATTTCCAGGATGTAAATCTAGCTGTCTCACAACATCAGAAAAAGAACAGTTAAGAGAAAAGCTCATCAAGTGTCTTTTCCTTTAGACAAATAATACCTTGAAATGAACTCTTGAAGATGTTATACCCTTTTTCTTTTATCATATGCAATAAAATCATAGCTTCATATTCACCCATTTTTTTCCAAACAAGCATAATACTCAGCCATGTGCTTGAAAACTACAGTCCATGTTCCTTTCCTAAATTTTTCAGCTTCTTTAAAAAGACCATATTTTTTTCCTGTCCTGTTAGATTTCAGGGCCACCATTGACAATCTCTTGAAAAGGGTTGGGTATTTTTGTCCCTGGATTTCTCTGTTTCAGTCTTTGTAGGAGAAGTTTTCCTGTCAGAAAACTCATCCTGTTTAAAGCAGAAAGAAGCCACTTGGCAATATAATCTCTTCATCTTTGGTGCATGTGGGAAGGCATTGACTGTGGAGCAGAATCTACCTGTGTGCTCAGCAGTCAGGCTCTGCTTTATCTGTATTAGTACAATTGTTTTGGAGCAGAAAAAGGGAAGGAGTTCGAAAAGTTATCACAATACCTTGACAATGGGTCTTTTGTAACCCAAACAGTAGCATGTACACACCAGAGGATAGCAGGGATACCATGTGCTGTACTACAGCTGGTGAGACTTACTTTGCCTGTAAGAATTTTGCTGGTTTTAGCAGACATCCAGAATTATATAATTCCTCAGAAATGTGAGGTTAAGAATAGACAAATAGAAAAATAGGGTAGTAGGTTACAGAGTATGTTTAGAGTTTGACTCTAGCTGACATTATACATCCTTGCCCTTTTACTACAGATTGCTCATGAGGACTGAATAATATTTCAGGTACATAGTGCAGGCCTCAAAAAACACTTCTGCTGTATAGCAGAAATGCATGTATAGCAGAAGTGTGTGTATAGACACATGCACACACTTTACCCTCACCCCCGTGCCACTCACACAGATGCCTACAAAGCTAATACCACAATTGTCCATATTTTATGACAATCATAAATGGAAATCTGCATAAGAGAAAAACGTGTGTTCATATTAGTGGATTGCTATGTCTAGCTTTACTTGGATATTTTCAATGCACTCTGAACCATGAGATATCAGACATGGTCTGCTTTATTTTGGGCCTCTTCTAGCTCCAGTGAAATCATTGGCAAAATTTCTACTAAATTAGGTGATGTGTGTTCATCAGAAGAGGAAGTTGCATAACCATATACATATATATACATTTTACATTGTAAAATGTCACTTAAATATTCCATACTTATCACTTGAAGCAATTTTCTTCACAAATCTGAAGAAATTCCTCCTCATGAGTTAAAAATAAAATTGGTGTGAATTATACTTTTCTGAAGACAAAATAAGAAGTTGAAAAACACCCCCCTTACAGTGGTGTGCATGTGTGCATGCCTCTATTTGTCTGTGTGTCTATATGTTTGCTCATATTCTTAAGAGAAATTTACTTTTATGCCTCTATCTCAGCAGACTGTCCAGCGTGGGATGAAAATATTGTCATATATACATAAAATGTGTCCAACTGGCCAGTGTTTTCTCATTTGCTACAGATTTAAGATCCTTAGCTCTACACATTTCAAATTTCTCAAAACCTGAAAACCAAGGAAGAAGAGCTGTGCACAGGAGAAAATATCATTTCATCACACTGGGATTATTTTTCTCTCCCAGGTGCTAGAGGCTGGGCTTTCTCTAATTGATAACTGTTGGGCTCCTCCCCTTAACCCTCTGACTTCAGTGCCTTCCCTTCCCGGGTGACTCCTGTCTCACTGTTCTACCTCATTCACTTATGGTTGACCTGGAGCTCCTGGGTTAAGCTTCCCCACTGGTATTCAACCTTGGACCTTATTATTGTTCTACTCATCTGACCTCTGATACACTAAATTCTAACAAGGTGATCTGAAGAAAATCACTCATTTTTTTTTCTGTGTGGTTTCATGGCTCGTCTTTTTACTGCTCTTGGCTGATGTTCTTTTTTCCACTTCAGACCACCAAGTGCTCTGCTTTAGTTTGTCAATTTATAGTGCTGTCATGGTTTCAAATGCTGTGACCATTGTGTAGAATATACTCTCCTGACCTCTGAAGCAACTTTCTGTATTTCAATTGTTAACTCATTAGGGTTTGGAAGAGCAGCTGAAAAGCGAATGGCCTTTTTCCCACAATTGCTTCCAATGAGATGCTTGAAGAGTCATCACAGTCCAGGATTAAGAGAAATCAAGAGGATGCTGCTAGAAATTAGCTCGAGTTATTTTGCATTCTTGCCTAAAGGAAACAAACTAAACCCCTCAATGCCCAAAAGTACTGCTCTTGTCATCATCACCACTAAGATGCAAGGGGGAGCATATCAATAAAGCTAATAATGAAAAGATTAATCAGATTAATCTGATCTGGATAATTCAAATACTTTGCCAAAGTACTCCAAAACCCAGACAAAATATGTTCTTTAAACATAACTTTTATATTTTACTACTTTCAGTGTCCTCACTCAATCCTTTGTTTGCACTGGCCCTTTATCTGGGTTCTGAGCCTTGAACTGGCATCTCCCAATCAAGTTTTTCTAATAAATAGTGTTTTAATTCTCACCCTTTGGAAATACCTTTTGAAGAAGAATAGAGTGGACAGCACCAGCAAAATTAATTCTGAAGTCAGCTCCCTAAGAAGAGTGCAGCCATAACCATATTTATTACGACCCCTCCTCTTCCAACAAACTCCTTCCCTTCTTGCTTTTCATTTAAGTGGGGAAGCTCAGTGAGCAAATAAAGAAGAGCTTTTGTCATTTATAGAGAGTCTTATAGCACTAGCAAAAAAAAGTTAATAATTTTCATACTCTGAATTTTCTGATTTTTGCATATTTTTTTCTGAAATTTCTTTGACAAACCAGTTTCTAAACAGCAAAAATAGTGTATGGTTTTGCCATTTAAAATAATTTAGCATAGTTTAGTATTTAGCAGTTCTAAACATGTAATGTCTACTTACATGTGCACAACTAAAAAAAAAAAAAAAAAAAAAAAAAAATTCTATCTTCTCCAGTATCACAGATATTTAGGTCAACCACAGATTTTGATTTCAACAGAAAAAAGAATAACTTTTAGGACCTCATGGGAACTATGCCTTTAACAACATCCTTAATTTTGAGAGATTACTGGGTACAGTGTTCTCCTTGGTAGCACTAATCACAGCTGCACAGTTTTCTGATAACATGAAATACTTGAATGCATCCTTCATTTTTTGTGTCAGAAAATCATAATAATAAGAGCTTGCATTTTTGAAGGTCTCATCTTCAAGTGTTTCAGAGCACTTTGCAAACACTAATTTAAACTTCACAGTTTCCCAGAGAACAAGGCTGGCTTGGGTGTATCTCTACTGATTTCACTTATCATGATGCAGAAATGACATATTTCTTCTGGATACTGTAATAACTTTTTACAGGTGGGTCAATTGAGGTATTGGCTCATAAGTGTCCTATCAAAAAAATACAGACTGAGTCAGTAAGACAATGAAATTAGCATTTCATATCTGGTTTCAGCCCTCTGAATTGCTTGCTAATTCTTTCATTGTGCTTGATGATTTAAGTTTTAACACTTTTTCTCCATTTAAGTCCACCTGTTTCAAAAGACACTCTTGTTAAACTGTCTCTAAACAATATTAGCATAAGTTTTAAATAATTAAAGCAACAGAAATTTGAGACTATTTTACCAGAATTAAAATAATGGAATAAAGTGGAAGGAATATAATCATTATAGAGTTGATGCTGCCTAAAAACTGTGAATTCATTTGATTGCTTATGTCAGATATTATTATTTACTTTAATAAAACGGTCAAGCCAATACTGTACAGCAACTTAAATCAATTCCCCTAGAATGATATTACAGCTGCCAGATCTTCCAAAACTGAAGAGTATTTCTTTTCTGAAAAGGTAAGAAGCCCTCAAATGTTACCATTCCATTAAAAAAAAATTATATATATATATATTTGCATGGATGCTAAAAGGATATCAAAATGCCATTTGTGTTAGTGTTTGTACAAGCAATTGCAAAAAACGACAACAAAAAAAAGCTGGCTGATTGTGTTGCTGTGCTTCTTCTGCATCATTGTGTTTAACAGATGGCTTGCTGTTACAACTGTCTTTACTCCAACAAGACTTTATAACCTTGCAAGTTTGGGTATTTTTTTTTTTTTTTTTTTGCTCTTCTTTTTTGTCTTGCTGTTGTTGTGCACCACTCGCATTTTAAAAGTTTATGTGGGTTACTTTGTTGGTGGTTTGAATCTCAGTTAATTCTGGTCTCTTATGGTATTGGGAGAGTATTTACTATCTGTGCTTGATCTGGACCAAATGCATTTTGATTGTAAATAGAAGGTCTTCTTTTATGAGGATGTTCACTTCACAGCTTGAGCAGTGTAATTTTTATACAGGTCTCAGCAATCAATAAAAAAGCCACAGGAGGAATGATTTATCTTGTTGGTTACAGAGACTGTCACCGAGAGAAATTGTAAAAGATCAATTTACACAAGCTGGTGTGAGAATGTTATTGATATAACACGGCTGATCAGTTCCTGGTAGTCTGTGGGTGGGTGGAGGGAGAGCCCTGCCCTGGGATAGGGCCACTCACCAAGACCTTAATAGACTCGCTGGTCCATAAAATGGACATGAAGCCAATGAAGGGCGAGATTCTGCCTGCTCATGGCACACTGAGTGGCTTGCAGGAAAATGGATTGGCTCAGCTCCGATTAGTTAGTTAAGCAGTGTCATGCATCCTCTTTTTTTTGTTGTTGTTGCTTTTTTCTTCTTCTTCTTCCCCCTGCTCCCCCTCCTACTGTGAGAACTGTTCACTTGGAGGCTCACTGCCTTAATTACAAAGGGCCCTTTTAACTACAGGTCACAGGAGTTGGCTCACTTGACAGGAAATAAGGAAACAAGCTACCTTCCTGGAAAAAAAAAAGAAAATCAAACTTCCACTCCTCAAATTAGTTAAATGAAGCTTATCAGCACTTGTTAGTTGATCCTTTGACAGTCTGTTAATTGCAGCTGGTACATTAAGTTATGTTATAACCAGCAGGACATAAGATTAAAAAATAAATAAATTACAGATATGCCACACAGTATTGTTGGTGGAGAAAAAAAAGTAAGAACAATGTTGATATTTGCTGTAAATATCACAGCACAAAAGACATTTATAGACTATTTTCTTTCTTATTCTGTAGAATTAAATTGCATGTTAACTTAAGGGATTTGTTTGGATCAAAAAAGGACTTCTTTATACAGTGAGATTAGAAAGGTTCTCATTGCCTCTTAATAAAATCCAACCTTGGCTACTCTGTCAATATAAGCAGTCTGTACCTATGGATGTTATAAGTGCAGCTTTTAACATACTTCTCCTGATATATGCTCCCCATTATATTTTTTTATTTAAAGACAATAATTTCTTACTGTTATTACTGGAGGGAAAGAAAAGAACATTAGCAGCATTAAGAAACCCCACGGCAGTTGTTTCTCCTTCATAGGAAGTGACTCTACGGTGTAACTGCTAGCAAAAATAAAGGATCCAAAGGCACATCAAGGGGAAAAAACTGTTTTCATGCATTTAACCTGTTAATTATAGTAATCTACACTACAGTGAAACTATTGTAACCTGGAATGGGAAATGGGTGATTGAAAGAATGAGCTGACTAAGACAAAAATGATTAAATCCACACTTTGAATGGATGATTTTCGTATGTAATTTGAACTACACATTCTTAAGTTGTTTCATTTTCGCATTTCTGTACTCATTGGCACGTATCAAAGTGAAAGACTAGCTGAAATTAATGTTTTCTTACCTTCATCTGCCAGAGTAGTTTAAGTACTTCTCAAAGACTGAAAAATGTGTTCTTCTGGACCCATAATATGTGCTTTAAGATGTGTTTTATGCTTATTATGAAGTAATATTTTGAAATCCTAGGCATCCCAACAATATTGCTTCTTTTTATCTATGGAAGGATGCATAAAAAGTCAAGGTTACTTTCATACCACTGATTATTCAAAGTCCCTATTAGTTATCACAGTCTTTTAATATGATTGAGGTCACCAACAGGCCTCTCACTGTGTTCATGATTTGTCCTAAGCACAGACAAAAGTGTCACATCCCCCCTCCCCTGACCCTCTCTGGGGCAGAGGGACCCTTCACTCCTGTTTCTTCATATCTCAGTCACATTCTTTATTCTGAAAATGGAGGGGGTTCAAGTGCTGCCCCACTTCCTATGCCTTCCTGTACTCAGATCAGAAAAGAAATAAAGAAATTATGTCCAGAGTGAAGAAATGGAGCTTGTGAGTCCAAAGGAGAGGAGTGGGTGAGGAAAGACAATGGTGATGGCCTGATGTGGATGATAGCTAGAAGCCAGGGGTGGTGGAGAAAGGACAGAAGGGAATGTGGAGAGCTTAGTATATTCTCCACATGCTGAAATGTCTTGATATCATTCTACATCCATGTGTGCTAGTCACCCCTCAAGGCACACAAATTTCTGGAGTGGGAGTTAGCCTGATTGACCTGTGGGTCTTGTTTCTTCCAACCACAGAAAGAAGTAGCTTCCATTTCTGTGGATGCCTAATGAGGTGCAAGGATGGCCACAGGGCTTGTTGACCTGTCTTACCCATCCTATATTGTGTTCTAAGACAAATTTGGTCATAAGTAACTGTTTATACCATGACTACAAGTGGTGGGTGGGCAGAGAAGGAGTTGCTTTTCTCTACAGCTGCCAGGCCACTCACTGCCTCAGGCAGTTTGAAATCATTAGCCAGCCACACTCCTCCCCTGCCCTTCTGGGAAGGGAGTTGGGCTCTTCCCAGAAATCAAACAAGGGCTGTCCCTCTGTCCAACACATGGATGTTGCCTTAGCAGAGCCAGCCTGGACATGCTGCCACCAAGCTGTCCAAGTACAATGGTCATCTCTTTTTCTTCTGTGAATCCTTTTTTATTTCCTTTCCATGTGTCCAGAGCTGCTCCTGAATGTACATCTTGGTCCCTGGCTCAAACTCTGACAACTCCAGTGACTATCCCTCAAATTAGTAGCTCCTTGAATTGCAGAAAAACATATTGAGGAAGTACTTCACCAAGATACTCCCTGATTCACTGGAAGGGCAGCTGGTAACAACACCCTGTTGTTAAAGCCTTTCTATTATAGGAAATCCCTGTGACCTTTTATTTTGAGAATCTCTCACATTTCTGTTGTTTGTAGAAGGTGTTTGGTATTCAGCAGAGGAAATCCCTTTGGGCTGCAGAAGTCTCTTCTCTTTGTCCCATAAAATTCCATTTAGGATGCAAAGTGACAAAAATTGTCATTACCATTCTCTTATTTTTATCTCTTGGGAAAACATCAGTAGACTCCAGGCTGCAGGCCAAACTCCCACTGACAATGCCAACACCAAAAGACAGATTGAACCAGCTAAAGACAAGAAAATTGAAAGGTAAGTGAAGAAGGGTTGAGTCTGTGGTCCTACATTACAAAAAATTCCAAACTGAGCCAAGTCCACCCCAAACCATCCCTAAAATACTTGGCTTAAGGGGTAACAGAACAGGCTTCTTGACACTGTAGACTCAAGATGTTTTCCTCATTCACACACATATAAACACACACACACACCTTTCTCAGCTAATGTCCTTCTGTACAGTTAAAGATCTCAACAATCCTAGCAACAGCATCCTGCACTGCAATGCAGCTGGTTCAAGATTCATGTGTAACTTCTGATGCCAGAAATAAGAAGGAGTGTAAAATAATTCCCAGCAGAGTAATCTTTCAATTAAGTTCCCTGTGGTTGCAAGAACTAGTACTGGAGAGTTAAGAAAAGCCTCTGAACCCTAATTTACCCTCTTTTACATTAATGTGTTCTGGTGCAAATGTGTGTTACATATGATCATACTACATTTTCTAACTGATTCTCTTTAAATCAGTATTCAGGGTGGACTATTCAGAGGGTAGGAGAAGGTTAGCACATACAACCAAAAGGCTGATATTTTAGTCTTACATGCTTGATTTTACAGTTCAAATAACTATTTTCAATTAGTACTCTGTGAACCTGGAATCTCATATATTCTTATGCTCAGAAATAGTGTGTGCTATCCATTAAAGTCAATCTTAGGTCATATATGTCATTCCTTTGTTAAAAATTTACAAGATTTAAGCATTTTCAATAACTATCTAGAACCCATAAAAGCCACACAATTCATGTCATTAGTGCAGATTGTCAATTCAGTCACTGAAGGTGTTGCACACTCCTAATATTTTACTGCTTATGCAGAGAGATCTTGCACAAAACTTTGCAGAATAATGCTCTTTGTCCTGGAATTAAAAGCCAGAATTTGCTTCTTCATCATTTAACATAGATGTATACTGATCACCGTGCTCAGGTGTGAATTTTATCCAGGACTCACAATTGTCAGATTCTGAGATGAATCCCCAGCTCCACACACATACACATATCAAGAGAACAATGTTCAGCTTCAACCAAAACTTTTCATGGCTGGATTTGTGTCAAAAACAAATTTCTAGTTTAGAGGCATTTCAGTCTTTAGTTTGAAAGCAATTCAGAGATCAGCAATACTTTGCTTTCAGAATTTCTTCTGATATTAGAATTCTAAGATTTTTTTGAACTCTCTCATGGGTTTCTGAAATGAAACTTGGAAACTAATGGGTAAAGTTGACATTGTTCTTGCTAAATTCCCTTCAGCTCACTCCAGAATATCAGCAGCTCAAAGACTTATGCACAAAGCTTAAAACATTTTTGACCTAGTGGAGAAATCTTTACTGGTATGATATAAAGGTGCTAATATCTATATTTTAAAAAACAGAAGAGCTTCTTCAGTCCTTTATTATGGTAGCTTTCTAGTGAGGTTACTGGTAGTACAAAAATTTGAATAAAATTTCTAATGGCTGAATGCACATAAAGAGTTCCAGCTAAGATGGTCTTGTGCAGCACAGGGAGGCACTGAGCATTGTGCCAAGCCTTGTGGGGGCATGCTTCCTCCAACTTGCTATTTGCTTCCAGCAGGGAAAGGGCTGCAAATCCCCAGCCATGCCACCCTGAGCAGAGTGGGGCTGTGATGATTACCCCACTTCTAACCACCAGCCAAAAAGACAAAGCTGGGGACACTGGCACCAGGGCAGAGGCTCAGAAGCAGTGCTGCTTGGAGCATCACTCAGCCTCTCTGTGCATCTAAAGAGGGCAGAAATCAATTCTGTATTTGCAGTGAGATCTGTATCACTACCCTTCCAGAAATGAAATGCAGGTAATGAAACCAGCTGAAATGAAGACATTACCAACTTGTGACACTTATTCATAGCACACACATGAATAGAAATGTCTTTGGTGGAACTAAGGACAACTGTCAAATCATCTGGCCTCTTTCTTTCCCCAGACAATTCATTTTCCTATGGCAAATGCAGTTGTCAAAGCAAACTTGCATTCTGATGCAGTGTGTGCACCTGTGTTTGCATGTTCCTTCGTTTTATGGCGTGGCTGGTGAATTTGGGTGAGTTTTACCAAACTGAAGGTAAACTTGTTTTAAGTGTTTCATTTAGGATAAAATGCATTATGTCTCAAAATTGTCTTCTCCCTTCCATCCAGGAGCCAAAGTTAGTGAGACAGAGAAGGCTGCATCAGGCTGCATCAAAAAGCAGAGTGCTAATATCCACCTGGGTGCTCTCTAAAGGCTTTTATTTATCCAGTATCACAGTGATGCAATATAGTCTTGGTGCTGGTGATGTAACTCCTGACAGTAGTTCAGCTCCTAATGCAGAGAACTTATGCCATTTTTGTCCCCATGTTTGCTTGCTTCCAGTTTATGTGTATTTCCTTCTGAAGCTAACTTAGGTTTTCTTTTATTCAGAGAAGTTTTGACACCAACATTTATGCCTCTGTGATGAAAATATTCTAACCTAAAAAATGTAGGCTTTTTGGTTGGATTGTTGAGTTTTGGCTTGTTTTTATCTGCTTGTTTTAAGTTCATTTCTCTTTGGAAAGAGTCTTTTTCTGGCACACTTGGTGTACATAGCAAGAGTTTACAAGGTGCACTTAAATTGAAATATCAAAGAGAACTGTTGAAATGACGTGCTTGTAGAATGTGTGCAATTATCTGCTATTAACTCATCTGGAATCCTGTGATGAGCAAACTGTGATTTTCAATGTGTCATTACATTGTTGCATCAATGGGCTGTTCAATAGCTCAATTTAAAAAATACTCAAGAAATAATCATTACAAGAGGTAATCCTTCCAGTTTGATTCAAATAAATCTTTTCCTACACTAGGCTGACATGATCATGGATCTCATGAGGTTTCAGTGCTTTGTTTGCCCTTGCTTTACAATATTTGCTGCTGATTTTATTGTTGCATGTTTTATTTTTTGATAAGGCATCTTGGATTCTGTTTTCTAATTACATAGAGAAGAATGAGGGATAATGCTACCATCCCTGATTTCTTGCCTTTAGCGACAGTGACACAGTGGTGTTCTTTACACAGTGTCAAAGTGCTTGTTTTGTTATTATGGTGTAACAATATTTTTATCCTGTGGATAATTTTGCCTCTTCTGATGAATATTCAGCTGGAGTTGCTCTCTTCTAGCCCTGAAAAGGTAGATCTGTTTTGTGTTTTCATTTGCAGTTGATTTGTGTGGAAAATGGTCAGCTGTGTGCTGAACATATAATTTTATTGTGGCTTTTTTCTTTTTCTGCTCAATAGACAGGTACTCTGGAAAATTTGTCTTGCAGAGGAAATTATCAAGTATATTAAATATATAAATATACTCAAAATTTTTTATTCTTAACAATATCAAATTATTTCCTCTGCTTTTTTGCCTTTGAAAAATGATACTGTAAAATAGTTTCCAAATTTCACTATGGTCAGACACTACATATTTGAACTTGATTGGCTTTTCTTTCTTATGTATTCTGGAAGAAGTGCTTGTTGACAGAAATAATTGCAGGGTTCTTTTTTTTTTTTTTTTTATTTTTCCTCCCAACAGAGCATATTTCCACTCACTTGTGACTTGGGATATTTTGCTATTGGGCAATCAGTTTGAAGAAGTTTGTGCTCATGTTTTAAGTTTTATATAAACTTAAAAATGTTTCAGTATTCTTGCTTACCTGGTGATTTTTCTCCAAGCTAATCACTTGCAGTAACTGTAATGTAACTGAAACAATCATCCTTTACTTTTGCTGGCTCCTTCCTCTGTAACTGGTGTAAACATCCAATTGTTTTGGCCAGAAGCAGGCTTTATTTCAGTGTGTCAGGTGATGAAAGGATAAAAGGCATAAAGAGGCTTCCAGCAGGTGAATGTGTGCTGGTGCATGTGTGTGGGAAGGCTCTGCTAGCAATCATTAGGGGTGAGGAATTAGCCAGCAGTGGTTTGTGTGCTGCAGTAGGTGGGAAGAGTCAGCCTACTGAAACAGGAGACAGGCAGTGGAAGGGAATCATCCAGCAGTTGTCTATGAGCTGGAGGTTAGGATAAGGTGGGTGGAAGAGAGGAAAGAAGAATGGGAGAACTAAAGAAAAAAAAAATAATAAAAAAAGTGCAGATGAAGAAGAAGTCCAAGGAGCAAAGAAAGAGCAGAAGCAGAGATACTATACGAGCTGCCTGTAGCATGAGTGATAGCCAAAGAAAAGTCAGAATAAAGAAGTCATCTATGTTTCTAGGAGATCAAGTGCAAACAGGTGAAAAACTGCAGGGCAACATGTACTATTAGCTAGCATTGCCTTTTTGTTAGAGTATGTGTTGAGTTGTGAAACTGTCTGAGATAAATGATGTTTAACAGCCGAGACTGATTTGGTGAACGCTGAACATTAGACATCAGGTAAAGTGTATCAACAGGAAAAAATGAAAAAATAAAACCTTAAAAAATAAAAAAATTTAATTTTCCAATTCAAAATGTCACATCCTTCCAAAACATTCCTGCACAAGAAAAACACCATGAAATACTCCAGGCTGTCACCTTTTTAAATACTGGCGTCTCCTCAACTATTTCCTGTGTGAACACTGAGCACACAGTAAACACAAAGAAGCCCCTTTCACTCATCCAAGTGGACCAAGTGACCATGAAGATGTGTACTATGTGTGTTTATTTGAGAAGCTGGAATAGTGTGGCTGTAAAATCACAGCCTAGCTTTCTGCATGTCATCTTTCTTGTCCAAGGTGGCAATCCTTCCACAACATAAATTACCAAGAGCTGGCCTCCCTCTGAGGGTGCTAATGGGGTGTAGGTGCAACTCTTTGAATAACAGCTCTAATGTAATGAAATAATGCAGGTGTTTGAATTGCTGAAGTACTCACAGAGGAGCTGCACTTGCCAAGAGTAGGCAGAGGTACATGAACACATAATTTGTGATTGCATGAACGAGTACCTGGTAGAGACCCTTTTAATAATTTACCACTGCATCCATGCAACTAAGTATCTTACACTGGGAATAGCAACCAAGCATGAAAAGTCAAAAAGAAAGAACTGGCTGCTCAAGAAAGGCTGGTTGTGTAGGAGAGAAGCTTTGCTTTTACCCGTTTGTTGCTGAGCACTTCACAGGCTGTAGGTAAGCGAGATTGTTAGGGACTTGTCCAGTTATCAAAAAATTCAGCTGCTCTGTGGTTTCCAAAGTGCCAATGCTTCACTCACCACGAAATTCAGGAAGAGTAGCTCAGCTTGCCAGAGCCATCTACCACTCCAGATTCTCACTGTGCTCACAAATATATTCCAAGGAATCATACTTTAGTCTTAATGACAGCAGGGAAGAGAGGCTGAATCATTTCAGACCCTGTAAGAAAACCCACAGATTTTATCCTTTAGGGTGCTTGTTTTTGTTCAGCCCAGGCTAACAGAGAAAGATGGTTGTTTCTGTTGAGTTATGGCCATTCAGTATTTTATATGAAGGGAATTCAGTAGTCTCAATGTATAGAAATGGATGATTCCCACAAAGTCTGCAAATGTTCCTTCTGGGAGGCAGCTCCCGGTGGGGCAAAGAATGGCAGCAACCTCTGCAAATATGTGCAGGGATGTCTGCAGGTCTGAGGTTCAGAGGGAAGCACAATCTGCCTTGTTGCCTGTATTTACTTTGTGCAAAAGTTGCTACTTAAGTATTCAACCACTGGGTGTTATTTTGTCTTTTTGTTTTCACAAGTATTAAGTATGTTTCTTCTCCTTCACCCCTGTTTATTTCCCTGTTGTGAAACAGCAGTGCAGTAAGGTCAGGTACATTTTGGCAATCCCAGTAGGATCAGTGCCCTCATTCATAAACTGTGATTACTGTCCTGGGGAAATGAGACTGACTTATATTTATGGACATAAAGATCTGGTAACAGTGACTAAAGCAAGGTTTAAGAAATGCATTTAAAAAAAAAAAAGAGCGATAGAGGGTTTTATTTTGCTCTTGGCTTTGAAACTAGTAGAATGAAATGGCTCAATTTAAAAACAAAAACTGCATAATGATATTTCTATATCAAGATAAATCTTACCCTAATAAGGGCCACTAGTAGTGTAGTTAGAGAGGTCAAAACTTTCTAACCTCCATAGTAAAAAAAAAAAAAAATTAAAACAACAAGAGAAGTTAAAGTTCTTTTTGGAAATAAAAGAGAAGAAGGAGCAGGAGGAGGACGGGGAGAAACAAAAGAGAAACTCTGTCTTTCAGTTCCAATAGTTCTTGATGTTTAAAATCTCTGAAGTTTTCTTATGTGTTATGAAAAGCTACAAATTTATCTTTTGCCATTTTCCCAAGGGAAGCTGACCCAAATCCACCAGCAGCAGTTGAAAAGGTTTTTCCAAGCTTTATCAAATGGCCCCAACAGAGACCAGCTTAAAATTAAAAGCTTCCCCTACCAGAGGGAATATATGTGACTTTAATAACTGAAATGTGTTTTTACTTTCTATTACAGGGGTCAAAAGGTTTCTAAACAAACCAAATTTATCAATTATTTAGAGCTGATTTCTTCTGAAGTGGTATTTCTAAGATATTATTTGGTGGGTAAATTCAATGTTCTAAGGCCAGCAGCAGCATTTTATTCATAACAAATTTCTCCTAAACTGAATTTGCTGGGGCAACTTAATTTCCACTATCGTGTTTGCACTGTGGAAATATCAACTGAAGTGTTATAGGGCCTAACTAGTGGTCTTTTCAAAGAGAAATTCCATATAAGCATGCTTATTCAGCACCACCCTGCTTGCCATTTATTGCTTAAGAAATGAACCGGTACATTGTGTCTGCAGTAGAATTTCCTTAGCTGCTGAAATATCCTTAAAAACCACAAGGCACCTTTAAAGTCAGGAAACAATATCTTAAACTACATTCTCACCCTTGCAGGGAAAGAAAATAACTGTCAGAAGTTTTGTTAAAGACATTTTAAAAGGAAAGAAAAGACCTATACACACATGAGAGTAAATGCAGATTTTCTTAGCCTTCTCTGAGAAGCCAGCACTTCAGTTAGGTTGTTGCGGAAGGGAATTAACAGTAAATTTAGAAAGAGACCATTCTTAATACCTAATAGGGTCCACTGACTATGTAAATACTCTGTTTGTTATACATTAGCTAAACATACATTGGGTTTCTGCCCAAAGTCTGCCATTTGGTGCAGGGAGAAGATGTTATGGAACAGTTCATAAATTCATGTGGAGCCCTGTTAAATGAAACCAACCATCCAAGAGCTGACATTTTGCCATCTTTAAAATAGCTGCCTCTCTTGCAGTAAAACGTCAGGTTTATTTATGCAGGCAAATATGAAGTAGTAATGCAATCAAGGTGCTGTGGAGGGTTTTGTGTTCCTTTTTTTTTTATTTTTTTTTTTTTTTTAGAGAAAGAATCTAACTATTAATAAATAAAAATGTCTTGAATAGCTGCTCCTTATTTATACTTGAAAAAATTTTCTTCCTGAAAAAGTCACATTAAGGAGTAAAAGCATCATTTTGTGACTGCTGAAAATGGTCCCTTTTTCATAGCAATACATGCTTTCAGAAATATGAATTATTGCTACAAATAAAGAACAAACAGGTGAAAGCTCTTCCTCTCTCTTCTGCCTCCCTTTGCCTTTAGGCAAAAGAATTCTTCTCAAGCATAAGAGATTGGCAAAAAATGATCAAAGAAAGCCAAATTTGATAGAGGCTTGGCTAATAAGATGTTGAGGAGCTTTTTACCTCCAGGGGACTGACTCTGCTTCTGTTTCTGTTTCTGTTTGGCTCAGATTATTACTCAGATTTGGAGATGGCCTGAGGATGTTGTCAGATGAGGGCTTGAGGTTTGGTCTGGGGACTCTGTGCCCTCAAAAGGCCAGATTTATGTATGGAACTTGAATGGAATGCCTTATGGAGATTGAAAGTGTTTCTGAGTACATGAAATGGATAACATGACATTTGGGTCATGGTCAACCAGGAACTGGAAGGATATTTTTCTGTACCCAAAGTCCTTGCATGTCTGTGTGGCCTTCCCCTGCCCAGGGTTAGGAAGGTGCTGAATTCACAGTTCATTTTTGACAGCTGACAGGGATTGAAAGCTGCACCATGGTGGCTATTTCGAAGCTTTCATGAAATGAGTGGGTGAGCACCAAAATCACCATGCTGCTGTCCTTAATGGCTGTTAGACTTGTTTTCAATTCATTATCTGTGCTGGCTTTCCTTGGCTGGGGTCTTTGCCACCAGAGAAAGAAAAGAAGGAAACAGCAGGTATGGCTATGAAAATGTAAATGTGATAATGAGGAAAGCCTGGCAGATTAGCATAAAAACCTAATGTTGATGAAAGGAGTCTTTCAAGGTGTTGGATGGTGGTACAACTTCAGATCATTCCCTGGATATTTCAGACTTCCTTCAGGAGCAAAGGATGAGAAGAGTAATTTGAATTTGCTCCTTTGAGGTCCTTAAGCACCCTCAATGTCAGGATAAGAAGACCATTAAATTTTGCACTGGAAGATGCTCTGTGAAGTATTAGGAGGCTTTTTTGAAAGGGAGAAGATCTGTATTCATTTCCTTATACTGTTTCTAATATCCTAGATACTACCATAATCTTGCAACCTCTGGTATGGCCAGATGAGATCTGAAAAGCCAGAGTGGTTCAGAAATTATTTACTATGCAATAAAGGGGAAATGAACTTGTTCTGTTCTTTCCAGCTTTGTTATACCCTGTAGAACCAACAGACTGGGAGCTCTGCTCAGCACATGGAGCTACTTTACATGTATGCAAGGGACATCATCTCATTTTATATATATTTGTTTAGTCATGACTTACTTGGTTTTCTTTTTGTTTATGCTGTTCCTTATAGTTCCAGCACAGTTAAAGGTAAGGAATTTAATTTTAATAAAAAGGTGAAAAAGGAAAAAAAAAAAAAAAAAACAGAAAGGAAAAGAAATAACCTAACCTGTCCCAAACTGAGTAACCTTATAGACAAAAAGTTGGTGAAAGATAGAATGGGGAAGTTGATATTGAATTAATTAATTCTGATCTCAGATCAGATACGTTCAGCTTCACACTTACACTTCATAAAACCAACTCTACTCTTCAAAAAATATTCAGCTACAGCTGAGGAACTGACTCTACTTGCAGAAGATATACTGCCACCAGGGTTTACAGTAACATTTTTGCCTGCTTAGCCCTGATAGTTTACCTATCACATCTGTCAGATTCTTCAGAGAAAAAAAAAACAAAAGCCCTCACCAGCTTGTTTTCTTCCAGTGCCTGGAACAAACTGGCTTGGGGAAAATATATTAACACCTATATTTAAATTATTCAGTTAGTTTGTTCTTTTTTCTCAAGAAGGTAAGCTGGGGCTTCCCCCTTCCTCCTC